>NC_084480.1:62071136-62745302 GCF_030035675.1 Rhineura floridana | reverse complement strand
TTCATAGTCTGTCCCTGCTGTTTGATGACCTCTTGGATTTTCCTCAACCATCAGTACAACTGTAGTCTTGTAAAATATTATCACTACTCTTTTTTATTATTTAACTTTTATAACATGTTCTTTGTGATTTGAGACAGAAGTTGAGCCCTGCTGAATCCATATAATGTGCAGTTATGCAAATATGTTTGATATATCAAACAGCTATATGTGTATTTTATTAACTGGATTGTTTTTGCTTTTGTAGGGCCCTGGTTTGATATGTATCTTTCTGCGAGAGATCCAATTGTTTTCAACTACAACCCTTTTATTACTTTAAATCCTGATCCAAAACCAGGATACAACAGTCAAATAGTGAGAGCAACAAATCTGGTTGTATCATCATTAAAATTTCTTAACAGCCTGAAGAATGACTATTTGCGGCCAGATATATATTATGTAAACCGCAAATGGGGTCAAAGTAAACTTTTCAAACATTTTATCCGCATTCTTCCACCTACTTTATCCTGGTATGGAGCCTATTTGGTGAACGCATATCCTTTAGATATGTCACAATATAAGTCACTCTTCAACAGTACCAGAATTCCTAATTTAAGCAAAGATACTTTGTTCACAAGTGAATTTGCAAGGCATTTGTTGGTGATGAGAAATGGTCATTTTTATGTTTTTGAAGTACTGGATCCTTTTGGTAACATTCTACACCCGTCTGAAATCCAGGCTCATTTAACACAAATAATACATGATGCTGATCGGTTGCCTGGGTTTGAACTTTCCTACCTGACAACTGAAGATAGAAATACTTGGGCAACAATAAGACAACAACTTGTCCAAAAAGGTAATGAAGAAAACCTCAAGAAAATTGACAGTGCAGTCTTTTGTCTTTGTTTAGATAAAGCTTCTCCCAAAAATGAAATTGAGCTCACTCATTGTTTTCTACATGGATATGGTTTCAATCGCTGGTTTGACAAATCTTTTAGTCTGATTATCACTAGTGATGGCACTGCAGGAATAAATTTTGAACATTCTTGGGGAGATGGAATTGCAGTTCTACGTTTTATTAACGAAGTCTATAGAGACAGTACAGAGCATCCAGCTCTTGTACCACAATCCAGTCCAGCCTTTTTTGTTACATCATGTGACAAACTTGAATTTCATATGGGTCGCACAATAACATCTGCTATAAGTGCTGCACGTAAGAAATTTGATGAAAAAAGGAAAAAGTTTTGTGTTAGAACGTTTAGGCATGAAAGGTTTGGAAAACAATTTATAATTAATCAAAAATTGAGCCCTGATGCTGTGTTTCAGCTTGCATGTCAGATGGCTGTCTACCACCTATATGGAAAATTACGACCTTCTTATGAAGCATGTAGTACTGCAGCTTTTAAGCATGGTCGCACTGAAACAATTCGGCCAACATCTGTGTATACCAAAAAGTGTACAGTTGCATTTATTGATCAACGAGGAATGCACAGCATTGAAGATATGAGAAACATGATTGATGAATGTTCAAAGTATCATCGACGTTTGCAGTTGGAAGCTACATTAGGTTAGATCTTTTCAATATTTTCTAATATATATATAAAACCTATGTTCTGTTTAAATCACATTATAAAAGTCTTTCTAGGACATCCTTATACAGGCTGTACCAGGAACCATGATGAGATATTTTAATTTGTAAAAGCTGCTAGAAGGATTGGGTTTCTTTTGTCTGACTTGCCTTACAAAACGGTTACCGTAAGTTTCCTAGGAGTTTTCACATAACAGTATACTCCTTCTGGCTTTTCCTCGTTTAACTAAAGATCTTAGTGAAGAATTCTTTTAAATTATTTATTTATTATTTCATTTCATTTATATATCACCCTCTAAGGAGTTCAAGACAGCATACATAATTCTCTCATCCCCATTTTATCCTCATGACAATCGTATGGATAGATGAGGCTGAGAGATTCACAGCAGAATTCTATCCATGTCTACTCAAGAGTAAGTCCCATTCAGTTCAGTGGAGCTTACTTACTACCAGGTAATTGTGCATAGGATTACAGGAGCCTTTGTGACTAGCCATGACTGAATGGGGATTTGAACCCCAGTCTCTTTAACCCTAACATGATCACTACATCATATTGGCTCTTAATGAGAAAAATGCCATTTCTCCTAACTGTTTATGATGATAACCTCTCTGGATGTCATACTGAAATCACTGTCACAGTGCTTAACCTTGGCTGGCTTGTGCCTGATGTTTTCTTACTATTCTATAAAAATCCTATCATGAATTCATTTTCATAAATACCATACTTAACTCTCCTATATTCAATACATTTGTCCTCTGTTTTTTTCCAGGCCAAGGATTTGATCGCCACTTATTTGCCTTGAAGCACCTTGTCCAGCGCAGAGGTGGACGTATTCCTGATATTTATAATGACCCAGCCTACAAAAACATAAACCATATTATAATTTCAAGTAGTACATTAGGCAGTCAAGCAGTTAATCATGGTGGGTTTGGACCAGTGGTGCCAGATGGATTTGGAGTTGGATATAATGTGTTTGATAATTGGATAGGATGTATTATAACTAGCTATTTAGACAAAGACTCAGAAGAACTTATAAAATATCTTGAGTATACCTTGAATGATATATTTGACATCTTAGAAGGAAGAAGTCTTATGTAGTATCAAAATTGCCATTATTTTGAACTAGCAAATAATAATGATACATACTCAAAAGTATTTAAATAATGTGCAGACTACCGTGAAATGCAACAGGGGTAGAAAATGAATGAGCATTAGAGCTCTGTAGAAAATAATTTTTTCATACAAAAAGTTAAAGTAGTTCTGTGTCAGTGTGAAGATACTAATTCTGTAATCTCTTGTTATTACTGTATATAATTGCTATTATTGATTTTATATTGAAGATTTTTAAAAATCCAATTTTTGCATTGATTTTACTTAATATCTGGGACTCTTTATTCCTAGGGAAATCATCTTGTGCTGATATACATGAAAATTATATAAACTCTGAGATAAATCCCAAACACTGCAATACAAAGCACTATATATGCTGGGGATAATCTATGTTAACCCGTGAACTGTCTCTCAAAGTACTTCCCTCCCATTTCCACATGTGGGGAGCTGTGAACATACATTTTAGCATGCAGAATATGCACTGGAACATATTGTTTCAAAGCACTTTTCCTTTATGTGCACATTGAAGCATTTAATATGTATGCATTACAGTCATCGGATCAATGGTGTCTAATTTGCTATGCTGTGTGTGGAAATCTGTAATCACATTTTAGAGATAGTATATATTAGAAAAGACAAGATTGATTAGAAGAAGGAATTAATTACAAAAGAGGATCCCAGATTGTTTTGTTCATGAAACAGGATGTCTTTAAATGGGATGGAAGCCAAATGAAATCTTAGCTTGATTCTTCCTAAACCTCATTAAGTACATAAACAGGTACCACAAGATCCTTAGGGTGAGAAGTTCAACAGCACTATAAAGGGCTTTAGAAATCAGTGAGCACACTTTTTCCTGTTAATATGACAAGCAGATTTAACTTTTCCCAGCAAAGAGGTGCAGTAATGAGAAAATCTGTTGAATTGTTTCCTGTCTCTTGCAGCTGTTAATTTGAGGTGGGAAGAAGAGAGTGGGCACAGGAATGGGGTGTTTTTGGATTGCAACCTGACAACCCTAAAAAAACTGTCTTAAGTGCTGTCTTAAGTGATAAAAGGGGAATCTCCTCAAATACTATTAAGTTCAAGATGTGAGAGTCAGTGTATCATTAAAAAAAAATCAACAGAACATATTTATTTTAGCACACACACACTCTAAGAACTGCTATTTTGCACCAGTCTTCTCTATTAATATAAAATGTGTATGTAAAAACTGAACAAACCTGTGGTCTTCATTAGCAGTTTGTGTACATCAAGTAACTTTTTTCAATAAAGAGCATTCACCATACTGGTGTCCACCCTTGGTATCCTCATAGATCTGTGAGGGTTCCAGAACCCTAGCAGGACCCACCAGTGCTTGGTTGCTTGCTTAATTTTTCAAATTAATTTATAAAATGTATTAAATTTACTAATTTTACAAATATAAGAAAATACAATTCTAAAAATGAGCATTTCTACAAACTCTAAAAAAACCCAACACCATTCCTATACATGTACAATTAATATTTCATAAATGTCTGGGTCCCACCTCAGAGAAAGCCTTAAACAAAACCTAAACAAGACACCTCTCTAATTTCAGCTAGTAATTGATTCCAGAGGCTGGAACTGCAACACTAAACGCCCAGTGTTTATACCACATTCATAAGGAAAGGAAAGGAAAAGCCTGTCATTTTGTATTTCCCTCTCAATAAACCTAATCCCAGAGTATTCTATTTAATAACTGACTTGCAAAGAAGGAAGACAGCTAAAGCTAAAATGAAGTAAAATTAAATAAATACTAAATAAAATTGAAGTGTTTGTAAGGCTGACCTCATAAAAGGCTTCCAGTAGACAAATTACAAATCCTAAAAGTAACTGGATAGTTTGCAGAGATAGAAAAGGAACACACATTAAAAGCAATTGATTGACCTGTGTACAGAGAAAACTACTCAATTTAAAGTGCACAGGTTACAAATTAGAACCATTAAGTAAGTAAATAATTAACAAAATTTCCTGAGCTGTCAAAATAAACAGCGAAACACAATTGGATTTTTTTCTCTGCCTTGTATTCAATGGAGATTCTTGCAATCCATGAAAAGCAATTGAAAAGAAAACCCACTTTTTCTAATATCTGATATATGTACTTTCAGTTCTTTGAGGTGGCTGGCTGCTAGGAGGGTCTGATCCTGCTGCCATGCAGGCCCAGATCTAATGTAGGTGAAATCTGGCAAATACCTGGATCCCAACCAGAAAGGAATTGATGAGGAGTAGTATCTCAAACATGTCACTCATTTTAAATGATGCAAGAAACAAGGAGTGAGGTCATGCCTAGTAGCCCCATCTCTTGCACATTTCTCCCCTGACATACAGCTTGAGCGCCTGTAGGGAATGGGACTTTGCGCATATAGTTGTATGCACTGAATCCTGACAGTTTTTGCTGTATGTATTTGGCCTAGATCAGTGATTCCATAACTTTTTGACCCTCAGACCCCTTGAAAATTGCTAAGGGTCTTGGTGGACCACTTAAGCATTTTTCTGGCCTGTTGTAGTAATTGTACTGTGCTATGCTAGATGCTGTATGGTTTTTAAATGTATTTGTATTGCTTTTATTACTTGTATTTTATTGTAGTTCAATTTGAATTCCATAGAATAAAATAGAAGCAGTAAAAACAATTAGAAATCTATATGAATATTTAACGGAGGTGCACCATGGACCACCTGAATGAAGGTAGTGGACCACTGCACCCACCCCAGCATGCACCCCTCATGGAAGTTTGCCAACAAGGAAATGCAGCCCTTGGGCTAAAAAAGGTTCCCCACCTCTGATATACAGCAAGCAGACAAATTAGCCTGTATGGGCATGGTTGATCAGATACGTTGTCAGATGAACAGACATAAGTATCCTGCCCCCATCCCTTCCTTGGATGTCAACAACTGAAAATCATCCAATAAAATCTGATTAGAGGATTTAGGCAGTTCTGCTGTTGACCCTGAAACAATGGTAGTGTCAAGGTTGGAATAAACACAAGTGATGTTATCTGCAAACACTGCAGCAAGCTGCTGAAGGTTCTTGCCCTTCCAAAGAAAGGAGAAGGGGGCAGAATGTAATAGCTCTTTAATCACATGAAAAAGCTCCACTGGTTAAGATTTTGAAGCCATTTGCTGCTGGAAAATGGGGAACACCATGTACCAGTTTTCTGTGGTTATTGCAGAAGCTCTGGTTTGTGACTGAAGTACAATTTTGTAACTATGTGACTAATTAGCATACTAACAGCCCACTTTACACCCAAGTTAAGAAGAAATACTTGGATTTAGGCCAATTTCAATTCAGATGGCTTATCCCAGTCTGCATCTTTCTTGGAATTGTTTTAAAAATGTTTTTTAAATGTTTAAAAATTTTAAATATTTTTTTATTTTTAAGATTTTTGTTTTTAAGGGTTTTTTTTAGTGTTGTACCGCTTGTTGTTTGCCATCCTGCACTTCTGGGAAGGGCAGGATAGACATTTAATAAGTAAACAAATAATAATAATAGGACGTACCTTCAATTAAATCGCATTGAGATTGCTGCAAAAGGATACAAATTCCCCGCCCACCCCCATACCCAGCAAAAGCTTCAGAACCATTATGCTGAAAACATGGCAGATGCTGCTGGTTTGAAGGTTATCATTTGTGGAACCTGCTAATGCATTGGGGGAAGAGCTGTAGCTCAGTGGTAGAGCATCTGCTTTGGATGCAGAAGGTTCCAGATTCAATCCCCAGGATCTCCAGATAGAGCTGGGAGGGACTCCTGCCTGAAACCCTGCAGAGCTACTGCCAGCCGAACTATATGGACCAATGGTCTGATTCAATATAAGGCAGCTTTCTATGTTCCTGTTAAGGGACATCCTGGCAGAATGAAAGCTTCTTTTGTTCCTTAGAGAGAGGTAGTTTGATTGAAGTCAGGGAATGGTAGAATTCGTAAAAGCTTTCTCTGTTTCCAGCAACAGATTTTAATCAGATACAATTTCGGTATGCCAAAGGAAACCCAGAGTACTGCATAAAAATATTCTGTAATGCAGTTACAGATTCTGTAATATTATAAGCATAATGTAAACATTTGCAGCCACTAGCCACAGTCCAGTATTAGGCAGGCCTGCAAGCACACTTAACTCCATATAACGACTGTGTCTTCAGCAAATGGAATTTGGGAAGGGTGTAATAACAGTTCCTTTTGCCAGCCATGTTAGGAGCACACGGTCTGTCTAATATTTCCTAGCAAGAATTAGACTACAGGATACAATCTGTGTCTTTCCATGTAATTTACAGGCATACTCCGCTTTAACGTATGCAATGGGACCGGAGAGTATACTTTAAGCGAAAATAACCTTTAAGTGAAGCAATTGTCTTCACTTGTACTGCACGCAATCACCACTAGATGGCAGTGGCGTCATGCCAATAAAGTATACATTATTGCGAAGCGCCAGAGGTATGGGGACGAATGGAGCATGTACATTATAGCGAGGCAACGTTAAGCAGGGCAACGTTAAGCGGGGTATGCCTGTAGTTTGTTAAGAAAAAATAAGTAGTGTGGAATCCAGGGTCGCAGCTTCTGTTGTCTGTTGTGTAACCTTTCCTCAGGATGCAATAACCACACTTATTTTCAGATATTACCAAATACATAGCCCACTCTTTCCCAAAGGAAGGCCAAACTGGGTAAGAGTACAAACACATAAAACATCTATGTCCCATTGAACTCAGTAAGACATTTCTGAGCAGACTTGCATACATTTACACTGTAATTACTATCCCAAAGTGTAACATTCATAAACAGAAAAACAAATGGTAAGATTAGTGTACCCAGGGCAGAGTAGACCACTAGATTTTATTGAAATAAAACTCTCACACACATTCTATCCAAACTTCATTGTACTCTGCTTTAAAACTCAGGGGAAGGGGGTTGGAACTTTTAGTTCATTCTGAAACAGAAGGCTGAGAATACTAGACTCTGTATAATCAGAAACCAGGGCTTGTTTCTTCCCCCCCACTTTTAGTCTTCCGCTTTTGTGTTGGCCTATTTATATTTAATAAACAAGGAGGCTGCACTTGCACTGTTGTTTCCTGTGATGTAGAAAGAAAGTCCTACGTTCGTATATTCCATTGTTCTGGAATGATATTTGAGAGCCCTGACTAGTGAGACTAGACTGATTCAGGGGAAGGTCATTTTCTTGTGTACTCATGACACTCAGTGTCAGGAGTCAAGCAGGTACTGTGCTTAAGAGACGCATTGTGTTCTCATAAAGGTTTTTTACCTTAAAAGGTGAAAAAAAAAAGGAGAAAGGTTTCTTGCCTTGGAAGTGGAGATATACAAATTATGGCATCCTGTCATTTGTGGCCTGAAAGACCAGCTTGACTAGGAGGACACCACAGACTAAGGAGTGCAGGCTGACACCAGGGCATACAGAATGACTCTCAGGCCAATTGGCTGGATATGTGGGGAGCTGGTCAGGAAATTTGCTGGACAAGGTATGAGTCCCTCTGTGTCTCAGTCTTGAACCCCCAACCAGAAATGGATTAGCAAATTCTGGATTCAGAGAACACTTTCATCTCCAAACATTCGCACTTGATTTTTTGAAAATCAGCTTGTACCAGCTACACCAAGGGTGTGAAACCTCAGGCCTCCGGGCCAAAGGTAGCCCCCAGGGCCTCTTTATCTGACTTTTGGAACTCTCCCCTGATCACACCTCCTCTGTAAAGGCCATGCCCCTCACGGCCATACTTCTCACTGCAGCATTTTTGCCTGGCTGGAATGTGACTTTGAACTCTGATTATGCCTCTTTCTTTCCTGGATGAACAGAGAAGGGTGTGTCAATGCGTGTAGAGACTAGCCTACTGTCCAAAAGTAAACTTTTACATTTTTTGCTCTGCCCACTTTTGCCTCTGGCCCTATCCCCCAATGGATGTGGCCCTTGGAAGGTTGTCCAGAAGGGAATGTGGCTCTTTAGCTGAAAAAGTTTGCCCACCCCTGAGATACATACACACACACTTATGCTATGCCTGCATAATACACCTGGGTAAAGTAAAAAATCCCCACTCCCCATACTTCTCAGGGGGAAAGATTTTACCTTTGGTCTCCACCTGGCGAGAAGTGGCAGTAAAAACCTGCCTCTAAAGCTGAAGGTTAGAAGCTGACATTTGTCTCCTACCTTTAAATATTTAGAGCTGGGGAAAACTTACAGAATATGTACCTGCCTCCTTCCCCAATGCTGAAAGATACTTACCTCCATCCCAGTCCAGAAGTTTCAGAAGGTAGCATGGCTCACTGGCATATTCCTGAACAGTAATAAATGCAGGAAGTGAAATTTCCAGTGCAGTCAGCAAGAGGTACCTTCAAAAACCCTATCCCCTTAGATAGGGGTAGGAGACAGCAGAGCAAGAGCATGAACTAGGAAAAATATGTTGAACATATGAAGCTGCCTTATGCTGAATTAGACCATTGGTCTATCTAGTCCAGTACTGCCTACTCAGACTTGCAACAGCTGTTAAAGATCTTAGGCAGAGGAATTTCCAAGTATCTACTGTCCAAGATCCTTTTAACTGAAGAAGCCAGGGACTGAGCATGGGAAATTCTGCATGCTGTACCACTGAGCTATGGTGGATCTGGGGAGGGGTTTATCCTAGGGGAGCACCAGTTAAGTCAGAGTGGGGCCAAGAGGGAACATGGAGAGTAAAGGGAGGAATCAGGAAAGAATCTTACAAGTTATGGACACAGTTATAACAGATTTTGGCAGGAATGGCTTGCATAATGGGGCCGTGTTGCGGAGGCACCTTTCTTACACCAGCATTGCTGCTGCTTTCTGGGATTGGGCAGGACAGGAGTGTGAGGGATGTGTGAGCGCACCAGCGTGAGTGCTGGATTGGCTCTGCCTATATAACCATGCAGTTCCGGCTTTGCTACAACTATGTCCTGCCGCGCACACTGTTGTGATGCCATGTCAGGAAGGCATCTTTGCAACATCACACCATCTGATCTTGGGTTTTGGAATGTTATTGTTTGAACCTGCCAGAATATGTTGGTCATGGCTGGAGCCTGGCATAGAATCATAGAATAGTAGAGTTGGAAGGGGCCTATAAGACCATACAGTCCAACCCCTGCTCAATGCAGGAATCCAACTTAAAGCATACCCAACAGGTGGCTGTCCAGCTGCCTCTTAAATGCCTTCAGTGTTGGACAGCCCACCACCTCCTTAGGTAATTGGTTCCACTGTCATACCACTCTAGCAGTTATAAAGTTTTCCCTGATGTTCAGCCAAAATCTGACTTCCTGTAACTTGAGCCCATTATTCCGTGTCCTGCACTCTGAAATAATTGAGAAGAGATCCTGGCCCTCCTCTGTGTGACAACCTTTCAAGTACTCGAAGAGAGCTATCGTATCTCCCCTCAGTCTTTTCTTGTCAAGGTCAAACATGACCAGTTCTTTCACTCTCTCCTCGTAGGGCTTTGTTTCCAGTCCTCTGGTCATCCTTCTTTCAGAATCTGGAGTTGGCTGGTATTTCAGATCCCAATATTGGTTAACACACAATTTTACATATTTAGAGCAGTTAACTACTGGCTGTTTGGCAGCCCTAATCCTTGATCCTGATACGGTACAGTTGTTCATCCAACCCAAATATTTCACATTTCGGCAATGCTTACGCAGTGTCTACTTTTGAGGACAAGAACCTTATTCTTTTAACTACTGTTTTTTCATTTCAGCCGAGATAATACAGAGAGCCTTCTTGGAAATTATAGATGAACTGAGGGATGAATTTCCAAACTTACTGAGACTGACAAGCTCAAACCAGGTAAATTTTCCAACCTACAGTTGTTATTGGAATGCTTTGTTTCTTTATAAAATGGCCTCTTACAAATTTGTTGCATTTACCACTTGCTCAGCAAAGTTTCAGCTTAGAGATTTAGTTGTACACAACATTAGAAAAAGGATTAGTATCTCCAGGGGAGAAAGTTGTTCAGATTATTGAGACACCTCCAGAAGACTATTCAATGCTGCTCTTTTTTAAAGACAAACAGGCTCCACAGATTATTGTGGAAGCTCAGCTTCTTCCTTAACTCTCCAGGTAGCTCCCTTCGTTGCCTCTTATTCTCTCTTCCCTAGCTTCTGCACTGTGTGTTATTTTCTTCAGGATTAGTTAGCATCCTCATCTGAGAGGCACCAGCCTGTGCTTTTCTAGAAAGGGAACTCTTCCATTCTTTTTAACTGTGATCAGAGGGTTTGACGAAACCAATGGGAAAAGATATAAGGCCCGGGATTAGTTTGCTGGCTGCCCCTTCAGGATCACTGTTTTGACATGTAGAGGGATTCTCTGAAACAGCAAAGTGCTGATAGTCCTTTGAACCCATTTGTGATGGTGTACCATGTTACAGAGAGCCAGCGTGGCGTACTGGTTAGAGTGTTGGACTATGACCTGAGAGACCAGGGTGCAAATCCCCACACAGCCATGAAGCTCACTGGGTGACCTTGGGCCAGTCACTGCCTCTCAGCCTCAGAGGAAGGCAATGGTCTGAATACCGCTTACCATGAAAACCCTATTCAAAGGGTCACCATAAGTCAGAATCGACTTGAAGGCAGTCCATACTATACATATACCATGTTACAGTTGCACCTGCTGAAATTGTTCCACTCAACTGTTAAAGGTGCAGGAGCCTTTTCCATTTTTGTATCCAACCACATAACCTTTTGACTTCCTCATACACATATACATGATTAAAACAAAAGCAGGAATCTTAACATGATCCCAGACACAAGAGTCTGTATCAAGATGGCTTGACACACTTGGATGAAACAGATTACTTAGATCCATACCAATCGGGCTTCAGGACTGGTCACGGAACTGAAACAGCCTTGGTCGCTCTGGTAGATGATATGAGGAGGGCATTAGATAGGGGAGAATTTACCTTCCTTGTCCTCCTCGATCTCTCAGCGGCTTTTTATACTGTCGACCACAGTATCCTTTTATATCGCCTAGAGGGATTGGGAATAGGAGGCACTGTATTACGGTGGTTCCGCTCCTTTCTCTCTGATAGGTACCAACAGGTGGCATTGGGGGAGGAGGTTTCAGACCCTTGGCCACTCAATTGTGGTGTGCCACAGGGTTCTATCCTCCCATGCTATTTAACATCTATATGAAGCCGCTGGGGGCAATCGTCAGGAGATTTGGGCTGCAGTGTCACCAATATGCGGATGACACTCAGCTCTATCTCTCATTTAAATCTTCACCAGAGTTGGCTGTGGAGACCATGTCCAAGTGCCTGGAGTCCGTGAGTGGATGGATGGGAAGGAATAGGCTGAAACTGAACCCCGACAAGACCGAGGTACTGCTCGTGGGGGACAAGAGAAGGTTGGGAACCGTTGACCTGAAGTTCAATGGGGTGAGTTTACCCCTAAAGGACCAGGTCCGCAGCCTCGGGGTTGTACTTGATTCCAAGCTGTCCATGGAGGCTCAGATTTCGGCTGTGAGCCGGGCAGCTTGGTACCAACTACACCTTATACGTAGGCTGCAACCCTACCTTCCTGTTCATCAGCTCCCACTGGTAGTACATGCCCTGGTCACCTCTCGATTAGATTACTGTAATGCGCTCTACGTGGGGTTACCCTTGAAAACGGTCCGGAAACTACAACTTATTCAAAATGCGGCGGCTCGATTACTCACAAACAGTCGTCGCCAGGACCACATCACGCCAGTGTTGTTCGATCTACACTGGCTTCCAGTTGTTTTCTGGGCCCAATTCAAGGTGTTGGTTTTAACCTTTAAATCCCTACACGCTCTCGGCCCAATTTATCTAAAGGAGCGCCTACAACGCCACCAATCATGCCGCCTGACAAGATCGGCCACACAAGGCCTTCTCTCAGTCCCGCCAACCAAAGCAGCTAGGTTGGCGGGCACTAGAGAGAGGGCCTTTTCAGTGGCGGCCCCCACCCTCTGGAACTCCCTCCCACAAGATCTTTGGCACATCTCTTCCCTGAATATGTTCCGCAAGGCCTTAAAGACCTGGCTTTTTCAGCAGGCTTTCGGGACTTCTGGGGAGGCTTAATATTCTTCTGTTTTAAATGCCTCCTATTATGTATTGTTTGTTCTTATAATTTATATTATTTCACTGTATTTTTGTATTGTATTCTGCCATATTCATTGTATGTACGTCGCCTAGAGTGGCCACTGGCCAGATAGGCGACACATAAATTAAATTTATTATTATTATTATTATTAATTTATTATTTTCTCTGTTCTAGGCCTTGCAGCTTTCAGAGTAATTTGACTCATTTTTTCCTTGTTTTGTTGACTTTTGTTTCAGCAAAACGATCGCACTGTGCAGCGATCTGGGTCAGTTGTGGCAAGGGTGTTCTCTTCAGATCATGGAGCAATCATTATGAATGGGCTATCTAAACTAACCCACTCTTCTAAGTCAATTGCTAAATTCTTGCAGCCACACCTTCTTCGAAAATTTGCAGAGCTAAATACGTTATCGTATCGTCTCTTGGAAAAACTGAATGCTCCCAAACCACCTCTATATAAAATGAAGGTAGGTAATGAAAGTGATCTTTATCTCACACTTTCTAAGGCCTGAAAGATCATGTTCCAACAACTGGGCCTAGCTATTCTTTTGCTCAAAGGACCCTGCTGTTTAAATGGCATACCTAGGGCTTTCCCCAACCTGGTGCCCTCCATATGTTGTTAGACTACCCCTCTCATAAGCAGGCAGCATAGCTTGGGGAAGGCTGGTTCCTGGAATATAACTGCAATTCTATTTTGCTGCCACTCCATGCCACTTTGCCTTCTGCTTCCCGTGCACCAGCTCTCAATACATTTATCCACATTCCATAGGGGTTGACAATTCATTGCTAAGCAGAATGCATGCAAAGAACTCATTTCCCCTTCTCTGCATTCCTGTTTTGGGAAAGTGGTAGCAGACAGTTCCAGAGGCTGACGTACCTGCCACTGAAAGCCTGTGATCTAGATTACAGCTTCTTTATATGGTCAAAACAGTAATTTGTAGTTCAAAGATGTACAATTGGATAGGGAGACATTTTTCTCCCTCTCTTACAATACCAGAACCTGGGGCCAACCAAAGAAGCGGAAGGGTGGAAGGTTTCAAGACAGACAAAAGAATTTCTTCACACAGTACATAGTGAAACTATGGCGTTTCCTCCCACAAGATGTAGTGAAGGCCACCAACTTAGATAGGATTAGACCATTTCACGAAGGATGAGACTTTCAGTGGTTTGGATGCTTGGCTCATATCCACCAGGAGCTGTGCATTTGGTATTGTGAACCCAATCCTGTGGAACTCTTTCCCAGCTGAGATCAGATAGACCCCCTCCCAACTGAACTTCCAGCACCTAGTGAAGACCTTTTTGTTTCAGCAGGCATTTTAAGTAAGTTTTCCAACTTTATGGTTAGTTTTAACTGATTGTATATTTTTTAATTACTATACATCACTTAGCGACTAAGATGTAAAACAGTATATAAACTGCTTGAGTGAATTATGTCTTTCTTCTGCCTGCACTGTTGAAGGCAGTAAACTGCTGAATACTAGTAACTGGAAATCACAAATGGAGAGTGCTGTTATACTGTGAAAACAGGACATTGAACTGAATGGGCTTTGTCCTAATCCAGCAGGGCTTCTTAGGTTGTTTTTATGTGCTTTTAAAATTCCTTAGGAAGGAAGGGCAGAATATAACTTCTATAACAACAACAACACAATAACAATAGAAACTGGGATTGAGATCACACTCCTAAAGTAAACATCTGACCCAATAATTCCCCACTAAGTTCAATGGGATTTACTTCCAAGTCAGTAGGGCTGTAGTCTTAATTTCTATTGAAATCAGTGGAAACTACTTCCATGAAATATGCTTATGAGTGAGATAACCTACATCAAGGGTGATGAACTGCCAATCTGTGGACTTGATCCATCCTCCCCAAGTAACTTTCTCTGATCTGCAGGATCCTCCACGAATTTGTCAGGGGTGACGGCAATAGCCAAAAACAAACAAACCAACAACCAAATCATGGGCCCTACATGGAGGTCTTTAGGAACTGCCTAACATGCTAACATTAGGGTGTGATCCAAAGTTATGCACTATGTCCCACTGATTTCAAGGAGAAAGGTATAAGCATATTCTTAACACTCCCACCAAACTGCAATGACAGAGGAATGACTCACTTGACTATTTTTCTCTCTTCAGGACAGAACAATGTTCTTTTATGATGTCATATCCTATCCAGCAAAAACTGCCCTCACCAGTGTAATGTGTGTTTCTTATGCGGCACTAATTTATCTGGTAGGTTAGTAAATACCATTATGCTGATCCTGCTTCTCTCATGCTTCCCCTTGCCAAATATTAACTTCATTCTCAGCAAAGAAATTAAAGGCATAAATTATTTAATTGCTATGCACTTTTAGGGCATATTATTAATGCCCAGTTATAAGCTGTTTTTACCAATTTATGGCCCTTCCTGCACCAAGATAGCCTAGCTACAGTAGTATATACTAGAAACTTGTTTTTTAGACTATTGGGATGAACTCTGCATGGGACTGCCCTTGGACACAGTTCAGAAACTGCAACTGGTGCATAATGTGGTGTCCAGGCACCATAGCAGGATCATGCATCACCACTATTGCTGCATTGTAGTTCAATGAAGTGTTTGTGCACCACCTTGGAAACCTTTGGGTTGAATAGTGTGTTATAAAAACAAACATCGTCATTTTCTTCAAGACTCTCAGCATAACAGACCTTCATCAACAAAAAAATACGATAATGAAATTTATGAAACACTTCACTCAGGTATCTGCATGATATCCATTTATTAGTCACAATGCCTAAACCCATAAAAATAATGGAAGTTACATCTGTGTGCTTAAGGTTGTCGTGTAAGCACCACACAGACTAAGGGTAGAGACACATTTACTGTTCTGCCAGTTCCACTGTGTCTCCACCTCTCTCTTCTGAAAATGGGCACACAATGCCAGTCAAACCCCGCCCCTTTTAACTGTAAATCCTGGTGGGATCAGCTTGAGTGTGTGTGTTTTTGAAATTCGCTTCAAAGAGATTTTGCAACTGATTGTCAGATCAACCCATTCCTCTTCCAGATGTGGCCAACGGCCTAGTTGCTGTAGGCAACTAATGTACTCACAAGCTAAATTCAGAACTGATCAACAGCAGAAGTCTACTAAACCAATTCAGCAATAGCATAATGCATGAATACATAAAATTCCCCTGGACATCCCTATTTTTACACATTTAACATTGAACATAGGATTGTGTGTATTTTTTAAACTGTAATATCACATGTCTGTGGCTTGCAGTGCTAACATCATCCGGATAATCGAGCTGTCAATATGCCAGCATTTATTTGAAAATTTCAGAAGAAAAAGTGTTGACAACATGTAGTGTTCCTCAACTAAATGATTCAAAGGGTAAAATAAAAAACAAACACCAGTTTAGATTGAAGATTCCTGGACTGGTGGTAAAGTGTGAATTTACTCTCCTCATCCCTATAATGATTTTATCCCCCCCCCATTTGATATTTTGATGCAATTAATACATCTTAGCCAAGTACTACATTGTACCTCTTCAGTTAGGCAGAAATACAGAGTATCCAAAACCTTTCTATTTCTTTATACAAAAATGTATCTCTTATGTATACAGGCAGTCTCCATTAATAAAGTGCTGGGAAAAATTAAAAACATCATTGAAATGGAAAAGACCTCCAGGGAAAGCAGCAGTGATGGTTTTGATGCAGATGGATTTCCCAGAGCCAGGGAAGCAGGAAGCTACTCTGCAACTTCTCCCACAGAACAAGTATCTTCAGAGTTGACTACTAAGGCATCGCAAAACAGTGGAAGCATCCATACACTACTTTCAGCAATAGATCAAGAAAATGAACAGTAATAATCCTTTGCAGTGTGCATAGCTGTGATCTTTCTGTTTGTGCACCAACTGTTTTATTCAATACACAAATATGTGAAGACAGCCTTCATTTTCCATTAAACAAATGCACCAGGCCTTATGCAGGCAACTGAGACAATATCTTTCTACAATAGTTTGTTAATTGATTTCCAATTTTAAATTTTATATGATGTTATTCTGTGTTTATATATGTTGTAAACAGCTTTCCCCCCATGAATTATGGTATATAAATATTTTTATAAAATAAATAAATGTAAACTGCTTTGTAAAGTTCACCTGAGAAGTAGCATACAAATCCATTAATAAGTAATTACACACACAAAAGCAGGTTCCATACAGCAAACAGCTTTGTATGACAATGTTCTGTACCTAGTAGAAATAAACCAAATAACTGCTTGCCTGTGTATGTTCAGTACATTTTATGCAAAAGTTTGTGAACGCCTTAAGCCTCAAAACATTGACAACCATTGTGATAGAATCAACAGGCATATTCTAAAATTAATATTAAAAATAGGTCAATTTGCTTATACAAGAACAAATACTTCCAAAAAGTTTAACTGAAGTCTATCATTTTGTGTTTGTTAGCATAAGTATTATGCCAACTTCTAATTATAAAAGTAGTAAAATCACATTAAAAAGTTGAAGAACAACTAACATTTCAACAAGTAGTTGATAATTAGAAGGCCATTTGGGAATTTTTGACAGCAAAATAGCTGCCTATGCTGTATGTCAAAATTGCTGTTATTTTCCTAAGTGCATTCATAGATTACCCTGGCTGATCCTGTCCAGGAGGCACCTAATTTTACAGTCCTTTGTCTCTTAACTCACTCTTCCTGTATGTATGTATTACCGTAGAAAGGTTTCTTACAGGCTTGGCTTAAAAACAAAATTCAATCATACACTAGAACAGTTTCAAAACTTTTAACTCCAGAGAACACTCATGAAATTGAGGGCGATGCAGGAATTTGTTTCAGGTTCTTTCCTTCTCAATTTTACTTGCCAGTCAGCTAGCCACATATTATATGGGAAGGGCATACAGTTCTGAAAAGCACCACCTACACAGCAGTGAGTGCCAGGCTTATCCAAAGCTACTGTGTAAAAGGGGCTTTGTTGCTCACAAACTCTTTCCTGTACACAGATTCTTCCTACTGGAAGAAAAGGGCTCTGTTTGCAGCTAGGAGAGAAGGGCAGATTTCCTTGCTTAGCAGAAACGCAAGACCTGATTAAACGTTACAGATCCATGTGGCTGCTGCTGAAAAGTTCTTTTGTGCGGTGACATAACAATACAATACAATACAGTTTATTACGGTCGTGGACCAGCAAATGATAGAACATTTATACAGACAACAATTGGCATTAAAAGTTAACTTTAAAATGAAGATTAAATTCTTTAAAATACAATGTGAGCAGTATTACTGATAAAACTTTAAAATCATTATTTCGCCCAGAACTGTTTTGTTTAGCAATAAGAGATGTTTTATTGTATCTTTGGCATTGGTTTTAGAACAAAGTTCACCGGCTGCTTAGGCGAGTTATACCCTGAATATGAATGGGTCTTATGTGAGTTAGGGAGCTATTAGCAACTTCCGTGAACGGATGGTGGCAGTGCAAAAGTAGGCTACCTTAACTGATACGTAGGGGTTGCAATCTGATAGCAAGTAGTCTGTCTAAAATTTCATCACTGGTGGAAATTCCTAGTAGAAGAGATGTGATTAAAGCAATTCGAGAGTCTCGGTAAAATGGGCATTGGAGTAGAACATGTTCGACTGACTCCACTGTGCTGTTGTTGCAGGGACATACCCGTGTAGCTAGTGGCATTTTCTTAAATCTACCCTCCAAAAGTGCAGAGGGTAGTATGTTAAGTTTTGCAAGAGTAAACGCCAATCTAAATTTAGGAATTGTCAGAGTAAACAGATAGCGGGCCGGAGCAAATGGTTGCGTATTATATCTAAGACCAGAGCAGGAAGAATCTGCAGCTTGGGTTAAATGAGTTTGCAGCTCAATGTCAAAAATTGTTTGGGCAATATGGGCTTTGGCTTTGGAGTAGCCCAACACCAGGATCATAGCTGGAGAGAAGCCTAATAGATGGAGTGTGGATGTTGAAGTCTTTTCATCTTGAGCAGAAGGAATCGGTTAGCGTTAGTGGGGCTAATCCTAAAGGTGTAAATAACAGTTTTAACCATAGGTTGATTTTAAGCAACCTTATGTGGGCCTTCATTGTAATGAGCCCAGCTTCTAAACGTAGAATTACGTTAGATATGCAAGACGGAATACCAAGGATCGATCTCAGGAACTTCGTCTGTACAGTTTGTAAAGGTGCATAATTGTCATAAATGCCTATTTGGGCACCATAGAGTAACTGACTAACAACTTTGGTCACAAAAATCTGTATAGCAGAGGTGATATGTTGTCCCCCTTTGTTATAGTAAAAGGAGAGAAATGCCCTTGCAGTTCTGTGTGCATTGGCCATGGCACTTTTTATTTGCATTTGCCATGATCCTGTGGAGTGAAATATCATTCCAAGATACTTGTAGGCCATGACTTGCTCTACTGGCTGGTTATTAATCTGCCATCGGTGTTGTGGTCTTCTTCTAGTAAAGACCACAACTTTCGATTTATCATGATTGATTTCGAGGAGTTCTTTGCTACAGTAGTTTGCAAGGCCCTTCAATAAACATTTCATCCCCACAGATGACAAAGAGAGGGGGGCCACATCATCGGCATAGATAAGGATCGATATGGGCCTATTAACTAAAGTAAGGTGATGAGTATCTAATGGTGATAGAGTTTTGACCAAGGTATTAATATATAGATTAAATAACATGGGAGCCAGCACACATCCCTGTTTAACACCTTTATGGGTTGGGATGGCCCTGGAAAGATGACCGGCTCTATTATATCTAATACGTAGGTAGGTGGATACATATAGACAACGCATTAGTGCAAGCAAGCGCTTGTCAATAGTGGTAGATTCTAGTCTCTCCCAAAGTTTATGTCTCGGTACTGTGTCGAAGGCTGCTTTAAAATAGATGAAAGCTGTGTAAAGGGATCCTCGTGGTGATGAATATTTTTCTATCAGGTGTTGTAAAACCAAGCCGTGGTCCAACGTGGAGCGACCGGCTCTAAATCCCGCCTGTTCTTCGGCCAAGATGTTTTCTTGTTCCATCCAAGTTAATAGTTTCTCACATAAATGATTGGTGTAGATTTTACTAATAATATTGAGGAGGCTGATCGGTTTGTAATTAACTCGGTCTGATTTGGTACCTTTTTCATAGATGGGAATAATTATTGCGAGGACCTAGTCCTCCGGTATAGAGATGTCAGAATTTATACATGTAAATAAGGAGGCTAAGACTGGTGCCCACAAGTCCACGTTGTTTTTGAAGGCCTCAGATGGAATGTTGTCTGGTCCGGGTGCTTTGTCAAGTTTTAATTTGGCAATTAAGTTTATGATTTCTTTAGACATAACAGGAGGCCATTCGGGGAGATTGTGGACTTTTGTCTTAGGTAAGAGGTGGCTTATTTGATCACTAGCATAAATTTTGGTGAAGTGATCTTCCCAAGTAGTCACAGGTATATAATGCTCCAAGGTGACTGAGTGGTTGGGCCATCCTTTTGCCACCATTTTCCAAAAAGTGGCTGAGTCCTTGGTACGAGATGCTTTCAGAAGTCTTTGCCAGCCTTTCTGGGCTGTAGTCTTTTTTGCTTTTATTAATTGTTTATATCTTTTCTTCTCTGCCAGCCAATTTGTTAGTAGAAGTGAGGAGTTGTCTCTGTACTCTTTTTATTTAGAAATAAGCAGATTCTTTTGGAGTACACATTCATAATCAAACCAAGGTTTTGAATAATAAACTGGTCTAGAGATCTTGGGCTCAGAATTAGAAGATATTTTTTTCTGTAAAGCCTGGGACAGTTGGTAAAAGATGGTAAGAACAGAGTCCGCTGAAGTTGCAGCAATAAGGGCTTGACATAATGAGAGATAGTCATTGGAATTTAACAATGCTTTGAAATCCATATCTAAAGAGGGCGTCCATCTTATTCGTGTTACACACCGTTGAAGTTCACAGACTCGGATTGATTTTTGTTTAGCATACCTAATTTGGTTGTCACAACGCAAGGTGAGGTTTAACGGTAAGTGATCACTTTCAGGACGATTAGTTACGTGGTAGGAGGAGATGGCGTATAAAAGTTCTTGAGAGATTATGAAGAAATCTATAACTTCTGAAAGCTTTTATTAGATGCATTGGCCCAACTTCACACAGCTTCTCCCCAACAGTTCCAGCAGCAAGCAGGGATTTGCTGTGCTGGGGTGGGGATGGTGTACACACGGCATGAGTTTTAAATACTACATCTCCCCCATGGAATGGTGCCACATGACAGTGCTTTACATTTCTATGGGCCATCAGTTGCTTGAGTTTCAAAGGAACCATTTGCTAGGCACTTGTTGGCAAGGGAGAAAATGCATTATATAGTAATATACAAAACTATGAAGAGACTATAATATGCTCCCTGAACTCTGCCGCAAAGGTTTTAGCAACCTTCCATATTTTTTGTGAAAAAATCATAAATATTTCAATATACCTTCATGATACATACAAATCTGGAACTGACAAACTAAGAGTTAACCACTTATATTGCCCAGGGAATGCTGCTATCTGGGTAATATGCATAGATGGGTAATTGCACATTTATTAAGACAAGAATAAACATGATAACACCAGACTGTTAAATTCTTGAATATCATATTGTGAAAATATAACCATATCAGAGAAGAATAATGTGTCTCTCTGTATTAAAGATGAGTGGTATGACTTCTCCAAGTCATTGTCTTCCATCCTTTTGGCAAGATACTTCACCCTTTTCTGGAGTACATCCTACATATTTGAACCGCCCAGACTTTTATTACTGTATCAGCTTACTTCATCTTTCTCATATCATACATGTGCATGTCCACTCTCTGCCTCTCTCTCCTTACTGCCACAGAGAGACCTCCTTAGGCATATCTCCTACAATTAATTCAACCATACTACACTCAAATTGCACACTTCCTCTTGCCTGTCAGGAGAGACATGGCAAAGCTCCACGGGCCCCAGCTTTTCCAGGATACACCTTCAGCACAATGTATTTGGCCTAAAAGCAGCCTGTCACTTCCAGGTAATAACACAGCTGAGTTGGCCTCTTACTGAGTCGCATTAAGCAGAAGCTAGACTCTTGCTGCCTGCCTCACTTACAGACTGATCTATCTACTGTTAAATAACCATATAGCTGGAACAGACTTCAGACATTCTCTCCTGAACCAATATGAACCCTGATGATCATTTTGAGAAAGCCTGGATTAAATGCAAGAAAAAGAATTAAAAAAAGAATCAAAGTCTTCCAACAATAATAAAAAAATCATATTAACACATAAAAACAATTTCTCCAATTATATCGATAATATTTTTACATCATAATACTTTACAAGCATCTTTTTAATATTCAGATCTGATTGAAAACTAAACCACTACAAGATTTCTAAGATTTTTTGAATAATGGAAAATGTCAATCTATTGTACACATGCTGTGCTGATATTTTCTTCTTTTTTGTTCAACTCCCTTTTTAGAGTGTGGAGGTTTGTTTATACTCTTATTAAACATAGCTCAATTTCATATCATAACCCAGAAGCTGAGCGCTGTTTAGACAGCAAGGATATCATTCACATTTGGTATTATTTTATTTTAATGCCATTTACTATGAAGCCCCAAAGATGTTATTTTTCCTTAGGAGTGTGTATAGTCTTTTTGTACATCTTAGCATAGTAATCAGAATCTATATTGTCATCTATATCTGAAAGAGTCACATAAACCTTTCCACTGTCCACAGTAACTCTGTGAGTCCTTTGTTTTACTCCTTTTGACTGCCATTTTGGTGTTGAAGATGGCTCTCTGGGGTTTATTGCTTGATACAGTCCTTCACCTGTAGTCAGAGTTATTTTATACTTGTGCCAGGGACAAATAATGCACGGCTGTCCATTGATGTCCTAATCACACAAGTGGGGGAGGAGCAGAGAATACATTTACTATCTTACAGAGTTTGGAAAACACCTATACATCAGACAAGGTCCATACAAAATAATGTATACCACTATAATAAGAGTGCTAAATTCCTGTTTTTTTAAAAAAATTATGCAAAAATCCACAAAGCGTTGT
Organism: Rhineura floridana; assembly: GCF_030035675.1. Lineage (NCBI taxonomy): Eukaryota > Metazoa > Chordata > Lepidosauria > Squamata > Rhineuridae > Rhineura > Rhineura floridana. The sequence goes on along the minus strand of NC_084480.1, from coordinate 62,722,520 downwards.
GGAAATCTGAAATGTGCACACTTAATTCCAGCATTGGAGAGCCTTAAAGTTTATTGGAAAGTAGCTTTAGGACTGGTTCAGTCTTAACCACACCTTCCTTCTGAAATCCCCAGGGCAGCCTGGTTTAGGAATTACCAGATTAAAATAACACTTTCGGTTTCATTCTCTATTGCAGGAACACACCAGAACAAAAATAGCCTCAATTAAAACTCTCACCAATTCAAATTGGCACAATGAAAGAGTTTAGCTTGGATCTCAAGTTTGGTCTTGGTGACAAGAAAATGAGCAAAGTTCTGCTCATGGATGCTCCCAAAAATGGATGGGGGGGAGGCGCTACTTTGGTGATTTCCCTTGCAGCTCCTTGCACCCTCCAGAAATGTGCTGCAGAGGATTGGGGGGACCATCTGGAACGACCTGGAGGGGGAGGGAGAAATCAGTGAAAAGTGCCTCCCCACTCTTCTGCCAGAAGAATCATCTACTGCAGGGGTGGAGAACCTCACTCCTGCTCTAATGGATCTAAAGTTAACAGAAGGAGCCTTTCTATTTGTGGGACACACACTTGGGATCCAAGCCTTGGCTGATTAATCTATCAATTAAACTGAGTGAAGTCTGCATTATGCATAAGGAGCATGCCTCAATGTAGCTAAAAGGGGGAAAAGAGGTCTGTGTGTGTGTCTTCAAATCTGATACTGCAGTGGGACAGAAGCTAAAACCTGGGAATTTGAGAATAGGCAGAGCTTGGAAAAGTTACTTTTTTGAACTACAACTCCCATCAGCCCCAGCCAGCATGGACACTGGATTGGGCTGATGGGAGTTGTAGTTCAAAAAAAGTAACTTTTCCAAGCTCTGCTATGGTTTAGCTAAAATTAGCCCCTCCCCACTGTTCTTGCTTTATTATTCATACCTCTATTTCCCCTTGATGTAAAGGACCTCCTGCATCTGTTAAAGAACAGAATATGAAATTAGAATAGAGGCTCAATTTAGTTCACCTTTAAAGTTGTTCCACAAACACAAAGATATAACTTCTACAAAATTCTTACGGTAACAGCGGCAATCCAGAGCATAAAATTTTCCATCGTGATAGAAAACAACAACTTCTCTGTCATGGACAGTTGCTGTTGTTCTTCGTTGTTTTTTAATATCATCTTCTCTGCCAACACAAACTGGACTTCTGACTTCGTTCTTTTTCAGTGTTTTGACTGAGCTGTCCTCATTCATATTCTGAAAGCAAGACAAAATGCACCATATTAATTAATGCAACAGTAAAAAGACAACAATGTTGACCCAAGAAAATCACAGCCACCATTTATAGCAGGCTGGTCCACGAGGAGTTCAACACACCTCCTGTTTTTGCTGACTTGCTGGGACTGAAAAAATGGGTGGGGGCAGCGTTAAGCACTTGGCAGAATATTGGTGAGTTATGTTCAGCCTTGAGGGATCCCATGTTGTGCAGGCCAGATTTATAGGACCACACATCTATCAAAGGTTAATTGGTGTATACCTTGTACAATAATCTCTGTTTAGTTTATATCATCCAACAAAAGAAAACTGTAGGATTGTAAAAGCTTGTTGATGAAACAAGCTTATAATTTTATACTCTTTTCTTGGAAATACTTTTTTCTGATTTCATTTGTTTTTCTCTGTTTTCTCCAAAGTAAATGTCAAGCAGCAAATCCTGTAAAACATTTCACAGTAGCTGCTGCAGCTGAAAATATATTTTGTTTTCTAATAAACCAGGTAAACTGTCTTCATTTTGTACCATAAAAAAACTATCCTCCTCCACTTCTAAGTCCATTAAAAAGAAATCTATCAAAGGTCAGATAAACCATGTGTTTTCTCTGAAAAGCCACTGTCTCTCAAGTTTTACCTTTACCTTAAACATATTTAAGAATACATTTTAAACTTGCTTTTGTGTTAAAAAAACAACCACCCAAAAGCATGTACTGGGCAAATCTCCCAACAGTCTTTCCAGTCATTGAGAAAAGGAAACCTACTGTCTTCTCCAGCAGTTAGGACACGCAGAAGTACTAGGAATCAGTTTTGGTAATTGCCTCCCCCTTATGGTGAGTGAAGAGAGTGACAGATCTGTACAGAGTTCATGAAGCAAAACCTGCTGTCTTTTTTCTGGAAATGGTAAAACTGTTGCTGGTACAGTCCCATTCATTGTGGGAACCCTTGCTATAGAAAAGTCCACTATTTTGAATTTCTTGGCAATGTCAGTTCACTCTTTATTCTATCAAGTCAACTATGTTCTTGTCTAGGCATCACTTGCTTGACAAAGATCTACTGTTATTTTTTTTTTTTTTTCAATAATTTTTATTCAGGTTTTCATAAAACATACAAGACAAAATCATAAAACATTCAAAGACAAAAAACAAAATCAAAAATAGTTAAACAAAAAGAAAAAAAGAAAAAAAAAACAAAAATAAAAAATAAAGAGTAAAATATTGACTTCCCATTTGTCAAAGATCAAATCAGTTATAAGTCTATAATATATAACAATCCTGTCTCTTAAGTCATATTATAAAATCACTTTCCTCCAATAGTTATCTTACTTAATCATCAAATCTCATAAACATTACTTTATTCTTTCCACAAAAAGTCAAAGAGAGGTTTCAATTCTTTAAGAAATATATCTATCAATTTTTTTTTCCAGATAAGCATATCGATTAATCCATCTCATTACTAATTATGATAATCTTGTTGTCATAACCATAGTCAAAATAAACATTTCAATTAATCCATCACATCAGAATCTGTTAGGTTCAGTAATTTCAGTAGCCATTGTTCTATTATCCCTATTAGTTCCATTTTCCATCTTCCATCTTCAGTAGTCTTGTTAAGTCCAGTAATTTCAGTATCCAATCTTCCATTATCAGTATTCCATAATAATCTTGCTGTCAAAGCCATAGTCATATAGTAAGAGTCTGATGGGAATTACCTCTATCCCAAATATTTTCTTGCCATCCATTCTGAATAGGTTGCTGAAATACTGCTGTAAAATCATATCTCTGTTCTTTTTTTCAAAATACACTGGGTCATCTCTTGAAAGTTTTTCCATTGTCACATGGCTGCAGTTAATTCCATAGATTTTCTCTATATTGGGCTCCATCACATCATTCCAGTCCAGAAGATTATCCATGCCATTGATAACTTTATCTCTAGAATCTTCATTAATTTCTTCAGAGATAACATTGAGTTCCAAACAATAGATTTTATTTCTAAAGTCCATAGACTCCAAATCTTGTTCCTGTTCCACGTTTGTTCCAATCTCCGGGATCTCCTCTCTCACAGGGACCCCTGTTCCAGTCTCCAGGGTCTCCTCTCTCACAGGGACCCCTGTTCCAGTCTCCAGGGTCTCCTCTCTCACAAGGACCCCTATGTCTTTAATCTCCTGTGTCTCCAAACAATAAATTTTGTTTCTAAAGTCCATAGACTCCAAATCTTTTTCCTGTTCCACGTTTGTTCCAATCTCCGGGGTCTCCTCTCTCACAGGGACCCCTTCCAGGGTCACCTCTCTCACAGGGACCCCTATATCTTTAATCTCCTGCTTCATTTTACTCAATTCAATTTTCAGCTCCTTACAACCCTGTCGCAGGTTTTGTTTCGTTATCTCAATCTCATCCATTATTTTCTGAAACATAGTTATTTCCAGCTTCTCAGCCACTTTCTTAATTGCCATTTTAAAAGAAAAATATAGGAAAACCACTTCTTATTTCAGCAACAATTGGGTTAATACTCCAAACTTGGTGACATCACAGTATAAACAGAGCAGACAGCCTTATCTCTCCATGTTTAAGTAAACAAAATGCAGTTCCCAGGATCGAAACAATTAATGGCGGTCGTCAGAAAACAGATTCGTCAAAATAAAATAGACCAAAAAGAGAGTAGTCTCAGACAATATAATATTCTTCAAAATAAAAATCTGGAATAGAAATCCCTCTTCTGTGTATATCTTTAGAATGCAAATCCAGGACAGCTTTTTGCAACAAAAACAGAGATAAGCTATTAATTAGTGAGTAGCAGAGAGAAGTTATGGCTCCCCAGTGAGATGTCAAAAACCGATCAATCTGGCAAATCTCTTTTAAACAGCAACAATTTAAGTCAAGTAAAAGAAAAATATAGAAAGAAGGGTGCTTGCCTGTTAGTGCGTTCTCTCTTAGAAGATAAGATGAACGTTCGCTTTTCCAGATAGAGCTTGTTGTTAAAAATCCGTCCCACCTTCGTCGGCTGGACCTCGTCCCATAAATTAATGAGATCTGGTCGTCCCAACAAAAATAGGCTTTGAGGTTAATCTCTTCGTTTCTCCCTACCCGGGAGAAGTTTAATCAGTCAAAAAAAGAAAAAATCTGACTGATATATCTGAATAAGCTTCTTTTGAGGCAGGAGCCCGTCTCAAGAGCAGGCACAGGCTAAGTCACCCTTCCCGGAAGTCCAAAGATCTACTGTTATTAATAGACCTGCCTAGCAGCTGACTAGTCAATCCAGAATTATGGTTGTTAGAAAAAGCATACACACCTTGTCCCTAACCTAGAACTCTGTGCGTATAGTGATGAATACACAGAGCACCTGCCATGTGAGCTTTCCCAATCACTTAAATAAAGGGGGCTCCTCCCTTATGAAGTACAATAAGGGAAGGATGAATAAAAATAAAACAGGAGTAATATCCTGTTCAGCACCTGAAAATCGTGCCAAAATTCACTATCACTGATATGGACAGTCTTTAAAATAGGTAAGTTCACATCCACCACCAACTACACATGGTCACAAGTGGAGAGACATACTTAGACAATTATTTACATCCCAGATGATTTTACAATGTAACATGTTCATTCCAAGCAACGTTCTTACATTTGCAATTGGCTGTAATGTTTTTTATGTTTTTGTTTAGAGATATTAATTTTCTTTTTTATGGCAATTCATCACATGAACTGTATGAGACCTCTCTTTTGGCCTTGTATGGTAGTGTGAACATTTTAAAGGTTATCTGATCCATGTGGCTGAATACAAATAGCTTATCACGTAAGGACAGTGTCACAACGAGCAATTTTTAAAGGCCTTCACATGGTGACCAATATATTGAGACAAATGATCTTTTTCATGACAGCAGCATAGCAACAATGTTCATTAGTAGTAGTAGGAAGAATGTTAAAATAAGCTGAAGTAGAGGGTGGCGGTTTTGTGTGTATAAACATCTTTTTTGGTTTTGCAATGAAGTCCATTTTCTGTGTCAGGGTATTATTTGTTCAAAGGTATGTAAAGGATTACATTTCTCAACTTGTCATGATTTCTTCTCAAAATGTTGAAGATGCAATTGGAGCCAAGAACTAAATCACAAGGATATACAACAATTTGAAGTAAAACAAAAAGTTCACATTCATTTTGTTAGGTTACACCTGATCAGTGACAGTTATTAATTTCTGTTGTATAATAAATAGTTCTTATTAAAAAAATAGATTCATATTGCACAAAAATTGTTGAGAACTAGAACAGAGAGATTCATGCTTTCCTAAGTGATTAGAGCTACAATCTAAGGGAGGAACCAAAGCCCAAGGTCCAGTGGGATAAGCAGAGGTTGAAATTGGCAGATCTTTGGCTGATCCTTCATCCTGGCTCAGCCTGGGCTCAGTCAGGGCAAGTCCCAAAAAAGGAACATGGGATGGGACGAAGGAGACTTAGTCCTATTTCTAACTCTGTTTAGCTCAGTCATGTGACAGCAACCCAGCGGAAGTTACACTGGCAAAAAGGTCAGTGTAAGTAAAATTCTACTTTAAAGACTTGCTTTCCCTCTACCAGACACAGGCTGGCTCAGCTGGTCATAGCCCCACTCCTGAATCGATTTTGAAATAGGGGTAAATTACACCAATATCATTTACCCACCGTAACTTATGCTGGCTTCCTATAGTTTGGATTGCTCTGCCTTAGAATAAATTGCATAATTGTCAGATCTGCAGTCACTGTGTAATACTTTCCAGCTAACAAACCAACCTAAAGGAGTCCCAGTGAGTTAAATGAGACTTCCTCCCCAGAATTGTAACATAAGATAACTGGAAATACTTACCAGCACGAGATAAAATAATACATATAAATTACAGACAGTATCTTAAACTTGGGCAATGTAAAATGTTGTGCATAATCATACATATACCAGTGTTAGAGACAAAACATGCTATTTTCTGATGCTATTTTCATTATATCACACTGTCAAAAAGACATTTAAATTAAAAGTCAATGGTACTGCATTTACAAACTATTTTAAAAATGGTACCTGTGTAAAAAATAGCAGATTCACATCCCCACTGATATCTGAATGGTGATCATCTAAGACAGTACAGCAAACTACACAGAAGTTGGACTGTCAACAACAATACAGAAGGAAGATTTTAAGAGGTGGAGGAAATGTCTGAATCATCAGCTTCTAGCAATTGCATCCATCACCTATGCAAATTTTACAGAGCAGTTCTTTACTGGAAGAGAAAACATTTTTGTAGAACCTTCACACAGGGATGTGAACAGCATGACAAGCCAGGTTTGATATGGTAGAGGATGCATCCTGTTTCAGCAGATAAGGAGGTAAGAGCAGGGCTGCAGTAAACTGATAACAAGGATATTTTAGATTCTAGCAAGTTCTACAATCACTTTTTTCCCTTAAAAGTAACTAATTTTGCCTTCTCCAGAAATTGAGCTCCGCATCACAATAAGGCAAATATTAATCACATCTTAGCCTTACCACTATGACCAGTGATGTGTGTGGATTTTGTGCTTTATTTTTCTGCTGAAAAAATCCATTTCATACATTCATAAGTAACAATTAATGGAGGTCAGTTGCAAATACAATACTAAGCAAGAATGGCAGTTTCAACGTTTTTAGCTTTGTTTACTAAATAGAAGTAAAAAAACCATCAGAAAATTAGACCACTCTTTAGAATATTAGACAATTTTCTGTTGCAAATTACCTTAATTTGCATAGGATTTTTTCCCAAAAAACCCACATCACTGACTATGACTAGCTACTCACATATGAGTCAAATAACAGTGGTATATAAACAGAAGAAGTGAACGTAGTACAACTGAACTCAGTAGGACTCACTATTAAAACAAATCTATATACACATACCCCTTCTAGGATGCACACCTTAACATGGTGAAGGGGTTTGAGAGTAGTGAAGAAGCTGAGAGCAATACCTATAACCAAGAGGCTAGACTCCTAGCAGGGGCACCCAAGGTGGAATGGTCAAAGCTGAGACACCAGACTAAGATGCATCCAAACTCAGAGGAAGGCAATGGTAAACCACCTCTGAATACCTCTTACCATGAAAACACTATGAACAGAGTATCCAAAATGCAACATGAGATAGTGCTGGAAGATGAGACCCCCACGTCAGATGGCACTCAGTGAGCTACTGGGAAAGAACAATGGACAAGTATGAGTAGCGCTGTGACTAATGATGCAACTGGGTCAAAGCCAAATGAAAGCCCGGAAGCTGATGCGCACAGATGCAAAAAGAGAGTCCGGAGTTGTACGACGTACACAATAGGAACATGGAATACGAGAAGCATGAACCAGGGAAAGTAAGAATTTGTCAAGCAAGAAATGGAACGTTTCAACATTACAATACTTGGCGTGAGTGAATTAAAATGGATGGGAAAGGGACATCTTTAGTCAGGCAACTACAAAATATTTTATGCAGGAAATGATAAATTAAGAAGAAACGGGGTTGCTTTAATAGTGAGAAGTGATGCAGCAAAAGCAATTAGGAGCTACAACGCAAGGTCTGAGCGAGTGATATCAATGAGATTAAATAGGAAACCTATTAACATAACCATCATCCAAGTCTATGCTCCAATGGCAAACACAGAAGAAGAGGAACTGGAGAGATTTTACATAGAAGTACAGGAAGAAATTGATCACACACCAAAACAAGATGTTCTGATAATCGTGGGAGACTGGAATGCAAAAGTAGGGAACAGAGAACTAGAAATTATCGGGAAAATGGGGCTTAGGAGGTAGAAATGAAGCAGGAGAAAGACTTACTGAATTCTGTGAAACCAATAATTTGTGTCTTGCAAACACATTTTTTTGGGCAACCAAAAAGACAACTGTACACGTAGACATCACCAAATGGTCAATACAGGAATTAAATTGATTATATAATTGGTAGAAGAAGATGGGGAGGTTCCATACTTTCAGCGAAAACAAGACCAAGAGCAGACTGCAGTATAGATCATGAACTTGTAATATTGAAAATCAGAGTAAAGCTAAAGAACAATAAAGCAATCATAATGCCAAAATTCAATTTAAATGACATCCCAGAAGAATATAAAGATCAAACAAGGAACAGATTTGAAGATTTAAACTTAACTGATAGAGAACGAGAAGAACTGTGAATCAAAGCCAGACATATTATCAGGGAAGAATGCAAAAAGACAATACCTCTAGTTGAAAAGAGAGAAAGACCTCAATGGATGACTGATGAAACTCTCAAAATGGTTAAAGAGTGAAGGAAAGCAAAAGCAAATGGAAATAGAAACACAGTTAGAACCCTAAATGCAATAACACAATGACTAGTACATAGGGACAAAGAACTATTATAATAGTTATTGTAAAGAAATAGAAGAGGATAATAAAAAAAAGGTAGAACAAGAGCCCTATTCCAAAAGATTAGATAAATTAAAGGGAATTTAAACCAAGAGAAGGGATGTTGAATAATCAACAGGGGAACACACTGACTGACCAAGATAAAATAAAAGGAAGATGGAAGCAATACACTGAAGAACTGTATAAAAGAAATGCAACGATGAGAGATTCATTCACGGAGGAACTGTATGATGAAGAACCAGAAATTTTAGAAAGTGAGGTGGAAGCTGCTCTTAAAATACTTGGAAGAAACAAATCACCAGGAACAGATGGCATACAATGGAGTTACTACAAGTTGCTGAGACTGAATCTGTCCAAAGTTTGACAAAAAATTGTCAACAAACATGGAGAAGAAAACAATGGCCCACAGACTGGAAACGTTCAATACATGTCCCAATTTCAAAGAAAGGGGATCCCAGGGAATGCAGTAATTATTGAACTATTGCCTTAATATCCCATGCAAGTAAAGTAATGCTCAAGATTCTACAACAAAGGCTCTTACCATATATGGAGCAAGAAATGCCTGATATTCAATATGGATTTAGAAAGGGAAGAGGTACCAGAGATCATATCGCAAACATATGCTGGATAATGGAAAGGACCAAGGAATTTCAGAGGAAAATCACCCTGCTCTTTATAGATTACAGCAAAGCCTTTGATTGTGTAGATCATGAAAAACTATGGAATGCTTTAAAAGAAATGGGGGTGCCACAGCATCTGATTGTCCTGATGCGCAACCTATACTCTGGACAAGAGGCTACTATAAGGACAGAATATGGAGAAACCGATTGGTTCCCAATTGGAAAGGGTGTAAGACAGGGGTGTATTTTATCACCCCATTTGTTTAATCTATATGCAGAACATATCATACAGAAAGTGGGATTGAACCAAGATGAAGGAGGAGTAAAAACTGGAGAGAGAAATATCAATAATTTAAGATATTCAGACAATACCATACTACTAGCAGAAACCAGTAATGATTTGAAACAAATGCTCATGAAAGTTAAAGAGGAAAGCACAAAAGCAGGACTACAGGTGAACGACAAGACGACTAACGTAATGACAACAGAAGATTTATGTAACTTTAAAGTCGACAATGAAGACATTGAACTTGTCAAGCATTATCAATACCTTGGCACAGTCATTAACCAAAATGGAGACAATAGTCAAGAAATCGGAAGAAGGCTAGGACTGGGGAGGGCAGCTGTGAGAGAACTAGAAAAGGTCCTCAAATGCAAAGATGTATCATTGAACACTACAATCAGGATCATTCAGACCATGGTATTTCCAATCTCTATGTATGGATGTGAATGTTGGACAGTAAAAAAAGGGGATAAGAGAAAAATCAACTTATTTGAAATGTGGTGTTGGAGAAGAGCTTTGCTGATACCATGGCCTGAGAAAAAGACAAATAATAGGGTGTTAGAAAAACTAAACCAGAACTATCACTAGAAGCTAAAATGATGAAACTGAGGCTATCATACTTTGGACACACAATGAGAAGACATGATTCACTAAAAAAGACAATAATGATGGGAAAAACAGAAGGGAGTAAAAAAAGAGGAAGACCAAACAAGAGATAGATTGATTCCATAAAGGAAGCCACAGACCTGAACTTACAAGAACTGAACAGGGTGGCCTATAACAAATGCTATTGGAGGTTGCTGATTCATAGGGTTGCCATAAGTCAAAATCGACTTGAAGGCACGTAACACACACATATATACATAACAGGATCAGGCTGCAAGGCCTCCAATCACTCCAGTGGAAAAACATTTCCGCCTAACAACATCAGAATCCCACACGTTTTGCAGTCATAATCCCAGTGAGATGAACAGTTTCTGCTATCACAGATCCTTTGAAATATAATTGTATCCAAGCAGTCCCTAAGTAAATCAACACAATCATCATTTTTCAGTCACAGCCAAGTGGAATCTGACTGCTCATAGAGAAGTATAACTGGCAGCCTCTGTGTTAATTGGCCATAAAAATCTCAGTACGGACAGCGTGAAGGATTTCAGCTGCAATGAGAGAAGGACAGCTGTGGACACTTGCCAATGTCAATAGCAAATCCTATTAACTTGTGATTCCCAGCCTTCATTCTTCCTGTGAGTCACTCTTCCTACTGCCAAGCAGATTCTTAGCTGGGAACAATCTGAGATAGTTTGTGATAAACCAGGAAAGAACTAGCTGGAAGTAAACATACTGGCACAGCATTGTGTTCAGAATACAGAAGGGGGGGGGAATGCATCACGTACTAGTGGTTGGCTCCTTCTCTGCTAGGAGTTGCCATCTCCACTCCACTGCAATGCTATGGTGATACCACACTGTATGCCAAGAACTAGATCTTACCCATGTCTAGGGTTACCTCTCCCTATCAGAAAAAAGATGGGTACTGCTCACTTGCATATGTTTATTTATCTGTATACATACTTTTAAGTTGCCCACTGTCAAACAGGCAGCTTAAAAGCTAGATGGCTTTAAAACAATCCAAATGTAGAAGCCAAAAGTGGTGCACATGTGGTTAATTTTTAAAAACATCTTCATAGGAGATTTCTATAAAGCAAAACGCACAAGAATCCTCCCCAACCTTTTTAAAGCTGAAGTCTCCTGGGAAAACTATGAGTTAAGAAAGCAGGGGAGATTAAATTTCTACTGAAATGATATAAACATTAAAGCGTACATTGTAATTAGTTGATGTATCAAAATAAGCCCTTCTGTGGACCATATGTAAGCCGCCTTGGGTTTCTACCATGAAAAGAAAGGTGGGGTATAAATGAAATAAATAACAGTAGCAGTAGTAGTAATAACAACAACAATAACAACAACAACATAAATTATTATTAATGAACAATGTCACACAGCTGGTATAGCACAGTAGGAGGAGAGCCTGGCTGGGAGTCCAGAGTCTGTGAGTTCAAATCCCCGCTCGTGTTTCCTGGGTGTCAAGGGCCAGCTAAAGATCACCCCCACAGTGAGTGGCTCAGGGGTTACATGCCCTGCCACCTGTGGGCAAGCTGCATAGTCCCAAGGAGCCCAATTGCCCCCCAGCTGGCAGTTGCGGACAAGGAAGGGGCTGGCTTGTGCAGCTGTGGCAAGCTGAGCAGGTACTAGCCAGCTGGGGAGGACTAGCCTCAGAGGGAGGCAATGGTAAACCTCCTCTGAATACCGCTTACCATGAAACCCCTATTCATAGGGTCACCATAAGTCAGGATTGACTTGAAGGCAGTTCATTTTCATTTTTCAATGATGTCACATTTGTTTTAAAAAAAATACAGTGGACATAACTATAGAAAATGTAAACACAGATTTGGTTATATCCGTTCTTAAATTTGTTTTAGATGTCTTATTGTGTTTTGTTTTTAGATGTTTCTAACACATTTCTTGATTGATTGATCACAGAAGTGTTTGCCACCCTGCACTCCTTTGGGAGGAAGGGCAGGATACATTTAATACATCAATAAATAATCAAATTAAGGCAACTAATTCTGAAAAAAGAAATCTCATGGAGCATAATCATGTTCCTCATGAGATCCTCTCCACCCTCTCCTGTGTTTGTTGTTTCGGGTTGGGAATTTCCTTCCACTAACTTCCCCTTTGTATTGGCAGCTTTGCATAAACAGAGAGTTGTGGGCAGCTAACAGATTGCAGAAAGGACAGCTTGGATTGGGCTCTGTGATTTGTATCCTATGTTAGTCATACTCAGAGTAGATCCACTGAAATTAATGGACATAACTAACCGGGGTTCATTGATTTCAATGGGTCTACTCTGGGTAAAAGTTAGTTGGATGCAGCCCTATCTATGGACTCACATTTATAGGCATCAGTGTATGGTAACCCAAAAGGGAATCCATGGTAGTCTTATCTCAGAATGCAAAAATATGTGCTAGTTTTCAACAGTATCAGAAAGGAAATGCCAACTTTAGGTTTCTTATTTTCACTGCACTAGCCATGGGGAAAAGGAAGCTGTGGAAACTGCAAAGCAACGTGAGCTCTACACAACAATGCAGAGAAAGAGCTTATTAATCTGCTCATAAAACATTCATTGATTACTCAATCTAACAATGAAATCAATTAGTGTGTACAGCCCTAGCACAAGACTGGCACTGATATCCACCACTGGCAATATTTAACCAAATATCACTGGTCCCTATTCACAAACCCTATTTCTCCCCCTATATGTTTTTTGTAATCTCATCCCTCTTCTTCAATCACACACACACACACATCCAAATGAAAGCAATTCTACTAAAACAAAAAAAGAGCAACAGATAAAAACATACAGGTTAACAAAAGAACAAAGAAAAAGCCCTGCTAGAACAGACCCCAAGCCTATCCTATTTCCCACAGTGGCCAACCAGATGTCTATAGGAAGCCCAGAAGCAGAACATGAGTGCCAGAATCCTCTTCCACTGTTGTTCTGCAGTAACTGATATTCATAGGCATGGGGCAGTATTCAGCTAATGCATCCCATCAGCATAAGGATTGCTGCTTGTGCAACAGGATCTCCCCTCCCCTATTCCCTCCCTGCATACGCCCTGTGCCTTCCCCAAATCTGCTCCAGAGGGTTGGGAGAACCCCTAGAACAGATTTTGGGGGCACACAGGGAGAGGAGAGGGAGGGGAAAATCTTATTGTGCAAGCAGAAATCCTTGTGCTGGCGGAACCAACTTAGTGCTATATTGGACACAATCCATGGTACTTCTGATCCTGGATGTAGTGTACAGCCTTTGTGATTAGTAACCATTGATAGTGTTATCCTCCACAAATTTGTCTAATCGTCTTTTAAAGTCATCTAAGTAGGCGACCATCACCACATCTTGTGGTTGTGAATTCCCTAATTTATCTATGTACTGTGTGAAGTTTAAGTGAAGATTAATCAGGCAGGGGAGACTCCATTATTATCTCACTCCTTGGTGAGAGGAAGGACTACCAGGGAGGGGTGTGTGCAGCTCCACCCATCCTTGGGAGAGACTCTTGGATGGGAGATAGCAAACTGCATGAGTGCCTTTTAGGACAGTACATCTGTGTGACTGATGGGTTATTTGTTTTGATATTTTATATGGTTCTGTCATTGAGTGGCTTCATTGTCTCCTGCTGTTTTTGCGGTACATTTTTAGTAGAGTAGAGGGAGTAATTGGTGATAGTGGTTTGGTAATCGAGAGTGTGATATTGGAGTGATTGGCTGGATGGTGTGTTTTGTGTGTATTGGTGGACGTATGTAAGGTGTGAGAGCAGAACAGGATGAGTGATATTGGATGAGTACGGGGTACACAACACAATTTGCATTTATGCTTTTAGAAGGGAAATTGGTTGGGGGTAGTTGGACGAATTGGGGTGTGACGCATATCAGGGAATCGTAGAGTTGGAAGGGGCTTCTAAGGCCATAGAGTCAAACCCGCTGCTCAATGCAGGAATCCAATGCATTAGTGGGGCGAGTGCTGCATATTGTGAGTCAGGATGTGCCTTGGAAAAATGAAGGATAAAGGGATCCCTGACCCATAAGAGGCTTTCAAAATGTGCCGCTATATTTTTGCTTGTATTGGTTTGTTGGTATTGTTGTTTTTTGGTTTCATTGTTTGTTATTTTGTTGCATTTGTTATTTCTGTAAACTGCTTAGAGGCTGTCTTGGCATTAAGCAGTATATAAATACATGAAATAAATAAAAAATAAATAAATGAAGTGTGGTGCTCTGTCCATTCTGACAACAAGGAAAAAATGCAAATAAAGAGTTGTGTGTCAGCCACTGTTGTGACCAATTACCTTGTTCTCACCTCTTCACTGTCCCTCTCTCAGAGTCCAACAAGTAGGGGGATGAGGAGAGTTTGCCAAGATAACAGTGTGACAAAATTTCTTTCCTCATTGCAGCTCCATGGTTGTGGATGCTCTGTACTCTCTCAGCCCCTAAGCTCCTGGAAACTTCATGAATTGTGTATGATCCTCACAGTTAGTCCCATTTCTTCACATGACTACCAGCAATGAGCTGACAGGAGGCAATCCCAGCCAATCACCTTCACAGTTAAGCCAAGGGGATTTTCTTCCTAGATTTGAAAGAGCATATAAATGTATATACAAGTTCCATTGCCAGTTAAGAATGGGACAGTTTGTCAAGCCTGCTAGCTCTTTGCTGTCTTGCCTGTTGAAGGATGTGTTCTTGGAATAATGTTCTTATTAGTTGGCTTTTGGACCCTGCTTTTTTTTTTTTTTTACCCATGCCTGTCTGCCTCTAGATCCCCACCCCCGCTTTCTAGGGTCTCTGGATTTTTCTCTCCTTCTCTCCACTTCTAAACATGGTCCTTGTATTGTGACTGGTGTTTGGGGGAAATTATGTGGTTTAGCATTAGCATCCAATCCTACCCAGAACCATGACTACTCATTATTTAAACTATAATTGCATTATTATATTATTATTATTATATTTATTAGTCGCCCATCTGGCAGGTTGACCAGCCACTCTGGGCGACGTACAAGATAAAATACATTGAACATTAAAAAATTAAAATTTAAGAACCCAACAGTTAGTTTGGGCTGTAATGTGGACCGGAAGGTGGAAAGAGATATTGCAGTTTGAATAGAATGATTTCTTCCCCCCCCCTTTTTTTTTTGCAAAGGGAAGAGATGATGTCTTCCTTGCTACTGCCTAGTTTTTAAAATTATATTTAGTCTGATCCCTCACAAAATCTACAAAACATGAAGACTTTATGATTATCTAGTGATGAAAGCCATTCTGTTCATGCTCAGAGGTTATATTACTATAACTGAGCCATAACTTTTGGTCACTATAAAACACCACAAGTGTATAACAGGAATATCTTATATAAATCAGAGAATGCACGTTTTTGTAGCACAGGATTTTGAAACATTATTAGAGAAACCCAAGAAGCCCTATCAATTTAGCCCCTCACGCCAAATGTAAATATAAAACTTCATTCATACTACACAGCACTCTTAAAATGCAATTGCACATTTCCAGGTAAGAGCACTGTTTTTTAAAACCCTGCTTCACATTTAATAGGTATCATCTGACATGACTGTAAGATGAAGCGTGTGCCTACACAAACGTATCATTTGAAAGGGCTGCGAGGGATCCAAATGCAACAGGATACTTTCTCCGAATGTATAGTTACCTGTCTCCGTGCTCGGTCCTTCTCTCAGTTTTGAGGCCCGGCATTCTCATCCATCCCTACCCCATTTGGCCGTCAAACTCAGAAAAAAAATGCCGGAAGCGAAAAACGATGGCACTGAAACAATAATCACTACTCGCTAGCCGGCGTCCAACACATAACCCCTCAAACAGCATTGCACAAATGTGCGCGCCCTTATGTCGAAGCCAAGACCACAGTGCCCAGCAGTCACTGCGCTCTTGCAGACTACAACTCCCGAGGTCCTTTGCGCTCAGCCTCCCAGCTTCCCTCTCCTTCTTTTCTCGCGTGTGCGCTGGGGGGGGCGAAAAGAAAGAGTACTTTCTTAACGAGCACAAGCCTACTTCATCTGCTGTACCCGTGACTGGACGACTGCAAAATCCTTCCCAGTTTTATTTCGGCGGAGCGTCGCGTCGTTAACACACGAACAGGGAAAAGCTATTGGACTTCGAAGCGTCACGTGATAGCGCTTAAGTAGGGAGCAAGCTCCAATGAGTGCAGTGGGCCATACTTCTGAGTAAATATGCACGAGACTGCTGTGAGGTAGTCCATAATGCCTTTTTAGGACCAGTAAACATGTAACAAAGGCCTGCTTGTATGCTGCCTGTATGTTTGAGCTCGATTCAAAGTGCTGGTTTTAACCTATGAAGCCTTACACGGCTTGGGACTACAATACCTGATGGAATGCTTCTCCCAACAGGAACCCACCCCTACACTAGCTCAACATCAAAGGCCCTCCTCCGGCAGCCTACTACGAGGGAAGCTCGGAGGCTGGCAACAAGGGAGAGAGCTTTCTCAGTGGTGGCCCCCAAATTATGGAATGATCTTACTGATGAGGTGTACCTGGTGCCAACACTGTTATCTTTTTGGCACCAGGTCAAGACTTTCCTCTTCTCCCAAGCATTTTAGCATGTGTTTTTAAATTGTTTTTTTTAAGTGTTTTTAAATTTTATATTTGTATATTTGTTTTTAATGTTTTTAATTGTAAACCGCCCAGAGAGTTTCGGCTATGGGGCGGTATATAAATCTAATAAATAATAATAATAATACGCAAACTTTAGAGTACTCCTGAACTCGTCATCAGACTGAATGTTGAGCAAAACAAGGAATGGAGGAGAGTGTAGAACAGGGGTCGGGGAACCTTTTTCAGCCCTAGGGCTGCATTACCTCCTCAGTAACTGCGTGCCAGTGGTGAGATGGGGGCCAGAGGCAAAAGCAGGCAGAACAACAGATGTAACTCTTAACTTTGTACAGTTGGTTACATTCCAGCCACATAAAAGTCAGAAGTTTCTGCACACCGGGCCCACACGTATCTGTCTTATCCAGGCAAGCAGGAGGCATTATCACAGTTTAAGGGCACATTCAAGATAGGCAAAGGTCTTCCTTTGATAAGAAGGGTGGGATATAAATTTAATAATAAAATACATTTTTAAAGCAATAGAGAAGGGTAACTAGCAGAGTTTTAAAGTTGACAATGAGGACATTGAACTTGTCAAGGATTATCAATACTTGGGCACAGTCATTACCCAAAATGGAGACAATAGTCAAGAAATCAGAAGAAGGCTAGGACTGGGGAGGGCAGCTATGAGAGAACTAGAAAAGGTCCTCAAATGCAAAGATGTATCACTGAACACCAAAGTCAGGATCATTCAGACCATGGTATTCCCAATTTCTATGTATGGATGTGAAAGTTGGACAGTGAAAAAAGTGGATAAGAGAAAAATAAACTTATTCGAAATGTGGTGTTGGAGGAGAGCTTTGTGCATACCATGGACTGCAGAAAAGACAAATAATTGGGTGTCAGAACAAATTAAACCAGAACTGTCACTAGAAGCTAAAATGATGAAACTGAGGCTATCATACTTTGGACACATAATGAGAAGACATGATTCACTAGAAAAGACAATAATGATGGGGAAAACAGCAGGGAGTAGAAAAAGAGGAAGACCAAACAAGCGATGGATTGATTCCATAAAGGAAGCCACAGTCCTGAACTTACAAGATCTGAACAGGGTAGTTCATGACAGATGCTCTTGGAGGTCACTGATTCATAGGGTTGCCATAAGTCGTAATTGACTTGAAGGCACATAACAACAATCTAGCAGAGCTGGTGACAGGTGTGGCCTGGGAAAGGTCCAGAGGGCTGGATAGAGAGGCCTGAAGAGCCACATTCATTACCTGGACCAGAGATTCCACACCACAAGGAAAGGAAAAGCTGGGTGTGATGCTACTTCCCCCAAGTCTTCATTGTATAATAGACTTGAAGTGGAAACTGAGAGCAAGAGTCCAGCATTCTGTTTCCCACAAGCAGAGCCTCTCCCACTGTTGTCTCCCCGCAACTGGTATTCAGTGGCATACTGCCTCTGATCCTGGAGGTAGAATATAGCCATTCTGGCTAATAGCTAGAGTGCAGATGTAATTAAATTAGTCTCACTATTTGCCAAGCATATTTCAGAATGCAAGCCAGGCCACTGAAATGTTTCCCTATTTAAAAAAATTAAAATCTAGTTAGTTCTGTCTCCAGCACTAAAAGGAACACACAGGTTCTTTGTCAGAAGTAAAGAGAAACACGGTGGTCTTTGTGTTAGTAAAGCTGGAGGCTGATTTTTGGTAATGCACTTGGTACAAATGAAAGAACTAGCCATTTTGAAGAATAAATGGCCTTGGCAGTTGATTGTGACTTTTTTAAAAAAATGACATACTCCATTCTTTACATTAGATGTTATCAGCTAAACAGAGGGATCTTTTATGGAGTAAACAAAGGTGTCCTGTCTGAAACCACTGTGTAAGCACAGCAAACTGTTAAAACTTCTTTATGTTATACTTTTGTAGATATACGGTACTTAACCAGTTAGCAAGACTACTAAAACAGGTCATGATCCAATAGAGCTTTTTGTAATAATGTTGAAATTTTCTGTTTTCCAAACTGAAATTTGGAAAACTGTCTGGTAGGAAATAGTAGCACAATACATAAGCAGAGCTTTCCATCCCCAATTTTCTTTTCTCCTGAAGATGCACAGAACCTGTCTCCTCCAGGCCTTTCTATACACAGATTCATGAATATACTAAGATGCCCTCCCAGGAAGTGAATGATGAAGCTGGCTCACACAAGATTCTGAATCTGTTTAGTACCAGCAAAATTAAATATCTCACTTTTTATAATCCTTTTAGTCAATGAATTATTTTAGGTTGCAATTCTGTGCACATTTACATGGGATTAAGCTCTGCTGCACATAGTGGGGCTTACTAAACATACATACTGTTGCGCGCCTCCCCCAATCTCCAAGCAGTGAGATTTCGGGTGTCCCTGCGCTCCTCCAGGGTTTGGTTTCTTTTGGGGAAGAAGGTCAGCGGAGACTACGGTGTCTTTATGGAATATGGTTTATTTATTTACACACATTCCAACCTGAGCTCAAGGGTGGAGGGGTTCAATGCATCAGCAGTCCAATATCCAGCTTTTCCATCTGGGTGCAGGCGCATCCTATAGCCATGATGCAGAGAGATAGCCTCTGCGTGCCTGCGGCCCCAGCCATTCTCTAGACACAACTCAAAACTACAAGCACACTTCTGCTAGCTGCCAGCAGTGGGGGAGAGGCTCTCCTCTCTAGTTTTAATGACAAAAGGGGTCTTCCTAGCCCCTTCTCCATTGCTAGGCAACTGATCGGCCCTTTATCTTACCTGGCCAATGTATTTGGTTAACAAAAGACTCATTTCACCAGCAGAGAGTTCCTCATTCCAAGGCACAGGATTCCAAATCAGAGGCTGGAAAGGTGACCTACAGGAATCATCCATTCCAACCCCCCATGCTCATAACAATATGATTACACTGTTAAAGTGTTATAACCTCAGCAAGCACCATGGACTGGGTTGGAACAGAATATTGGGAAGATTTTTTGGAGCTGTTGAAGTGTGGGAGTACTCAGATTTCCACCTCCTTATGGAACAACTGAAGACATCCCCACTAGGTTTACTACAGGATATTGTTGTTTGAAGTCTTCAGACTTACAATCCAATCTCAATCTCAAGTATGCTTCACTGATTTCAGGACTATACCCTTTGTCAGCGTTTTGAGAGTCTAAAAAGAAGTCACAGAAATTAATAGCAAAAAAGTAACAGCAAAAATTTAAATAAAACAAAATTTTGTTTGTTGTTTAAATGACAAGGAGCGCTTTTAAATCTGTATCTTCATTTTTGAATTCTTTTCCTGAGTTGAAGATGAAAACCTTGGAAGCGTTCTTACCATTTCTGATTCATTTTGTCTACCATTAGATGGGGGCGTACTTATAAAGAAGTGCCATCTGGTAGAAATCATATTAGAAGTAACTTGGTGTAGGAGAAAGATTTATTCTTTGCTATGAAAATACAAGCGACTTCACACAGTATTAATCTTTTCTAGCCTTTCTGTGTCTTTGAAATGAAAAGATGGAGAAAAATATTATTGTAAGTCATAACACAATCACAACCATCCCTCCCCACAGGATACAACCTTACAGATTGCAAAAGCAAAGGATCACTTTTAGTTGAGCAGGACTTGTAAACAGGTTTAGCATAAAATGTGTGTATATCAGTTGTGTGGATTAATACAAAATACTGTATAACTCTAGTTCTGGTTCTTTTTAATACTCCCTTTTCATTAAATACAGTCAATGACAGTAAATCTTTGTGTTTTTTTCAAGTGACCGAACTGCCCTCCTCAAGCCCAACAAGGACGTATGTAAAGTCACTTGATCGTGTTAAATGTGCCTCCTCTGCTCACACACCAGGAGCCAATGATCTCTTTAAAAACTAACACTCTGTTTAGGCATCTCTTTATATAAAAAAGAGCGATGAAAAGAAATGGCAAGGGGGGGAAAGTAACTGTATTTGGCTGTTACAGAAAAAGATACATTTATACCCCACCTTTGTTCCATTGTGGAACTTAGAACCACATACCCAGGCAGTCTCCCATTCAGGACTAAGGAAATGCAGTCTTGCTTTGTTTTAGCAAGGTGGTTCCATTGTCTGCCAGTACTTTAACGTCTGACATATTTAGTGTTTGATGAAGAAAGCCCTTGTCTGCAAATGTTTATGCCACAATACATGTTTATTTATTTATTTATTTAATTTAATGTATATACCGCCCTAAGCCCGAAGGCTCTCTGGGCGGTGTACAAAAAGATAAAAACAAGCAATGAAATACAATACATACAATAAATCAAAAAACAAAACAAACAAATAATAAAGAAACCAAACAACATCCAGGATACAAAATAATAATGAAAATGCTATTAAAACACACTTTAAAATGCCTGGGAGTATAAAAAGGTTTTCACCTGGTGCCGAAAAGATAGTAGTGTCGGCGCCAGGTGCACCTCATCGGAGAGGCTGTTCCACAGTTCAGGGGCCACCACAGAAAAGGCCCTGGTCCCAGTCACCACCCTCCGAGCTTCTCGATGGGATGGCACCCGGAGGAGGGCCTTAGATGTTGAGCGCAGTGTCCGGGTAGGTTCATATTGGGAGAGGCGTTCCACCAGGTATTGCGGTCCCATGCCGTGTAGGGCTTTATAGGTCAAAACCAGCACTTTGAATCTAGCCCGGAAACAAATAGGAAGCCAGTGCAGACGGGCCAGAACAGGTCTTATATGAGCAGACCTTCTGGTCCGCATCAGCAGTCTGGCCGCTGCATTCTGGACTAGCTGTAGTTTCCGAACAGTCTTCAAGGGCAGCCCAACGTAGAGTGCATTGCAGTAGTCCAGTCTAGAAGTTACCAGAGCATGAACAACTGAGGCGAGGTCGTCATTGTCCAGATAGGGACGTAGCTGGGTTACCAAGCGAAGATGGTAAAAAGCATTCCGTGCCACCGAGGCCACCTGGGCCTCAAGTGACAAGGAAGGATCAAAAAGAACTCCCAAGCTACGCACCTGCTCCTTCAAGGGGAGTGTAACCCCATCAAGAACAGGATGAACATCCTCCATCTGGGCAGAGAAGGCACTCACCAACAGCGTCTCGGTCTTGTCAGGATTGAGCTTCAGTCTGTTAGCTCCCATCCAGTCCATTATCGCGGCCAGGCAACGGTTTGGCACGTTAACAGCCTCACCTGAAGAGGATGAAAAGGAGAAATAGAGTTGCGTGTCATCAGCGTACTGAGGACAACGCACCCCAAAACTCCTGATGACCGCACCCAGCGGCTTCATGTAGATGTTGAAAAGCATGGGGGACAGTACCGATCCCTGCGGGACTCCACAATGGAGAGTCCAGGGCATCGAGCAATGTTCCCCAAGCACTACCTTCTGGTGGCGACCCACCAAGTAGGAGCGGAGCCACTGCCAAGCAGTACCCCCAGCTCCCAACTCCGTGAGTCTTCCCAGAAGGATACCATGGTCGATGGTATCAAAAGCAGCTGAGAGATCAAGGAGAATCAACAGAGTCACACTCCCCCTGTCCCTCACCCGACAAAGGTCATCATACAGGGCAACCAAGGCTGTTTCAGTGCCAAAACCGGGCCTAAAACCGGATTGAAATGGATCAAGATAATCAGTGTCATCCAAGAGCCCCTGGAGCTGGCCGGCAACCACCCGTTCCAGCACCTTGCCCAGGAACAGAACATTTGCCACAGGTCTATAATTGTTCAGGTTATCTGGGTCCAAAGAGGGTTTCTTCAGGAGCGGTCTCACAACCGCCTCTTTTAGGCACTCAGGGACCACTCCCTCTCTCAAAGAGGTGTTTATTATCTCCTTGGCCCAGCCAGCGGTTCCGGTCCTGCCAGCTTTCACCAGCCAAGAGGCGCAAGGGTCCAGCACAGATGTGGTCGCCCGCACCAGTCCAAGGATCTTGTCAACATCCTCAAGCTGTACAGACTGAAACTCATCCAATAAACAAGGACAAGACCGTGTTCTGGATGCTTCATTAGATCCCACTGCCATAATATTGGAGTCTAAGTCCCGGCGAATGCATGCAATCTTATCCTGGAAGTGCCTTGCGAACTCATCACAGCGGGCTACAGATGAATCTATAATGTCCCGAGGGCCAGAATGTAAAAGCCCTCGTACGATTTTAAAAAGCTCCGCCGGGCGGGAGAGAGATGCCTTAATTGTGGCAGCAAAATATCTCTTTTTTGCTGCCCTCACCGCTACTATATACCGCTTAGAAGAGGCACTCACCAAGGCATAATTGCATTCGTCAGGAGTTCGCCTCCATCTGCACTCAAGCCTCCTCCTCTCTTGCTTCATCACTCTCAGCTCCACGGTATACCATGGAGCTATATGAGCTCTACATAGGAAAGGGCGCATGGGAGCGATCGTGTCAACCGCCCTGGTCATCTCCGTATTCCACAATCCAACCAGGGCTTCGACAGGAGCGCCAGTCTTCTCATTCGGAAAATCCCCCAGAGCCCTTTGGAAACCCTCAGGATCCATTAGTCTCCGTGGGCGGACCAATTTAATAGGTCCCCCACCCTTGCAGAGGGAAAGGGTCGCTGTGAGCCTAAACTTCAGCAAGCGGTGATCTGTCCATGACAATGGGGTAGATGAAAAACCCCCAACCACCAGATCACCATCTCCATGTCCAGTGGCGAAGATCAAACCAAGAGTATGTCCCGACACATGCGTTGGGCCAGTAACAACCTGAGACAGCCCCATGGTTGTCATGGAGGCCATGAAGTCCTGAGTCGCCCCAGATAAAGCAGTCTCGGCATGGATGTTGAAGTCCCCCAGTACCAATAGTCTAGGGGACCGCAACAATACCTCTGAGACTACCTCTGTCAGCTCAGTTAGGGAATTTGTTGGGCAGCAGGGCGGGTGGTACACCAACAAAATTCCCAGTCTGTCTCTCTGTCTCTCTGTTAGCCTTTAATGTGCCACAAACTGCATATCCACACATTAGAACTATTTTTGTTTGTTTCTGCTCTCCAAAGAAAAGAATGGAGAAGACCCTTGGCTAGTCTGATTTTCCCTCCTTCAGCCATGTTGGGACATTAGCTGTGGACATACCACAGAAGCACAATAGGAAATATGGCAATCAGGAGCAAAAAAAGTTCTGGCAGTTTAGTCAGCTTCTTGGACTGCATCTATGGATTTTGACCTGAATTTCTGAAGGGCAAAAGGTTACACGCCAGATGTCTTACAGTTGCCAACTATTAAACCGCCCACTACTGCTATGCCTTTTTTTATGATGTTTTAAAGTATTTTTACTGCTTTTGTTTGCCGCCCTGGGCTTCTGCTGGGAGAAAGGCTGGGATATAAATCAAATAAATAAATATTTTATTTGTTTATTACATTTCTACCCCGCCTTTCTTTTCATGATTGAAACCCAAGGCGGCTTACATATGGTTCCCAGGCCGTCTCCCATCCAGGCACTGACTACAACCGACCCTGCTCAGCTTCAGCAGGGTGCTGGCCTCATGTGCCTTCAGACCATAGCCTGGGAATAAATAAACAACAGCTTGATGTGCAGTTGGTAGTGTTTTTGTCGTTAAAAGCTTCACAATTTGGTACCTCAAACTGCTGTAGGAGCACAACAGTAGCCCAGATTTTTGGTCACCCGGCAATTTTAGCTTTGATAAGCTTATGAAGAATATGCAGTCCTATTCCCCGGGAAGTCAGTGGCAAGGCTCCCTTAGATTTTAATGCAGTAGGATTGCAGGATTTGTTTGCACCAGTTCCATTTTCTTTGCAACAGGTTTCTCACATTTTCTGCTATATGATTCACCTTAGACAAACAATACACTGTATGGATGTGGCGGCTTTAGAGGAAGAGAATGGATTCCTTCCAGTAAAAATTGGATTCCGGTATCGCGCTGGGAAAGGTGCGTGCCTTCGGGAGGTGGCTGTTAAGAATGTGTCTCCGCGGAGACCGTGGCTCCGCTCAAGTAGGTGTGAAAGACGGCAGCAATTGTTGAATTGGAGGGGAGGGGGAGATGGTTGCGGGGTGGGCAGAGCACAGGCGCAATGGCTGCAGCCTGGTGTGCCCACCCACGGTGAATGCCAGGTGACAAGCAGAGCCCTATATATGCTGTCGAGGCACATCCATCCATTCACAATCCTCTCTGTTTCTTTCCGAAAGTTTGCTCCCAGTTTGGCGGACGTAACAAGCCATGGATGGCGCTTTCAGTCCAGACGGCTTTGCCTTCGGACCCAACTTATCCGGCACCCCGCATCCCGGGTGGAACTTGAACCTTTCCTTCCCGTCCCTCTGGGCTACTCCGGGACAGCCTGCGAGGACGATCTCGGCGGCCGCGATCATGCTGCTGGCGCTGGTAGGCAACGGTCTGCTCTTGCATCGGCTACACTGCGGCGGATGCTGTTGCGGGGGCCGGTTCGGACGACGGCGGAAGATGGACTTCCTCTTGGCGCACTTGGCCATCGCCGACCTCTACGGGTGCGGGCTGACGCTGCTCTCCCAACTCCCCCCGGCAGCGGACGACGCCGGGGAAGAGTCGGGGGACGCGGAGTGGCCTGTAGGGGATGCCACTTGTCGCCTGCTCCGTCTCCTACAAAGCTCCGGGATGCTGGCGCCCTCGCACATGCTGGTCCTTATCGCGCTGGAGCGACACCACATGGTAACGGGCCCTCCCCACCCGCTGCCCTCTTTCATGCCCGCCCGGGGCGCCTTGGCTGCGCTAGGCTGGCTGTTGGCACTGCTGCTCGCCCTGCCTGAAGCCTTCGTCTATAAGCTGGTCCCGCCTCAGCCCGGGGACCGTTGCCTGAGCATTTTCAAGCAGCTGCCCCGCTGGCACGGCCAAACCTACGCCGTATACAGGGCCATCACGGGCTTCGTGGCGCCCGCCTGCCTCCTGGGCGGGACCTGCGGCCGCATCCTCAGCACCCTCAGCTCCTCCCGCGCCAAGGAGGAGGAGCCGTCGCGGGGGGCAGGAGGCAGCGCCCGCCACTATGGCATGGAACTGCCCGGCGTCGCCGCTCCGGCCGCGCCGCCGCTGTTACTGCGGCTTTTGCCCGTCGCCAAGTGCGCTTTGCCCTCGCCGCCTGCGCCTCGAAGTCTGCCCCGCGCGCGAGCCCGGGCGCTGCAGCTGACGCTTGCACTGGCCACCCTCTTCGTGCTCTGTGGTTTCCCGCGCTTCATCCTGGAGCTCGGCTTGGCTTTCGCCTCCTCCGAGCACGCCGACGACGGAGCCCGGGCGACCCTGGGGAGCATCATAGCGGCCACCAACAGCGCCCTCAATCCCTACGTCTGCCTCTTATTCCACAGCCACGGGCCGTGGGCGCGGCGCCTCCAGCGCAGCCTCTGCCGCTGTCCTGACGGACAGCCGCGACGACGGGCTCACCACCAACACCGTCCGTCGCCACAGATGGCCGCCGAGCGCACAGGACACTGGCTCTGCCCCTGCCAAAGCAAGACGCCAACCGTCTCCACCGTCACCCAGCAAGAAGAGGTCGAGACTCAAGTCTCCACTGCCTGCGAAAGCGGATTCTAAACAAGCAGACTCTTTCACGGTGCTTCCAGACGGGAGTTTGTGGTGGGATTGGTGCTCCTCATGCATGGGAGGTTTTTTTTCGTTGTAGCATCCACGGGACTATCTTGTCAAAATGCCAGCCCGTATCCCCCTCCCCCATTTAATCTAGATTTACCCATTCCTGGGGAAATCCGATATGTTCAAACAAACAAGTTGCAAAGGAGCAGTCTGGGATATCTTAGCAAGCGCTTTACAGTATTAAACCCTCATCTGGAAGCATCCAAGGAGGAAGATGGAGGCGCTGACAGAATTCCACCTCAAACACATTAGGGACTGCTTAAAGGCTCTCTTCACACAATATGTCCCAGGACTTTGTCCTAAAGCAAGTCCTTGGTTTCTTAAAGAGGTGCTGGGGCTCAAGCTTGCCTGTGGGCTGATCATACACTCAGATGTGGAAGACTCTGCTTTTAATACCAGAAGTCTGAGGGCTGCTGATTTCTCTTCAGTGGGGGAAATGCTGAAGAACCATCTTAATACTTTGTACTTGCAGTGCTGAACCCAGTTACTGAAATTTGACTTTGAGGCTGGGGCCCTGATAACCCTTGCTCAATTTAAGCCCATATAAAGCCACCCAGCCTCTTCCAAATCAAGGAACATGTTTGGCCAGTGGGTTCCATTGGATCATTTCAGATCTAGCTGTTATTTTGGGCACTTGATTGGAATATAGGGACTGATTTCCAAGTAAATGTGCTTAGCCTGGGCGTAATAAAACAGCCAAGATATTTTCAACCTTCTGGGGTTTTGTTCAGTTCAGCGTATCCCATAACATATGGCAGGAGCTGTACACATGTGGTTCCAGCACAATCATTTAGATTTGCCAAGAGGTTCTGCGTTATCTGTTGGTTTCACCCATCATAGCACTTTTCAGATGTTCGAGATTCCATTGTCACAAATTTTGTCCCTTTTCAAGAGAAAGGAGCAAAAATAAGGAGGGTTGCTTTTGCTATGCAAACAGACTATATATATTAATGCCTTTCTTAATTTGGTCATACTCTACTCAATCATTACATATGAACTTAATATGTAAATCCAGACTTTTTGTATACGAAGCCTATGATAGCAATTGTCTCTTATTCAATACAGTTGGTCTGCTTAGTATAGAAACAGTAATGAAAGCTGAGTCAGAGACATGTGGGCAGAAGGTGAGAAAAATCAGCAGGTACAAAATAATACCTTGCAAATCTGAAAGGCTTTTAAGAATGCTTTATAAAAATGTAGCTTCCTTCTAAGTGGGCATTAGTGGCAGGTATGCTAAAATATGTGGCCTTGTCACAGGTTTAAATAAATTTCTTGTATATAAGCAGCTCTGATTGTGGTATTCTACAATTGCAGTAGTTTGCAAAGGAGAATAATTACTTTCACACATGGAAGTTAATGTTTAATTTGCTTTAGACCAGTTTGCTCTAGAAAATTATGCAAGGAGCTGGCACTACCATCTATGTTCTGATTACTCCATCTCTTTTTCACATAAAAACCATGTTTCTCATTAAAAGGTTCAAGCTTTTGTACAGTTGGCCTCAAAAGAAGTGATGACCCAGCCTATCCTTCATGTTTTTCAGCACACTGTATCAAATGACATTAGGATGAACATGGATGCAATTAAAGAAATTAAAAATGTATAAACAAAAAGAATCCAATAATTCCAGAATGCACAAGTATGTACACAGAGAAAACATGCCAACAAATTGTAATAGAATGGGAAGGGAGTGAAATCAAAACGTTAACAAGTGCTGGTCTGGACACAGCCCAAGCTGTTTATTAATGCTGAAACAAATCCCAGCCTTTATTACTGTTACTTCTTTCAGAGGCAGCATTGCTTCAAGCAAGAATAGTTAGGCATACACTATCTAAATGATGCTTTCTAGCTTGCATAACACAAGACAAACAAGTGGGGACACAAAAGAAAATGATGCAATCCCCCCCAACCCCTTAAAGAAGTGCTGTTGTTCAGATCTCCAAGTCACCTGGAGCAGCAGCTAATGACGTCTTGAATTTGCAGGGGACCACTACAGGATGGGGAAAGGGACAAGAGACAACACCCCAAAGCCTACACTGCACTAACGGGCTCAGATTCAGGGTAGCTGCCAGCCCCATTTCTGCACAGTGGGAAAAGGAAAAGGTGTTCTTTTTCCTTTTCTTCCTCCTGAAATCTACCCATATAATGCTGTGAAGGGAGGGTTTTTTGGAGTGGATTGACTTCATAAAGCAGTCCCTAAAAAAGACTGGTTCCATGTTGTTACACACCATCAGTAAGACCTTAAAGATGGCCTGGTAGTATACTGGCAGCCAGTGCAGTTCTTTCAGCCATGGCATTATATGCTGACGTTAGACCGCTCCAGTCAGGAGCCTGGCAGCTGCATTTTGCTCTGGCTGCAGCTTCCAGATCAACATCAAGGGATAGCCTAACATTTTGTAAGTTCTGGAAGCTATTGAGCATACTTTTATTTTTTTAATTTACACTAATATACGTCTGTATACACAGGGAGTCCCCCAAGTATGCAAAAATTCACTACCATTTTTGGGTGCCCCCTTTTTGCTTGTAAGATGATAGGCAATGGCACCACCTGCATTCAGCATTAGAGGGAAGTAAGATTACCATCTTGGTTTATACAAGTCCCACCTTTCTTGGTTTGTGTGGCTTTGGGGGGGGAAGTGAGGGAAGGGATGGCAACTAGTTTTTTCTGTTATACTAAACAGCAAGTTCAAATAATTCTGAGTGACTCCTTTGCCCTTGCCTGAAGTAAAGTGGAAGAGCTTTGCCTAATTCTTTTATAAAATGAAAAGGACTACAGTTGCTAGGGAGATTAACATCTCTGACTGGAAAGAATCTACATGCAAATCTCTCTTGGATATCAGACTAAATGAAATACACTGTGGTTTTGCTGCTGATGCTTAACCTGCAAATGCAAGTCATATTGGTGGTATACACAGACAAGTGTTAGGAGTATGCTGCATGAAGACTAAACAGTACTTGCAATAAGGTTTATACAACACAACAAAAGAAAATTGCCCAGTTTTGAAAAGTGTTAAGCCATAATAATAAGAGAGAACTATAGATGGAACTAGCATTAACCACCACCACCACATTTGTTTCATTTGGGAGGGATGAGCATAAAAAACAAAACACATGTAAACTGCTACACAAACCAATTAAACCAAAATAATTCAGGGCTACATCCACCATCTTTGGCCAGAAAGGCTATCTGTATGAAAGGACACTAAAACCACATACCTGTTTTTTCTTGTGCTCAGTATGTAAAGTTAGCCTGAGGGCATCTCCAGACTGTCACTATTTTGTGGAAAGGATTCAAGTGCATACTGGAACTTTGTTGTTGTTATGTGCCTTCAAGTCGATTACGACTTATGGCGACCCTATGAATCAGTGACCTCCAAGAGCATCTGTCATGAACCACCCTGTTCAGATCTTGTAAGTTCAGGTCTGTGGTTTCCTTTATGGAATCAATCCATCTCTTGTTTGGTCTTCCTCTTTTTCTACTCCCTGCTGTTTTCCCCATCATCATTGTCTTTTCTAGTGCATCATGTCTTCTCATTATGTGTCCAAAGTATAACAACCTCAGTTTAGGTTTTCACATTTAAAGTGGATTAAAGAGCCCTGTTGCCCTAGCATGGTGGTTCACAAACCTTTTCCCGAGAGACTACTTAAAAATTACTGATGGTCTTGGTGGACTGCTTAATGATTTTTCTGCCAATTGTAATTGTAATGCACTGTGGTGGATGCTGTGTGATTTTTTAAATTGTATTTTTATTTTCCATTATATTTTATTGTGTTAGTTTGCATTCCATAGAATTCAAATTGTAATGCAATAAAATACAATATAAGAAATAAAAGAAGCAATAAAAACAAAAATAAAAATGAATATTTAATGAGGACATGCCATGGACCACCTGAATGAAGCTCATGGACCATTGGTAGTCCACAGACCACAGTTTGGGAACCCTTGCCTTAGTGCAACAAATCCACCTTTTTTAAAAAACCAAACTTCTTGTGGTTTGGAAAGTGACAGAAAATGCAGTCAAAAGTGTGAGATGAACAACTGACCAATGGAAAGACATGTAAACACCCCACATCAGTATGAATGCTCATTGATTGATTGATTGATTGATTGATTGATTGATTGATTGATTGCACTTGTATACCGCCCCATAGCTGAAGCTCTCTGGGCGGTTTACAGCAACCCAAAACATTAAAACAAATATACAATTTAAAACACATTTTAAAACAATTTAAAACACAATTTAAAACACATGCTAAAATGCCTGGGAGAAGGGGAAAGTCTTGACCTGGCGCCAAAAAGATAACAGTGATGGCGCCAGGCGCACCTCATCAAAAAAAGTCATTCCATAATTTGGGGGCCACCACTGAGAAGGCCCTCTCATTGTTGTATAATTTCTCCACAAACAAATCAGAATGAATGCTCAATAAAGACCAGATATAATCTAACTTCTGCATAAGTGTTGTGCAAGCAAATCAGGATGAATGCTTTATAAATGGGTCATCTTGAGGTAGCCTTATGCATGCCCTTGTTCAGCCTAAACCATTAATGCTGCACTTTGGAATGTCGTGTTCTGACCAAGGAAAATCAAATTAGAAACTCGTGTCCACAAACGTAATACTGTAACTAGGGCAGGGATAGCCAATGTGGTGCCATGCAGATATTGTTGGGCTCCAACTCCCATCATCCCTGACCATTAGCCATGTTGGCTGGCGCAAGTCAGCAGCATTATTCCGCCGTATTGCAGATGTGGGAGACAAAGGCCAAAACAGTGACTTACCTACGGCACTTAGAGAGTTCAATGTAGAGACAAGAATGAAACCAGAGACATCCTAATTAACAGCTAAGTCTCCTAGCCATTACACTATATGAATTTATTTTTGTGCTGGTGCAAGTGTAATAAGCAGTTACTTCTTAACTTGGACTGGGAGCAGGCCATGAACCAGAAGCTCTCTTCCCAGTATGAATTCCCCTGCTAGCCTTAACTACAGCTAACATTTGCCTGGCTTGCACATAATGCTAATGTATAGTTTAGTGTGACGTGCAGAAGCCTCAGCCTCATGCACTCCCTGTTCCTTTCCAGGCTCCACTGCATCCCTAAGAAGTTGGGGCACCATTTATTATTATGTCCAAATCCAAAACTTAATCTCAACTATGGTTTAGGAAAACAAGCCAATTGTTCTGCTGCACCTAGGTCTGTTCTTAGACAGAGGTTGAAGTAAGCGCTCCACAAGCAGTGACACAGCAGACCGAAGTCAGCAACACAATGGCACCAGTCAGGAACAAGGGCAATCTGAAAATCAGAGTCTATGGATAGCCAAGGTCAAAGCACAATAAACCAGTCCAGAAGCAAGAGTAGTCCTAGAGGCACGGTCTTTAAGTAGAGTCAGTCAAAAGGCAGGGCAGGATAGATAAGCTGTTCCTCTAGAGCAGGGGACTGAAAGACATAGATTGTTCTCTGTAAGGCAGGAGTGGGGAACCTTTGGCCCTCTAGATGTTGCTGAACTCCCATCAGCCCCAGCAAGCATGGCTAATGGCCAGGGATGATGGGAATTATAGCTTAGCAACATCTGGAGTGCCAAAGGCTCTAAGGTCTTTCTTATTGGAGTTGGGAGGCTCCACCTCCTCCCCAGGGTCTCTTAGCTCTGGTGCTTTGCTGGTGGATGAGTTTTCTGACTTTAGGTCAGGGCCCAGTATGACACCAGCTTCATAAAGCAAAGCTTAGATAGCTTGTTTCTGGGAACCATAGTTGAAACTAAACAGTTTGTTGGGATCTGAACTAGAAGGGAAAGCTTCAGCTCTCCCCTTTGTAGCTGGGCCAGAAGAGAAGTTGGCAAGGCCAAGGCTCAATGTATTGCCCTGCAGCAATGTTAAATTATGCAACAACCGAAATTTAACATGATGTCCCAATAAAGCCATTATAAATGTCCTGATAAAGCCATTAGTTCAGCACCCATGCTAATAATGGGTCTCTTAGCAGGTTTTCTTATCCAGATTTGAAATCAGGTTTTGAAGCTGGTAGCAAATCCTGGTTAGCAGAGAACTGGATTTGGCATATTTAACAGTAATTACAGCTTAGCAAGGTGGATTTGTGTTAGGAAACGGGAGGGGCTGGATGATAGCTTCTGATCCAGTGTCCCATTTCCAGTATCTGTTGCCGTAAGAGGTATACATATTACACCTGCACTGCCCCGTTATGTTCAGAAACAGATTTTCCATTCTCACATTCTACAGACATATCATACATTTGTGTTCCCTTTAATCCATCTATCAATTGCATGCTCATACTCCTCTGGGTCCTTTTTCCAGCTCTGGTGCCACCTAAGGTTAGCTAAGGTATCTGAATAGTTTTGCCCTAAACTTTGTTTCCAGTTGATAAACTGCCGCTTGTTGTATTGTTCAACAGTGGCAGAGACTTTGGGATAATCAATTATGGAGTAGAGTTTTTTGTTCAAAGATTGTGTGATCTCTGGAAACTTTGTTGCTATGTTTGTTAGCTCATCTGGATCAGCAGAGAGATCTGCAACAAAGAAAGACAGATTAGCAAAAATAAAACATAATGAAGCTTTACTAGAGAAAAGCTGTAGCTCAGTGGTGGAGCATCTCTTTGCATGGAGAAGGCCCCAGTATCTCCAGGTAGAACTGGGAGAGCCCCCTGCCAGTCAGTGTAAAGCAGGGGAAGGGAGTCTTCTTTTTCAGCCCAAGGGCCACCTGCCAGTAGTGGACAAAGCCATAGTCAAAAGGTAGGCCGTGCAAGAGGCAAAAGAGGGCAGAGCAAGTGTTGTGACACAGGTGACTCTTGCCTTTGTAGAATGGGCTATATTCCAGCCATGCAAAAGTCAGACGTTTACAATTTCTCTCTCTCTATCCCACTGTTCAAGGACACATTGCATCCAAGCAAAAACACTTCAGGGCTGCACTGAGCAGGGCTCAAGAGGATGTGGCCTGTGGAGGGGTGTAGCCTGGAGGGCTGCACCTGGCCTTTGAGCCTGAGGTTCCCTACCCCTGATGCAGGCAATTGTGAGCTAGATGGACCAATGGCCTGATTCAGTATAAGGCAGCATTCTTTGTTCCTAACCCATTTGGTAGTCTGATCCTATAGTCCAACTAAGCACCAGCTAAACACTATCCTTTGGTCAGCCAGCAGCTCTGTATCACACTGGGTTAACTATAACTTTCCTTCAAGGAACCCACAGCAACTGTGCAATCAGTGGTACAATGGGATAGTTTCCCTGCCCCCCCGCCACTCTGTGTGTGTGTGTGTGTGCGCGTGCATGCGCGTGCATGTATGTGTGTGTAATTATCAATTTAGTTACCTTAGCATCATGGCTGTGTGGCTGGCAACATCTAACCCATTTTTGTACTTCCATCTCCAAATAATCCTGATCAGTGAGGGTAATAGAGAAGAGTAATAGTCCTTGCTGCTGGGACAGGGATTTAAAGTTCAGCAACACAAAAGGAAACATCTATATCTTGCTCCTGGCAGATGCGCCTCTCAACTCTTAACACCAGCCTACAGTTAATATTTTCAATGCATCCCGAACCTCATATATGCAGTCATCTACATTATGAAAATAAATGGTTCTTAAGAGAACTGTGTGTGGGTGTACAAATAAAAAAGGCACAGTCATTGAAGATATAAAAAAAAAGATTAAAGGCAACCTCCTCCTCTAATGTGGTAGATAGCTGAGTGAAAGTGCTTCATTAAGAATTAGGAGATACGAGTACAAATTCTGATCTTGGCAGATGGTATCATCTTGTTTTCCTAGCTGCACTCTCATCACAGTTGATTTGTTCTATACAACTCTAAACTAAAATTATATGTAATTCTATATTTACATTCTATATAATACAATTACGTTAATGTCCCTGTCTGGATTTTTTAATATTTATTTTTCAATGTAAAAGTGTGTAAGTGATAAGATAAACTGATGAACTCAACAGGCAATAGGATAAGAACTTGTGTCTCCTTCTTATTAAAGCTATTCAACAACCACAGACTCAGTCAGAACATTTATGCTAACAATTTCTCTTGTAGTAGTCTTAAGAGGAGAGCCCTGCTAGATAGATCAAAGGCCCATCTAGTTCAGCATTTTGTCCTCACAGTGGAAATCAGAAGTCAATGGGAAGCTCATAAGCAGGACATGAGCACAACAGCCTTCTCACACTCATAATCCCATGCAGCTGGTATGCAGAGCAATACTGCATCTGATACTGGAGGTAATACATAGCCATTGATAGCTTTATCCTACATGAATCCCTTTTAAAAACCATCCAAGTTGGTGGCCATCGCTATAGCTTGTGGTAGCAAATCCCATAGTTTAACTATATGCTGTGTGAAGAACTTCCTTTTTCTGCCTGAAATCTCTCAGCATTCAGCTTTATTGGATAACCCCAAGTTCTAGTTTTATGAGAGATGGAAAAAACCTTCGCTGCACCCTTCTCAATAGCAGGCACAGTTTTATACACCTGTCATGTTCCCTCCTTCCTTTTTTTTTTTTTTTAAAAAAATGAAAATGAAAAAGCTCAAATGTTGTAACCTTTCCTCATAAGGGTGTTGCTCCGGCCCCTTCATCGTTTTGGTTGCTTTTTTCTGCACCGAGGCAAAGACTACAACATGCCACCTTTGGGGGCCTTCACCTCTTTGGGCCATGCATGGATTCCTGGTCATCTGACCACATTGTTCAATTTGAGAGGATAGAACCATATAGATCAGTGGTCAGATTCAAACCCACGTTTATGGTTTTGGAGGCATGGCTATACACTTGAGACATTAAAAAGGCAACTGTACTACCTGTTTCCCCTTTTGGCCACTGATTCTAGTATCCTTTGGTTATATTTCCATGGTTCCTCACAATGTAGTACACTGCCTACAGTATTGTGAGTTTATACAGGAATATAGGAAGCTGCCTTATACCGAATCAGATAATTGGGTCCACCTAGCTCTCTATTGTCTTCACTGACTGGCAGTGACTCTCCAGGGTTTCAGCCAAGAGTCTCTCCCAGTCCTACCTGGAGATGCTGGGGGTTGAATCTCGGACCTTCTGCACACAAGGCAGATGCTCTACCACTGAGCTACATCCTTTCCCCAAGCAGTCATGTTTTGTTTGTACAAGCCTGCATTGTTGTAAGGGAGGATGCTGCTCCTTGTAAGGACAGGACAGTAATTACTATCACTACTATTCTACTCCATTCCTTCTCTGCTCTTCTGGTGAACTATACAAGACATGATGCAGCAGCAATGATTGATAAGTATCTTCTGTTGCTTCAAAACAGGAGCTATGTAGCTGCACTAATGCAAAATTGGAAATGTCCCACCCTATCATGCTCATGCAGGTCAGACAGAGGATCAGATTGAACTTTTAATCAAATAGTAAAACATACCAAACAGCTGAGGAGATACTGAGTGGCCATCTGAGTAAGTGATGTATTTCCATTTGTCAGTTCGCAGCATGTAGGTTGAAGAATTGACATTGCAGCCGTGGAATTCACTCAGAATCCAAGTAGGATGCTGCTTTCTAGATGGGATTTTATCTTCTGCTTTTTTAAATAACAAAGGCATCAGTGAATACCCACTGAGATTTTTTGGTATGGATACTCCAGCAATATCTGAAATAAAATATGTGACTTAAGTCAATTGATAATTTTTAAAAAAGAATTAAACAGAATTAAAGAAAAAACAGAAAAATATAGAACCAATAATAAAATAAATTATACTATGTCAACCATCGTAACTTGATTGTCATGTCCTTTCCCCCTTCCTGACCCTCTTATCTTTGTACTTATTTTAACCCCAAGATTCCTACTACATTTTCTTATCACAAAATTAAGACTAGCCACCAAGGCGAATTCTCTTCATGAAATTTCAGTTCTACTAAGTCATAGCTTTACTGACTGGAGTAAGTCAGAGTAGCAAATAAACTCATATAGGGTACAAAAAAGAGAGATGCCTTAAGTCACACTGAAATTAAGCATAATGTATCTCTGAACTAAGGTGATATCCATTTGTATTGTCCTACTTGTGCAATGGAATTCTGCTTGCACAGATGGGACTTACCTTTGTTCCCTCCCCCTTGCAGCCCCCTCAAACACCTAAAATCTGCCATAAAACCTACAACATGGGTTGCATCCAATGCTGCCATTGTATGAGTGGAACAGACTTCTGCTCCCACAACAAGACTTCCCCTACCTTCCTCCCCCCTGGGGGGGTACTCTCGAAATCTGCTCCAGACATTTGGGGAACCCTCTGGAGCAGATGTTTGGAGTGTGTGGTGGGCTACAGTGGGAAAGAGAGGAAGGCAAAGTCCTGCTTCATGAGCAGAAGTCTGTTTGCTAGCGTTGGATACAACCCTATATTGTTAAGGCAAATTGTTCAGATAAATGTGGAACTTAAAGCAACAAATTGTAAAATCACATGGCAAGAGACAGGGATTGAGAACATATTCCTGGTTATTACAGACACGATCAGAATTTGCTTTTTCATCAGTCAGAATGGCTGAGAAAACAACATTAATCATTTGTTTTGTTACTCACCTAAACAAATTAAGCCCTTGATTTATGTTTTTATTTTTTAACATTCTGAATACAGAAAGGAGGAACCAGGAGAGAACATATGGAGAATGAGAGAACAGGAAGGACAGTGATTTAAAAATACAAACTTCAGGAAGAGAGAAATTTTGCTAATACACTGGGAACAAGAAAGTCACCAACAAGAAGGGAGGGGCTGAGATTTGATTAAAAGATAATGTTGTATGACTCAGTTGATTAGCAGTGCTAAACTTAAGACTCTAAATATAGGAGTTGAGTTGAAATTACTATTTTTCACCAGCACAGAAAACCATCACCACCACCTTTTTGGCAGGTTTCAATGATTGCCTTTGGGAGTAAGCAGCTTGAAGACCTTCAGGTAACAAGTGACTAACAAGTCTATTCTTATTCTTCTCCTCCTCTTCCTATTATTATTATTATTATTATTATTAGTAGTAGTAGTAGTAGTAGTAGTAGTAGTAGTAGTAGTAGCAGCAGCAGCAGCAGCAGCAGCAGCAGCAGCGGTACTAGCAATAGCAGCTTCAAAAGGATTCACCTATTCAGAAGGCTTTGCCCTTAATTGATTCGATTTGCTCTCAGTAATACTGTAATGTCAAATACATAGAATTAACTTTGCAGCAATATCATGTTATCATGCTTACAATGTGGTTACCAATTGGTTAGGACACCCACATGACCAATCCAGAAAACATCATCCTCACATTAATTTTATGCTGCCATACTTCCATAAAACCTAAGGTGGCATACATGGGGCTACTATCCAAGCATTAACAAGACTAGGACCTGATTAGCTTCAGAAAGGTAGTTGCATCATGTGGCTTCAGACAATGCCATGGAATCACAGGGTGAACAAATTAGCTTTGTTTCTATAATATGACATCATCCTATTCACTACATCAGGTGTGGGGAACTTTTGGTCCTCCAGATGTTGCTGAACCACAACTCCCATCAGGCCTCGCAAGCATGGCCAATGGCCAGGTATGATGAGAGCTGTAGTTCAGCAACATCTGGAGCATCAAAAGGTTCCCATACTTGTACTACATGATCCTAGACAAATAGGATCCCCATGTCAGTGATCCAGGAAGCAATGATCTCAGTCTCACTTGGCTTTCTTTGTCCTTAGGGATGTCACATAGCCAAATCTAACAGGTTACTTAGTGTCTTGACATCATCCTGGTCACTACTAGACCTCTAATTGGCTGCGATTGCCTATGTGATTAATACAAGAAGAAGTAAGTAATCAGAAGTGGGTAGGGGAGGGGCATTATGCTAAAGTAACAACAAACAGAACAAACCATGGCAGCAGGTGTGACTGGAAAAAGCTGAATATTGTCATAATTAAAAGGGTTTTTTCCTCCAGGAAATATTTTTTGTCCTTCCCCCAAAAGGGATAATATTGTCACAGAAAATGAAAAAGGGCAGAATTCAATATTTTCCGTATTCCAAGTGATTTCAAAGTTATAAATTTTGAGGGATTTTGAGAGCCTAGTTATTTTATTCAGCTCTTTTAAAAATCCATGATTAAAACATTCTGTAATGGTTCATTCTGGAAATGAACAAAGGTCTGTTGAAACTTTCACACACATATGTCTTAACACATACCCTGTTCTATGTCCTTTGGACACACTATTTCCAGAACAGGTGTGGATTTTGTATCTGTACAGAGCAGTGAATGTATTTTTCTGGCTACGTGAACATGAAATAGAGAGCTATTCAGTATGCTCATGGACACCTCCATATACACTAATATTAAATCATAGGAGGTGAAACTGCTTGAGGTACTCCAAGTTTTGGCTCAGTTGATAAGTTTCAGGTCCTATAAATGTCCCCTCTTTGCAAAATGAGCAGTAAATCACAACATGCCATAGACATGTTGGGGAAGTTATTTGTCATTAGTTACGCTGCAGCCACTGATCAATCATGCTTTAAAATCAGTGTGACTAACCTGTGGTCCTCCAGATGCTGTTGGATTTCAACTCCCATCACCACAAGTCAGCTCAACATGGCCAATGGTCAGAGGACGATTGTAGTCCAGCAACATCTAGACAGCCACAGGTTAGCCACCAATGTTTTAAATTATCAGCTGTGATAATCAGTTCTAAAAAAGATGGTTTTAATTTATTTTTAATCCTGCAGGTCATGTGAAGCGAGTTCGTTATTCCAACAGAAATGTTGCTCACCAAGCACGGTAGGGTAAATATCCACAAGAGATACCACATTGGATATGAATTGCGACTTAATGTTGGGCCCCATTATAAGGAGAGGAATATGGGAACTTGCTTCATACATGCTCATTTTATAAAATTGTCTGTGTTCCATAGCAAGTTCCCCATGATCAGCAGTGAATATCACAAGAGTACTTCTAAGTAGTCCTGTTTCATTTAGAGCAGAAATTACCTCACCTGCGACAAAAGACAAAGGAGTGTTAAGGCACAAACATTACAATATTCATTAAGCATTTACATATATAAAAACAGTTTTTAAAGTCACAAGGAGGTAGCTCTTCCCCCATTACATAGGCAGCACTAGATCAAATCAGCTATGTCCTCATTTATGCAGAGGGCACTGCTGTTTTACAATATCCCTGGGAGGATGAAGAGAATTTGGTGATGGGAGATCATGAAGGGCAGGTTACTTTCTCTTGAGAACTCTGAATGTGTTTCTTCCACAGCTAAATATCTCCAAGCACAGTTGTGGTTTCCATACCTCCAGAGTTCTTCTGAAACACTGTATTTTGTTATCAGTGACTAAACACCCACAGCAATCCACTTTTAGAAGCTCAGTTTTATGTCTGCTATATAGAACTTGAAGGATGCTTGAATAGTCTGAAGCTCGCAAAAAAGCTAAAAAAAAAGTACTGAAATATTCAGTGATGGGGTTGAATCCAATTCAAGAAGGTATACAAGCTCAGATGCAAACTTTAGGCTGCAATCTTATACCCATTTGTCTGGCAGTACGTCCCATTGAACACAATGGTGTTAACATCTGAGTAGACATGCTTAGGACTGTACTGTCAATGTGTGGGTTCATTGCAGTTCCATTGACTTCAGTGACATGTTTAAAATGTTTCATATATCATGGACAGAAACTGAGCAATCTCCCCTGAATTTCTGCATCCAGTACCAGTTCTCAACAGAATTATTGGCAAGGATTGTGATGACAGATTAGTAAGCACAAAACCTGGAGATTGATGATATGTGGGCAGTATGGACAAAGAGACAGTACAGCACTGAAGTTCTACCCAAAGAGCACTAAACACTTGACCTAAGCTCTTGTTCTCCTTAATTCTACAAATAGCTCATATTAGCCTTTTGAGAAATTAAAGCTGAAATTCTCAAAATGCCAAATTCTGCAGCAGATGGGAACAATATTCCAGGTGTGAACCCAACATGTACAAAGAAGACTAAATCAATATCATAATTTAATGTAAAAGATTTTGAGATAGGAGTCTTCATTCTGCCCCAACTTGCTTCAGTTTCAGTGGGTGTTCCTTGACAATCTCTCTGCTCTTCCGGCAACAACAATATCCAAATGCTAAAATGTCAGAAGAGATGTGCCTGAATATTCATTTCTAACATCTTCCCTAAGACATCCATCTCACTTAACATTACTCCATAAGGTATAGCTTCCTTCTCAGATGTATTAGCTACGGACAACAGAACAGACACCTCAGATTAATGACTTTTCCTTCCCAATAACACTCCTGCCACAATTGTACCACAGGTGTGAAAACACTCAGTACAACTTTTGCAGCACTTTCTGCCACATATGTGGACATCCAGGCCCACAGCATGTTATTTGCATGGTGGTATCCAAGACCAGGCCTCAGGAGGATGCACATGTAACAGAATCACATGAATGTTTTCTTCTGTGGCACATGCAAAGCTTTGCTTGATCCTTTCTCCTCTCCAAAGGGATTGGAGAGTCATGCTGGTCAGACATATAATGTAACAATACTCATACGCAGAGTAGACTCATTGAAATAAAGTTGCTTAAGTCAATTTATTTCAATGGGTCTATTCTGAGTAGGGTTGCCAGGTCTCCGGTTTTCTGCCGGAGTCTCCGGCAAAAAGGGGCCGTCTCCGGCCTCCGGCCGTAGTTCCTTTGAAGAGGCTAATCTCCGGGTTTTGCGAGTCTCCGTGAGCCACGCATGCGTGATTGACGCTGTGGATGGCCGGCTTCCCGCCCTTTCTCATTGAGGGCGGGACTGTAAGTGGAGAGACAGGAGGAGGACCAGAGCACTTCGTCGTTTCCAGCAGAGGGGGTAAGAAGGCCTCTCTGTCTCAGGCGTCTGTTAGGCCTCTGGGGTAAGCAGGCCGCTTGAGAGAGAGAGAGAGGGAGAGAGAGAGAGAGAGAGAGAGGCAGGCAGGCAGGCAGGCATTGCCTGCCTGCCTGCCTGGGGTTTGCCTGCCTGCCTGCCTGGGGTTTGCCTGCCTGCCTGCCTGCCTGCCTGCCTGGGGTTTGCCTGCCTGCCTGGGGTTTGCCTGCCTGCCTGGGGTTTGCCTGCCTGCCTGGGGTTTGCCTGCCTGCCTGCCTGCCTGGGGTTTGCCTGCCTGCCTGCCTGGGGTTTGCCTGCCTGCCTGGGGTTTGCCTGCCTGCCTGGGGTTTGCCTGCCTGCCTGGGGTTTGCCTGCCTGCCTGGGGTTTGCCTGCCTGCCTGCCTGGGGTTTGCCTGCCTGCCTGCCTGGGGTTTGCCTGCCTGCCTGCCTGCCTGCCTGGGGTTTGCCTGCCTGCCTGCCTGGGGTTTGCCTGCCTGCCTGCCTGGGGTTTGCCTGCCTGCCTGCCTGGGGTTTGCCTGCCTGCCTGGGGTTTGCCTGCCTGCCTGCCTGCCTACCTGGGGTTTGCCTGCCTGCCTGCCTGCCTGCCTACCTGGGGTTTGCCTGCCTGCCTGGGGTTTGCCTGCCTGCCTGGGGTTTGCCTGCCTGCCTGGGGTTTGCCTGCCTGCCTGCCTGGGGTTTGCCTGCCTGCCTGCCTGGGGTTTGCCTGCCTGCCTGTCTGCCTGCCTGGGGTTTGCCTGCCTGCCTGCCTGCCTGGGGTTTGCCTGCCTGCCTGGGGTTTGCCTGCCTGCCTGGGGTTTGCCTGCCTGCCTGCCTGCCTGCCTGCCTGCCTGCCTGCCTGCCTGCCTGCCTGCCTGCCTGCCTGCCTGCCTGCCTGCCTGGGGTTTGCCTGCCTGCCTGCCTGCCTGCCTGCCTGCCTGGGGTTTGCCTGCCTGCCTGCCTGCCTGCCTGCCTGGGGTTTGCCTGCCTGCCTGCCTGCCTGCCTGCCTGCCTGGGGTTTGCCTGCCTGCCTGCCTGCCTGCCTGGGGTTTGCCTGCCTGCCTGCCTGCCTGCCTGCCTGGGGTTTGCCTGCCTGCCTGCCTGCCTGCCTGCCTGGGGTTTGCCTGCCTGCCTGCCTGCCTGCCTGGGGTTTGCCTGCCTGCCTGCCTGCCTGGGGTTTGCCTGCCTGCCTGCCTGCCTGCCTGCCTGCCTGGGGTTTGCCTGCCTGCCTGCCTGCCTGCCTGCCTGGGGTTTGCCTGCCTGCCTGCCTGCCTGCCTGCCTGGGGTTTGCCTGCCTGCCTGCCTGCCTGGGGTTTGCCTGCCTGCCTGCCTGCCTGCCTGGGGTTTGCCTGCCTGCCTGCCTGCCTGCCTGCCTGCCTGGGGTTTGCCTGCCTGCCTGCCTGCCTGCCTGGGGTTTGCCTGCCTGCCTGCCTGCCTGCCTGCCTGCCTGGGGTTTGCCTGCCTGCCTGCCTGCCTGCCTGCCTGGGGTTTGCCTGCCTGCCTGCCTGCCTGCCTGCCTGCCTGGGGTTTGCCTGCCTGCCTGCCTGCCTGCCTGCCTGCCTGCCTGGGGTTTGCCTGCCTGCCTGCCTGCCTGGGGTTTGCCTGCCTGCCTGCCTGCCTGCCTGCCTGCCTGGGGTTTGCCTGCCTGCCTGCCTGCCTGGGGTTTGCCTGCCTGCCTGCCTGCCTGCCTGCCTGGGGTTTGCCTGCCTGCCTGCCTGCCTGCCTGCCTGGGGTTTGCCTGCCTGCCTGCCTGGGGTTTGCCTGCCTGCCTGCCTGGGGTTTGCCTGCCTGCCTGCCTGGGGTTTGCCTGCCTGCCTGCCTGGGGTTTGCCTGCCTGCCTGCCTGGGGTTTGCCTGCCTGCCTGCCTGCCTGCCTGCCTGGGGTTTGCCTGGCTGCCTGCCTGCCTGCCTGGGGTTTGCCTGCCTGCCTGCCTGCCTGCCTGGGGTTTGCCTGCCTGGGGTTTGCCTGCCTGGGGTTTGCCTGCCTGGGGTTTGCCTGCCTGGCTGCCTGCCTGGCTGCCTGCCTGGGGTTTGCCTGCCTGGGGTTTGCCTGCCTGGCTGCCTGCCTGGGGTTTGCCTGCCTGGCTGCCTGCCTGGCTGCCTGCCTGGGGTTTGCCTGCCTGGCTGCCTGCCTGGGGTTTGCCTGCCTGGCTGCCTGCCTGTCTGCCTGCCTACCTGGGGTTTGCCTGCCTGCCTGCCTGGGGTTTGCCTGCCTGCCTGCCTGCCTGCCTGCCTGGGGTTTGCCTGCCTGCCTGCCTGCCTGGGGTTTGCCTGCCTGCCTGCCTGCCTGCCTGGGGTTTGCCTGCCTGCCTGCCTGCCTGCCTGCCTGGGGTTTGCCTGCCTGCCTGCCTGCCTGCCTGCCTGGGGTTTGC
Source organism: Rhineura floridana (assembly GCF_030035675.1). Lineage (NCBI taxonomy): Eukaryota > Metazoa > Chordata > Lepidosauria > Squamata > Rhineuridae > Rhineura > Rhineura floridana. Next base: position 62,679,106 of record NC_084480.1, on the reverse strand, counting down.
CTGCCTGCCTGCCTGCCTGGGGTTTGCCTGCCTGCCTGCCTGCCTGGGGTTTGCCTGCCTGCCTGCCTGCCTGGGGTTTGCCTGCCTGCCTGCCTGCCTGGGGTTTGCCTGACTTCCTGCCTGCTTGCCTGCCTGCCTGCCTGGGGTTTGCCTGCCTGCCTGCCTGCCTGGGGTTTGCCTGCCTGCCTGCCTGCCTGGGGTTTGCCTGCCTGACTGCCTGCCTGGGGTTTGCCTGCCTGCCTGGGGTTTGCCTGCCTGGCTGCAGGAGTAGGCTGCACTGAGTTCAATGGAACTTACTCCCAAATAAGTGGGTATTGGATTTTAGCCTTAATATCCCTCTCATTATGCTCCAAGCAACTGTGGTTGATACAATGTATCATGTTTAATGACGTCACTAGGGCCCGCCCCATGACGTCACTAGGGCCCGCCCCATGACGTCACTAGGGCCCGCCCCATGACGTCACTAGGGCCCGCCCCATGACGTCACTAGGGCCCGCCCCATGACGTCACTAGGGCCCGCCCCATGACGTCACTAGGGCCCGCCCCATGACGTCACTAGGGCCCGCCCCCATTTTCTCAGGTGTTTGGATGGTTCCGACCTGGCAACCCTAATTCTGAGTATGACTTAGTTGAATATTATCCATAGTACACACATTTGTAAACATGATTGCTTGGCTCACATAGGATATTATTTCCACACAGGTTGCTTATACATGCCTGAGATCGTGTCCTAACCTCTACAATTCAAAGGATGTTATCAAAGTCCTTAATAATGAATTGGACCTTATTATTTTCTTCATGAATCAGGTTAAAACCCTGTAGGCAGTGTATGGCAGAAGTCTAAATAAATAAAAAATCAAAGAAACTCCAAAAGAAAACACCTTGAGCTACTTCCTGAAAAAAAGCTTTCTGGAAGAAGCTCAGTGGTGAGCTTCAATGAAAAATATATAAGCTGCAATTCCAAGACTTTGAAAAATGTGTGATTAGCACTGCAGCCTCTACATGGCTAAGATCAATGATAAAAATCTTTTTTATTGTAATTATTATTATTTAAATTTATATCCCACCCGTCCTCCGAAAGGGAGCACAGGGCGGCAAACAAATGATAAATAATATTAAGGAACTAGGTGTTCCGCCCCTGATCACTTTGCTCACCAACCCCATGCACCATCAACAACCCTTCTTCCCCCCAGGTCACCAAAGTCCCCCTCCTCCCCACAGTTTGCCATCTCTCTCCCTCCATTCCCCTCAGGTGTTGCCAGAGGTACCCTCCCCTTCCCCCCCACCACAGGGGTCGTCAGAGCTCCCCTTCCCCTTTTCCCCACCACCACTCCAGGGGGCACCAGAACTTCCCTCCCCTTCTCCCAACCACCACCCCAGGGGTCGCCAGAACTCCCCTCCCACTTCTCCCCCAATCCCCCTCAGGGTCTCCAGAACTTTCATCCCCTTCCCCTGCCCACACCCCAGGGGTCACCAGAGCTCCTCTTCTCTTCCCCCCACCCCAGGGGGTACCAGAACTCCCCTCCTATGGCTAGCCTCCCAGCCACCTGGTGAGGCTGACCTCTGGGCCTTAGCACAGGCCCACCATCACACCAGGCCTCATTGCTGCCCATTATACGGGCCCACCATTGCTCCCCCAGCCTGTCATGCAGGCCTGCCATTGCTCCCCCCACTCCCATAAATTGCAGCTCCATAAACTGCCCACCTCCACCACTTACCTTCTAGCTGCCACCCTCTCGCTGCAGCAGTTTGCCATGCCTGCCTCACCTGTAAGTGTCACACTACCCATGAACACTTCTTCACAGGCGCATTCTGCACAGAAGTGTTCATGGGTAGAGTGACATTTACAAAATTATAATATAGGTAGATAGATACATTAAGATAGTAGTAACAGAATTAGACAGCTGGTATAGCACAGTGGGGAGGACAGCCTGGCTGGGAGTCCAGAGTCTGTGAGTTCAAATCCCCGCTCGTGTCTCCTGGGTGTCAAGGGCCAACTAAAGATCACCCCCACAGTGAGTGGCTCAGGGGTGACATGCCCTGCCACCTGTGCAGCCGTGGGCAAGCTGCATAGTCCCAAGGAGCCCAATTGCCCCCCAGCTGGCAGTTGCGGACAAGGAAGGGGCTGGCTTGTGCAGCTGTGGCAAGCTGAGCAAGCCCTAGCCAGCTGGGATGAACTAACCCACTCTGAATACCTCTTACCATGAAAACCCTAATCATAGGGTAGCCATAAGTCAGGATCGACTTGAAGGCAGTCCATTTCCATTTTTCAAGAGAATTAGACGTTAGGATATCACCTACCAAGCATGGCATCTGTTTCTGCACACATGGCATAATAATGTGCTCGGATATCTCTGATTTCTATTTCTGTGAATTTCCCAGTGCAGTTCTTGGTGTAAGAGGAATAGTAATCTACTGAGTGTATCTCTGAAAATGGAAGCCATTTTGGAATCTTGATGGCTTTATATATCACCTAGTAACAAAGTAGAAATGTTTTATTTTAGCAAAAGGTAACTATTATATTGCTCCAATTTATCACCAGCTTTTCATGTAGGTACCCTCAAGGTGGACATGCTGACTGAACATGACGACTGCATGGTTTACAAATGAGGGTTCCTCTTCCTTAGACTGTTGAACTGACTACAAAGAAAAACTTCTGTCATGGTCAGATCATCGCCTATTGAGGTGTAGGCTCACAATGTTTTCTCCCCTCTGCAAGGGTGGAGGACCAATTAAGATGGTCCGTCCCCGGAGACTAATGAATCCTGAAGGCTTTCAGAAGGCTCTGGGGAGTTTTCCGGCTGATAAAACTGACGCTCCTGTCGAAACCCTGGTCAATTTGTGGAATACGGAAATGACCCGGGCAGTTGACACGATCGCCCCAGTGCGCCCTCTCCTCTGCAGAGCTCAAGTGGCTCCGTGGTTCACCCCGGAGCTAAGAGTGATGAAGCAAGAAAGGAGAAGGCTTGAGTGCAAATGGAGACGAACTCCCGACGGCTGTGGTCTTGCACTTGTGAAGGCCTCTACCAAGCTCTATGTGAAGGCGGTGAGGGCAGCGAAGAAGCAGTACTTTGCTGCCTCCATTCAGTCATCTTCTAACCGCCCAGCGGAACTTTATAAAGTTGTTCGGGGACTTTTACACTCTGGGCCTCAGAACGCAATAATACCATCAATAGCCCGCTGTAATGAGTTTGTGAGACACTTCCAAGATAAGATCACGAACATCTGCCGGGACCTTGACTCCAATATTGTAGCAGTTGAGCCTAATGAGGTGTCCGGAGCACAGTCTTGTCCTGTTTTATTGGATGAGTTTCAGTTGGTACAGCTCGAGGATGTGGACAAGGTGCTTGGACAGGTGCGGGCGACCACTTCTGCTCTGGATCCTTGCCCCTCGTGGCTAATAAAAGCTAGCAGGAACGGAACAGCCAGATGGGCCAAGGAGGTGATCAATGCCTCCCTACGAGAGGGAGTGGTACCACCCTGCCTGAAACAGGCAGTGGTGAGACCGCTCCTAAAGAAACCCTCCTTGGACCCTGAAAATTTTGACAACTATAGACCGGTAGCAAATGTTCCATTCTTGGGCAAGGTCTTAGAGCGTGTGGTCGCTCGCCAGCTCCAGGCTCTCTTGGATGAAACTGATTATCTGGATCCATGTCAATCGGGCTTTCAGCCGGGGTTTGGTACAGAAACAGCCTTGGTCGCCCTGTATGATGACCTCTGTCGGGAGAAAGACAGAGGGAGTGTAACTCTGTTGGTTCTCCTTGATCTCTCAGCGGCTTTTGATACCATCGACCATGGTATCCTTCTGGGACGTCTTGCGGACTTAGGAGTTGGAGGCACTGCTTGGCAGTGGCTGTGCTCCTACCTCGAGAATCGTCTCCAGAAGTTGATGCTTGGGGAGCATTACTCGAACCCCTGGATACTCCAATATGGGGTCCCACAGGGTTCAGTTCTGTCCCCCATGCTCTTTAATATCTATATGAAGCCGCTGGGTGAGGTCATTAGGAGATTTGGAGTGCGTTTCCAGCAATATGCTGATGATACTCAGCTCTACTTCTCCTTTTCATCTTCTTCAGGTGAGGCTGTTAATGTACTAAACCGCTGCCTGGCCGCGATAATGGACTGGATGAGAGCTAACAAACTGAGACTCAATCCTGACAAGACTGAGATGCTGTTGGTGGGGGGGGCTCTCTGCCCAGATGGATGATGTCCGACCTGCCCTACATGGGGTTACACTCCCCCTAAAGGAGCAGGACCGTAGTTTGGGGGGCTTATTAGATCCACTCCTGTCACTGGAGGCTCAAGTAGACTCGGTGGCACGGAATGCGTTCTACCAGCTTCGGCTGGTAGCCCAACTACAACCCTATCTGGAGAGGGAGAACCTCGCCACAGTTATCCATGCTCTGGTAACCTCTAGATTGGACTACTGTAATGCACTCTACGTAGGGTTACCTCTGAAGACGGTTCGGAAACTTCAGCTGGTGCAGAATGCTGTGGCCACAGTCCTTACTGGGACTAAAAAATTTGATCATATAACACCTGTTCTGGCCCAGCTGCACTGGCTACCAATATGTTTCCGGGCCAGATTCAAAGTGTTGGTTCTTACCTATAAAGCCCTTAACGGCATCGGACCGCAATACCTGGCGGAACGCCTCTCCCGCTATGTACCTACCCGGTCACTGCGCTCGACGTCGAAGGCCCTTCTCTGTGTCCCAATGCATAAGGAGGCACGGAGAACGACAACTAGAGCTAGGGCCTTCTTGGTGGTGGCCCCCGAACTATGGAACGCCCTCCCTGACGAGATACGCCTGGCGCCTTCTCTGTTATCTTTTCGGCGCCAGGTAAAGACCTACCTCTTTGCCCAGGCATTTTAAAAATTTTAAAATTGAATTTAAATTTGGAATTTTAATTATGTTTTATTGTGTACTGTATTGTATTTACATCCGCTTGTATTTTAATCTGTTTTATTATGCTGTTCACCGCCCTGGGAGCTTATTGCTATAGGGCGGTCTAGAAATGTAATAAAATAAATAAATAAATAAATAAACTGGGAAAGTTTTAAAATTTGCTGAACACCAAGACATGGATGAGGCCAACACCCAAAAGGTCTGGGGCTGACTCTTAAAAGACTCCCCCCCCCCAGAAAATAACTGCTGTTTGAATGGAACGTTATTCTTGAAATCTGATTACTTTATTATGTATTATGAACATAGCACCATCAATATGCACAGTGCTTTGCAGAGTTCAAGAGCACAGGTCCTCGCCCTGAGTGGCTCACAATCTACAATTTCACACAGGGGAGACAACAAAGGAGGGAAGGGAAAATGGAGACAGGCATAAACAGGTATGTTCGTAACACATACTTTGGCATAGTTAGAGGATGGAGTGAGGACTAGGTGAGGCTGACCTCTGGGCCTTAGCGAAAAAAAATTATAGAAAAAGTGGGTTTGGGGGAGGGTGTCCAGTCTGCTCCTTAGTGGGGTAGAACATCAGGACCATGAGGAAGTCCCTAACCCATAGTGCTATCAGAGTTTTATGCAGCAATGTTGCATGTCCTTTGAGGAATTATTTCAAGCATTACTCTACCCACTACATTTGCTGCTTCCCTCCCCCACTAGTGCAAGTCATTCAGAGAGCATAGGCAGAGAGCTGGAGATAATACAGTCTGCTTTGATAAGGTACTGTTGGATTTTAGGGGATTATTACAGCCTTTCACTTCCAGCAACCCCTTCTTTTGCTGCCCGCAGACTCTTCCAGTCATGGTATTCCTTCAATAACTATACAACTATCAAAATGCTTGAATAAATTCTCTAAAATAAAGCATATTCCTAAAAATTGAACTGTAGTCTTTTCTTGCTTATTACAGCTCATGTGTCCAGGAACAAAGCCACATGCCTTAAAGATGGTTCCAGCTGATATGCTGCCTTACAGACCATCTGCTTAGCAACACAAGTGTACTGTGAGAGCATCATGTTGATGCACTGCTTTGAATTGTTCACGAAATGAACAGAGAGTTTGATTCAATGTTAAGCTCCATTCCAACCAACACAGACCACTGTTGCAATTAATTCTACATGCCCAGCAGGACTTCCAGCAGTGCATACATACACACACACCATGGCAAACTAGTATTCAAAGAAAATCAAAACCCTGCATAGTGCATGAAAACAGTTATCTCACACAGAATAACTCCTTTGTTTACACATCAAATGCTTGTATTATATTAGTTTGATGGCAATCCTAGAATTACGGTAGCAAATAGCCCGGTTTTTGCTAAACAAGTACTCAAGTTGTTTTTCAATAGCTTCAGTGCCAAAACTGAGCAGATGTGTTCAAGTTAATTGTCATCACTGCAGACAATGGACACTAAATATTGGTTGCTGGGAGGCTATTACCTTCATGCACTGCTTGGAAGCATCTGGTTGGCTACTGTGGGAATTAATAACAACAACAACAACATATCCTTTCTCCCAGTAGAAGTCCAGGATGCTGTAGCTAGATGAATCTACGATGCTGATCCTGAATCAGGATGCTGTAACTAGATGGACCTTTGCTTTGATCTAGCAGGGCTCTTAAGTTCTTAGGTGTTCAGTTTTCCCCTGAGGAAACTGAGGAGTGAACAAAGGAGTATTTTGTCTGGCTCTAGCTCTTCCATGGAAAACAATCTAACCAACATGCACTGAAGAAATCCCATGAATAAGTGCCTTAGATGCTACCACCAAACTTGGGGCTGAATGAACATGTGTAGATGCTTCAAGGAAATTCAGAATCCATCCATGCAATAGAAGGTAAGTATGATTCCAATACACAGTTTCATAACTAAACACAAAAGTCAACTAATGGGAAGGAGAAAGTCACAGAAAGAAAGCCACAGCTCCATTGGACAGTACGCATTTAGTATGCATTATGACATATCTGAAGAGTAGTTACCCATACTTCTCTCTAGGCACTCTAGAACACAGCCATGAGATGTGTGTGGGGTGGAGCCTAGGAGAAGGCACATAACTTTTTCCATTGGGACTCTCCTGTGCTAACAGTTGAAAGCCAACTGTGCAGCCCATGTTGGCCATGAAATTGTCCGTCATCCCTCAGGAATGGAAGAGGACCAGAGAAGGATGAAGAAACTGGTTGCACTGCATGAAGAACCTAATTCCCAGGCTAAGAATTTCCTCTTCTCCCCAGTGTAAGGATGTTCAGCTTTGCAGCTAAGAAAAAAAATTATAGCAGATCCTTGAAAACTGTTCAAGATACACATTTTTGAGCTGACCAAACTTCAGTAGATCAACAGGAGAAAATGAGTTGCCAAAAATGATTTACACAGCTGAAATTCTCAGATACTACAATGATGGAGACTCAAATTGTGTGTGTGTGTCAAATTATGCACTGAAGATGCTTTTGTGAAGAAATGGCTGTTTCCTTTGAAATATTTTTGTTGAATTACAGGGCTGCACTGCCATTTAAGCAGTGGAAGCCATGGTAACCAGGATGGGAAGTATTGGGATCATAGTAAAAACAGCATCTGGAAAGAATTTGGAGTACCAATAAACAGGAATCATTGACTCCCCCTCACGGAAATAAAAGTACCTACTGGATTCCTATGCAGGAAAATAGCTGGACTTTTTCATCCCTTAGAGTAGAAAAGGGAAATAGCTAGATCAGTGGTTCCCAACCTGAGGTCCGCGCAGTAATCTGGGGGGGGGGGTCATGGACAGTAAAGAAATGATTAATTTATTTATTAAAAGACTTCCCTCCCTGGATGCTGTCAGCTTCCCACTGCTGCTGCAGACAACACCTCCCCCTTGCTCCAAACAAGAGGGGAGGACTTTTGTTGAAGTGGCAGAGTGTCTTTCAGGTATGCCAAGGGTAGGTGTCTGCCTATAAAATGCATGGCAGATGCGAAGGAAGCTGAGGGCGGAGCTACCAAGAAGAAGAGGCAAGATCTTGGAACGAGTGGTTGCTAGCCAGCTCCAGGCGCTATTGGATGAAACCGATTATCTAGATCCATTTCAATCGGGTTTTAGGCCCGGTTTCGGCACTGAGACAGCCTTGGTCGCCCTGTATGATGACCTATGTCGGGAGAGAGACAGAGGGAGTGTAACTCTGTTGATTCTCCTTGATCTCTCTGCGGCTTTTGATACCATCGACCATGGTATCCTTCTGGAGAGGCTTGTGGAGTTGGGTGTTGGAGGTACTGCTTTGCAGTGGTTCCGCTCCTACTTGACGGATCATCTCCAGAAGGTAGTGCTTGGGGAATATTGCTCGACGCCGTGGGTCCTCCAATATGGAGTCCCACAGGGGTCAGTTCTTTCCCCCATGCTTTTTAACATCTACATGAAGCAGCTTGGTGCGGTCATCAGGAGTTTTGGAGTGCATTGTCACCAGTATGCTGACGACACACAGCTCTACTTCTCCTTTTCATCTTCTTCAAGTGAGGCTGTCAATGTGCTGAACCGTTGCCTGGCTGCGATAATGGACTGGATGAGAGCTAATAAACTGAGACTCAATCCAGACAAGACTGAGATGCTGATGGTGGGTGGTCTCTCTGATCAGATGGTGGATACTCATCCTGTCCTCGATGGGGTTACACTCCCCCTGAAAGAGCAGGTTCGTAGTCTGGGAATACTCTTAGATCCTTCTCTGTCACTCGAGGCTCAAGTAGCCTCGGTGGCACGGAATGCGTTCTACCAAGTTCGGTTTGTGGCCCAGCTACGTCCCTATCTGGACAGAGAAGATCTCACCTCAGTTGTTCATGCTCTGGTAACCTCTCGATTGGACTACTGCAATGCGCTCTACGTAGGGCTGCCTTTGAAGATGGTTCGGAAGCTACAGCTGGTGCAAAATGCGGCAGCCAGACTAATAACGAGGACCAGGTGGTCTGAACACATAACACCTGTTCTGGCCCGCTTGCACTGGCTACCTATATGCTTCCGGGCCAGATTCAAAGTGTTGGTTTTAACCTATAAAGCCTTATACGGCGTGGAACCACAATACCTTTCGGAACGCCTCTCCCGATATGAACCTGCCCGTACACTACGCTCAACATCGAAGGCCCTCCTCCGAGTTCCGACTCATAGAGAGGCTCGGAGGATGGTAACAAGAACTAGGGCCTTCTCAGTGGTGGCCCCCGAACTGTGGAATAGTCTTCCCGAAGAAGTGCGCTTGGCGCCGACATTGCTATCCTTTCGGCGCCAAGTCAAAACCTTCCTATTTTATCAGGCATTTTAGCTTTTCTTAAATATGTTTTAATTGGTTTTAGATTGTGGATTTGCATTTATATTTTTTGTATTGTTCTGTGTGATTCTATTGTATTTATTGTAATGGTTGTACACCGCCCAGAGAGCTATGCTAGTGGGGCGGTATAAAAATTCAATAAATAAATAAATAAAATAAATTACTGACTCCTGTCTCATCGCACTTCCACTGCTGATGACACCCTTGCTCAGAATGAGAGGAGGGTTTTTCGTGAAGCAAAAAGAAGCAAGGCAAGGAAAGGCTGTTTCCCCCTTCCTTCCTGGCAATAGGCCTGCCTGCCTTTCTTGGCTCCTGCTTCACTGCCACCTCCTTTTAAAAAATATTCTTATTTGCGAGGCTGCCCAGATCTCGCCTTTAGTCCAGACAGAGCCAAGAAGCAGTGAGGAAGCTCAGGATTTGCTTACCCTCCATTTCCGAGGCTATGTGTGTATCCCTGCATCCCTCCTTTCTTCCACCTACACTCCACCCCCCAATCTCTTTCTCCAAGACACTGCAGTAGTTGAGAGCTTCCCCTCTTTCACATGCCAGAATGCACGCATGCCTGCAGATACTTGCAGGAGGGGCAGGTGTGTTTGTGTGTGCATGTACTGATCTGTCTTCTGCTGCCACACCCACACCAGACATTTATGGAATTCTCTGGGAAAAGGGGCTGACTGTGAAAACCACTCTGGCCGTTGGAGCTCTGTCAGGGAAATAGAGCGTCTTCTAACAACTCTCAGCACCTTTCACAAACTACACTTCCCAGGATTCTTTGGGAGAAGCCATGACTGTTCAAAGTGGAGTAAATGTCTGGCATGGGTGTGGTCCCAATTAGCCAAGCCAAATAGCTGTTAGTCTGGCTTTTAGAACACTGACAGTTTGTTCTTACTGACAATGCCTGCACTTATAATTGACTCCAATGTTAATTTTCTTACATTAATTAAAACTCAACAATGCATTTTTTAACTTTTAAACTGCAGAAGATGAAAGTCAGAGTATGGGGCAAGGTCAGTAATAGGATTACAGGTACACTGTGAACATGGCTGATTCTGAACAGCAGCTTTTGAAAAGAAGGTTGTAGGTCTATTGATTTTGAACAGAGAATTCTCAGTGCCATCATCAAACTACAATTCCTGAGGGATTGAGGAGATGACAATTAAAACTAGTATAAAACCAATTTAAGTTGTTAGTGCATATGTGCTGTACTTGGCTGCTGATAATCCAGCAGCACAATAAAAGTGTTAATCAGTCGTCTCAGACTGAGTTATGCAGATTTGAGGAATAAGACACTCAATAACTTTCCTCTTCTCCCAGGCATTTTAGCGTGGGTTTTTAAATTGCTTTTTAAAAATGTGTTTTTAAATTTGTATATTTGTTTTTAATGTTTTTAATTGTAAACCACCCAGAGAGCTTCGGCTACGGGGCGGTATACGAATGCAATAAATAAAAATATAAATAAATGCAATTCTTTTTTAAAAGTTTCAAACTATATATAAATATTTACATACCTTTTGTAGCCAATAAGGAGATGTCAGAAATGTAGATGACCCATAATTTTCTCCCGAGGAAGGTGAAGGATATGGATGAGGCAAATTTAGGCCCAAGTAGAGAACAAAGGGTTGTGTCAAGTTGGTTGCTTTGTTTCTTAGCCAAGTTGCTGCCTCATCAGCGGTCTCCCAATCTTTTTGCATGACTCTCACATATGACTTGTTACCTATAAGTTCTGCCACAGGCCTGCCTTCTTGCTGAAGCAAAAAATCAACATTTCTGGTCCATGCCTCCACACGATTACTAAAAATAAGCATTCAGTATATGCTATTTCAGTGTAGATATACTCACATGCAGATTATCAGTATTTTCAAATTTCTGACTTGTTTACCTTTCATCATCAGTGGTTTCATGTCATCATGTTTTATTTAGATATTTATATTCTGCCCTTTAACCAACTAGACTGTTTTCCTCACACAACCTATTCCAGTCATTAGGGCTAGAAACTTAAAATTTTAACAATGAAGTTATAAGGGTTCTTTGTAAGTCTCTGCATATCACAAAATTGGATTTGTATTACCTTGTCCAAATGTATCTTACTAATTATAATTATTAGTATTGATTAATTATAATTATGCAAGCCCCATTCAATACAGTGAGACTGACTTCTGGATAAACACATAGGATTGTACTGTACGTGTTTCATTATTACTCTGTTGTTAGTATTAATTGTTTGATATGGTAATGTAAACAATATAATAAATAATCTAAAAAAATCCTGAATAACATTATCTTCGTTACATTTCAATCCTGCGTAAGAGCGCAGGGTGATAAATATTATAATCCCCTCCATTTTATCCTCACAACTCTGTGAGGTAGGTTAGGTTGAGAGTTCATCATGGGCCCAAGGCCATACAGTCAGCTACATGGCTGAGAAGGGATTTGAACCTGGACATTCCCAGTCCTAGCCCAATTCTCTATCTAACCACTACTCTATGCTTCTTCTATACACAAAGGGAAGGAGAGAATATTTATATATGAACGCTGAGCTTCACTAAATAAGTCTGGATGTGTTAGAAATGAAATAACACACATCCAATTATTTTCTTTTTATACAGCATAAAGAAATCATGACCTCCAGAAAGGTTCTGTGTGGATCTCTACAAATAGTTGCATTGTGAGGAGAAAGGCTGTAATTTTTTTCAAGGACAAATAACTGCAGTACTCACAAGGTACTTTACAGTTACAAAATACATCTAGACCCCTCTGAGAAGTTTACTCCCTTTATTATTGATTTTATAGTTCCCAAACAATAAGGACTCCTGAGAGCAATGGCAAGGATGTTAGTTGCACAGACAATACCCAAGTGGTTCTAGAAAGGATTTTTAAAAAACTCATTTGAAAAACTGTTGCCAGTTTCATATGCTTAATGGAGGAGAGGATACAAATCTTCCAGGATAACACATTTTTCAGACAAGTGTACTGTCAGAACTTGAGGTTACCACAGAGAGTAGATCTATTTATAAGCAGATTTACAGATAGTACAAAACAACAACAAAAAGTGCTGTGGCAACTTAAAGACTGAGGGCCAAACTATATGGAACAGTGATTGAATTTCCAACTTTTTTATGTACTTTAAAGCAAGGGAGGGAGCTTTTTTAACCAAAGCACTGCATTTCCTATGGGCAACTTTCTAGGGATTCCATGCCAGCGGTGGGCAGGGCCAGAGGCAAAAGTGGTATACTTTTGTATAGCAGGCCCAGCTAAACAAGTCAGAGGTTTTCACACACCTGCACCCCCCACCTCTTCATTTTCCATCCAGGCAAGCAAGGGGCATTATCACAGTTCAAGGACGCTATCCAGCCAGGCAAAGGCACTTAAGGAGAGCATGGAGCTGGACGATTGAGGAACATGGCCTAGGAAGAGTCCCAAGAGCCAGTAAGAGAGGTCTGGAGAGGCACTATTGGCTCTCTGGGCCTGAGGTTCCCCAGCCTTCCTTTAAAGCAAAAGGGAGGATTGGAATTTGTGCTGTCTGAGCTTAACCTTTACCCCTCTCCTGTTTTCCAAATCTAACCCACCTCTGGCTATTATTAAGTCTGCAGTGGAAGTAGAAAGACAATGTGTAAAAGGGCAGCAAAAGTCCTAAATCTAGTAGTCTTCTACTTAACAGATGCGTAACTAGAAGCTCTTGGCTTCCATAAACAACCATGCATTTTCACTCCCCACCAATACTATTGCTTCCCAAACACTCTTTCTTCTCTACCTGTCTTCTTCCCCAAATATCCATTCCACAGCCTCCACTGCTTTTCATCTCACCCCACTGTGGTGAGATGCAGGGGAGAAAAAAATGTGTATGCTAACAATGGTACTGTTGTACCAGAAACAGTAGACCTGTTACCCAGACATAATATTCCCCATGGCTAAAAATTGCTTGTTTGTAGGGTATCAAGTCGCATATGGCCTCAAAACAATTGTCAAACTAGAGGACAAAAAGGACATATATTGGCATAAAATTTGCATATGCTAATCTATATGTGTAGACACACATTTAGAAATAACTGTTGTAATTAAAATAGAAATATAATACATCTCACCACTGCAGGAGAGACTGTGACCAGGTAACCTATGTATCTTTTCAGTCTGCAGTCCAGGCGGCATTGTAGCCAACCTTCCTTGTTAGGTGGGGCAGCCATGTTTCTAGGTGGAGCATTTGAGGGGAAGAGGCACATAGCACCAGCCAATCCTCTCAAAGAAACTGAGGGACAGGATGTGAGGGCCAGGCCAGGGGAGGGGAAAGGCAGTGACCTTCCCTTCACTCTCTGTCTAGAGAGTATGTTAACTTACATGAATGAAGTTTAATCTTTTTTGAGAGATCCTCCGAGAGATACCAGAATCAAAAGCTTGACTTTGGCTATAGCTACAGCCCTCTTTCAACTGTGTCTATCCCTGTGTTCTAATTCTTCATGAACTGAACTTCTTTGGTAATGAAGTGAGCTCCTGAGCTTGGCTTTGATGCTGGATTAGTTATCTCAGTTTTAAATTCCACCTGAAAACCAAACTTGTCCATGGTAGAAATTTAGGGAAGGGTAGAGAGAAAACAAATACTTTAGGGTGTGTTTGTTAACTCCTTCTTGAGACTCCCTTCTTGTAGTATTGTTCCTGACCTTTAGCTTTTCATTCCTGTTTGACAATCAAGGGAAAACTTTTTAAGTGGCTGCTACATAAAGGACTAACTAAACAATTGGAAACTAATTGTGGAATTATACAAAGGACTAACTAAACAATTGGAAACTAATTGTGGAAAGTGATTGGAATTTCTTTTTTACTGGTTGCTAAGTTGATTTTTCTGTCTAGAAACCTGAAAAGGCCTCATGCTGAGCTGCACATATTTGGAAAATCAGAAATTAGGCCTGAGTTACAGCCTACGTGGCCAACCAGCCAGCTAGCTATCTGTAATACATATAGCAATATTTCTATTCCTCTAGGGCTGTTTTCATCCTTTGCCATTAAGTACTCAAGAAAAAAAAAGAAATAGTCATTATGACTGTACGTACAGTTAGTGCTTTAAAAGAGTGAATGGTAACTTAGGGTGCCCATTTTTTCAGATCACTTTAAGTTATCTCTCTATTTCACCCTTTGGCAATAAGCACCCAATTCTGTTCTAATTATTACAACTGCATTAAAAACAAGCTCTTACTTTTTACTGCAGAAAACAAACATGATTTTTTATTGATGGCTGGATAGAGAACACAAATTAAATTAAAATTGAAAAACAGAGCAAAGGAAAGTCCAAAGGGTGGAGTATAACTCCAGCCCATAATACAAATTTCTAATATTTAACTCTTCAAAGGTCATACAGACTGGTTTCTTCAGTATCACTTAAGTAATTACAGAATGGTTGTGATCATGAAAAATCCACCCTTAGTCAGGGAAAGTCTTCAGTGATCAGACTTTTGGGGGCTCTTCCAGATGAAGCTTTTTTGTGCCCTTGCCCTAATTATTCACTCACTTTTTCAGAGGGTCCTATTCTTAAATTGCTCTTGTTCTTAAAACAAGCTATCATTCTTTAAATGGAGGTTGTCATTGTCTGTCATGTCACAAATTAAAAAGCAGACAATTTCCCTCCCAAAACATAATAGGGGAAGCACAGCTCTTGCAGAGGTGCCCCCATTCACCTCCTACTAGCTATAGGCTCATGTCCAGGTGCTAATTGTTGATGGGCAACATCAAGGTCTCTGCTCTCCCTTATTTATCTTTAAGCCAGAAATACCTTCAAATATATAAATATAAATAGCTGAACAGCCTAATTTGTAGTAGGATGAGCAAATATCTACAGTTCTTTTAGCAAACACAAGTATTTGGTTTTTAAAAAAACCACACACCATAATATTCTTTATTGAGACTAAATAAAAAGCTACACACTAGCGCCCATAAAGTAGTTAGATATTAATCTGCCTAGATCTTTTATAAGTTGTAATGATTTTTCATACAGTTAATAAAGGATGACTAGGCTCTTTGAAATGTCTCATCCATTTCCCCACCCAACTCTCAGAAGTAGCACACAGATACACACAGATGTATCTACTTTCCTGAACTTCACACGATCTACATGGGTATATGTGGCTCAGGAGACCAGTTTGTATGTACTGCACGTGTGTTTTCACTCTTTATGTTGTTGTTGTTTCTGATACTACCTGAGCAGGTATTAATAGCAGCTTGAACTCTATTCCTCAGTATTTTAACTGTTTTGGTGCTGCCACTTTTATCTAATGATAATATAACACCCATCTAAGATCTGACATGGAAGCTACCTAATGTATTAAGTCAAACACCCATTATGGCTGAGGAGTTTGAAGAATAGGAAGTCTGTGATCCCAATTTAATAAAAAAATCATAAAGGCCTTATGCCAATACCATTAAGCAATCCAATAGTGAACACTATGAATGTTCAAGACACCATTAACGTAAATAAAGTGATTTTCCACTAGGGGAGTTAGCATCAATCCCAATGCTGTGGAACACCTTATGTTTAGACCTATTTATATATATCTGCCTTCATTCAAACCTTATCCTTCAGAGATAAAACACTGTTGAAAGGATAGTGTGTGGTGGCAGTGAAATGGCTTTGGCAGAGGTAAACCCCATGCTAACTCCTCTATTCAACCATCAAACTAACAGCCACTCCACATGAAAAAAGTTCTTCCAAAAGTAACTTCCTATAGGAATTTCATTACAAAGCAAGCAATTTCCACTGAGTGACTTTGGCCAGGTTTACTGCTAACCTACCTCAAAACAGTTGCTTTCAGGTTAAATGAGACAAGTACTGAAAAGCACTTTGTACATAGAACCAAGAGGCATCGGAGATGGCTTTTTTCCCTTCACTCACCTTAGTGAATGATGCCCTGAAGTATAGTCAAGTTTTCCATATTTCTGAGCATAGTAGCCATGCTTTTCCATGAGGTCCATCCATGTTGTGTAATTTGGATCTAAGCCCTTGAAATTATTCCAAGACTCTGTTATGTGCGTGAAGAGGCCACTCCACATAGCTAAAACAAATAAATAAATAAAAACAGAATTTGTCGCTGAATGAATGAATACACACATTAAATCAGACAAAAACATTATGTTTGCACAGCTTTCTTCTTGGATATCTATGACTTCTACTGCAGCTAAAATGCATTCCATAAGACAGAGATGGAGAACCTATGGCCCTCCAAATATTGTTGAACTACAATTCGAATCAGCTCCAGCCAGCATGGCCAGTGGTCAGGGAAGATGGGAGTTGTAGTCATCCAGCAACAACTAGAGGGCCACAGATTCCCCACTCCCAGCGTAAAACAAGTAGCTGTGGTTTCAAAGACCCATAGAAACGTTGACACTATATTTTTCTAACAAACAAAAGTAAAAAGAGGCCAGAGCTAGTTCTGCATCATGAGGAATCTTCAGGATTCCTCCTCCCTCTTCATTGCTCTCTCCAATTACAACAAATTATGATGATGATGATGATGATGATGGGATTTCCAATCATCTTCCCACTTCTGGGAAATGCCGAAGGTAGCTAAAATCAAAATATGTTATTAAAAAAAGGATAAAATGTCCATTAAAATAGAGAAAAGAAACCAATCAGATGGAATGCCTGTCAGGACAGGTGGAGGGGGCTCCAAAATGATAATAATTAAACCAGATGCATCTTCCAAGGCAGGGAGCTCTTATAACACAACCCCAATAATTGGGTGAGGTGTGTGGGTCATAAAACCAAGTTTAATGAAGAATAAGAGGAGCTGACATAGTCCATTGCGTGGCCTTGTGCAAGTCATTACCGCATTGAGCTTCAGTTCTTCCTCTATAAAATGGGTATGACAATAGGTGGAGTCTTAATACACCTTTGTATGGATGATGAGCCACTAACTGATTTTCAGCCTCTCTGCACATAGAGAAGCCGACAGCAACGCATTCCCCAAATCCTACAGCAATAATTAATTTAATATAATTTAATTCCTTTTTAAAAATATGTAAGCAATGCTCTGTCTATCCTAAGGGCCTGGCGCCCAGACACAGGTATCCAAGAAAAATCTTTTGAGGTTAAGCTATCATAAAGAAGTAGTTAAATAGGGTACTCAGATATTTCTTGCTTAAGAATGATGTTACCTGCACGGGAAGGACAACATACTGGAGAATTGGTGTAGGCATTAAGAAACAGACTGCCATGTTTTCGCATGAAATTTAGAAAAGGCAAAGGTACTGTTTCGTTTTCTGGGTGAAATGTCAGCCTTCCATCCTGCACGTAGAGGGAAAAAGTCATGTTGGGAATTACTCTGGAGATTAATCAATATAACATTACAAATTATACTGCAATCCCTCTACCATAACAGTCATCTCAGATGTTCTGGATGTAATATACTTTTTTTCATCTTCACTGGCAGACACCAGCACAATTAAAAAAAAAAAACAGTATTCCTCCATACATGTATATATTACTACAATTCACCAATACAATTCAGCAAGATCTGTAGTACGTAATTTTCCTGACTGTGATATCAGTGAGACTTTATGAGTAGTTCCAAGGTCAGCCCTGTAGCCAGCCTTCCTTGTTGTCGGAAGGCAGAGCTGGGGTCCCAATCCCGGGGAGCTGGATCCCGGAGAGTTGGGAGAAGAGTATTCGGATGGATGGCAGAGGGAAGGGGGAGGAACTTCCCCCCTTTGGAGCGAAGACGAAACAGAGGAACTGCCAGTGATAAGGTCGCTTAGCAACGGGGAGCCTGAGCCCTCCCTGGACATTCTCACGCCTCCCCCTCTTTCAGGCTCAGAGCAAGAGGGGGAAGAGGGAGGGCTGCTCACAGCAGAAAAGCGGGGAGGCAGTTTACCATCAGCCCCTCCCCTATCCCCCATCCTGGAATCGGAAACTTCAGAAGAGGAGGGGGTGATGCTTCCCCCCTCACCGCGCACATGCAGACAGCTGAAAAGACAGGAGAGAAGGGGGGGAAGGCGGGCAGTACCTGAGGGGCAGTTAAGGAGGAGCGAAAGATTGCGCGCCCGTTTGGCCCCTTCTTAAAGAACAGGCGGGAAGAAGTCCCTTGCTCTGTCAACTTTCTTCCAATGCCGCAGGACCTGTATCTCTGTATTGCTTCATGAGAAAACGCAGTCTTTGTTTGGACATTACCCTAATAAAACACGAATTAACTACAACTGCTGGTCTGGTTCCTGAGTCACATCCTGGGCCTGACACTTGTTAGGTGGGGCAGTCACATGTCTAGGTGGGGCATTTGGCGGAGGAGGTGTATAGCACCAGCCAATCCCCCCCCACTGGTAGAGAGGGTGTGATGTTCCCCCTCACTCCTCCTCCATCCAGAGAGCATGTTAATTCAGATGAATGGATCTGTTGAATTGCCCCGGGTTGTGGAGTCAGAAGCAATTTTGGGTGGAGTCGGTATAAATGTACCGACTCTGACTTCAACACAAAAACTTATAATATTATAACAATATATGGTAAATATATCATTTAATACTTTTATTTTATACTTTTTATTTTTCAGGAAAAATATTTGTAATTTTGATTGACAAATTTTTTAAAATATAAATTCAAAATGTCAAAGAAGATTCCCATGAAGTCAGCTGTAGTTGAGCATTTCACCATAACTCAAGATGGAAAGCATTTTGTGTGTCAGTGTATGACACAGGACTCAGATGAAGACAAATGCTGTGATGCCAAGATCAGCGCATATTCAGGCAGCGATAAAAACGATCCTAGGAGAGCTAATTTAAAAAGACATTTACAGCCCTTTCATCCAGAAGTATTCAAAGCTGTGAATGAGAAAGATAACAGCAAAAGCAAGGAACTAATGCCCAACACTTCCAGCCAAGCAAAGGATCAGAAAACTTCCAATTCAATTGCCTCACCATTTTTTTTAGAGATCCCCAGGAATGCCAGATTAAAAAGCTTGACTTTGCTTATAGCTACTGTCCCCTTTCTTCTGTGGTCTGTCCCTGTCTTCTGATTCTTCATGAACTGAGCTTGGCTTTTATTTATTTACTTATTTATTAAATTTATATCCCACCCTTCCTCCCAGTAGGAGCCCAGGGTGGTTAACAAAAACACTTTTTACATACAGAGTTTACAAAACACAGTTTACATACTTGCAAAATGTATCATTTGTAAAGCAAAGACAAATCTTTACAAATGCATTAGGTAGCTCAGCTTTAGATTCCACCTGAAAACCAAACTTGTCCATGGTAGAAGTTTAAGGAAGGGCAAAGAGCAAATAAATACTACAATTTGTGTTTGCTAACGCCTCGAGGGTCCCTCCTTCTAGTCTTGTTCCTGGCCTTTAGATTTTTCTTTCCGTTGGACAATCAAGGGAAAACTTTTTAACTGGCTGCTACATAGAAGACAAACTAAGCAATTGGAAACTAATTGTGGGATTGGAATTTTTTTACTGGTTGCTGGGGGGGGGGTTTGTCTAGAAACCCTGAAAAGGCCTCATGAGCTGCACACCTTGAGAATCAGAAATTAGGTCTGAGTTATAGCTTAGGTGTCCAGCCAGCTGGCTAGCTAACTGTAGTGTACACAGCAATATTTCTGTTCCTCTAGGGCTGTCTTCATTCTTTGCCATAAAGTAATCAAGAAAAAAGAAAAAAAATAGCCACTATGATGGTGAGTATACTGCTTTAAAAGAGTAAAGGGTAGCCATTTTTTCAGATCACTTTATATTACCTTTTTATTTCACCCTTTAGCAATAAGCAACCAATTCTGCTCTACTCATTAATAACTGCAGAATAAACAAACTCTTACTTCTTACTGTAGGCAAACAAACATGCTTTTTGTTTCTGGCTGGGTATACAGCACCACTGAAAATGAAAAACAGAGCAAAAGAAAGTCCAAGAGGTGGAGTATAACTAATACTAATACAAAGTTCTAATATTTAACTCTTCAAGAGTCACACAGACTGTTTTTGTCAGGATTATTTAAGCAATTATAGGGTGATTTTGATCATGAAAAATGCACTCTCCATCAGGGAGTCTTGAGACTTTTCGAGTTTGTTTTCCAGATGATGCTTTTATTGTGCACTCACCCTGCCTTATTCACTGAATTTTTGAGAGGGTCCTATTCTTAAATTGCTCCCATTCTTACATCAAGTTATCATTCTTTAAATGGAGGTTGTCATTGTCTGTCATGTCACAAATTAAAAAGAAGACAATTTCTCAAAAATAATCTAGGAGAGGCAAAACACCCAGCGGGGGCAGCACCCCCATCCCCCCCCCCCGCTACAGGCCTGTCCAAATGGTTCCTAAGCAAGAACAGGGGCATGAAAGCAGTGACTAATTGCTCAGAAGACTTTGTTCCATGTTGGTTAAAAGCAGTTTTGTAGACTTAATTGTTTGCAATAAGAAACAGTGTGAGGTATGAGCCAGACATTTGTGGGATGCCAAGACAGGTGTTTATTGTGGGATCAGAACTCCTCATGAATGCATTTTTTGTGCAGTGTTCCCACAATTTTATTATTTATTTATTAAATTTATATCCTGTCCTTCCTTCCAAAGAAGCAAAATGCCAACCCACATCCTGTCTGCCCTATTTAAATATTTACTCTTTCTGTGAAATTCCAACAAATAAAAACAAATTGCCAATGACCTATTTACAAATTAAGTCCCTGTGCAGAATAACCCTTTGTAGAAGTCTTATGTGCCTTTTATTGTATCCTGGCAAGCAGCAATTTGATCTGTGTTCAGGTAACCATCACTTAATAATAAATAATAATAAATTTAATTTTTGTGTCACCTATCTGGCCGAAGCCACTCTAGGTGACGTACAATTCAATAAAATACAATAAGTACAGAATAAAATACAATGCAGTCAACACTAATGCAGGCATAAAACTATGTAGGGCAATCAGTAACAATTTTCATAAAGACAATAAACAATCACAGAAAAATTAGCCCACCCTGGAGGTCCCAAAGGCCTGTCCAAAGAGCCAAGTTTTTAACGCTCGGCGAAATGTATCCAGGGAAGGGGCATGGCGAAGATCAAACGGGAGGGAGTTCCAGAGAGTGGGGGCCACCACTGAAAATGCCCTCGCTTGTACCAGGGAAGGCTGCAATTTTCTTTTTCACACTTGAGCAGCACTTTCAAGCTGGTTCATATTCACTACCACATTGGAACAGTTCCAAGAGATGTTGCAAAATGCCTCACGTGGAATCTATGAGTCTTTAGTTGTGCTGGTAAGCACCCTAGCTACACAAAGGGCAATTTAAAGTAGTTAGGGTAACTAATTTTCCCACTCTTCTCCTATCATGGCAGCATAATCCTTTTGGATAATAATCTTGCAAATAGTGAAATCCTATGCATTGGAAGTTAAGCCTCATTGTGTTAATGGAATTTATTCTCAGTATAAGCGTGTATAGGACTGCATATGAACACATCCCCAAATTAGTAGGTGAAAAATAAGATTTGACGTAAGCTATTTTCACTCGCGATGCAATCTCTCCGCGCTTTATTGCACAGTTCTCTAGCAGGTGAATGGCACCTCCACGTAGAAAGAGAAGAGGCAGAAGGCTCCAGCAGGGAGAAGTGGTGCACAGCAGCTTGAAAGTGTAGACATTTTATATCACCCCGCTTCACGTTCCGCACTGGAAAGCAATTTGCTCTAGGCAGTTTTGCTTTTATTCTGAAAGTAAAATACTTACAAACGAATCGCACATCACTATCACAACGTTAGGCTTCCCACAACTGCTACAACTGTCATCAGTGTTGAGCAGAGGCCTCGCCTTCACAGCTCCCCAAATACCGAAGGCCGGAAGCAGGAGGACCAAGGCGACTAGATGTTTTGTAGCGGGTGCGTGTTTCCTAATCTCCCTACCAGTGCCCATTTCGGTCAGATCAGAGGCTCAATGGGGCTGCTATGCAGAGCTCCTTCCCAGGCCGCACTTCTTTTCATCCAGCTGCCAGCTAGACAATGAATCACGACACGACTCTTGAATAACCGGAGCGATGCATCCCACTGTGTACCCGCTGATCCCTCCAGAAGCGGAAGATTATGAAGGGCAAGCGGCACGGTTAATACTTCCCGCAACAAATTTATCTGAATCAGGGGAAACTACAACTCCCATCATACATGTCGAGAAATAAGCAGGAAGGAAATAATTGCAAGGCCGTCGCTTTCGGAAACGAGTGCTTCCAACAGGGAGACTAGAGCTCTCAACACGCCAAGGGTAAGGAGAAGTAAAGATGCATCCTTTCGGGTGGGGGGGGTGTCAATTTCGGGTGTCGAACTACAACTCCCGTAATGCAACGCCACCGGGAGGGTACTATGTTGTAAGAGGACTCTCATAGAGTTGGTGATAGAGATACATTTCCACTGACTGAAGGCGGGGATTGTCTGATGCCATTTTTTTCTTCTCCTGCGAGGTAAAATTGAGCAATGGAAATGAACTGCCTTCAAGGCGATTCCGACTTATGGTTGACCCTATGAATAGGGTTTTCATGGTAAGCGGTATTCAGAGGAGGTTTACCGTTACCTTTCTGTGAGGCTGAGAGGCAGTGACTGGCCCAAGGTCACCCAGTGAGCTTCATGGCTATGTGGGGATTTGAACCCTGGTCTCCCAGGTCATAGTCCAACACCTTAACCATCCCAAGACAGCTGCCGGTATGAAATAATGGAGAAATCCGAGATTTTAGAGTAAGTGTGCCCTAGGGTGTCCCGCAGAGCAGGATGATCCTACCCCACAAAAGTTGAGAGAAGGACAGGAATATATGCTCCTTCTAATTCAGGCCTGATTGCGTGTGCTAATAAAAACTAAAGGTGCAAGCGAGTTTCCTTTCCTACAGAATAAAACGATTCACCTGCAGCCTGCTGTTTTACGCATTTACCGGACTCAGTGGGACTTACTTCTGAGAAGACCTATAGTGTATGGTTTACGAGTTACAGTAGGACTTCAGAGGTCAGAGTTCAACCCCCCACTCTATCATGAAGCTCATCTTAGGTCAGGCACCCTTTTCTCAACCTAATTCGCCACCTCACAGGGGCGTTGTGAGGATAAAATGGTGTGTAAGTAGATTCTACAAACCATAAACGCCACCTCCAGCTCCTTAGATGAAAGGGGGGATATAAACGTAATAAATATGTAAATGTGTATATATGACTCCAGTCCCAGAGTATGGTCTGAAGGCATATGAAGCCACCACCTTGATGTTGCTGAAGTTAAGCGGACCTGCGCCTGATCATTTAGATAGGTAACCACCCGCTTATCTCCTTGGGTTCCCTAGCAGAAGGTTGGATATAAATATTAAAACGCACTCACAATGGCTATGAATTATCAGTGCTATCCGATGCACGTTTACTAAAAAAAAAAGTTTTATAATATTCTAAATGTAGCTTTATCGCACGAAAGCGTGTTTAGCATTGCAGCCTCAGGCTACAGGTTTGAGGCAATCAATCATAAGCGATAGTGTAAAATCGATACGAAATATGTATCCCTTCAATATCGAGGAAATTCGTTCTGAGGAACCATCATTCCCTTCGCCATGCCGAAGGTGGACTTGGACGTGCGATTGACAGCTACGCGCTGTTAGTTTTACGTCATCGAAAGAGGCGGGGCTATAAAGAGCGAATCCTTCGCGCGTGCGCATGGCAATAATAGCTGGCGGCTTCCTGTGGTGGTTATGGTTGAGGTTGGCGACAGCTGGTGAGTGACATTTTATGCTTGGCTCCGCAGCGAAGGCCTATTTCTACTGCTGTGCCGGTTTTTGCAAAGGGCTAGGGGTGCAGTGAGTCTAATGCTTCTTGCGCTGGGGCAATTGGAGGGGGCGAAGAACTACGTTAGGCTTAGGAGTTGCCAGCGGTTGTGGTCTAACGTTAACTAATCTGGGGTATCTCTCACAGCTCGGTTGAATGGTAGTGAAAACAATCTGGTATCAGCCCATATGCCTTTGGTTTTAACCTCTTAATCTTCAATCCCAGCTGTAACCAAATGTCCATTATTTCACTCCCTACCCGTATTTCTCACTTTCCACTCTCTGCTGTTTTCCCTGCTATGTTTTAGATTTAGACTGTAAGGTCCTTGGGGGCAGGGACCTGTTTTTTTCCTATCCTGTGTAACTCTCTCAAGAGTGTAGTCATCTGGGGTCTCAGAGGATCTTAGTCCCCTTACTTTTTGGGGAGAAGGGTCCCGGCAGGATTCCTATGTCTCCAGCATCCTATAAGCGAATCAGCATGAAAAAGGAGTGTGTTAGCCCCTGAGAAGAGTCTTCTAACATGCTTCCTTGTCCTTTCTTGCTGACTGAAGCCAATCGGAGTGAAAGGAGCTAAGTCAGCCACTGAGAAGTCTCTTCTCAATAGCTAACACTCTTTCATGTTTATTGGCTGCTGCTGTTGCGGGAGAGGACATTAACAAGGATCTCATCCTCAACCCAGCAGCAAAAAGTAGGGCCATGTCTGTGACTATCATGAATTTACTACTACACTACTGCTCTGTATGGTACCATGGCCACTGCTGGTGTGTTATAAATATTGATGATGGTGCTGTTAATATAGTGAGATTGAGCTATGAATCCAGAAGACACCATTTCAAATCTTGCCTCCCTTATATTTTTTTTGGGGGGGGAGGCAAGTTGCTCATTCTCCCCCTGCACACCAGATATTAACCCTACTTGGGCATTCTGAAACATGTGGCAATACCTGTATGAGGGAGGAACGTAGGGTAATATTTATCTCTTACCATTGGCCATGATGGCTAGAGCTGATGGGAGTTATAGTTCAGCAGTGTGCAGAGTGGCACAGGTTAGCCACTCCTGTTCTAAGAGCTTCTCAAAACCCTCCTTTTCTGTAAGGCATTTAGCAGCACCCCTTAAGTTTCCATATTCTAATTTGACTAAGGGTAGAAACACACTCACTGTTTTGCCAGTTCCAATGTGTCTCCACCTCTCTTTTCTGAAATGGGGGCACATGATGCTAGTCAAATCCGCCCCCATTTTACTGTAACACCTGGTGGGAGCAGCTTGAGTGCGTTTTTTAAAAAATTCAGCTTCAGAGAGATTTTGTAACTAATGGACATACCATCCAGTTTACCCTCCAGGTGTAGCTAATGGAAATGCTTTGATCTGACCACTAGTGTGTTTATGGTGTAAGCCTAGGCATGTGTAATTAAATTAAGCATGTATTCTTTCTCTGCCTCTATTATCTCTCCTGCATTATGTTTTAGATTGTAAGCTTCTTAGGGCTGGAACCTGCCCCCTATCCTTTTGTAGAGTGTCACACACACTGATAGTGCTTCATTATTAATGCTACTAACATAGGCTACAGTGCCAGCCCTACTACTGGGCAGAGTGAGGTGGTCACCTCTCATTCCTCCTGAGGCCCCAAACTTCCCAGCCATTCCCATTTTCCAGAGGCAGTGATGATGCTTCTTGCTGGCCTGTGCTAGCTGATGGTCTCACCTAGTTGCACAATTTCTCCTAATACCTCACGGCCAACTAGGCCAGCCAGCAATTATCATACATGCACCTGTGTTGCTCTGCTCATATGCCACATATTGGTACTACTGCTACTACATTTTAGCATTTGTTTGAATGGGCGAGAAGGAGGCATCGGGTGGAACTGTTAGCCAAGTGGCAGTGAGGTGTTGGAGGACAGAGCTATCTGTGTGTACACTACATGGCCTCCCCCCCACCCCCATACAATAAAGGATGCTGTCCCACTGTCAGTGTTGGAGTAAGATTCAAATGCTAGTCCAGTCAGCTTCTACATGTGGAGTGGGGGCACATCCTTACATCCCTTTGTCTCAAGTCAGCAAAATGTCCTGGGTTTGCCCCGACAAGTTAGGATCACCATTGTATAACCATAAACTAGAATGAAGGGCAACATTCACCCCTTTGCTCATTTCTAATGACTTGATTTTGTAGCTAGCCTTGAAATCATATAGCTCAAGGCTGTTTATTGTCAACCTCTTTCCCTGGGAGTCTTGAGGTGCATAGATTACAATTTTAAGACTGGATTATATCCAATGAATAGCCTTCCATGAGCTCAAGAGCTTTTGACCTAATGGATCAACAGGTGCCTGCTAATGGAAGAGAAGGGCAGGTGTTTTTTGTCAATTCCCCCTCCCTTCTACAGCCCCCAGAGCTCCCTGAAAACCCTCCAGAACAGATTTTTCAGGGACATTAGAGATTGCAGAAGGGAAGAGGAATCAGCAAAAATTGCCTTCAGTCTTCTTCTGTTAGTGGATGCCTCTACTTGAAGCAACTGTACAAAGAGCACCACAAATTGAATTATCTACTTGGGCAACCCTTAGCTTGAAATGTGCTTCCCTGAATTTCCTGAGTAAGCCTTGAGAAATTCAGTTTGTGATCACTGAGGATTTGCAGTGACTTATGGAGGAAATAAAGATATTTGGGTTACCCCTATATAACTTCTAAATTGATTAAGCAAAGAACATATTCCTGGTAATTTAAGGTTGCACATGTACTTAGGTGTACGTTTTATTGAACTCAGTGAGACTAAACCCGCATAAGATCATTCTGCAGAGAGAGTGAGACAAATGGAAAATAAAGTTTTCATACCAAAATAACCCAAACAAAAATAACTAGTACACTTTGTTTCTGTTCATTAATGTCAGCACAGATACTGTGTTGAGAAATCTGTTCAAGCATTGTCCATAGTAAAAGTAAGGAAATGTAGCTATATGACTCAACTGGTGGGGCTCATGTTGATCCTATATGACAAGGTTAATTAGTGGTAGGAATAAATAATATTGTACCATAGGCTTGTTGCATAATTTATCTGTCATTTTGGCAAGAAGCAAAAATACAATGAAAAATAAGGGATTGAAATAAATGTTGAATAATGCATTAGCCAAGCATGTTTCCCACTAATCAGTAAATGTCTTAATAGTATTTATTAATACATATATGGTAAACAATAAAATCCTCCATATGGCTTGGTATATTACAGTCCTTTTCTTCCATTACATTACCAGCAGTCATGTCCAACAAGGAAGTCAAAGCAGCATTGAAAAGTGCCAGAGATGCTATAAGAAATAAAGAGTACAAAGAAGCACTGAAATACTGCAAGGTAAGTAGCACTCAAATGTGCCTTTAAGCTTTCAGTGTGTGAAATTTTGCCATCTCTGCATAGTCATCCTTTCTGATACTCAGGACTTATCTTCACTGTACCTCAACCTTTTGTGATACTAACGTATCTTTCTGTCTAGCTCAGTAGTTCTTTATCTGTTGCTTAGTTAAAAGCTAAAGTCATGCCATAGTGTCATTGTCTGTTCCTGCCCTGTTAGTGAGTGCTTGGCTTTTTTGCCATCTCATAGATCAGAACATACGGAGTTGCCTTATACTGCACCACATCTATACTGGTCCACCTTGGTCACTACCAACTTCTCTTATTGGCAGTGATGCTCTAGGGCAGCCTTTCCCAACCAGTGTGCCTCCAGATGTTGTTGGACCACAACTCCCATCAGCCTCAGCCAGCATTGCTAATGGTCAGGAAAGATGGGAATTGTAGTCCAGCAACATCTGGAGGCACACTGGTTGGAAAAGGCTGCTCTAGGGTCTCAGGCAGTTTTTTTTCCTTCAGCCTTGCTTCTTGAGATCCTTGGAGCTGTAAATGCTTGGGATTGAGTTTGGGACTTTGGACATGCAAAACATATATATGCCTTACCATTGAGCTTTGAGGCCTTTTAGACACGACAGCTTTAGATGCCACAAAGCTATCCCGAACCTTTTCGAAAGAATAACAGACAAATTGGGATGATGCATCTGTTCTGTTTTCTTTCTCAGCTCTAAAATGATTTATTGATTTTTGCATATATATACATATTAGACCACATGTTTCAGTGTTCTTCACTTGTCTTCTTGTAGGCTGTATTGAAACAGGAGAAAAATAACTACAATGCCTGGGTATTTATTGGTCTGGCAGCTGCTGAGCTGGAACAACCTGATCAAGCCCAAGGTGCCTACAGAAAGGCTGCTGAACTTGAACCAGGACAGTTGCTGGCATGGCAGGTACGTAATGGGACTATTTCCATTTTCCATATTACATGGGTTTTTGTAAACTTGAATGAGTAAAATGCAGTTATTTTGCAAATAATGTTGGATTCAAGAATGGAAGGCCCTACATAGGACCATCATTTGGGCATCTTAAACACCCCTCAACTGCAAATTACAAGGCTAAGGTTTTTTTCTGTCTTGCTAATGCCTCATTACCATGTCTCCTGATAATTGCTCTTTATCCAGTGCAGCCTACTGGTATTGTAAATATCTCCTCTCCATTTTCCTATCTAGAACAGACGCAGAACCCCTGACCCACTATCCTATACGTTGTAGGGAACTTCAAAGAAGCCAATGATAGGGATGTAAAATGAAGAAGAGTGATGTTGCACTTGGGAGGCCAGAGTGCGATACTGTAGGATGCTGTAGTGCAAGAGAGAATGTACAAGAAGAGGCAGCTGAAATAGGCCTTTATCATAAGCAGAGCTTTAAGATAGGAGTGGCTGAGATAAGGTGGCTGTATCTGCCCCTCTCCCCTCCTGCAGATTTTTATTTTTTAAAAAAGAAATTTACCATAAATATGTTACTGTGATGTCAAAAAGTGTGTGTTATGAATGTAATTGTGATTAACCAAACAGAGGTTTTTATTATATTAACAAAACGTTTCAGCTTCCGCCTTCATCAGCTGCCAACATACAAATGCTGTTACCAAGGTGGCAGTTATAGAGCTTTGAGGATGGAATGCTCAGAGGGGCTTCATTTGCAGAAGCTAAGTAGTGGTGGTACTGTCCTCCAGGTTCAGGCCATGTGGTGCCAATGAGTCCAGAAAGTAAACTCTCTGGACACATTGGCACCACATGGCCTGAACCTGGAGGACAGTACCACCACTACTTAGCTTCTGCAAATGAAGCCCCTCTGGGCATATATATATATTTGTTCTAAATCTGTTGTGATTTCCCGCGCCCTCCAGAACAGATTTAGGAGGCATTTGGGGAGAGGAGGGAGGAAGTTTAATTGCTGTCAAAAGTGGTTGTGCCCAATTTTTTTAAAAAATATTGTTTTGCCCCCAGAGGATTGACTGTGGGTCAAGACCCTCAGCCCAAAAAAAGGTTACTCACTCCTTCTTTAAGACATTGAGGCTTCTCATTTAAGAAAAAGATGATTGAAATACAGACTTACAAATTATAAAAGATGGAGAGAATGAGCTAAAATTATTATCTGTCTCTCTTGCATTATCTTCACATGGTACAATGTCTTTAGATTTACCTTTAAACATTAGCTTGACACTTTCGTTGTTCTCTGGCTTCATACATTTGAAAGAAAATTAAAGTTAGCCTCCCAGTTAAATACTTAATCAAATGTTAAATTATACAGCCACAAGAGTGGCTGAATGCTCTAGTCAACATGGATTTTTTGCATTCCACAATGTTAAATTGAAAATATCCCTCATGCCATTCTGATGCTTCCCATAAGCTCATTTCAAAACAAAACTTTACAAAACTTATAGTCCTGAACTCAGAAACGCTTGCTTAACAACTCTCTAAATTTTCATGGTGATACACAAAACAGTCAGAGAGAATCGAGAGTTCAGTGTGTAAAAAGAGAGGAAAAACCCAGACCCCTTTTGGACTTTTTTCTGTCAGAGTTCTCATAATTTGTTGAAATTAATTAAAAAAACAGCCATGCTCACAGAGTATCTGTAATCCTATTACTGACCTTGCCCCATACTCTGACCTTCATATTCTGCAGTTTAAAAGTCAAAAAAATGCCTGGATGTTTTTTTAATTAATTTAAGAAATTTGCATTGAACTGAATGATAGTGTCAGGCATGCTCAGTAAGAACTAACTGCGGGCTTCCCCCAGGCACCTGGTTGGCCACTGTGAGAACAGGATGCTGGACTAGATGGGCCACTGGCCTGATCCAGCAGGCTCTTCTTATGTTCTTATGTGTTCTAAAAGCAAGACTCCCAGCTGCTGGGCTTGCCTAATCAGGGCGCCACACCCACACCAGACCTTTTCCAAAGAATCCTGGGAAGTGTAGTTTGTGAAGGGTGCTGAGAGGAGACTCTTATACCCCTGACAGAGCTCCAGTGGCCAGAGTGGTTTAATAGTCAGCCACTCTGACTGAAGCTCTGTGAAGGGAACAGGGCATCTCCTAGCAACTCTCAGTACCTTTCACTAACTACACTTCCCAGGATTCTTTGGAAAGAGCCACGACTGTGTAAAGTGAAATAAAGGTCTGATGTGGATGTGGCCGGGGCAGCTTTGGTTTAAATTTGGGTGGGAGGCTACATGTGCCTGCTGTAGAATAAAAAGGTGGAGGAAATGCTGAAAAAGAATGATACTGTTCACAATGTTTTCCTTTTGGAAAGGAAGGGGCTTCCCTTCTGCCCAGTGCCAACCCACCCAATCTCCTCCCCTCCTCCTTCTTCCCTACCACTCCCATTCCTGTCCTCCTCCCCCCCCCAGGTCAGTTTCACCTATCCTAAGTATGATTGCACAGGAGTAAATCCCATTGAACTCAATAAGCATGCAAATGATCAAGCCTGCCCTCCCCTCCTCCTCCCTTCTATCCCCTCCCTCTTGCCCCTTCCCTCCCTCTCCCTTCACCCTTCCCTTACCCCCTGTCTTCCTCCTTGCCCTCCCCTCCCCCCTGGTCAGTTTTACCTACCCTAAGCATGATTGCACAGGAGTCAATCCCACTGAACTCAATAAGCATGCAAATGATCAAACCCCTCCCCGCCTCCCCTCCCCGCCTCCCCTCCCCGCCTCCCCTCCCCGCCTCCCCTCCCCGCCTCCCCTCCCCGCCTCCCCTCCCCGCCTCCCCGCCCCGCCTCCCCGCCTCCCCTCCCCGCCTCCCCGCCTCCCCGCCTCCCCGCCTCCCCGCCTCCCCGCCCCGCCTCCCCGCCTCCCCGCCCCGCCTCCCCGCCGCCGCCCCGCCTCCCCGCCGCCGCCCCGCCTCCCCGCCACCGCCCCGCCTCCCCGCCGCCGCCCCGCCTCCCCGCCGCCGCCCCGCCTCCCCGCCGCCGCCTCCCCTCCCGCCGCCGCCCCGCCTCCCGCCGCCGCCTCCCCTCCCGCCGCCGCCTCCCCTCCCGCCGCCGCCTCCCCTCCCGCCGCCGCCTCCCCTCCCGCCGCCGCCTCCCCTCCCGCCGCCGCCTCCCCTCCCGCCGCCGCCTCCCCTCCCGCCGCCGCCTCCCCTCCCGCCGCCGCCTCCCCTCCCGCCGCCGCCTCCCCGCCGCCGCCTCCCCGCCGCCGCCTCCTGTTTGCCCCTAACCTCCCTCTTCCTTTATCCCTTCCTCCTCACCTTCCAATCTCCTTCTTCTCCCCTCCTTCTCCTTTCTCCCCCTTCCTCCTTCCCTCTACTGTCCCCTCCCCCTCCTCTTCCCCCATGGTCAGTTTTACCCATCCTAGCCATGACTGCATGGGAGTAGATGCCACTGAACTCAATAAGCATACAAATGATCAGACCTGCCTTTCCTCTCTCCTCTCCCTTCCTCCCCTCTTCCTTTTTCTTCCTCCGCTGCCCACTTCAGGCCCCCCTCCTCATGGTCAGTTTTACCTATCCTAAGAATGATTGCACAGGAGTAAATCCCACTGAACTCAATAAACACATAAATGATCAAACCTACCCTCCTCCTCCCCCTTCTGCCTGCTCCCCTCCGCCTGCCATCTTCAAAGATGGAGAATTACATTTTCGTATGTTTGTTGGTGTTCTTCTTACTTTGCTTCTTTTCTCTGCTACTACTGTTTCTACAGAGAATCTAACCTAGAAAATTATATTTCTCTCATTATTTATCCTAGAAATCTGTGTCAATCTGTGACCAGCACAGCACATGTCTTGTTTCTGTTATATGGGCTGATTGCAGGTGTTGCCACCGCTTACCATATGCCCAGAGGCACATGTTACCCAATTCTTCCAAGCTACACAGCAAGTGGATTGGACTGTGAAAGACCTACCCAAATTGTGTCAGAGAGGAGGTCAGGTCTCCTGCTCCCCTGGTGCATTCACTATAGCTGCCTAATTTCCCTGCTTTTTAAAGTTTGATAGAAATATCTGTTGGCTATAGGTACATTCTTAAACCTTAAGGCTTTTTGCCTATTAGTGAATTTCCCTGCTTTTTAGTTCGGGAAGTAAGAAATGGGATCCTGTGCAGGTTTGCTGAGTATAGATTCATCATTTGCATGCTTATTGAGTTCAGTGGGATTTACTCCTATGCAGTTATGCTTAGGAAAGGTGAAACTGACCACAGGTGGAGGAGGATAAGGGGGGGAGGGCTGGAGAGGGGAGAGGGGAGAGGGGAGAGGGAGAAGGGGAGAGGGGAGAAGGAGGGGGGAAGGGGAGAGCATGTTTTCAGCCTGCTGTGCTTAAACTCCACTTAAGGAAAGGTGCGCATGGTCAATTAAAAACATAGAGCACACCTAGAAATTTGCTAAAATATATTTCATCTCCCATTGTTTTATCTTGTGCAAACTGAGACACTCCTCATGTCCATTGGAAACTATTCTGCAGAACAGTCAGTGCCATTATTCCACAATTGTTTTTGGAGCTATTTTTAGTGTTGCAAAGTGTTGCTGTACTTCACTTGTTTACAGAAATAGAAGCAAAAGAGAATGATAGGAAACTTCACTAAAATTGCAAAGTAAATCCAATATATTTAAAGTGACTATCTGAACTATATCAACTGTTTTAATATTGTTGCTTCCTCCCTGCTGAAACAAGATCGGCACAGCACATGTCTTTTTTCTGTTATTTGGGCTGATAGCAGGTGTTGCCACCACTCACCATATGCTCAGAGGCACATGTTACCAAATTCTTCCAACCTACACAGGAAGTGGATTGGACTGTGAAAGACCAACCCAAATTGTGTTTGTATTTTGACAAATTTGTAGGACAGCACAATATCTCAGAGAGAAGATCAGGTCTCCTGCTCCCAGGTTATGAATATGGATGCAATAGTTCTGACCCATGAGGGATATACTTCAAAAGTAATGTGCTTCACTTTTACCTAGGGCTTAGCAAATTTGTATGAAAAAACAAATCATACAGATGTTGGAGAGGATTTGGTTACTGTTTACCAGAAACTCCTGGAACTCTATGAAAGGTAAGAAATCAGCTATTTTACAGCATTTTGAAGCAAACTTCAATTGAAGCAAATATTGTCATATTAACCATGGAACAATCTTTTATCACAACAGTATGCATAGTATTCTTATATAATATATATTTATATGTTTCTGCAGAATACAAAACCCTTCCCAACTTGTGAAAAAAAAGTCCTTGTTCCCTGATAGTTTTTTTTGCAATTTTATCAACATGACAGAAAAGTTGTCCATGAAAAATGGTAAAATCCATCCTGGTGTGAAATTTTGTCCATCTATTTGTTACTCTTGTGGGTGTTTGCATGAACCTTTATTTTCCTTTTGAATCACTTTACCAGTGTGAATACAACCATTAGAAAACTGAGAGGAAAGAGAGGTAATAGGCTATTTATCCCTTCAGTCAGGGGAGAGACTCTTTGCTAGGAACTGCAGTTGGAAAAACCAAAAGGCTATCTTAGCCTTACAATGGCTTCAGTGCCATTGTAACAGCATCTGCTAGTAGACCTAACCTTTGTTTACCTTGAGAAGCTGTGTTTTGAAGGGGGGATGCATTGGGACTTCGTTCCATTACTTTTTCCACAGCCGGCCCCCTCCAATCCGCCA
Organism: Rhineura floridana; assembly: GCF_030035675.1. NCBI lineage: Eukaryota > Metazoa > Chordata > Lepidosauria > Squamata > Rhineuridae > Rhineura > Rhineura floridana. Next base: position 62,645,196 of record NC_084480.1, on the reverse strand, counting down.
CCCACACCAGGGCGAAGGAGGAGGCAGAAGGGGAGGGGGCTTCCCAGCCAAACCATACAGCAAAGCCTTCTGCAAAGCTTCTCCGAGCAGGCGGAGGAGGAAAAGGAAGAGGAGGTGCAACACCGCAGGGCAAGAGACAGGCTGCTGACAGAAACCGACAAAAAGTCTGCCTATTTCCAGAGGGGAGAGGGTTGGAATTAAGCAGATAATTGCCCACCCCAGCCTACAGCCTGTCTCTTGCCCCACGGGGTGACTCTTACTCTTCCTCCTTCCTGGGCTAGCACTCCTGAGGAGGATATTGCTGTGGCCTCTGCTATATGGATGTGCCGGGGGGGGGGGGGCTCCTGCTTTCTCCTTCTCCCTGGTAGCAGGGTAGTAGTGGTGGCAGATCTGTAGCGGCACAGTGTGAGTGTGTATGTGAGGGAGGTGGCGTGAAGGGACTCTGCACTTGAGAGAAGCTTACACGGGAGAACGGCGGCGAGGATGACCATGACGGGGTGAGAGAAGGAGTTTACACAGGGAGAGAGTGGAAGGCAGTTGCAACCCCAGGAATGACTATTTTGACTTCAAATCATCCAGCCTAGGAAGGAATAGGATGTTGTGCTTGCTTCTTGGGTTTTTTACTCCCTCCCAGAGATGATGGATCAGTTCAGGTTTCAGAAGAGGAGGAGGGGCACATTAGTTACATAGCATTCAAAAGGGATGAAGAATTGTGCCTTTTCTCTCTGTCTCTTAAAAAAGAGGCTTTAGAAGTTTGTGAGATCTTCCTGCCTTCTCCCCCCTCCGATTCCCTCCTCCCCATGCATCTGAAAGTATTCTTGACAAAGCATTACAATTTGCAAACACAAAAGGAAAATGGGTACTTCTTGCCTTGATTTGTTATATGAGCAACAGATTATTCAAAGTAATGTCTTCCCTTCCCTGTCAAACTCGGCCCAGACAAAATTTATTCTCTCCCCCTCTCTCTAACAAATCTAATACACATTTACCTGGGAGTAAGTTCCATTGAACCCAATGGAGCTTACTTCTGAGTAGCATGTATTGGATAGCAGCCTAATCTGCTCCCTATTGGGAATGGATGCTGCTGCTGTGGGAAGAGCAAATGAGGAAGCCATTTTCTCAGCTAGAAAGGCAACAACACCCACATGTTAAAGCTACCTTGGTTTACCTGGGACTAAGCTTCATTGATCACAGTGGGGCTTGCTTATAAGTAAACATGCAAATGATTGGGTTGCATGATACTATAGCAGATTTATCTTGATAGAATAGGTTGTTAATTTCTTTCTTTGGCTGGATTGTATTACAAGATTAGAGATAAGAATGATAGTTAAAGTGAGTTAAGGTCATTTTATTATTCTAGGTACATAACCTTGGGGTAGAGAAAGCATGGAAGGATCTTTCAACAAATGAGCTTCTAAAACCACAATATGCTTTTTAAAAAATTCCTTGATGAAAACAAGCTTTAAATGGGGAAGGGCCGTAGCTCAGTGGCAGAGCATCTGCTTTCCATGCAGAAGATCCCAGGTTGAATTCCTGGTGTCTCCAGGTAGGGCTGGAAGAGACTCTGGCCTGAAACCCTGGATTGCTGCTGCCAGTCAGTGTAAACAATACTGAGCAAGATGGATACAGTATAAGGCAGTTTCTTGTCTTCCTCTCTATCTTCCTAGACTTGCTTAACTTCTTTCTTTAATATACTGAGAAAGAGTTGTCTCCAAAAAAAGAAAAATAAAAGTTATGTGTAATAGTCTCATCTGACAAAGGCAGACAGGCCTATGAAGTCTTGACCAAAAAAAGCCTATCAGCCATGCAGGGTGGTTTGTCAGAGACTTGGCAAAACTCCTATTTGCTGTCTATGTGAAATTACAAAAATGCAGGTTATCAAATACTTGAAGGCCCCAGTACTTGGCTGGTGAGTGGTGTTTTGCGGAGAGGGGGATGATTATCTTACGGAAAGCTGATGGGTAATTTTGGGGCTAAGGAAGTATCTGTGTGCTGGTGAATAAAATGGGAAGGGATCCATCCATGAGGACTGAGAGGAGAGGGTGAAGCTTCCATACCACATCATGGGCTATAATCTTAGAAGGGGTGGCAGTGGGAGGTGTGGCATAACTCACAAAGGGACCCTGCACTTCTCAATTTGCCACTATGCTACTGACCCCGAGAACTTGATTGGAGACTTATTTCTCACTGTGTAGGACTGAAGGAAAGGAGATAGGCATAAGAAAATAATAGAGATGTGAAGGCCTGGGAGGAAAAAAAATGGAAAAGATAGGGGAAAGCCTGTTTCCCCCCCCCCAATTTTTCTGGGTATTCACATCTCTAGGGTAGGAAGGATGAAGTAAGCAGGGAGTTTTAAAATGAAGTGGGAGGTAGCAGAGGCCAAAGGAAACCAACCTGTGCCAGGGACAGCTTGGGGGGTGGTGGCAGAACAATCAGGGGGGAAGGGGGAAGGAGATTGCAAAGGGGCATCTGAACGGGGGGGGAGAGGACTGCTGGAAGCAGAGTTCACAGGCTGAAAGTGGAGAAAGAAAGGCCACCACTGAAGAAGAAAAAATTACAAAAGAGCAGATTGTTAAGCAATGTAAGTTGATATAGTATGTTAACTGAAGCTTCAGTTAATGGACAGAGCTATACAGTAGGGCAGGGAGGAAGAACATAGAACTGTCAAGTCCTGATACCTACTGCGTTCAAATCCACCAAGGCGGAAGGTGGAGGTCAGCTGAAGGGAAAAGAAGCAGGCAGCTCTAGGGCTGGTGTACTGTCCTGTCTTCCCAGGGTGTGTTGGGGGGAACAGGAAGGCTTTGGATCCAGAAGATCCAAAGCCTTCCCTTTTCCACCCCCAACATACTCGTTTCCCCTCCTACTGCTATTGCAAGACTGACAGAGGGAATAAGACAGCCACTTCAACAAAAGGAGACCTCCATGGGCAGACCTCCTGCTCCACCTGCAGATCTCCACCCATGAAAAAGATTTACAAAATCCTGTGTCCCCTGGGACCCCCTCCCAGCCACCATCGGATTGACTCTAATACACATTTTCTCTTTTTTCTAGCACTGATAAACAGAAATGGTGTGAAGTTTGTAGAAAGCTTGTGGAACTGTATCAGCGAGAGAAAAAATACATCCAGGTTAGTCACTATCATGTTGATCTTAATTGTGATCAATGTTTGTAATCAATTTCTTTTGTAAAACCAATAAATTTTTCCTATGCAGAAATGTTTACTAGCTTTATAACTTCACCTGTTTAGGCATCTCTGGGGACTGCTTGCCCTCTGTTTTTTTTCAGTGGAAATTCCTTGTTTTGGCCTAGTAAGGATTGCTTCCTGTACCTATCCAGCCCTGACGTTCAAAAAATGTGCTACAGTTCTGGCCACAAGCCCGTGGCCTTAACAATGTGATTTTAAGATGTTAAGAGGTGGCTAACTACTGCCAATGGGTTGCGAAACAAAAAATTAATAGGAATCAAATTAGAGAAATTTTATTCTTAAACTTAGACATAAGTCAGTTTTGATTACTCATCCCTGTGCAAATAAGTTTTGTCCCAAATCATGTTGTACTTTTGTTCATAATTGCACAGTAAGGTTTTCTCTGAGGACTTTTTCTGACACTGGTTCAAGCAGTGGGAACCTTCAGCCATGGACCTAATTGGCCCATAAGGCTGGTTTTCCATAGGCATGGCCACCTGCCCTACACCTGACATCATATATGATAGTGGACAGGTAAAGATGTGGTTCATTGCTAAAAGAAGGGGTTGCGGGCACTGCCAATCAGCTGATTGGTGGCACCTTTGCCGTCATGGTTTGATTTCAAAGGAAAATACTTCACCTAACATCACTGTGACATCAGATGATTGACAGATTGGCCTGTGGAGGTTGGGGGAGGTCAGGATCCAGCCTGCTGGTCAGATGCAGTTCCCCACCTCTGCTCCAGATTTTAGGGATTAAATTAATTTCCTAGTGGACATTAAGAACATCAGTGCCTGTTATTGTTTCAGTGAGTCTGCAAAGATCCTCCTTTAATTGGTTATTCACACGTTTACCATTCAGGAAAAGTTCCCAGCAACATTAAAGTTTCTCCTTGTAAGTTCAGTTTGTTTAATTGTTTCCTGATGAGCATGAGTATAAGAACTAGTGATTAATAGCCTATTAACTGCCCCTTGAATTGCCTCAGTGTCAGCTTGTGTCCCCACAAGGGCGTGGAGGCACCAATTACTAATTTTCTGTATTCCCCCCCCAATTTTTAAATAACAGAATAGCAATATTTTGCTGTTTAAAAAGAAAAGAACAAAAAAATCCCGTGAGTGGATGCCAGTCCCCCTTTGTGAAAACAAACAATTGTTCCACTGTCAAAGTCTATTCAAGAGGCAACTAGCAGGCTTTTTATCACTATTCCACCACTCACTATAAAATTGAAGTAAAAAGCAATAAAATGGGCTCAATCTGCAGAAAGGGTTTCGAGGCAGAGTCATAAAAGCCTCAGTAGTGCTGTGCTGTCCATACTAGCCAAAGCTGGTGCTGCAATTGCATTTTATTGCATGCACAAAAATGGTCACAAATCAGGTTTGAAAAAATAAAGGAGCACATCATGGGAAACATTAGAATAAAATGGACTGATAGCAGCATTATCTGGATGCTCCATAAACGTGACTAAAAAATGGCAATTCAAGAGGGAAGATGTAGTTGTGGAAGCAATCAGTGCTAATACATCTTAAAAGGTGTGGGAGATGCCACCCACATCATACAGTTAAAAGAATTTATATAGCTGTGTGACTTGGTAGACAATAGTAGATAATACTGTGGAGTCATTTTATACTAGTACTTTATTACTTCTGACATCTCAGTTAAAAGACATTCTGTTGATCTCTGAAATTGGAAAATGTCTTCAAGTGTGCTAGGAGTCAAAGATGGAACATCCCTCTGATTTTAGAAGCCATTGAAGCTTGACTGGTTTTCTTGACAGGTGGCTCGAACTTGGCACAAGCTAATAAAAATAAGACAGGAAGAAGGTGCAGATAAAGCTGAGCTTCATCAGTTATGGAAGAAATTGGTCCAGTTACTGGAAGAAGGCACGCATCTCCAGGATAATGAAACACGGCAATTGGTAAAGGTTCTTCCTCTGGTTCAGCTACACTATTTACTGTTTTTCAAACCCTTGACATTTATACAAAGTTCAGGACAATGATTCCAGCTGATTCTCAGAACAATCTTGACCAGTAATTCAGGATTTCCATTTCGCAGATGGGAAGTGAGACTAAGATACAATTATTCTCCCAGGACAACCTACTTGAATCTGTGACTAAATTGGGTGTTGTATATAATAAAAATAATATGGTAGAAATAGTATACTGGCAGTGTGACAGCGTAAGCAGTAATCCTACTTATATTATAACACATAACCATGTTGGGGCATTGGGATAATTTTTTCAGTTCCCTCTTTATGTGCTTTGGCTCCTTTGCTTGAGCTGAATTGTTTTACTAAAGTTGGTTTTTCTCTGAATGCGGTGTATGTTTGCTTCTGCTCTGTTTTTGAAACAGACCATCTAGATGCAGTGGCTTGTATGTAGAGTCATAGTTGAGCTCTGAAAAATCTGCTCTGCAAATTGACAGCCGAAGCTCACTGTGGATGATTCCAATTGACTAGCGCTTGCAATGTCATAAAAACATTCTACTTTCCATCCCAGAGCAGTTTTGCAAGTGTTTTTAAAATGTTTGGAACATTTATTTATGGGTGGGAATGTTGATTTGAAAGCAGAACCGTTAATTTTGAAGTTATTAATTGCAGCACACCAAATAGTAGTACACATGTGGAAAACACGTGGTATAGAAGTATATGGAATATAGCAGAGTTAGATAAAACTGCACATGATCTTTGGTATCTGCAAGGTAGAGTAAAAGCAGAGGCTTTTGATGCCATCTGGTGAAAATTCATTATATACATAAATGAAAATGATTTAAATGGACAACTGTCAGTTGCTGCCAGAATCTTTTGGTTTTCATAATGAATTTAAGCTAATAACATGCTGTAATTTGTTTTATTTATTAAATTTATATCCCACCTTTCCTCCTAGAAGAAGCCAAGGGTGGCAAAAAACACATCCTAAAAACACTTTAAAAAAAATTAAAAACAAAAAACTTTAAAACATATTAAACAAAATGTCTTTAAAAACATATTAAAACAAAGCATCTTTAAACACATATTTTTTAAAAAAACTTTAAAAACATCTAAAATAGTAATTCCAATACAGACTCAGACTGGGATGAGGTCTCTACTTAAAAGGCTTGTTGAAAGAGGAAGGTCTTCAGCAGGCTCTGAAAAGATATCAGAGATGGTGCCTGTCTAATAGTTAAGGAGAGGGCATTGCAAAGGGTAGGTGCCACAACACTAAAGGTCCGTTTCCTATGTTGTGCAGAACGGAACCCTGATAAGATGGTATCTGCAGGAGGCCCTCTCCTGCAGAGCGCAGTGATCAACTGGGTATATAAGGGGTAAGATGATCTTTCAGGTATCCTGGTCCCAAGCTGCATAGGGCATTGTACATCAAAACCAGAACCTTCAACTTGGCCCAGTAGCTAATGGGCAGCCAGTGCAATTCTTTCAGCAGCAGGGTATGTTAGCAATACCCAGCCCTAGTGAGCAGTTGCACCACCAGATTTTGTACCAGCTGCAGCTTACGGATCAACCTCAAGGGCAGCCCAACATGAGTGCATTACAGTAATCTAACCTGGAGGTTACTAATGCATGGACAACAGTGGTCAGGCTATCCCGGTCCAGAAACAACCACAGTTGTTTTACCAACCGAACTGAGAAAAGGCACTGCTAGCCACTGAGGTCACCTGGGCTTCCAGCTACAAAGATGGACCCAGGAGCACCCCAAGACTACAAACCTGCTCTTTCAGAGGGAGTACAACCCTATCCAAAGCAGTCAATTGACCAGTTATCAAACTGGGGAACCACCAACCCACAGCGCCTTCACCGTGCTAGGATTCAGACTCAGTTTATTGGCCCTCATCCAGCCTATTACCGAGTCCAGGCACTAGTCCAGGGCTTGCACGTCCTCTCCTGATTCAGATATTACAGAGAAATAGAACAGGGCATCATCAGTGTATGAAAATATTACATATTTTGATTTGTAAGGCATACTTGCTGTCTACGTTATTTTGATCATAATGTGGATAATAATTAAAATAAAATTTATTTTTTAAAAAATGTTTAAAACATTGATGAGATGAATGTATAATGAATAAATGTCTATAACCCTTTTATTGAAAGTGTGGTCAGTCCACCCAGATCATGCCAAGTGTGTCATGCCAGTTGTAAAGCTGGCAGGAAGTCAAGCTTGCCCTGCAGGTGAAGGACCTCCTGATTTATTTCTAAATGTTTTGACTGCCTTTACCCAAAGGCAAATGGGATTATAGTGAGCTGTGTTTCTGTTTGCCTGTATGTCTTCTATTACTTCCAGTCATAAGAATAAACTTCAGGTGCACTCCTGTGACTCAAGATTGCAATATGGGAAAGTAAGCCACACTGCATGTTGGAAGGGAAAAAGCCAAACAGCCATCTCTGTAACGAGAGTTCTCGCATTATTGGTTTGGTGACCTCAGGATCAAACCGTGATGTGTTCTAGGTGTAGCTACAAGTTTTGTTTTCCTGAGAGCTTTTATTATAAGGAAAAGGAATCTTGAGGGGAGCACCAGTGGGGGCTGACTGGCTTGGAGAGGCTGCCCAGCTCTTTCCATGCCAGTTGTATAATCAGAATTGGCCTCCACAGACTCTGTTCCTACTCATGAACATGGAGAAAAGATGCAGTCCATATATTGGGGTTTTTTTTCCTGTGGGTAGGAAAGCAGCTTGTGGCGGAGGGACAGGAGGATCCATTTTAATAAATGGCTAGCAGGAAATTTCTGACAAATGGCTCACCAGCCCTTCCCTCTCCTTCCCATGGGTGGACTGCCTTCAAGTTGATCCTGACTTATGGTGACCCTATGAATAGGGTTTTCATGGTAAGTGGTATTTAAAAGGGGGTTTACCATTGCCTTCCTCTGATGCTGAGAGGCAGTGACTGGCCCAAGGTCACCCAGTGAGCTTCATGGCTGTGTGGGGATTAGAACCGTGGTCTCCCAGGTTGTAGTCCAACACTCTAACCACTATGCCACACTGGCTCTCCCCTCCTGTGGGTACTGTTCCTTTAAAAAAAATACCACAAAGAACTATACAATTATGTGTAATGGTAATTTGATTTTGACGGCGCGCACAAAGAAATTCTCTGCGGGTTCTGTTGAAGAACTGAATCTTTTCAAACTGTATGTGTGTTTACTATCCAGAGAATTCACCACCACATGTTAAAAGCTTGCTGTTGTTTGGATTCTGTTGTTCAATATTACAGTGGCTGAATTATGTTTTTTTCAGCTCCTTAATGCATTTGAAGAGGCAGTGAATTCATCAGACCCAATTCCAAGTGAAGAGCATCAAAAGATTTACAGAGAGTTAATTCAGTGTTTGTCAAAAGTAAGAATTACTTTTATTTGTATTGCTGTAAGATAGGCTGCTTTAATGTTGACGGCTGCCTATAGACAACTACCTACATTGCTAATTGTTTTTCTCTTCCTGAAATAAGTTTCCTCATGAGTCTTTTAGACTGAAGAAGGCTTGTGAAGATATGATGGCTTTGTATCCTGCTGTGGGTTATCCCCTGGAAGTTCTTTGCTTAGGTTTCATACAGTCAGGTAATTCTTATTTTTAATTTATTTTTTTGTTTTCCTACTCTCTTTTATTTGACCCACTGTATCTGCTGCCACGTTTGCATGTTTTTCATATTGCAGAAACAAAAGGGAACAAGCACCAAACTGGAGTCAGGAAGGAGAGACAGGCTCTGGTGCTGGGTAAAATTTATTATAAGCTTGACGCGTTTCGGAAATTATCCTTCAGGAGCTAAAAACATTAAAACAAACTCAAATCAACGTCGTGGAGACAACACCATGGTCTTAAACATTAACAGAATACTTTTAAAGACCACACTCCATATAACTCACTTTACACACATTTTAAAATGTTGTCATTATGTTGTATCCCTAAATTAACATTGAACTGACATCTAATAAACTGTATTGCGTGGCTCAAATCAGACAGGGGCTGGACAAAGAATGTGCATTGCCTGGACAGAGTAAAGGAAACAGATCTCCACAGGTCAGTACAGGGCTATGTCTTTGTGTTTTTCTGGGGAGGGTGAGAGAGTTTTATGTTGAAGTTGTTTTGTCACGGCCAGCACAAGATTCTGTCTAATTTGAGCCACGCAGTACAGTTTTATTAGATGTCAATGTTAATGTTTAGGGATACAACATAATGACAACGTTTTAAAACGTGTGTAAAGTGAGTTATATGGAGTGTGGTCTTTAAAAGTATTCTGTTAATGTTTAAGACCATGGTGTTGTCTCTACGACATTGATTTGAGTCTGTTTTAATGTTTTTAGCTCCTGAAGAAGGATAATTTCCAAAACGCGTTGAACTTACAGTAAATTTTACCCAGCACCGGAGCCAGTCTCTCCTTCCTGACTTCTGTTTTTCATATCGGCCACACAACATTGTCCTCATCCAAGGGGCTGTCTGCACTTCCCCCATTTAATTCAGATTTTCCTGATCTGCAGATAATGTGGTAAGGGAGAAAAAACCCAACATAAAATCACATATTGCCTAACTGTGGATGGACTGAAGGGCATGTGTGTGTGAGTGTTCTTTTTTTTTTTTTTTTACATGCATGGTGACATTTTGCTGGATCACCACACCCCCTACTTCCATTGGTGAGGCACCCCTCAGGAGCCAGGCAAGAGAGACACAAGTATTTTTGTTTCATTTTTTAAACCTCTTTTTTTGTAAATCTGATATATCAGAAAACTTGCATCTCACTTTTCTTTTTAAAAAAAGGGCCTGCACCACAGGTAAACAAATACCTACGTACCTGCATGCATGCCCACAATAGACCTCAGGTTTCTGGAACTCATGGAGGGTAGACTTCTGGTGGGGCCCACTACACACACATTTCTTTTTAAATCCACTGTTTTGTGCAAGTCTGGTATATTGGAAAACTCGTATCTCAAACAAATTGGTTTCACACGCAGAAATATCTGCCCGTATGCCCACAATGGACCTCAGGTTTTCAGAACTCAGGAAGGGGAGGGAGGTACTAGTTGAGGGAAGGAGACAGCAAAAGACAGTGCAAATATGTCCATCAGGCACTGCCTACTAGTGTAGATGGGAAACATTGAGATAGAGCTCAGTTGAAAGGGCTTATGTGTGGACAAAAGCACATATGGAAAAATCAGATCTGTACAACCCACATGTGCACAAACACTGGTGTGTACACATCCCAAGTTCTGTATCCACGGTTTGGATGCTATCTCAAATTGAAGTGGAAATGGCAGATCTCTCTAGATTTTTTTACTTGAGGAACAATATAAAAGGTAGTGACATGCTACCCCCATGCCCACTGCTGAATACAAAGTATTTGAGCATAAGTGAGACCACTGTAGTGATCCTCTAATGATCTAGACCAGCCTTTCCGAACCAGTGTGCCTCCAGATGTTGTTGGACCACAACTCCCATCAGCCTCAGCCAGCATTGCCAATGGTCAAGAAGATGAGAGTTGTGGTCCAGCAACATATGGAGGCACACTGGTTGGGAAAGGCTGGTCTAGACAATACAGTCTGAAAATACTGCTATGAACAGTCTTAGTTTCTCCTGAGTCAAAATAGAAAAATGCTCCTTTAAGTTATGTGATGGTTTAAAATAGCAGATCCTAGGCAAAAATGACTTGTTCTAGACTACAGTTGCATGTTGCCATGTAGATAAGTGTGCAAGCTAAATATTTAACAAATGACTGCTTCTACTGTTGTGCGTGGTGCCCCTCATTTCTCACACCTGAACAATAAAAATGTTCAGATCAGTGGTTGCAGCTGTGCTGTATTATTCTGTTTAATAGATTCTAGTTACCTAAGGAGGAATAAGGTAAGTAGTTTCTTAGTTATCTTCCTCTGAAGAAGAGAGGAAAACTCTCAGTTTGACACACTGCAGTAAACTACAAAGACTTACCCATCCTGGTGTAATGATTGCAAATTTCATTCCTTAGTCACCTTAAGTATATGTGGGGGGAATGGGAGAGGCTCTGGAAATACTTGCTTTGAACAAGTTCGAAAATTGTATGCCTTTCAAAAAGAAACCCTGGAAAAATAATGTAGCAAAAATGCTTGAGAGATTTTTTTTCTTCTTGACTTCTAAATTGTGGCCAAATGAAAAGTCCTCTATGTATTCTAGGCAGTTTCACTGAGGAGGCCCTGAATTGTTGTCGGAAGCTGTTGGATATTGACTCAAGAAGTGGCCCAGCCCTTATTGGTTTAGGGATTCAGTTTCTGCAAGAAAAAGAATATGCTGAAGCTGAAAAAAAGCTAATGGAAGGTGAGCAATATGGAAAGAAAACAGTGTGTATGTAGGTATGTATATGATATGAATACTAAATGTAGATATATTAGTTGTGAGTGACAATTTTAAGTCTAGTCCATATTAAGTCTAACAATAATAAAAACTAGTAATCTAATGATCCACTGATTCAGTACTGTTGTTCTAAGGTTGTTCATGGATATCTCATACTAAGACCAAACATACATAATACAATAGTTGAGCAGGTTATTCGGGGGGGGCATTGTCTGGTATTCATTAATTGAAAAGTCAAATAGCATTAAAATTCTAGTAACAGCAAGTGCCATCTCACCTCACATGTTTAAAATGTGTTTAACATGCAATATATTTCCTGACAGGTTTGCAGCAGACCAGCCAGTGTCCAGAAGCATGGTGTTACTTAGGGAAGGTACAAGTGAAAATGCATAAATTCCAAGGAGCTGTTCATTCTTGCAATCAAGGTAATTGTGGAGCAGAGCTAAAATATAACTTGTTTAGAAAAAATTAGTTCAGCTTTCAATAAAATATTCCAAAGGCAAGAGACAGCAACATAGCCAGGAAGATAATGATAATCAAGTGAATAAAACAAATAGCTACAGAGGCAGTAGAACAACTGTTTCAAACACTAGTGTCATGCTGGTGTTGCATCTCAGCATATTCTGCCAGAGGGGGAGTGGCTGACTGGTTGGCATATTTAATTAACACCTTCCTAAGGGAACATTGTTGAAGGAGGCTGTGATAAGACCTTTGTTAAAGAAGCCTTCATTAGACCCTGTGGATCTTAACAACTTCCGCCCAGTCTCTAATCTCCCCTTTTTGGGCAAGGTGATTGAGAAGTTAGTGGCTGCTCAGCTCCAAGTTTTCCTGGATGAATCAGACTACCTAGACCCTTTTCAATCAGGCTTCAGGCCTGATCATGGGACAGAGACTGCCTTGGTCACCCTCCTTGATGACCTATACTGGGCATCAGACAGGGGGAGTGCATCCTTATTGGTGCTGCTGGACCTTTCGGCGGCCTTCAATACCATCGACCATGGTATCCTTCTGGGCTGTCTAGCTGGGATGGGATTGGGAGGCACTGTTTTATGGTGGCTCCAGTCCTACCTGACGGACAGGATCCAGAAACTGGTGCTAGGAGACTACTGCTCGACCCCCTGGACATTGGCCTGTGGGGTACCGCAGGGTTCCATTCTGTCTCCCATGCTCTTTAACATTTATATGAAACCTCTGGGAGAGGTCATCCAGAGATTTGGAGTACAATGTCATCAATATGCTGATGACACTCAACTTTATTTCTCTGTACCACCTTATTGCAGGGAGGGCTCATCCTAACCAGGTGCCTAGAGGCTGTGAAGGGCTGGATGTGGGCTAACAAACTGAAACTTAATCCAGACAAGACAGAAGTGTTGCTGGTCAAGGGGAAAACTGCACCACGAATAGGGTTGCGCTCCCCTTGAAGGAACAGGTCCGCAGTTTGGGAGTCCTCCTGGATCCTGCCCTGCTGCTTGAATATCAGGTGGCTGTGGTAGCCAGGAGTGTTTTTGGCCAGCTCAAACTGGTCTACCAGCTGCACCCGTTCCTGGAAGCAGTTGACTTGGCCAGAGTGACACATGCATTGGTGACATCAAAGCTTGATTACTGTAATGCACTCTATGTGGGGCTGCCTTTGAAAACAGTTCAGAAATTACAGTTGGTTCAAAATGCAGCAGTCAGAATGTTAACTGGAGCATGCCGCAGGGAGCATATCACCCCTGTGCTTTGTCGACTCAACTGACTCCCAATTTATTTCTGGGCCCAATTCAAATTGCTGGTTCTGACCTTTAAAGCCCTAAACAGCCTTGAACCAGTGTACCTGAGGGACTGCTTACGCCCATATGTACCTGCCCAGGATTTAAGATCATCTGCCTCTCGTCTCCTCTGTTTGCCTGGAATGAAAGTTGTTAGACTGACAGGCACACAGGAGAGAGCCTTTTCAGCTGTGGCCTCCAAGCTTTGGAATACCCTACTCCAAGAAGCCCGCTCTGCTCCCTCCCTGATGGTTTTCCGGAGACTTCTGAAAACCATCTTGTTCTGGAGAGTCTGAAGGAGGGACTGAAGGTAGAGCCTGAAACTGATTTTACACCTTCTATTTTAATTTTACCTCTTTAGTCCCTTCAGTACCACTCCTCTATATATATGTATATGTGTGTGTATGTACGTGTGTTTATATTGTATTTTATGTATTTTATTTTAAATGTATTTTATGTATTTTCATTTATTTTTGTGATCTTTATTGTGTACAATTTTATTATGTATGTGTTCGATTTTATTGTAAGCTTCCCTGAGTGCCCTATTATAGGGTAGAAGGGCGGGATAGAAATATTTTAAATAAATATTCAGCAGTCAAAGGCTAAACTAACAAAAAGGGTTTCAAGGTCTGTTTTAAAAGACTGGGCTCTTAGATCTGGTGGATTTCTTAAGGGAAATAGTTCCATAATCTTGGTACTAATAACAGAAAACCCCTCCTTGGCCGCTATAATTTTACAGTAGCAGTCACTTACAATAAGTTGTTGCTTCTAGGCCTCAATATTCGCTGTTTTTAGTTTTTTAGTTTTTTTTGTGAAGGTTATTTCAGACCTGTGAGAGAAAGGGTAACATATTAATGGATTGTGCAATATTGCTGTTTTTATATTGTAATTCACCCTGGGATATTTTGATGAAGGGTGAGTTTATAAATTGAAGGAAAGAAATATACACACGTTTCATACAATGCTAATAAAATACAGATTACAAACAGGTAGACCTGAATAGCTTTTTTTTCTTGAAATTGCCTCATATATAAGGATAGTATGTTGAGATATCAAAATTTCTCAAGCTGCTGATTTGTTTTGCATCCATAATTGATTGGTGTCCTATCCAACTAGCAACATTAAACAACTTAACAGTTAAAGCCACTGTCATTTAAACTAAGTTTAGGATTAGATTTCTTTCTTTAACAGCTTTGAAAATACTGGGACAATTTAATGAATCCAGTTCCAGCCAGCAACAGAAAAACCTTGCCCATCGTTTCAAAGCAGTGGCCCTGATTAAAATTCCAGGTGTTGACTCTGCAAAAGAAGCCCTAAGTTCCCTCGATCAGGTATGTAATTAACTCCCCCCTTTCTTTTAAACAGCTTTGGTAAATGAAATCTGCCAGTGCTTAAAAATACTAATGATCTCGGGCTCCGATTTGTACCTACACAATTGGTGCTGTTGCTCTGCACAGGGGAGCGAGGCCTGGGTTGCCCTTTGCTCTCCTCCTTCACTGGGGTAATAGATTTGCCTTGCCAAAGATAAAGCTGCCTTAGCCATGGTGGGGCAGGAGGAGAAGTGACGTCCAGAGTCACTACTGCTGCCCATCATTTCAGTTTCACATTCTTCACTGAGGGGCTCTGCTTCTTCACAATGTTTAACTAGTCCAAATCAGTTTGAAATTCTGCTTTCAGCCTTTCCCTGTTGGGCAGTCTGCTTCTTAGAATTTCCAGGTTGAGATCCTAAGAGGACCTCTTTGCCTCTAATAGTTGTGAGAACGGAGAATTTCATCAAGTCTTGGTTCTTTCTTTCTAGTGCTGCAGTGATGGGGACAAGCCTGCTTCTCTACTTACTTAACATTTCAGTCTGTTTGTCCCTTTTTGTAACAGCATACACAGTCATTTCCTTATGTCGTTCAATTTTTCTACAGCAGTCCCCTTTCATTTAACCCACTGCTACTACAACCAGCACACTTTCCTTAGCTCTTTGTCCTCCACCCTTCATTTCCTTGCATTTGAATTAATGCCTACCACCCTACCCCCACCTCAGGATTCTCTTAGTCTAGCGTAAGGAGGATAACGAAGCCTCCTTTTCCTCACATGGAGATGTAGTGGGGAAAGTTTCACCTGCAAAAAAGTTTGCCTGTGAAGCCCCAGGGCCTTCTGTGATTTTGGTCAATGCTATCTGTCATTTGAGATGGACATTAAGGAGCTCCCCCCCAATCATTTTAAGTTGTTGAAGATCCATTGCAGTAATTGTTTCAGTACTGTGGGTGCAAAGAATTAAAACCTAAACATCTGGAATGTCTCCTTGCATGAAAAGAGTCCACGGGTCAATTCAGCAAAACAATCAAATTTCTGATCGCTAATAGATAAATGTATTGGAGAAGATGGCTTCTTTAGCATTAGTCACTAATGCCAATGATGAATGCCTGCATAATGCATGGCAAAATATTGTTGATGTAAAAATGTGATAGATTGATCTATGGACACTTTAGTGTTACTGACAACACTTCTTTGTGTGGGTTTACATGCCAAAAGTCACTGGTGATATGTAAGTAATTTTGGTTATGTAAACTCCCTTGAAGGTTAATGTGGCTGACCTATCAATGTTGTTGAATTGTCTCATCTATTGGGGGGGCAGGGAGGGAGGAATATTCAAGCCTTGTATTCACAGGCTGGCAATATTATGTTACTATGTAGAAGGTTACGGATTATTTAGATTTAATTTAATAAGTGTTAAGATAAACCACTTTTGTTAAACTGCTTAGAGGTTTTGTTTACAATCAAGCAGTATATAAATTTCATTAAATAAATAAAATAATGTTTCTTCAATTTTTCTGAGGATTGAGATTTCAAAAATGCATTTGGTTTCCAGATTTTGGATAGTAACAATGATCCCAAACTTATCGCTCTTAAAGGAGAGGCCTGTCTCAATAAAGGACTAGCAGATGAAGCTTTGAAGGTTAGCATGTTTTTCTCTATAATACAGCCTCAGATGATATTGCTTTGCACGAAACTGCAGAATTTAACACTTTTTTATATTATAGGTTTCACAAGAGCTTAAACAGACACATCCTGATCTGGCAGAAGCCCACTTCCTTGAAGGGTTGGTGTACTACAGACAAAAGAACTATCATCAAGCAGAAACAAGGTAAACCACATTCATTTGCAGCAGAAAACTTGAAAACAGATATGTATGTATGTATTAACAACTGTATATATATATATATATCTCCAGTTTCCAGCGAGCGATTGAAAAAGAACCAGAAATAGCTGACTTCCATTTCTGTCTGGGCCTCACTTACTGGTTTATGAGCGAAGAGACAAGAAAGGATAAATCCAAAGCTCTTACTCAATTTCTAAAGGTAAAACACAAAAAGGTTACAACCTAACATACTTTGTAATGATTTCCCCATCTCCATCCCTTCAACAGCGGTCAGCAAACAGATTAGCTAGTGGGAAAATTGAGGGCAGAGTGAAGGAACCAAGGGGCCAAATCTTTTCCCTTACTCCCTTTCTTGCTCCCATCAGTTCTGGAAGTTCCAGATGAGCACACTGGTTATCTTGGGAAGGAAAGGGCAAATGCAGAAATGTATGAGGAATGCAACCTGTGCATTTCTGGTAGTTTTTGCTACACCCATTAGAAACTAGGAGCTGCTTCTGAAAGGCTCCTTTAAGCCACTTGATGTGTATTAAGTGAGTTTGGGAGTGGGAGAACGAATACTGCTTATAAAGCCTCAGAAGAGGTTGGTTGGTTGGTTTGATGTAATGCAGTAGTATACCTGATGCTTTATAAAATGACATCAGCAAAAAGAGACAGGTTCCTGCCTCAAGAAGCATACAGTTTAAATGTTGTGGAGATGGGGAGAAGAGAAACAAAAGTGGCAAAAGATGGGGGAAAGGAAAAACAGTTATGCATACTCAGGTTTTGTCATAGAAATGAGCACAGATGTTAAGCCAATAGCTGCACAGAAAACATGAATTCTGACAAGGGATTGGGAGAGATTAAAATGCATTCACACCTTTCCTTTCTTCATTAATGTATTTATTTTATTTTAAAAATTTATATGCTGCCCTTTGGTATTGCCACTCCCACGGTGGCTTACAGCTTAAGAAACGTTAACAGCAAAGCCATAAAATTTAGTAAAGCAATGATGAAGAAACCTAGTAGGTTAGCAAAAAAACATAAAATCACAGCAGCAGAATAAAACCTGAACACTCCACACAGTTTAAAAAGGCCTGGTAAATAAATAAAAAGGCTGGACCTGAAGGGTGTCAGGAGGGTATTCTAAAGTCAGGGTGCTACAAAATGAGTGAGCCCTTTTTTCATTCATCACCCAACTCGCTCCTGATGGTGGAGGCACCCAGAGAAAGGCACCAAAGCTTACTTTAAAGTATGGGCAGGATCATATGGGAGAAGGTCATCTTTCAGCATCTGCATGGGTAATCTTTTTGTTACTTTTCAGCTGAGCAAATCAAAACTACGTGCCTGCGTATGAAAATGGTGGGTTGAAATGTTCTGGTTTTTTTTTTCTTTACAGGCAGCAAAGCTGGACAATTACCTGGGAAGTGCTTTCCACTACTTAGGTCAATACTACAGGGATATAGCCGGAGATAAAAACAGAGCTCTTGGCTGCTATAAAAAGGCTTTTGAAAAAGATAAAGCAGATGGAGAAGCTGGAGCAGCAGTAGTAGACTTAAGCATTGAGCTTGGAGACTTGGTACTGTACATCTTAAGTCTGAGCATTTTTAATGCACTACACTGATCAAAATAGCTGCAAGGATTTTTATTTAAAAATGCAAATATTTCAAAAATATTTTTTGTTCTCTTTGGGCTTATTTTTTGGGGGGGGAGGAACCATTCTTGTTCCCTTTAAGGAAAACAAACACACTGCTTCAAAACTTTTCATTCCACTCTCCCCCTCCTTAACCCTCCAACCTTTGCCACCAGTTCACATGGCTTCAGCATCCTACATTGATTTGGCACAATAATTCAGAAACTTTGATATGGGCTGGTATGTGGAATGGATGGCTCTGAACAGTAGAGTGGGCTCCCCCCAAATATTTACCACTACTCAGTTTGCTCCCCCAGCTTTCAGTCACAGTATCTTAAAGTCCTATATAAATACCTGCTCCCTTTGTAATGGTCTCTGCCATCCCTTGGCTTCTCTAAACTAGTTTTTTCTGGAGTCATCCTTGTTGTATGTTTAGGTGTAGACATATATACAAGATAGTAGAATCAACCAGGCAACTTGAACATCTATAGATGTTCTATTGTGTTCTACCATTTCACTTTTTAGCCTGTAGAGGGAGCCTGCGGTGTGGAAAGGTTAAAGCAATGGAAAGCATAGCAGAAGCTGTTGGGCACTTCACTGATAATAAGACTGGCATATAAATACATTTGATTTTGAGGCACCAGTATGATTTTGATTGTAACAGAGGCTATTGCAAGAACTGGTAAGGCAAGAGCAGAGAGTTCAGGCACCACCAAAAGTCTTTGGAGTTGCATACCCCCATATACCTTGTCCAGTCTTCCTATGCAAGATAAATATTAAAGTTTAATGAGAGGTAAGGCACAACTTCATAACTGAGTTTAACATCAGAATTTATGTTCAATTTGGGGGCTCAGCACTGACACTTTTTTAATTAGTAGCAATCTTTCTGAGCGTGTGCTGTGAGGGACTTTCCAGACAAGTGAATAACTATAGCCAGCTACATTAATTAGGAGGCAGAACTTCTATTTCACAGGAATGTGACTTCCAGGAAGGCCTGCACTCTGAGACCCTCTTGTTTTAACAAAGGAAGTCTAGATCATCAGCCTGTGGTGATAATTATAGTGCATAAACAACAAAGAGTCTTGTGTCACCTTAAAGATTAAAAATTCCAATTCACCAAACGCATGAAGTGTAAACCTCAACTGCCAGTGTATATGAACTTGGGGAGGAGTGGGGGGATTATAAACAATGAGTTCAGAAGAAAATGAAATGGAGTAATTAGATAGTGACAGTTCAACAGATCAGTATATACTCTGCTAGTGATCTTAAGGGTTCAACCGTACTTAAACGAAGGAATTTCAAAAGAAGAGTTCAATGTGAAACTGCTGAGATAACAATTTATCAAACATTCTTCAGTAATATTTGTTTGGGTTTCATTAGAGACATTTCCTGTCTCGTTATAGATGCAAATTAACTCAGCATTATGGAATTGATTGTTCTATTACCTATCGCTAATGTTGTCAAGGGTTGCTGTACCTTATTTTGCATACATTCTCCTCTGATTTAATTGTCCCTGCACTTCTTGCTTTTCATTTCCCTTTGACCTTGCTGCTTACAATCCCTCCATGTGAATATATATCTATAGCTGAGGATTATGCAACTGAAGTTTATGCATAATAAATGTGTTGGTCTTTAAAGTGCCCCAGGACTCTTTGTTGGTTTTGCTGCAGCATGGATTAACACAGCTACCACTCCATAGTTCATAAAAATTCTCTGTATTTGCTTTGATTCTGTTATAGTTGTAGGAATGCTAAGAAATTACTTTAGAGACTCATGCTCAAGCTAAAACGTGCCTACCCTTGTCTGTTCTTCATAATGATATATGTGTACATAATAAGCTATTCATGGCATTTTTTTTGTATGCTAGCAAACTGCCCTTGCCATCTTGACAGAGGTAACAGAACAAGCCAGTGCTGGGAGAGCGAAGTGGGCCTGGCTTCGTCGTGGACTTTACTACCTGAGAGCTGGTCAACATTCACAAGCAGTGGCAGAGTAAGAGAATAATTGCATTTCATTGTTTTCTGCAAAAGGCAAGTGAAACAGATAAAAGGCAGATCCTTTGTTTTGGCTACTTGCTGCTGATTTGCAGTAATAGTTACAAATAAGTTGTCTCTCATTCTGCTTTTATACAAAACATTTGAGGTGCAGTACTTCACCTTGTAGTGAAGAAAAGCTCAGTCGGGGCTCCGTGAGTAGCCCTAGCGTCTCCTTAAGCAGTGCCTCTGTGCATGGGATGCTGCTACTAATCCAAGCATGTTCAACTTGACAGGGCTGTTCAGTAGCAACATTCTGTTGTGAGTTCTTTGTCAGTCCCCTGCCCTCACCAGCTCTAACCTATTTCTGTAGGAGTAGCATGAACTCTTGACCTCAGGGAAGGAAAGACAATATGCAGAAAAAGGTCTCAGCGGTAACTGAATGGCCTCCCCAAATTATGGCATGCTTGAAGGCTGCAGGTGGGGGAGGGTTGTCATCAGTAGTGTAGTGGCAAATTCAGAAGTGCAGGATCCCTTTGTGATAGTCACAGCCATGTCCCTCCCTCCTTTTTTTGCTGGTGGGTTGAGAATGAGATCCTTGTTCATGCCTTCTCCGACAGCAACAGACATCCCTAGGAGCCAATAAGCATGAGAGTGTTAACTACTGAAAAGAGTCTTCTCAGTGGCTGACTCACCTCCTTTCACTCTGGCTCCAATCAGCAGGAAAGGACAATGCAACTTGTTAGAAGATTCTTCTCGGTGGCTAACACCCTCCCTCTTCATGCTGATTGGCTCATAGGATGCTGGAGACATGGGAACCCTGCTGGGACCCTGCTTCCAAAACAGTAAGGGGTCTAAGACACCCTGAGACCCTGGACGACTACCCCACTGATTGTCATAGAGCGCCATGGCAGCCTTATTGCACTCTTTGAACATGGTGTAGGATTCTGCCTTTGGGCAGAAATTAGGCTTGGTCATTCAAATGAATCTTGGCAACTCAACATTCATTTCAGTGAAGCACAAGTCCCAGTGAAATGAGTGCACTGAGGTGGTGATTGATTGGTCCTCCAAAATTAACCATTGGCTCCTTAAAAAAACAAAAACAAAGCTAGTGTAACCTTTGTTTAAAATTGGTAGCCCAAATAGTAGCCCCTTTTGTTTTACTTGTGGCTGTGAGGGAGGTTTTGACGAAAGCAGCCTGAACACTTCTGAATATAAACTTGTTTTCCAATGTGTCCAGTTTGCAGGCAGCTCTGCGAGCAGATCCAAAGGATCCCAACTGTTGGGAATCTCTAGGAGAAGCATATCTGAGCAGAGGGGGCTACACAACAGCGTTGAAGTCTTTCCGAAAGGCCAGAGAACTGAATCCCAAGTCTATATATAGTATTTATAAGGCTGCAGCAATTGAACAGATTCTAGGAAAATATAAAGACGCTATTGCAGAATATCAGCATATCCTGAAGAAATCAAAAGATTATGTCCCTGCATTGAAAGGTATTAATTAATTTTTGTTAGGTACAACACCATACACAATATATTCACTACACTAGAGAGTTATGTCAGCATAATGCCTTTACCCATTTTTAGACTAAGTTAACAAAATATATCAGCTTGTATACATGAGGGATGGGAAATCAGTGGCTGTCCAGATATTGTTGGACTAGAGTTTCCATAATCTCTGACCATTCACCATGCTGGCTGGGGCTGATGGGAGTTGGAGTTCAACAACACCTGGAAGATCACAGGTTCCCTGGCAATGGTATAGGTGATTAGAAGACAATATTACTGATTCAGAAGTGAGAAATCTATACTTGAGAAAAGGTTATTTTTTAAGAAATTGCCCCGATACAGCAATGTATTGTTAACTTCTTACATACCTTAAATAGGTGGGAGGTTAATAAATTGCTAGCAAAAGTACTTCTGTGTGTTCTTGCAACAATAAAAAAGGTAATCAAAGGGAGAATTCAGTCACCTGCTGTATTCTTTCGTTCTCTTATATCTTGAAGGAGAATGAAAAGAGATAAAGATACTCCCTCTTAACTCTTTGTGTAAAATTATTTGGAAATAACTTGTAAGTGTGGAAATGGACTGCCTTCAAGTCAATTCCAACTTATGGTGATCCTATGAATAGGGTTTTCATGGTAAGTGGTATTCAGAGGGGGTTTACCATTGCCTTCCTGAGGCTGAGAGGCAGTGACTGGCCCAAGGTCACCCAGTGAGCTTCATGGCTGTGTGGGGATTTGAACCTTGGTCTCCCAGGTCGTAGTCCAACAATTTAACCACTACATCACACTGGCTCTCTACCTGTAAGTGTATGTAATACTAAATATACTAATATTCCCATCCTTGGCTTATTGCTGTATTTCTGATAATGTGCACCTATGGATTTTAAAATTATACTAAATATACATAGTATCAATCATACAGTTTTTAAGCGTTTGCCATTGTAATGAAACTTGGGAGCTTAATTTATCCTTATTGCAGTCTTACCAGACGTTAATAGGCTATTTTCTGTTCAGGTCTGGGAGAGTGCTATCTCATGATGGCAAAGATTGCTCTTGTTGACTTTCTGGATGGCAAAGCTCTGGACTACATAGAAAAATCTCTTGGTTTTTTAGCACGGTTAGTGTTCATATATTACTCTCCATTAGCAGTTTATTACAATAAGCAGCTTATTTATTATAATAAATAACATTTATCTTGCTAGCAAACAAGGAGTTACTTCTTGTAAATGATAAAGGTCCATATGTGCGAGCCGTTTCCTATTTGTTTCAGCATTGGAGGTAAAACACATCCTATTGTCTCTCTAGTAAGGAGCTCTGGACATTGAAGCAAATGACAAAACCTATGTGCCCATTAGAGCTCTCATCAATTTTGTGATCAGAAAGATGGGCTGCAATCCAGAAACAGCTAAATGCACCTAAGTCTTGCTAAAATCAGTATTGTCTTTGCTGGACATTAAGAATTAACTGTGGACTGTGCTGAGGCATATAGAACATCACAGGCTTTCTTTCATGAGTTGATACTTAAAAACACCTTAACAGAATAAACAGAATACTTTGTCAATTGAGAAGATTCTAGTTCTATTTGTCTTTCAAAAAAAGTAGCAGATAAAAGTAGGTGAACTCTACTCTTGTGATTTTTCCCTCCTTTAGAGCAGCAAAGCATCGTCCTGAAGTATCTTGCCTTTGGAAATTGCTGGGAGATGCCTGTAGTAGTGCTTCTGTTATTTCACCATCCAAAGTGAATGTGAAAGTTTTAGGATTCCTTATTGGTCAGAACACAGACAAATGCGTGCTAAAGAAAAGTGATCTGCTCAGTCTGGGAGGAAGGTAGTATCATTCATTTTCATTGTTACAGATTACTCCACAGCCTATAAATCTGTCTGCCTGCCTGCCTTCACCTGAACTGCTTTGTTAGCACAGTCAGGAGAGCTATAATCTCAAGGCTGAGAAGGAGGAGGAGCACTTAACAGGCTGTGTTTGTGGAACAAATCCCCCCACTCATGTCCCTGCCCCAGGAGTGTCTAGAAGAATAACATTGATTTCTCTACTTTGGGGGAACTTGGGTACCTTTGGGCAACAGCCATTGCTCCAGTCCCCACCTTATTTCAGACAAGTTTGCATGTCTAGCAACCATTACACCTTACAAGAAAGAAAGGAGCAAAGACTGCCATGCCTAACAGGCCTGCAAGCAAAGGGTAAAGTCTAGATGTGGGCATACAGACATGAGCAACTGCCTGCATAGCCACTGTCTGAAAACCTCGACTGTTTGATTATGTAGGCCTTCTGTAAACAGGGACAGTAATAACTCTGGAGACAAGGCATATCATAAGGGTCCTGCTCCATACCTTCCCTGAGGCCCACCTGGCAAGAAAGTCAAAATAAAGGCATCAACTTATGCCTATTCAGTTGTAGATCCAGTTTTATTACAAAATTGTTACTTCACATTCTCTGGTGCAGGCCTCGGTTCCTTCTAGCTCCCTGTCCTTTAGCAGACCTTTCCTTCTCAGGGCTGCTTCAGTGTTCAAAGGGAAGTTCTTCAACAGTGCAGACAGGAGTCTCTTGCCTCAGTGTCCTTGACAAACTTAAATCATGCCTCCCTAGGATGCAGGGGGCTAGTTAAGCCTAGGCAGCTGGTATTCCTACTCTGGCCACACCCGATAGGTTTTTGGGGAACAGCCTAATAAGGGAAGTAAACACCACCTTTCCCAACCTCAGCAGAGGTCTAGCTTGCCCAGCCTCCTCCCTGTGTCTCCACAGGGCTCCCTCCTCATCTTCCCACTCTCTGAGGCCTTTTATGTCTTCCCTGCCTCCCCTCACTTCCTTTTGCCTAAGACCTAACAGCTGTGGTTCCTTCTTCACCATCTGGCAACTGAGGGAGAGTGCCACCCTCCTTCTCCCATTGTTGGAGTCTCAGGATGGTGTCCAAGTGATGCCTTCTTAGGAGTCATTGCCTAGGTACTGCCAGCTGATGTGGATTAGGGCCTGCATTAAGGGGCCAGGAGCCAGCACAGGACTGGTGAGCCCTGGCAGCCCATCACAGAGACCCAAGAGATGGAGAGAGGGATATAACATAGACCAAAGGGAGGGGGAGGAAGCAGTTGAAAAAGGAAGTTGGGGCTGGCGCTCCACCCACTCAACTGCAGCCCAAACAAATACATTTTGGCTCTTTTGTAGATTGCTTTTTTAAAATACTTTCAGAATGTGTGGCTTCACAGTTCTTCAGCACCACAGTTGCTCCCAAATTGACGCCATGTGGCGAAGGTGTATTCAGATTTCACTATCTAACCATCACTGTACTGGATGTCAAGTATGAAGGTTGTGTAGTGTTCCCTTCTTTCTTCTTTAAAGGCATTTGTCTTCAGGAAGAGGAGAATATAAACCCGTAACAGTGTCCCTAAATTAATGTGTTTACTCTTTCCATTTTGTTAATATAAATTATTATCTTCATTTTATGATTCATATTTCTGTAGGTGTTATGGTAGAGGATTAAAGCTGATGTCCTCGCCAAATACATGGTGTGATCTTGGGATAAATTACTATAATCAAGCACAGCACCTTACAGCAATGGGCAGTAATGAGAATGAAATTGGTGAACTGTTAGAGAAATCTGTACAGGTAATTGTTTAAACCTTCCTGAGGTCTTTAATACAATTTATAATAATGGACCTATTGCAATTAGGAGCATTTCTAAGCTATGGCTAATAAAAAAAACTGTTATCATAACTAATAAAATTTAGACATGTTGAATTGCAGCACTGCACTCTCAATCTCTTCCAGTGTCTTAAAAAATCTGTGAGGCTAGACAGTAAAAACCATCTTTACTGGAACGTCCTTGGTGTGGTGGCCTGTTGCAAAGGTACATCTCAAGGTGAAACTTCTGAAATATTGTCCTTGTATTCATTGTTCAGACTTTTACTGAATATTGCTGAGGGTGTTCTAACCAGATCTATGTCTTTCAGGTGTTGGAAACTATTCCCTTGCACAGCATGCATTCATTAAATCTATTCAAGCTGAACAAATTGTAAGTGTTCTAGATAACTGCATCTGTTCCAAAGGAGATTCAAGAGTATTTAATTTAACTTTGTAAACTTTGTTTTGTTTAGAATGTTGTTGCCTGGACCAATTTGGGAGCCCTATACTTAACAACTGGAAACATAGAGGTAAATAAGTGTGTGCGCACATGCTACATACTCCAAAGAGTTTTCAGTGTAAGGAGTTAATTGTGGTGCCAACTGTAAATAAATAGAGTTGTTAAATTCACCAATAGAGGAAGGTATCAGACTATTTAAGCACCAAATTAATGTCATTCTAGTGTCAGTCAATAACATGACTGTCTTTCAAAGATAACACAGAAGCCTTCCAGAGATTGCGGCAACAAAAACCTAAATTACTTTTTTAATATGCTCTTTTAAAAACTATAGAATATAGAAAGAGAGGAGGGGGAAAGTACAGATAGCTGAAGGATGTGTTACATTGAAAGATGAGCCAGAACAGGAAGAGGAGTAATCTGTGGCTTCAGAAAGGGTGGTTCTTTGAAGGGAGAGGAAGAGCTGACAGAACAAGCTACTTATGATAAGAAAAATAGAAATAAATGGTAAAGGTAAAAAGTCAGGCCCTGATGGCCTTTAATGCCTAAGAGAGTTCATGCTGCTCTCTTAATTTCTCAGGTATTCAGAGTTATAAATTAGGCAAGTTAACTTTTGTCAATTGCTATTGTTTTTCACATAGGACAGGGATCTTGTTTTGGGAGAACCAGCGCTAGATTCTGGTCTCCATATAAGCCCTCTGTGTTTTTTGCTATTTTCAGAGAAAATTGTCTTACTTGAAGGCCCATTTTCTCCTTACTAGAGATGCTGGCAAAGCTCACTGTATCCAGGCTCATATGCAAGCTTTATCATTATTTAATGATTCCGTTTCCTTTGTGCTCAGTTGTGTATTTGGAGAGGCAACAGCAAGTAGCAGTCCTTGATTAATATATACAACATTTAGTTTGCCACACATTAGAGTATCCCCCAAGTTACTTGTAAGTCAAGCATGACAGGAAGGGACAATTATACTTGTATAACTGTTTAGTCACATCCTTAGCCACTGTCGACTAATTTCACAATTTGGTGTTGCTTTTATATATTCTTCCAGCAAGCACATGAAGCCTTCAAAGTAGCCCAGTCCTTGGAACCTTCCTATCTAACATGTTGGATTGGGCAGGTAAGATCTTAAGTAACCTCTTTTAGTCTTATATTTATATGCCAACTGTGTTAGGGTTTAGACAGCAAAGCATCTCTGGCATTAAGTTTCTGTTGAAAGTAAATCAGATGGGTATTGTTCAAGTTATTTAACACATGAGAGTGCAGACTTATGATCAAATCTAGCTTTCTAAAAATACAGCAATCATTTAACTTTGCTACTGTTCTCTTTCTTTCTCATTCAAATTCTAGTTTGTTGTATTCTTGTACTTTTCTTGTCGTCCCTTATTCTTATGTAGCACTACCTTCAGAAATTGATTTAGTGGTATTTTCATGCTATGATGAGATATTGCCATGCCGCTGGTTGTTGTTCCGAAGACTATGGCAATGGTATTCACAGCCCAGCTGAGCTTGAAGTACGGACACCAATACCATCAGTTTGCATTAGCTGTGGTGGTATAAAGAAAGGCTTGCACCACTGCAGCTAAAACAGCATCCTACATCCAGGCAAGCAGGATAGACAATACTTCCTTTGCACCCTCTTAGCACAAGGAATCTAATTACCCTTGCATCCAAAGGGTAGGTGCTCAGCGCACTAGCCTACAGGATAGGGGTTGTTTGTCCTTAGGACATAAATGAAGCTGGCTGCATTGAATGTGAGTTTTGCCATAGCTGAATTTAGCAACTGATGGTGTCAACCTGTAGTGAGGAATAAATAGGCAATGAATCTAGTGCATGTTATGTCAAATCAAGGAGCTGTTTTTTTTCTTTGCTTTCCCCCCCAGGCTCTCATTGCAGAAACTGTAGGCAGCTATGAAACTATGGACCTCTACAGACATACAACTGAACTCAGCATGCATGTAAGTACTTGTCAGGTTCAGACCACTAAATAGGTAGCTGAGGACTGTCAGAAGGCTACCTAGAGAACCATTAGAGTTTTGCATGTTTCTGGTATACTTTGTTCAGGTCTATTATATGGGTCTTCTGAAACATGACTGCTGTGTTTGTTTCAAGGAGAGTGGGGTTGCCAACGTTTTTGGACCAGTGGGCACATATCACATTTTGAGAGAGTGCTGAGGGTGCCTGTCACAAAATTGGGGGGCATGGCATAACACAAAATTAGAGACAATATGGTGATTGCTGCTTCTTCCCACCCTCCAGACAACCTTATGTTTACCATGGAAAGTCAGCTATATTTTGATGATCCTGATTGTTAAAGATAAAGCTGTTAAAGGCACAAGGACCGTGTTTTCCCCCAATGCCAGTTCTAAACCAAAGTCTAGGCTGCCATCCTGTACCAACTTACCTGGGAGTAAGCCCCCTTAAACACAAAGAGTCTTGCTTCTGAAATAGATATGTATACCATTTTACTGTAAATTAACTGTATGGAAAAATTCTTACTGAGTGCCTGGACATCAGCTCCTGCACAGCAAGAAACATGCCTTACTTTGTGACCTCCAGTCTAAATTAATCAAAGGGCTGGTGTTTGGCTTGAGCAATAAGAATAGCAAAAGACGGTGTTAATCCAGGTATCTTGTTTACACTCTGGAGGAGTATTTGCTTAGAGCAAGAATAAAAGATTTAAGATTTCCTAATTGCATAGTTATTCATTCCAGTTGTGTTTGTGTTCAATCAGACTGAGGGAGCAAAAGGTTATGCCCACTGGGTGTGCTCAACCCTGCAGGATAAAACCAACAGAAACACTGAACTGTATAGATACAATATTCTTCAGATGAATGCTATTCCAGCAGCACAGATTGCTCTGACCAAATACACAGGTAATTTGATTGTATATTTAAAGTGTCATACTAGTTCCTATTTCCTTGTTCTGACTTGTTTAAACCTCAGTTAAGTTAGCTGGTTACTGAAAATGGAACCCAGTGATTTATAAAGTTTGCATTGTTTAGGGAGCGTGGATAGTATGATAGGGGAAAAAACCCTCTCTCATACTAGAACTTAGGGTCACCTAAAAAAATTGATAATTGGGAGGTTCAGAACAGACAAAAGGCGGTACTATTTCAGACAAAACCTAGTTTATGGAGTTTGCTACCACAAGATAGTGTAAACTTTTTTTAAAAAAAGATTTATACAGTTTCATGGGGGATAGATGTATAACTTGCTGTTAGTCATGGTAGCTAAGTAGAACTTCTATGTATACATCTGAGTACCACAAGCTAGGGACAAACAGGGCAAGGCTGCTGCATTCATGCCTTCCTTGTAAGTGTTTTAGTGGCATCACTTAGCTACTCTTGAAAACAGGATGTTAAGCTCAGTGGACTCTTGATGTGAACCAGTGAGGCTGCTCTTCTGTCCTTATAGCCTAAAAACAGTGATAGCCATAAGAATAGCCTGTTGGATCAGGCCAATGGCCCATCTAGTCCAGCATCCTGTTCTCATGATGGCCAGCCACATGCCTCTGGGAAGCCATCCTTATTTGGCAGGTGTACCAAAAGTCTTATCTAAAGTGTATGAGATAGTGCCATTCTAGAGTTTCAGTGGTAGAGGGGGGAGTTTCACAGCAATGCCTACTCTTCAGTACAATTGTGATAAATTTGCCCCATAGCGGTGTATTGGAATAATATTTGTTGTTAAGGTTTATATCTCATTACCAGAGATAAAAGGCTCTCTTAAAGAATAATCACAGTGAATCTGAAATGTACCCCTCCCCTTCTGTAAATAACACCTGAGACATGCTATTATAACATTAAATTGAGCTTTCTTTATCTTGCCTCCTTAGTGGTGGGTTTTTTTCCATTTTATTTTGTGTGTGCATGTTTCTGTCATTTGTCCTTGCAGAAAGAATCCAAGACGATGCATGTGCCTTCACAATGCTTGGTTATTTGAATGAATATCTCCAACTAAAGAAGCAGGCGGCAGATGCCTACCAAAGGTAAACTGTGTTACAACAACGACTAAAGATGGTACAGCCAAGAGATCCTTTCTGGTATATCTTAACAAATGGGCAGATCGATACAGGAGAAGGCATTATTTCAGGTATCCTGGCCCCAGGTTGCTTTGTAAGTCAGTACAAGTACCTTGAAGTGGGCTTGGTAGCATATAGGCAGCTGGTGCAGTTCTTTCAGAACTGGTGTTAGAGGTTCACAGTGGGCCACCCCCAGAGATAGCAAGTAGACATCATAAAATGATCAAAATCAACAGTTTTTATATTTGTTTTTAAAATACAAATAATAAAGTTACATGTCTGAGGAGGCCTTTCTAAACAAAGAGGTTTTTAGCAGGCATTGAAAACAATACAGTGAAGTTGCCTGGCTAATATTAGTTCACTAATAGGCAAAAAACCTTGCGGTTTGAGAACGTAGCTATAGCCAACAGATATTTCTATCAAACTTTAAAATGCAGGGGAATTGGGCAGCTATAGTGAATGCACCAGGGGAGCAGGAGACCTGACCTCCTCTCTGAGATACTATACTGCCCTACAAATCTGTCAAAATGCAAACACAATTTGGGTTGGTCTTTCACAGTCCAATCCACTTCCTGTGTAGCTTGGAAGAATTTGGTAACATGGAGGGGAGGGGAGGGGGAGGGAGGGAGGAAGGGGGAGGGGAGGGGAGGGGAGGGGAGGAGATTAGATGGATAGGCTCTGGGCACAGGATAAGGCCCTTTCCTTTCCAAAAGGAACACACTGTGAACAGTATCATGCTTTTTCAGAGTTTCCCCACCTTTTTATTCTACATCAGGCACATGTAGCCTCCCACCCAAATTTAAACCAAAGCTGTCCCTGGCCACATCCACACCATACCTCTATTCCACTTTAGATGGTTATGGCTTGCCCCAAAGAATCTTGGGAAGTGTAGTTAGTGAAGGGTGCTGAGAGTTGCTAGGAGATGCCCTGTTCCCCTCACAGACATTCAATCAGAGCGGCTGACTGTTAAACCCCTCTGGCCGCTGGAGCTCTGTCAGGGGAATAGGCGTCTCATCTCAGCACCCTTCACAAACTTCCCAGGATTCTTTGGGGGAAGCCATGACTGTTTAAAGTGGAATAAAGGTCTGGTGTGAGTGTGGCCCGCTGATTAGGCAAGCCCACCAGCTGTGAGTCCAGCTTTTAGAACACTGACAGTTGGTTCTTACTGAGCATGTCCAACATTATCATTGAGATCAAGCCAAAATTTCTTAAATTAATTATAAATCAGCTAGGCATTTTTTTTTACCTTTTAAACTGCAGAAAATGAAGGTCAGAGTATGGGACAAGGTCAGTAATAGGATTACAGGTACTCTGTGAACATGGCTGATTTTTAATTAATTTCAACAGATTATGAGAACTCTGACAGAAAAAAGTCCAAAAGGGGTCTGTTTCCCCCCTCTTTTTACACTTTGAACTCTTGATTCTCTCTGATTGTTTTGTGTATCATCATGAAAATTTAGATGGTTGTTAAGCAAGCATTACTGAGTTCAGAACTGTAAGTTTTGTAAGATTTTATTTTGAAATGAGTTTATGGGAAGGATCAGAATGGCATGGGGGTATTTTCAATTTAATATTGCGAAAGGAAAAAAATCCATGCTGACTAGTATATAGCCACTCTCAGGGCTGTATAATAAGCAGTGAGTTCCAGAGAATAGGCGCTGCCACACTAAAAGACCAGTTCCTTGCAAGTGCAGAACAAACATTTAAATATGTATCCTGCTTCATCTTGAAAGCTCAAGGAAGATAATCAGATAAGTGGACAGAGATTAAAATCACCTCCAGGAGAGTGGTTTTGTCAAAAACATGCAACAAAATTGTATTTGTTCGCTCTCCCTTTGTGGGCTTGCATTTAGTAACCTCAGTTACAAAAATCAAGCCTTAGTTCTTAAAATTTGGATAAAGTCATCTCAGTAAAATAAGAGTATAGAATTTTGTACGTCTGACACATTTTAGACTAGCTGACATTATGAGCAGTCTTATTTTCAATTTACAGAGCTGTTCTACTGCTGAAAAATTCTGAAGATAATGACAAATACAGTATAGCAATGAGAAATTATGGCAGATCACTTTGGTAAGTCTGCTTATTTTTAGATAAGTTATCATTTTAATTGTCATGTAAGAACTAAGTTATTTTAATTGTCATGTAAGAACTCCTGAAAAATCTTGTAATAATGAATATAACTCTTACAGCGTTCAAACATTGTGGTTATAATGGAAAATGGTATTACTGCATTACTTCTTACAGTAGGTTTTCATACTAATGATGCCACTAATATGTAATGTTATCACATATGAAACTGGATCAGTGTAGTATAGTGGTTAGAGTGCTGGAGTAAGATTGGGAATGCTCGCGTTCAAATCCCCACTGAGCCATGAAACTCCTTAAATGATGTTGGACCAGTCATCATCCCTCATCCTAGCTTACATTACAGGGTTCTTGTAGGGATAAAATGGGTGACATAACCACATACTGTGCCTTGGGATCCTTGGAGGAAAGTCAGGATATAAATAAATAATGAGGAATCCACCAGTATTTTAATCACTGCATTTTTCTGCCCTTTTCAGGTTGTGCAGTGGACTGTCAAATTGTAAATAATCCAAAATGGTTAGACTTGCATTAGGCAATTACACTATTGGAGGATTGTTTCAGCTGCTATATTTCATAATTGATTCCAAACATTAATAGCCAAGATGCAAGCAGAACAAATTATGTTTTTCTTTGGATCCAAGCCTACAGAACTTGAATTGTTCAATGTCAGCTTTGGATACTAATCATCAGTATGCCCTTGGGTGTATGTTTGGTATTACAGATGATTGTTTGATCTGTGTAGTGCCACCAGTGTGCATGGTGCCTTACAGACTACAAGAAGGAGGTCCCTGCCCCTAAGTGTTTACAGTCTAAAATTCAGCAACAAGACAGAGAAAGGGGAGGGAAGGAGAGGCAGGGGAAACGGGGAAGTGGTCTGTGATTGTTTCAGTTGCAATGTGTTAGGTTTAATTATAGGCTGATTTTTAGTAGGGCATGGGACCCAGGCAACTCAGTCAAAGGCTTCATGGAAAAAGTGGTTTTTGAAGAAGGATTTGAAGGAAGTAAGGGGAGAGCATCATGTAGATTGACTTTTGCTTAACGATGATTCCTTATGTATGCAAAATGTGTTTTTTTAATCTCATAAATAATACATTTTCAAAGATCACTAATATATTTAAAGTAGCCAGTTCTCAAGCACAGGGCTTTTCCATATAAATTCAGCACCTTAAATTATAGTCCCAAATCTCCTTAGAGCCAAATTCCGTTCTGAGCCAAATTTTACATAATTTCTGAAGGTAAATTAACCAAAAAACTAAATCTCACTCACAAATGAACTACTGCATCATGTCAAAGATAGTGGGCACTATTCACTCTTTATGGTTTTATGGTGCTTGATTTCACTAAATGATTTGCAGCCTGTTGTATAAATAGGAGTTTATGAGTAGGCTTGAAAATGATATGAATTACTAGTACATTCTTATTGAGCTTTGTTCTTTTTCCTCCTTGAAAGTGCTCTAGGTCATTATGATGATGCCATCCAGGCTTACTTGTTGACTCATCTCACAGAATTTGATGATATTGTAGGACTTGCCCAGGCTTACTTCAAGAAAGGACATTTCCAAGAAAGTCAGAAGGGTGAGTGTTTCACACATACCACATCCCTTCAGTAGAATTAGTATGAATTTGCAGCATCAGCTAGATTCTGCTGTGATATATAAACATGCATTAAGATCACAATGTTCTTTACCGAAGAAGAGTGACTATGGATTAACGTACTCTTCTCATAAGTTCCTTTCTACATCATACAAATGATACCTGTCAGCTTCATACGAATGAGCTGCGCTCCAGATTGGTCCATTCAGCTAATATAAGTGGTTGAATGACAAGCTTAGTATCCAGCCAGAATTTGTGGTTGCCAAGATCCTGCCCAACCCCTGTCAGGGTGGGTCAGAGTCTCACCTCTGAAATTTCACTGAGCTTTTGAGAACCTCTTGAGTGCAGTACATCACTGAATATTCCAAGCCCTCTTCCAGTCTTGGAGCTGGAAAGTGGGAGCAGGGGTCACCCTTGCAGTTCCTCTATGCTTGGAAGACACCTCTGGAGGCCAGGGGAGAATAAATAATCCCCAGCCTTCTTCCTCAGCCCAGCCATCCTAAGCTTTGTGAAGCTGATGGGATGGGGATCATCCTCACAGAAACGCTGTGCTTCTGATGAACTCCAAACATCTGCAAAAAGCAACAGGACACAGGCAAGCTTTGAGCTAGGGAGTGAGAGTTAAGGGGCCATATCTGTAGTTACACTGCATTTCCAAGGCACTGGGAATATCTCTGTGCAGAACAACTTTAGAAATAATCATTACTTGCCACCTTTCCTAGCTCTAAGCTCAAGAGGAGGGCTGGTTTGGCCTTTGGTGAGTAGGGAGAACATATTTGTAGACATCTGCCATTGAAGAGCAGTTTTGGCCACACAGTTTGTTCAGCCAGCTTTTTTGTATTTGTTTGCAGCCATCCCACAAAGGACAAAACTTGTAATTTCCAGTGATGCTGTCCCCCTCCCCGCCCATTGTGACTGTATACTGAACTGTTGAGTTGAGAGTGTGGGCACTGCCATGCAGGCAATGTCTCCTATGAGCCAAAGATTCAGGTTGAATGCATCCTCATTGGGCCACTTCAGATGTTACTTTGCCCTTGGGTATCTATCTGGAGGATTAGGACAGGCTTAAGGCTTCTCCTGTCTCCTACCTAGAAGAATAATAAGCTGGAAACTAAATAAAAGCTGTATTTGGGTGCTCTTAGTAATGTCCATTCTAACTAAATGAGCCATATACAAATAGTCCACTACAGAAGATATTTTTAAGGTATGGCGCTGTTTGTCTAGGGGGAAGTCAAGGCAATCTTTGGCCATGGCTGCTTTTCGCTATTTTGAATGTTTACACTTTTATTCCTATTTTATTTCTAGCTTATGAGAAAGCACTTTCCATTGCTGAAAATGAGCAAGACAAAGCATATGTTCTAACAGCCATTGCAATAATGGAATACAAGGAGAATCAAGTGGATGCTGCAAAAACCCTCTTATTTAAGTGGTATGTAATAGGTTCTTGCATTTATCTAAAGCAATAATTGAAGTAATTTTCAAGTAATCATCCCTCTTTCAAATAGCAAAATGCAAGTGATGAGTGCTGGCAGGATTATAGGCAAAACGAGGCCACTGAGAAGGAAGAGGAAGATACCAGCATGTTCAGGAGAATCCTAAGGCCTGCAGAAATACAAAACATTTTTTTTAAAACCAAAGGGATAACTCTTCCCTTCCTCCCTCCAGTCCTATGAGGACTGCATATGCTTACCAGCTACAAAATATAAAGTAGCAATTAGGTTAAAAGGACAGCAGATAAAGGGGAGTAGAATGCCCTGCTTGGATGGAATGGCTGGCTGGAGCCCTAAAGAGAAACACTCTTTTTAGTTGGGAGAATACATGTTGTAGATCCCACACTGAGCTCAGTAGCCAAATACCTTCTGATTAAAAGCAAAATGGTGATGCCCAAAAGTTCTTCATACTGAGGGGAATTAAAAGAGACTTTTTTTTTTGAAACCCCAAAATAGCCTGACAAAAGCTTCTAAATTTCCACAGAAAGGAGGGGGCTCATAAGGGCTCCTGCTTTCGGGCTTCCCATAAGCATCTGGATGGCCGCTGTGAGAACAGGATGTTGTACTCAATAGACCTTTGGCCTGATCCAGCAGGCTCTTTGTATGTTCTTAAGGGACCAGAGGTTGTGAAGACTGAGTAATTCTTGTACTGAGAGTGACTGAGATTGGAATGTTAGACTGTCAATTGAAAACTGCACTTTTCTCTCTCTCCTCTCCCTGCCCCCACCCCACTCCATCCCCTGGGCCCTGCCCAGAGGCCTGGACAGTACTTACAATGCTCCTTTTCCAGATTTATTGGATTCCTGAACAAGACCACCCATAGAGTGTGGGGACACATTGCAGCATTCTGTTGTAGGTCCCACTTGTATTAACCTGTTTGGAATCTTTTAATTTGACTTTGCCCTGTTTACAAAATATTTTTTCAGTAAATTGTCTTTGGGCATTCCTCTAAGAAGCCTTAAGATGGTGGTGCTGGTAATCTGGAAACAGGAAGGAACAGAGAATTGGGTTCTGCAGCAAAATGCAACATCTGTGACATTTTTAACATGGATCAGAAATGCTTGCCTCTTACTATTATGTAGATCTCAAATTCCCTGAAATACTGAAGGATTCTGATCAAGCATTCGTTAGGCCTGAAGCACTTGATAACCAGATATAAAAAATAGCCATTTCAGCAACATTCCTATTTTTACCATAGGTTGAATCACTAAGAGCATCCTACACAATATTAGTCATTTGTTTTAGAAAGAAAGGGTAAACATACTTCAACAATGCATTTTACAGCACTGTAAAATGTTGGCTATTAATCTAAAAGTTAAGTTTTATGTTGCTTCAATAAACTGGCAGTAATAAATAAAAATGAATGTAATTAAAAAAATGAATTTGCTGGAAATATGGGTGAAACAGCCAAAGGTCAAGGTTGTCTCAGCGTTTGTCTTCATATAAAATTTCAGTCCAGTTTTGCTGAGCCACAGTTTTGAGATTTTTCTTCCAGTTGCCCACAGGAGGTGTTGTAAGAACCTGTCTTTTGTATTGATTTTTCACTAGCAATTAAACATTAGCTACAATGGTAGTTATAGCTGAACTTATCCCATTGTAAAGTATTGTTAGTGTGGGATGCCTGTAGACTTTCACCTTGATCCACTGAGCCCTTTTTCCAGTTGGGTGGGTTTGCTTGTTTCTGAGTTTTTATCAATTGTATGAGCTTATCTGTATTAATCAATTGTATCTGCACATATCTGCATATGTATAAACATATCTTCAGATATTATCTTTTTCTTAACAGAATAAATATTGCAGTGCTAACTTTACTCTTTTTACTTCACACAAACTTTCTGTAATCTTTCAGATTTTGACAGATCATAGTGAAATGGCATAGTAGATATAAGTGTCACTACTTTTACAAGCTGAAAATTCACTGTAGGAATTGGAAGATAAATTAATTGCATAGTGGAGCCATTCAGATATAATGCCATACGTGTGGCTTGGTGCTACAAGAATGAGCAGGCCCAATCCTCTGGATCATGGAATCCCTCCTTCGCTCTCATTCTGAGATTAAAGACTTCAGTCCTGGTTTGCAGTAGACCCTAGTTTGCCATTATACTAACTATGGTGAGCTATGATTTTTTCAAACCGCAGTCTGAATGAGAGAGTCTCCTCAGAGCAGGATCAGGAGAATTTGAAGATACTAAAAGGAATTTCCTCATCATTTCTATATGCTACCAACATTTTGCCATACACTTTATTATTATTATTATTATTTATTTGATTTGTTAGACGCTCATCTGGCTGACTTTCCAGCCACTCTGAGCGATGTACAATACAGCATATAACACATCAAAATATCAGAAACATCAAAAAACTATAACAGTATAACAGTAACAATAAACAATATAATTAAACAATGTCATAGAACCAAGTTCAGAATACAGTATCAGGGCGCTTCGCTTGTGTCAATCCCGAAGGTGCGCCTTCAGATAAAAAGTTCACGGTAGCAGCAAATGGATGAAGAGCAGGAAGTGGAACTGTTAATGGGTACAGTTCCAGCTCCAAAGACACTGGATGAATGTTCTAGAGTTCTTATCCTTCAAGTAGAGTATGCATACTGCACCATGTCATTTAGTGGGTGAGTTAATGTGTGTTATCTCTTAAACAAAAAAGCAAAAGCTGTTGTGGGGTGTGCATCTACCTTTGCAAATATTCTATTATACTGTGCTGCTGCTATCTTTTACTCTAAAAGTGATTGTCATCAGTACCATTGCAGGTGCAAGAGCATACCCTTTTTTGTTTTTTAATCAACTGTCAGATCACTCTTTAACAAAGAGATATACTACCATTTTTTTTTATCATCCATTCATCATTTAATTTAAAAGCAAAAACTCAGATCTTTAGAGGTCAGGGATTCTTGATGCTGCTACAGTTGGAGTTATCCCATTGGTAACATCTCTCAAGTTCTGGTTTCCATATTACACTTTTCCATATGATCTCAAAGAGGTTATTTGGCTCTGTATGAAAAGATCTTAGGGGCAGAATATGATTCACCTCTCAATAGGCTTAGATTTGTAAATTCAGTTATGCAACTTGCAAGGAAAGCAACCTCATTGGAAATTTTAACTGCCATGTCCAGCATTGTAAATCTTTTATTTCTCCACGATTTTGGACCAAGGTGCTGAAAGGATGCAGTTTCTTGTTAGAAGTAGAAAACTCAACTGCCTTAATCTGAGAATGAACATATAAAGTTGACTTGGATGAAGTCAAACCATTGGTCCATCTATCCCAGAACTATATACTCCAGCTGGCAGTAGCTTTTAAAAGACTTACGTCTTTTCTGTTTCTGTTACAAGAATCCTGACTCTGCTACCTGAGTAAGGACTTCTCTTACACAGGTAGCAGAGTCAGGATTCTTACAACTGGGGATGCAAGGGTTTAACGGGGCTCTTCTACATGCAAAATGTACACTGCCAATGAAGTTTGGCTCCTTCCCATTTTGTTGTTTGTAATGCTTCAGAAAGACAAGTAATTTTTCAGATGGCATTTAGATATTAGATGCCAAGTAAATAACAGATGTTTCATATTTTACTTAAGGGTTATAGTGCACCAAATAACCATTTATCTGTGTTGTGCTTACAGTTCTATATTACAGGAACCTAATATGGAAAGTCTGCAAGCTTTATGCACTTTAGGGCTGATAAAGCAGGATGGTACACTTGCAACAGCAGCACTTAAAGAATTATTAAAGCATGTAGAAAGAAAGGATAACGTTTATGAGAGGTGCCTTCTTACATCAGCTGTCTTTGCATTACAAGGCAGAAACCTGGCTGTTCAGAGACAAGTTTCTAAAGTTGTCCACAGGTATGTAATCTGTTCTTTCCAAAATGAATTGTGTTACATTTATATCCCACTTTTCCTTCAAGGACTGCTGTTTTGACATTAAACCACCCATTGAGGTAGGCTAGGTTGTGAAAGAGGCTTGCTAAGGCTGCCTTATGAGCTGTATACTTGAGCCAAGCTGGGTGGAGATTTGAACCCTTGCACTGTTTTTCTCCCCCCCCCTTTTAATTCAAAGTGAAGCCTTTTCATCTGGATGTGTCCAGATTACTGCTCTCTCCTTTGATGGTGATGAGGAAAGTTCTAATCCAGTTAATATCCTGGCCTTTATGGGTTTTTTTCAAAGTTCTGAAAATTCAGCTAAATGAATTTTCCCAACTTAATGTGGATAACTGGGCTTGAGCCCAGTGTGACATGGTCACACCGCGGTTCTCAGGGCAGCCTTCTGTGGCCAAGCAAACTGCAGCTTGATGGCTTAGGGCTTATTAAAATATCATCTGATAAAGCTGGAATGTGTTGCAACTACTTCAGTGTCCTAATCAGTGTATTGCTTTCCATGTATTCCTGTTACACTAATAATAGTGGCACTGAAATCTTAACGTTCATGCTATTCCTCTTGATAGGATTCATTTAGGAATAATAATCCTGTTTTTATAAAACCTTCGCATTGTATCTAATAGCATCACAACTAGTAATGGCAATTGCAGAACTGGGGACTCAGGAGTTCACTCGCAACTCATTATTAGCCAAACTCAAACAAAGTTTGAAGTGGGCTCCTTTATACTCCAGTCATGTCGCCAGGACTGCAGTAGTGTCCAAATTTCAGAGCTGGTCTAGGAAAAGGTTACTTTCTGTTTAGCCTTTAAAAAAAATACTCATTTTAGCAGAATCCATTTTGAATTGAATCAAGGGAGAGCTGATCCATCACTAATTACAACTTATAAGGGAAATGGTTTTTGAACTTGAGTAAGCTTTGGTCCTGTCTTTGGAGTCTTGATCTGTCGGTATAATTTTGAGATTTGAATCTTAATAACCTACTTGCTATGTATGTTGCTCTCAAATGAATTATTGCACTTGATTATGTCCTCCATCCTTAAACCACTTGAATTTTATACATGTTGGTTTCCTTTTCTGTCCGGTAAGTTTGAAGGTGCTGGCTTAGAAAGAGTCACTTAAGAGTGCAAGTTTTATAACATCAGTCCATGTTAATGGATTCTACTACTATTCAAGACAGCAATTTCAAACTGCTGTGGTCTCTTCCCTAGCAACCCAGATAATCCTGCCCTGTGGTCTCTTCTGTCTCGACTGGTACCTCGGTATACACCGCAAAATGCAAAGGTGAATATTCATAGAGTGAAACATAATAGAGGCTTTTACTTATGTATTATAATTCAGTAAATAAGAATTTGACATCAACAACTGTGCACACAACTGTTTTGACAAGTAGCCTTCAACATAATCTGTTTGTCAAATAGGCATTAATATTACCCATTCTGTTTTCAGAAAATAAATATCGTCTAACATCTCTATATACTGATAGTGATTTTTGGATCCATGCGTGGGTGCCTGGGTTCACTATTTCAGGATTAGCAAGGACAGACTAAGGTGTCTGCTGATGAAAGAGGCAGGTTGCCTCCTAATGCATCACTAACCTCTCATACTCCCCCTCCAAGATCTTCAAAGCACTCATAGTTCTGATGTAAGTGGGTTAGGTCTTGTTGATGGGGCTGTTCAGCAGCTGAGACTAACATATATGCCATAGAAATGGGCCTCTCCAGTGGCAATGGTGAGTTGGATAATTTAGGATAGGGATTGTGTGGGGTAAGTTAAAGCTTTCACATTCCATTTGAGGTCTATGGTCTGTTGTATTCAGTGTAGCTGATCATGGCCCTCTGTGAATATTGCCTAGGTGGCAATTCTTGGGGTGTGCTAACTGTGTCATGAGGTTGTATTTACCAATCTGTGCAAAGTTCCTTTCATCCCCTGTGCTCATCTTCTTGGATAGATTCAATCTCACTCAGCTCATGGAATTACCTGTCTCAGGGTCAAGCTAGACTTCATGTTTGTCACATAGCTTGCTCTTGGTCTAGCTTGCTCTCCATGGTTTGTATGGAGGTGGACCTAAATTGGGCTGGGGGTGCTGGGAGAAGCCTTTAACCCCTTTCCCCTTGCTGCAGTACAAATTGGAATTGCCATGTGCCTGCTATTTGCAATGAGATGAAGGCTTTCCTTCCGTTGCAAATAGGAGACATGGAGGATGATTCCAACAGGGACAAAGGGTTAAATCCCCCATTGTCACCACCCCCAATCTAGTTCCTCCTCTGTCAGCTGTTTGTGAAAGAAAAAGCCAGCTACACAGGGGAAGCTAAGTGACAAATGTTTTCTGTACCAATAGTTGCTCTCATTGAGTTTCTGCTTGTTGTCTCTATGGAATGGTACCTTACCAGCAAAGATGTAGAAAGGAAGAGGGCAAAGGGAGCAAATGACAACTTGATTTTTCCCCATCATTTTTTTGGAAGTCAGAATATTTAAATGTACAAAGCTATTTGACATGTTCACATGCATTGATCCAAAGGGCAGAAGAATTATCTGACTAATGGATATCTCAGACTTTTATTACTCTCATACCATAAACAGACCAATATTTTATCTTGCAGGGTGGGGCTGTGGCAGGAACTGTTGCTCATATTCATGATTTAAACCATGGAAAGGTTAGTATATTCCCTTATCAAAAAGTTTTTTCTGTGTTGAATTTAGCGTGTACTTTTGTTAGTCAAGGAATAAATTAAAAATTCACTTGCTATATATTTTCTTGCTTAGAAAGCCTTGCTGAATACTGCAGTTAATCAGTTGGCATTAGGATGTCACACAGCTGAAAATGAAAAGAACAATGCACTGAAGAATATTCAAAAGGCAGCCCATCTTTCTCCAGGTAACCTTTCCTTCTAAATCCACAATTAATTTTTCTAAACCCAGAATTTTAAACCA
This sequence comes from Rhineura floridana, assembly GCF_030035675.1. Taxonomy (NCBI): domain Eukaryota; kingdom Metazoa; phylum Chordata; class Lepidosauria; order Squamata; family Rhineuridae; genus Rhineura; species Rhineura floridana. The sequence continues at coordinate 62,603,633 of NC_084480.1, read as the reverse complement.
GATTAGGGACGTTGTCTGTAAAATGTCTTAGCTGAGTAGCAAAGTAAGTTCTTTGGGGGCAGTCTGACATTACTTGGCTGTGAACATTTATTATGATGCATAGAAAATGAAGTTACAGTTAGCCCGCCACTCATGATAAGCAAAGTCAATAGAAGTTTTCATAATGAAGTCCTCACTTTGAACTGTTTGCAAAATTAACAGTCAACCTGAACACCTTACTTTTATCTGCTTACAAAATTAGAATTATAAATGGGACATTGCACTTCCAGACCAACACATTCCGTATCTGAAGATGTTTTATTACACAGTTAAATTATTACAGAAAGCTGTTAGTTAGAACAGCCTTCCTTAACCTTGTGCTCTCCAGATGTTTGGACTACAACTCCCATCATTCCTGACTATTGGTCATGGTATGTCTGGGGCTGATGGAAGTTGGAGGGCACCAGGTTGAGTAAGGTTGGGTTAGAATATACTTTATTAAATGTAATATTTTGTGTGTGGCTTTAGTTCAGTTCTCCCCAGAGTTGCATTATTTGCCACTTCTTTAAACCTGAGGCTGTTCTTGGCAAGGGCACTGACTCGGAGGCCTGTCGCAGCTATTCCCAAGGCAGAGAATGGGCAGGTTTCATGCAAAGTCTAGAAAGGACACTTCTTCAGAAAGAAGGTTCAAGAATATGGAGATCACCACCTGTTTGACTCTTGAGAAAGAGGATTTACATGGGCGTGTGTGTTGCTGCTGTGGATTATTGGAAGATATAACCCATCCTTTGTGGATCTCTTTACTGAGAGGCAGAGGAGTCGTGGGAATAGCTAGACATCCCTCTTTTGAGAATGTGGTGTTAATGGGGAATAACTTTGAAAGTGGGATTGGTTTGGGTGGGAGAGGCAGAGACTGAACTCCACGCTTTAACGGCTTGAACAAATTTAATGTGAGGATGAAGGAAATATGAGGCCTTGTTTCTGACCTCGAAGGATAAAAGAGGAAGGGAGCTGTTTTGTAGGTATTCATTTACAGGGTTCTAAGATGTTCTCAGCCTTTCAGATGTTCTCCTTCCTCTTTCATGGAATGAAAACTGAAATATAAACTATGTCGAGATGCATTTTTATAGTTATTTATTTATTAGATTTATATTCCGCCCTTCCTCCTAGTAGGAGCTCCTGATATTGCTTCTGATATTCTGGCACAGGGATACTAAGGAAAAATGCTTATGAGCAACTCTTCCTAAGCAACTGTCTGCTTCTGAGACACTGAAATGTCTTCTGTGCATTTGTGAATCTACCTAAGTGGGGGGAAAACCCACCTATTTTATTTTATTTATTATTCAATTTATATCCTGTTCTTCCTCCCAGTAGGAGCCCCCAAACACTAAAAACACTCTAAAACATCTTAAAAACAAACTTTAAAATATATTAAAACAAAACAACATTCACTAAGCATTTAAGCTTTGCATGTAACTAGTTCTTGTATTCTGAATCATTACAGTGTTTTCTACTCAGAGAACTGTTTTTACAGTGTTGCATTGCTTTTAATGACATCTCGCAATGTGGGTTTTTAAGTGTCTTGTGTGTGCAAGCATCCAGGGGTTTATTCCTTTTACTTCTTCAGTTTTGCATCGCTGGGTACATGCACTTGTGTAACTGCTCACTTGGTGTACTTTGATAATGCAGCTAGCTCATGTTTGTTTCAGATGATCCTGCTGCTTGGGCTGTGCTCCTGGCTGCCTGTCATGCTGAAAATTCAATTGTTTGTCTGCATAATACAGAGCCCAAGAGGACAAATTTGGAAAAAATGATTGTACCGACAATCTCAGCAAAAAGTAAGGCTTTGTGTTGTTACAAAGAAGTCGTTTTGAAATGAAACCTTTATAATTTTTTTCTCATTTGAAATGATTAGTTAATGAGAGCATTACTCAAAATTTTTACTGTTTGTTTTTTGTATGTTTATAAAATAATAAAAAACACTTTCTGTGGGTGCAGAATGGTCTGTGCAGTGTAGATAAAGTTACTGTATCCTCAAGGATAATCCATAAAATTTGGATGAGGTTTAGAGATTCTTTAGACGTGCTCTTGTTTTGAGCCGTCATCACAAGAGAAAGTGGCAGAGCCACTGTTGCCACTCGATCTAAGAGCCAGGGAGAGAGGCTGGTCTACCTCTGATCCTTGACATCTCCAGTCAGGGCTGGGAGAGACCCCCACCTGAAATCTTGGAGAGTCACTGTCAGTCAGTAGCAATAGACAATATGGAGCTAGATAATACTGAGCCAGATGGATAGTAGTCTGACTCTGTATAAGGCAGCTTGTTATCTTTCACAGGCGGTGGAATGCAGTGGTAGAATGAGCTGTACCATTTTGAGGCTAAAAGTGGGAGAAAACATTTTTGAATGTTCTGTGTAAATGAGATCCCTGCAAATAGAAAACTAGTACATCAAAGAATGGACTAGATTAGAACCTTTCTCTCTGATGGCCAGTTATTTTACTTTCAGGATGTTTTTGACATGGAGAAGCATTCAAAAATTGCATTCTCTTTCCTCCCCTTAACACCTGCAGCCTCATATGATACAGTTTATTCTGCTACTTCACTGTCATATAGATCAGGCCTAAGTAGCTGCTGCAGGGACATGGCTCCTTAGTGGCTCCTTCATCCCTTGGCCATACTGAAGATTAGTGTGATCAACAGCTAGATAGTATACACTACTATTTCTATGCAAATGTATATGCATAATAGTGTTTCTTCTGGTTGCAAAGAACATTAGCGTGGTTAGCAAGTCACGGTAAGCCAATCCATAGCTTAGTGTGAACATACAGGTGTGTAGGCTCCTGGAGATTGTGGCTACTTATTTATTTATTTATTTATTTATTTATTAAATTTATTAGTCGCCCATCTGGCTGGTTGTCCAGCCACTCTGGGTGACGTACAAGATAAAAAACAATACATTAAAACGTTAAAATTTAAACCATAACAGTAAAAACCTAACCCACCCCAAAAGCCTGCCTGAACAGCCAGGTCTTCAAGGCCCGGCGGAAGCTCATCATAGAAGGGGCATGGCGGAGATCATTTGGGAGAGAGTTCCACAGGATGGGGGCTACTATTGAAAAAGCCCTCTCTCTAGTCCTCACCAGTCTAGCTGTTTTAACCGGTGGGATCGAGAGAAGGTCTTCTGAGGCTGATCTTGTTGAGCGGCATCCCTGACGATGCTGGAGGCGCTCCTTCAGATAGACTGGGCTAAAACCGTGTAGGGTTTTAAAGGTCAAAACCAACACCTTGAATTGGGCCCGGTAAACAACCGGTAGCCAGTGCAACTCCTTCAGCGCTGGAGTGATGTGATCTTGCCGGCGGCTGCCTTTAATCAGACGAGCTGCCGCATTCTGTACCAGTTGCAGCTTCCGGACCGTTTTCAAGGGTAACCCCACGTAGAGCGCATTACAGTAGTCTAGGCGAGAGGTGACCAGGGCATGTACCACCGGTGGGAGCAGATGGTTGGGAAGGTAGGGGCGCAGCCTCCGTATCAGATGGAGTTGATACAGCGCCGCCCGGCTCACAGCCGAGACTTGAGCCTCCATAGACAGCTGGGAGTCAAGAATGACCCCCAGGCTGCGGACCTGGTCTTTCAGGGGCAATCGTACCCCATTGAGCACCAGGTCCACATCCCCCAGCCTTCCCTTGTCTCCCACAAACAGTACCTCGGTTTTGTCAGGGTTCAGCTTCAGCTTATTCCTTCCCATCCAGCCACTCACCGACTTCAGGCACTTGGACAGGGTTTCTACAGCCAACCTCGGTGAAGATTTAAATGAGAGATAGAGCTGCGTGTCATCCACATACTGATGACATTGCAGCCCAAATCTCCTGATGATTGCCCCCAGCGGCTTTATATAGATGTTGAACAGCATTGGGGAGAGGATGGAACCCTGTGGCACCCCACAAGTGAGAGGCCAAGGATCCGAGACCTCATCCTCCAATGCCACTCTTTGGTACCTACCAGAGAGGAAGGAATGGAACCACTGCAATACAGTGCCCCCCATGCCTAACCTCTTCAGGCGGTCCAGGAGGATAACGTGGTCAACGGTATCGAAAGCCACTGAGAGATGAAGGAGGACAAGGAAGGTGTATTCGCCCCTATCCCATGCCCTCCTCATATCATCTACCCCAAGGCGACCAAGGCTGTTTCAGTCCCATGTCCAGGCCTGAAGCCCGATTGAAATGGATCCAGATAATCCGCTTCCTCCAAGTGCGCTTGCAACTGCTTTGCCACCACCCGCTCAACCGCCTTGCCTAAGAATGGCAAATTTGAGACTGGGTGAAAGTTGTTCAGATCTTGGGGATCCAAGGAGGGCTTCTTTAAGATTGGTTTTATTACTGCCTCCTTGAGCGCTGATGGCATTACTCCCTCTTCGAGAGATGTATTTACCACCATCTTGATCCCCTCACCCAGTCTATCTTTGCAGCTCATAATGAGCCACGATGGGCAAGGATCGAGTAAGCAAGTGGTTGGCTTTAAGGTTGAAAGCACCTTGTCCACTTCATCAGGTTGTTCTGCTGCTGCACTGCACTGCATTGAGCTAAACCATGGTTAGTCTGGAGATAGCTAAACTGTAGCCCAGGTTCAGGACACATGCTAAGCCAAACCCCGGCTTAGCTCAGCACAGTAGCAGAACAACTATGGAGGAGCAAAGTCGCCACAGTCTCCTCTCCCGGAGCTTGCACGCATGCATGCTTATTCATGCTAAGTCATGATTTGGCAATATGTGCAGATTAGGCCATTGTCACACAGCAATGAAGTAATGAGCTTTAATTTTTTTTAGTTAAAGACAAGGATCTTCTACCTTCTTATGCCCAAGCTCTTGAAGAATGGTCTCTTTTCCAAGCTATTACTGGCTTAAATGAGACAGGAAGAACTTCAGAAGCTGAAGCTCTCTGTGCAAAGGTATGTATCAGTGCTCACACAGTTATCTCATTAGGTAAGTTGATAGGTAGAGCATCATCATAAGCTGCAGTTTCCTGGTACGCAGCAGGTATTGGGTGCATTGCATATGTTTAGAATTGCTTGTATATATAACCTCTTCAAATGGCAAGTCTTTGCCAATTTCCCATCTCTACCACAGTAAAAGAAAAAATGATGAGCTGACCCTCTTCCCAAGCCAATTAATCTTGTGTAGTAGCTGAGAAAAGATGCAAGAGACAAGGTCATTAAGGTGCAATGATTATTTAGTGAGCAATTTCTGACACTTTTTGGTTGTCTCCTTTGGGGGAATTTATTCAGCTGTTCACCACATGCAAATTGCATTGCCTTTTAGTAAAATACTTTACTAACAAATAGTTTGGAGGCACATCTTTCCAGAAGACTGTGACCAGTTTTGTAGGGCAACACAGTTCCTTTGCCAAGGTGCATTTGGAATTATTAAATTTCATGACTTTGGTTTCAGTGGAAGAAGTATTAACTGACTTATTAAATAACTGCATCTTATTGGCCTTCCTACCTGTGCCTTTCTTAGAGAAGCAGCATTATCCCACCCCATTTGCTTGCTGATCAATAGATGACATCACCATGGATCCACTCAGTCCCTCCGAGTTATATTATTCACATGGAGGCCCTACGTTTCCTTTAAGCTGCTTCAAATTATTTTCTGTGTTCAACTCTACATGTTGTTTGCCTCTAGGGATTAAAATCTTTTCCAGAACAGCCGACTTTGTACTTGCTTTTAAGGCAAGTTCAGTGTAAACCACTTCTGTATTCTCAAAAAGAGCTTCCTGATGCCATCTTGGAAGAGCTCCGAAAGGCAGTTATGTCCAATTCTACTTCAGTTACAGCTTGGCATGTAAGTCTGAATATATATATATTTATTTGTCACGGTTTTGGATCTCTTTATTATATGAGCATGGTGTGGTACAATAGCAGCTGGTAATGTGAACACTGAGTGAAGCACCACACGGGAGCTGCTCCTAAATCTAACCTGGAAATCAGTCATTAACCATTGAAATTAGTCATTAGATGTATAGAAGATAACAAGTATGGTGTACTATCATCTTTGAGAAGTGAACCCCATCCACCTAGATTCAGAATGGGCTGGGTCTCTCAAAGTTTGTTTGCCTTTTTCTTTTTCTGGAGATTTGTCAAAAACAGGCATGAGCTATTTTTTTAATTATGCAAAACTTGGAAAGTCCCAGCCCATCTCCACCATCACCAGTCCTTCACTTACTGTTCCCTACACTTTTCCATGGTTTCCCACATTTTCCCAGTCTTGCTATATCCTAAGGTGGAGGGTAAAGGGGGAGTCAAAAAGGTTGACAACACTGGGGGCTCTTTCCAAGCTGTTGCTGGCTCTGCGGTCACGGCTTCTGAGCCTGCTTTGCTCATGGGAACACATGAAGCATAGTGTTGTATTCCTCCTGTTCCATTGTCTAGGACATTTTTCTGAAAAAATCCATTCCTAGAGTTCATACCAGTAATGCAAATTCTGAGCATTTTTGGACAAGCTTTCATTGCAGACATTCATGAACTTAAACCGTTTTGGCTTTTGCCTGTCCTTGGAAGGTTGGAAGAGAAGTGAGGAGGAACATTGGTGGGTGAGCCTGGTGCTGAACTATTTATGAGCAGAAACAAAATTTGGAGAGGGAGGGCATTAGTATTGGCTCTTTAATGGCTTGGAGATTTCTAAACAGGTAGAGTTGTTTGTGTACACACACACCTATTTCTTATTTTACTAATTTTCTCTCTTTCCCACCTTTTGTTCACTCTGTGACACTCATTGGGAAGAAGTGTCCAGTGCAATGTGATGAACGTGTATTTGGGAAAATAGTATGGGAAAAAGCCAAACATGGTGATCTTCAGTCAGAGAGCCTGTTTTAGCAGACAGGTGTCTCATGTGACTTTCTCCCCCAAATGGGATGCCACTCCATTGTTACAGCCATTATGTAGTGGTAGACGCCACCATTGGGGCTTGTTCAAGTCGGATTCCAAAGGGGATTGCAAGGGAGAGGAAGGTACATCTGCAGTCAGTGGTTGTTTGAGTCCAGTCATGAGAGAGACAAAGATGCATCTGATGGAAAAACATATTTTTGCAAGTGAAGCAAATTTGACAATTGAGCCATTTAGTTGTCTTGGTGCCTTCAACATCACACCATTAAAATCAATAGAAGTTGACCTCGCTGTCAGTAGAAGATCAGATACTGTAAATTAATCTTGCATCAGGGCATTCTTCTCCAGTTGATCTTTCAGGATCAAAGTGGCCTTTACATTTTCTCTTTGATGCCATTCCTGTGCACATAAATGCACTTGATACACTGCCCAGAGTATATGGCTTCTTGTATTTTATTATTTATTGCAAGCAAAAATGTTTTAACGCCATAGCCAAGAACTGAAAGGACAAAGAGTTGTTAAGCCCTGAGCTATTGTTTCACTTTTTCTTGATAACAAAAGCTCAAGAACACAAATCTGCACTTTGGGGGGGTTTTAAGGCCATGACTCAACCTGCTGTTCCAAGAATTCTCCCTTTGCATGTACCTTCTTCTTTCCTGCTTTTGTAAGTCCTCCAGTATTACCACTGCTAACTTTGACCAATAGCCAAGTTATGAAGGGAGATCAGGCTTGCTTGGAGAAGAGCTATATACCATAGCAGGGGGAAATGCCATTAGTCCTGTTTAATCTTGTTTGGCAGTCTTATAATGTAATAGAACTTTGCTTAACCATTTTGATTTTATTAATATAGGCACAGCTAGTGCATCTGACATAACTTTGCAACCTCACTTTTGTTTTCTTTTTTTCCTCTGATATAAAGTAAGTTTCAGCTACTGCAGTTGCTTACTAACATCTTTTTAAAACAGCAGCCATTGTCAGACTGTTCTAGATTAGATTGGAAAAATCATAGGAATTTTAGTACTCGGTGCCCAAATCACATTAATGCTAAACAAGTGGAACCTGCAACAAAATGTTGCAGTGTAGAGTGCACCTGTTTAGATTTTCAGATACTCAATCCATTACCCCTTCTTCAGGTTTTGGTTTTGTTCTCCTCCCCCCTCCCCTACACACACACACACCTTGAACAGTCAAAGCTCAGCCAAATGCCCAGTTGTGGGTTGGGTCATGCAGAGTGTAGAGGCACTAGTAGGGGAATTGTTGAGAGTCAGGGAGCACAAGCAAGCAGAACAGTGGGCGAGTGACCACCCCCTGCATAATTACTTGCATGGCTGGATGAGTTAAGCAGAGGCAAAAATGAGATTATAGTGGCTTAGACCTGAGTGTTAAGAGGGAAAAATACACAGATATGATATACTGAAAAAGAAAGACGCAGATAATTTTTGGTGAAACCTTGTCTTCGCAATAGTTGCATTCTATGGTTCTTTCACCAGACTGTGAGTTAGGTGTGCCTCACAGAGGTGAGAGAGATGTGAAGGGAGGATTTAGCTGTTCAGGGCCATCTGCTGCTCTTGAGCTTTTTTCCCAAATGTCTGTGCTGAGTTGCGATAGCTAAAGTGCCAGTATATTCCTTTTCAATGCAACAAGGATGGCTGTATGAGTGCCCAAAGATAACAATAGAGAGACCCAGAGTTGCATTTTTAAAATATTTGCTTCTCCTGCAGCAGCTACCTAATTTTGCTAATCCATTTTATCACGGTTTCTATGTGGCTAGCTGATGTGAACTGCACTAAGTTGGAACTTATTGTACTCATGGAAGCCCTCTATCTGGTGGGTATGTTTCATATAAAACAGCTTAAGAATCTTGCTTTATGTTACCATTCACAGCACTTAAGTCAAGGGGAGAAACTGTCCATCTTTAGCTTCTGCTGCTGCCCTGGGCTCCTACTGGGAAGAAGGGTGGGATATAAATTAATAATAATAATAATAATATAGTATTCCCCCTTCAATCCCAGATTTGATTGCAAATTCTAGTTATGAGAAAATTCATTTTTCTCCAGCTCTGTGATCCCTTTTACCCAAATCTAATATGCCTGTTAGGAAACTTCTGGCTAAAACGGGTTGTTGGTCTCATCTGAAAGGTGGCTTTCCCAGGTATCTGCCATCAGGCGGGTATTAGTGCCACCTAGTGTCCAAAGGCAGGAATGCATGGGAGTCAAGACTTCTGATGCTCCTTCCTGGTGTGATCCCAGGCCATTCTGGACTACTCGCATTCAGGACTTAATGAACTTGGAAGAAAAATTAGAAGGAGCAGCACAAACAATGAAAAACTCCACTTGATTCCCACTTAAACAGGAATATGAGAAAGTAGAAGAATTTTTCCTAGGCTGGATTCTTCTGCCTTAGCTGTTCTGTGAGTTCCAGTACTATATTTTGTCTGTATTTTGTGGGCCTTTTTCTCCCCATTTTTCCTTTTGATCCCTTGTTAGCACAAATAAAAATAATAAAAATGCCCATTCCCGCTGGCCTCAGCCTTGCAGCTACTGGGACTTTCCTGTTCCTCCCCATCCAGTTGTCTGAGGGCCGCAGCCTTTTCCCCCCCTCTCCACCCTGTCGTGGCTTGGGAAATTATTGCAGATTATAGTGATAAGGAACAGTGTGGCACTTCTGCAGATGCTTGTATTTTGAGTTTCAACACTTTACAGGAACTTTCACCATTTGTGAGCTTTGTTTTTAAAATAATATTTAATGTAATTATGAGACTAGGCATCAATTAGGCAACAGCAGTAGAAAAACATGAACCCTGGACTTTGTTCCTCTCTCCTCAGTGGTTAGCACAAGTGTACCAGTCACAGGGCATGATGCTGGCCGCAGAGATGTGTTACCGAAAAAGTCTGCAACTGGCATCTCAGCAAGGCAACTGGAGTGGGAAACTCTCTAGTCTACTAAGACTCGCTAAACTTGCCCTGGAAATCTGCATGGTAAGAGAGCCAAGTTCTTCAATGCGATATATATGGGGCTGCCAGTTTGGAAACTACAGAGAGTATAGAATTCAGGGGGCAGATTATTGACCAGGACTAGAAGGTCTAAGCATATTAGATGGATTCTGCCCTGACTGCACTGGCTACCGATTAGTTTCCAGGCTCAATTGAAAGTTCTGGTTTTGCTCTATAAAGCCTTATTTGACTCAGGACCTCAATACCTCAAGGGTTGCCTCTCCCCACATGAACAGTGTTAAATACCACAGTCTTCATCAGAGGCCCTTCTCCATGTGCCTCAGCTGAGAGAGGTGTACAGGGTGGTCACACAAGAACAGGCCTTTTAAGTGGTGTCTCCCCTCTGCTTATGGAATGTTCTTCCCAGTGAAATGTGCCTGGCACCATCATTGTCAGTTTTTTATGTGCCAGGCTGAGACACTTATTTACCCAGGCCTTTAGTATTTATTTATTTATTTAAGTCATTTCTAGACTGCTTTATTGTTTGGGAGACAAATCTCAAAGCGGTTTACAACCTAGATTAGAACATTAAGCCAAACATCACAAAATATTAAAAGAAAACATTACAAATTCAGGCCAAATATGAAAGATACATTCAAAACAGCATAATTAACAGAAAAATAAAAGTATTCTCTTAAACATAAACATTATGAGTTAAAAATCAAATACAAAAATACAAACTGCCAAAACAGCATCATTAGCAATTAATTAAAACAGCTATTCTAGGAGCTGCACCCCCCCCCAATAATCCATCTCAGATATGTCCGTAGCAGTTCTCCATGTCTAAATCCCACTCTGATTCATTCCGACAAACCATACAGATAACTTATCTCTAGCCAAACCACCATTAAGGAGCAAATGTACAAAAATATAATTTACAACTCATTCACCCATTTCTATCCAGGGCAACACAGTGTCATACAAAAAAAACAACGCAACCACTTAGTAGTTAACCTCTGTTGTGGTGCTTATCTTTGTCCTTACTGTGTTGTTGGATGAGCATTTTAAGAATTTTGTATTGTACATTGTTTTAAATATTCTGGCTTTTAATTGATTTTATCCATTTGTATTTTATCTGAAGTTGCCTTGAGGCTTATTTTTAATAAAGTGATTAGCAAAAGTAATAACAGGCAGTATTGAGCTAGCTTTTTGTGTTAATGCTAGACAGCACTGGCATAATGAGATTTCCCCTTTCTTCCTCCCATGTGTGCCCACTCCATACCCAAATCTGCTCTGGAGGGTTAGGAGAACCCCCAAAATAGATTTAGGGGGTGCGCAGGAGGAGAAGAGGGGGAGATTGTTCTGTTATGCAAGGAAGAATCCTTGTGCTGACAGAACAATTGCCTTAGTGCTACATTGCTTACAACCCAACATGATAAAACAAACTGATTGCAGTAATTTGAATTTAAAATGCAATGCTATGCTTCTCAATTCACTATTATGAGTAAAATCAGAAAATGTATGGGTGAGATGTTTCATCCATACAAATTGATATTGATATTTCTGCTAATCAACTTTCATAGCAAATATACTATGAATAAATTGCATTATTGGACTACCAACATTTTTCATAGCTGTTTGATTTCACTTATGATGATGAAAGGAAAGGTAGAAGCAGTTTTTCATACTGTCAGATTGAACCACAACCTATGGAGATGAGATCGCATGTTTTCCAACCAGTGTTTGAGCCAGAGTTACTGTCCTGGTTATCACCAAAACATTAGACAAGCACATTTTGATCTTTCATCATTCTAGCTATCCAAATTTTAGGAACCGATATGCAGTCCTGAAATAGCCTGTAATCTATCTCTCTGAAAGTTGGAGCACTATTCCATTAGTGGATTCAAAAACACTTTACCACACTTGCTGCATTAATTTAACTGAAGCTGGGAAGTTTCCTAGGAACTGCTCTGTCACTTTCCATTGGTTTTTTTCTGTGCCAAGAATGTTTTGATCATAGCCTTCATTATTAAGATACTGTGTACATTTTCAAAATGAGATTCATTAAGTAACACCTTCACTTGCCTATGGTGTTGTGTGAAACAGTCAGTTGAAACCTGAAAACAGATTTTAAAAAAATACTCTAGGAAGATTGGTAGCCTTGACTGTTCCATTGCATCAACAATTCTAGAAAGAAGTTTTGTTATGTTATAATTCTAAGTTGCTATTCACAATTATCAAGGTTAGTGTGGAGATACAAAGGTAAGCAATCTGTCATGCAACATTGCAATTAAAACCACTTACCATTATGACACAATGATATAAAACTTTGTTTTTAACATTGTTTTTGTTTAAAGGGTAATATTTCCAATGATCACTGGCCATCCCTGGTTCAAGAAGCCACAACTGAAGCTTTGAAACTTGCCTTCTGTCCCTTGGCTGTTCTCTTACAGGCACTTCTACAGTACAACCGCAAAATGGGGTCAAGGTGTGCATTGATCTGTATGTTATATGGTAACCGTCTATGCATTTAGTCAGTATTTTGGATGAAAGGAAAACATACCTAATGCAACATATCCTAAAAATCTTTTAATTCAGAAAATATCTAGATGGTAAGCTAAATAAAGTTAAACCTTAGTAAATGCTGCTGTTTACAAGAGGCTGAAGTGTAGAAGCAAAAAAGATTTTCTGTTGGAATAAAGAACAAAATGGGCAATGCTTGATGGAAAACGAAAACCATAATAGTCAAGATCTATGCATAATAAGGAAATGGTGTTTGCAGGCTTCAGGAGTGGGAGCTATTCCAGGAAGAGCAAGCAAAATCTCTGGCTGCACATTCAGTTCCTTTACTCCGGGGGTAGGGAAACTCCAGGCTGTGGGTTCCAATTTGACCCGCAACAGTTTTCATGTCATATACAGTGTCAAGTGTGGGATAGGTAAGGACACAGCTACAAAGGAACAAATGGGACCTTATGGAAGCTCCCAATTGTTCCTTTGCATGCAGGGCTCACTATGAGCAAGCCCCACTTTACCCCTTCACAGGCATAGTTTGAATTCAAATCACACCTGTAAGCAGACTTCAAAGCGGCTCACTGTAACTGCTGACCAGCTGTCAAAGTTGACCCTCAGGGGGTTGTGAAATTAAGGGTTGTATCCAACAAAGTCATCTCAGTAGCATAAGGGCTTTTTCTCCCCATGCATCCCCCTCATATCTGTTCTGGGGGTTCCCTCTACACTCTGAGGCAGGTTGGAGACACAAGGAGAGGAGAGGAAAAGGAACTCCTGGTGATAACAGAACAAGTACACTGGATACAACACTAAGGTTCCAGCCCACTGGCTGGATTCAGTTCCCCATCCCTGTCCAACTCACACACAAATTATTTGTTGAATCACAACCAAGAAATCTTGACAGTGATGACATCTTCCAGTGTTTAGGCACTTCAAATCCACCCAATTGAAGGCTGGTGGCATATAACTTATGGTTTGTTCTAATGGAGTGGTCCACCATTTTCTTTCTGGTTCAGTAGTATGAACCTCAGGTTTGTTTCCTGTTTTAGGATATAGAATCCTTCTGCTCTTTTGTAGTGTGAGTGCCCCAGATTCATGTGAAAGCTTACTGCACATATATAAATTGTGCCTTTTGAATATCAGACCATAATTTGAACCCTTAAAATGCTATAGACTTATTTTTATTTTCCAGTAATTTTCTCATCGCATCTTGTAACATATTTCTGTTTTCTTTGCAGAGAAACTCGTCGCATGCTAGAAAGAGTGGTTTATCAACCTGGGAATCCAGAAACTGTAGTATCAGTTGCCCGATGGTATCTCTTAAGACACTTATATGCCAAAAATGATTATGAATTAATAGATGTAAGCAGCACTTATTGTACAGATACCTTTTTGAATTCTTCATCTAGGAATTAGATACAGCTATATGGTTCTTGAGTTTGGCAAATGAAGTTTTGCTCTGAGCACCCACTATTTGGGAAATTTAGATGCACCAGTACTTGGGGCACAATTCATTTTTGTGCTAGTGCTGAGGTTATGAAATATCCTGTCCAAGAAGCCCAGCTACAATACATACAATACAAACTTCTTACCTTATTTAAGGCTTTTGACTTAACATGGCTATGCTCCATATCTGGAGTATACTTATGCTGTTTATCTTGGTGCCGGAGTATGTATTTTTGTTCAGTTGGTTTTTTTGGCTCTTTAACAGAAAGATGGCTAAGACATTTTAAATTATTTGTGTATTAGGTTGATAAAACATTCTTTAGAATGTCAGAAATTGGTTTCTTCACATCAGGGGAAATACTCTTGCCTGTTAGTTGTTAGACCTGAATGGCAAAAAGATTATAAAGAGTAGTGACCAGGTTGTTAAAGCCACCTGCAGTTTTCTTTATCTGAGAAAAGGGAGTCTCCAGCTTTCGAAGTGTGTTCCTTAAGAAAATTTGTGCTGTTTGTAGAATTGCCCATCCTTAAGTAATGCACTTCTGTTTTTCTTCAAAAGAAATATCTGTGCCCCGATTTCTCCTCACCCTCCAGCAAGATCAGTGCATGTCTGGGTTCACAATAGGGGGATGTGTACTGTTCCTGTCATCCAATGAATACAACTACTACTAGTGCAAAGCTGGAAGAGCTACCATGTTCCCATATTGCCATGCTTTGCTTCTCAGTACTAGGGACCGGAGGGATTCTTGGGCTACCTGCCTGGTTGCATCCCAAGTATGCATAGTGACAGATAAAATGTGAGATACACTGATGTTTTGGCAAAGAGTGTTGTGTGTTTATCTCCCTTTGATCTATAAAAGAATTACCATGGGAGCATAGCTCAGGGGTAAACTGTACAACAGTTACCTTGATACTAGATCTGTGGATCCTGGGATAAACCACATGTCCTCTTTGCTTGTGACTAGTCAGCAAGGAAATCACTTTTATTCCCACACAACTAAGATGTATTTGAGCATCAGCAATAACGTAGTATTCCACCCAATTCTTTTGCAGGTTCTGGTAGCAAATGCCAAAGCTAACGGAGATGTTCAAGCTTTGGAACTAGACAAGAAACTATCAGCAGCAGCATCCTAATGTGAGCTTCAGTGCAGAGATGGACAGACAGAAGGCTGACTCCAGAAGCCCCTGGCAACAACATCTGCTTAGCAATTGTTCTTTAAAAATCAAGGTTCCTGTTTGTTAAACAAGTAACATTAATTTTCCAACATATTTAAAAAGGAATCTGTCATTAAACCAGTTGAAATTTAGTTGAAATTTGTTTTGTGCTCAACTTCATCTACTTACTGCCTGAAAGATTCCAGAATTCTATGGATTTGGGAAGCACAAGGGCAGTGCTTTATTGGCATCTGCTAAGGTGCAGAATAGAATAAGTTTCTATCATTGAGAAACAATATTTTCATGAGTTATGCAAAAATATGCTGAGAAATGATCAACCTCAATACTGTAGCATGCGAAAGTATATCAGTATCTCTCTTTTTTACCATTTAGAGATGAACCCAATGCAGCTTCTCAGGCAAAGTAAATAATATTATGACTTGGTGATGATAAAGATTAAATCTATGATGTGTTGAAACACTTTGTACAAAATGTTTGTATTTTAGAATTTGCAATGCCACCTCTACAGTCCAGAAGCATGTGATGGTTGCCATAAGACATTGTTTTCAATGTTCACCATTTTCATATGAAATTAAAAATACATTTACTGTGCTGTCCACATTGATCTTGTGTGTCATAGATATGTTTTAGAGTGTGACCAAGTACTGGAACATGCTGTGAATGTTCACATTCGAGCATATATGGTTTGGTTTTGATTTCTGGTAGATGTGTTATTAGTCTAATTGCCAGAAATAAAACTTCAGTTTTGTCCCTTAAATTCCTGCATAGTAATCAATTTTATAAGAAATAATTATTTGTGCAAAATAATTCATAAGAGGCCCGTAGTGCCCCAGGGCCAAGTCTGTTAAGAGTCTGGTTGCTTAAGAACGAAGCCCAAAGCAGGTGAAAAACTCCTTCCAAGGCTAAATTTGTAAAGTTATTGTGTAAAGTGTTTTGGGTTTCTTGAGAATGGAAGATGTTGCATTCATTCCATACTTCCTTTTTCAGATGATTTTTTAAAATACGATGTCAATTTAAAAACACAAAGTCAATCTCTGAGGCTATAATTTGAAGACCCCTTCAAAGGGGGTGGGAAAGGAAGTTCTCTGCTGTCTCTCTTCTTGTTGGAAGCTTGGTATGTGTGGATTTTTAGCATAAAGATAGTATAAAGGGGAAGGGATAGTATAAAGGGGAAGGGTTAAGAAATGTGTCCTTCCAGATCAGTCTAGCACTACATATTGCCACCTCAGATAATGCATTGTGTGTTTGTTTTTTTAAATTAAAATCTCAGAACTAAGCCTCTGTTTGACTGGCTTCTCCCACCTTCAAATCTTCTGGAAAATTTAAGTTTTAACTCGGATGCATCAGGATCTAATTGGTTTAAGTCTCTACTGAATCTGGACTTTTATAATTAACATAAGTGCTTTTGCTTATCATTTTACCGAAAACATAATACATGTTTGGTTTATAGGCTATTAGGATATGATAATTACAATAAATATGAACATTTGGGATTTCTCAGTGCCTGAAAGAGTGTTCAGTACCTTGGCAGAGTTGTTTTTTTACTTCAGAAACTCATTATCCTCATTGCTAAGTTTTATTCCCTAAGAGGCAAAAAAACTTTGCGGTTTAAGAATGTACCTATAGCCAACAGGTATTTCTATCAAACTTTAAAAAGCAGGGAGATTGGGCACCTATAGTGAATGCACCAGGGGAGCAGGAGACCTGACCTCCTCTTTGAGATATTGTACTGCCCTACAAATTTGTAAAAATGCAAACACAATTTGGGTTGGTCTTTCACAGTCCAATCCACTTCCTGTGTAGCTTGGAAGAATTTGGTAACATGTAACACTTTAGACAGTCATGTCTTCTCCCAAAGAATCCTGGGAAGTGTAGCTAGTGAAGGGTGCTGAGAGTTGGTAGGAAACGTCCTGTTCCCCTCACAGAGCTTCCATCAGAGCAGCTGATTGTTAAACCAGTTTGGCCACTGGAGCTCTGTCGGGAATAGGAGTCTCCTCTCAGCACCCTTCACAAACTACACTTCCCAGGATTTTTGGGGGGAAGCCATTACTGTCTAAAGTGAAATGAAGGTCTGGTGTGGGTGTGGCCCCGATTAGCAGAGCCAAGCAGCTGTGAGTCTGACTTTTAGAACACTGACAGCTGGTTCTTACTGAGCATGCCAGGGTTTATCATTGACTTCAATGTTAAATTTATTAAATTAATTAAAAATCAGCCAGGCATTTCTGTAACTTTTAAACTGCAGAAGATGAAGGTCAAAGTATTGGGCAAGGTCAGTAATAGGATTATAGGTTCTCTGTGAACATGGCTGATTTTTAATGAATTTCAACAAATTTGGAGAACTCTGACAAAAAAGTTCAACAGGAGTCTGGATTTTTTTTTCTTTTTACACTTTGAACTCTCGATTCTCTCTGACTGTTTTGTGTATCACCATGAAAATTTAGAGGGTTGTTAAGCAAGCATTTCTGAGTTCAGGACTATATGTTTTGTAAGGTTTTGTTTTGAAATGAGCTTATGGGAAGCATCAGAATGGCATGGGGGTATTTTCAGTTTAACATCGCGGAATGCAAAAAATCCATGCTGGCTATAGTATACAGTCACTCTCATTGTTTTGCCTGCAGCTTGCTATTCTGCATCCTGTAATTACCTTTAACCTTGCTATATTGAATGACTCAGGTGACTGCTTAATATGTTAGCAAGATATGTTAACAGCCCAAAGATAAAGAGCACTTTCTCTGTTCTTCTGCTACCTACTCTCTAATCAAGGTTTTTTCTCTGCCTCTATTAATCATTCCTATCGCTCTTAGATAGGAAGGTAAAATGCACTAAAGTACAACCTGTTGCCACTATATTAGAGGAAACTCTCTGAATAAGTTTGCTGTTTTCCCTCCTGTGCAAGACTAGCTTGTTGAAAGGTTAGTAAGAACCAATTTGTAAATTTACCTTTTCATAGCTGTTTCAAGAGAAGTGATTGTAGTCTCTAAATTGCAGATTGTAAGACTGAGGAAGAAGAATGTGAGTAATTTTCTCAGTGTTTTAAATTAGGACAATGGCTGATACAGAAGAGCTGTGTACAGTGCAGTCATGTCTTGTATCTGCTGTTTGGCACTATATTATCTCTGAAGCAGGATTATAGCCAGAACACTGTGGGGTGCATCAGGATTTGAAAGAGCAGTAGCACTTGGTATTAAGTCCTCCCAAGAGCCACCAGTCTCAGTGGTGAAGCACCATGGAGCATGTCAAGACAATGGGGAGGGAGGGAAAGAAAGGGGGAACCCCCCCACTCTTTGCTACCACTGCTGCCCCTTCATGAAAATAAGGAAAGCAAGGAGTGAGGACAGTTCTTTGGAGACTGGTGGGGACCGGGGGCATTCATTTCCCAAGGTCCTTGGATTCGCTCAGTAAATAAACCGTTTCCAATTTACCTTTTTGAAAAAGAAATTAGTTCCATTTCCAGGTTAGGCCAAGGGGAGTTTGTTATTGATTGCTAAATGACTAAAAAGTGCTAAATGACTAAATATCATACAAGTTTAAGAAAATATTGATGAATTGTGTTTACTCCCTTGAGTATGGAGAGTATTCTCCATACTTGAGAGTATGGAGAGTTGGCCAAGGAACAGCAATGAGTTGCCATCCTTCTTTAATCTCTTTTCATCCTTTATGCCATGCTACCTTTAGGTGAGATTCAACATTACTCCTGTGGATACAACAGGACTTCCCTTCCTCTCCTCCCCATCTGTAGTCCCCCAATCTGCTCCAGAGCCCCCCTCCCAACCCTCTGGAGCAGATTTGGGGGCAGGAAGGGGGCTGCAGATGGGGAGGGAAAGAAGGAAGAAGTTCACTTGTGTAAGCAGAAGCTTGTTCTCACAGACAGGTACCATTGGATACAACCCTCTGCCTTTTTCTGATCTTAATTCTCTTGTGTCAAAATAAAAGCAGCAACAAAAAAACAGCCTCTATGAATTGGAACACTATGCAGGTAAGAGTAATCATTTGAATTTTCAAGACTGTTACTGAAGTCACAGAGATCTAGCTTTTTCATAAAATTGGGTGTTTTGGGGGGAAGTTATATGTAGCTGTCTTTATATGAATGGCATCCATACACTGCAAAGATTTCATAGGTCTGTCTGTAATCTGTGTCCCAGGCTAAAAAACAGGCTTATGGTTCTGAGAACTTCAGAAGATAACAATGCTTGGTTAATAATTGCCAAAATAGATCAGGCAACTGCTTGTATAATAATTACTGTCAGCCCTTTATTTTCTTCAAAATATAAATTATAATGCATTAATATGATTCAGATTGATTTGAGTTAAATCTATTATAGACATTGGCAACCTATTGTACAGTAGCACTGCAATCTTCTAGGGAGACATAAGAAAACAAGGTTGGTATAGCAGGATTGTCGAGTTTTTTTTCCCCAGCCTCTTGCAACTTTCCCTAGATGGGCCAACTACAAATACTTTTTTGAAAAATTGTGTTAGTCTTCTTGAAGTTCAGTTATCTTCCGTTGTATCTTCTTCATGTCTTGTTTGAACTTTTCTTCTTCAAGCTTCAGCTTTGTTGTCTGTATTTGCTTAAGTGCGTTAAGAGAGTCACGTATTGACTGAAATCCTGGTAAATAACAGGCATGCTTAGATTAGGTTGACAAACACTGGTTTGACTAATGCATTTTTCTTTTTAAAAACTAGTAGGCAATTCAATTTACTTTGATACCTTCGTAAAATTATATTTGAGTTTCTGCACAATCGAGAAGTGAAATTAAAATTTCCGTATTTGCTGTAATGATTTTTCTCTTATGCTCTGGTACTTTAATGTAGCATTACAATAACTGAGGAAGTATTACACTGGATGCCTAAATATGGAAATGTTCAGCCTATGAGTTTATCAACTTAATTTTCATTGTGAGATCCAGCCACTGCCCAAGGAAGGGCAACTATTCCTCATCCTTTATGGCAGGAGTAGCCAACGTGATGCCCTCCAGATGTTGTGGACTGCAGTTCACATGAGCCTAAGCCAGCATCGCCAAGAGCCAGGGATGATGATTGGGGTTGGAGCCCGCACCACACTGGCTACCCATGTGTTACAGGGTGTCACTCTACAGCAGTTGTTCTTAACCTGGGGTGCACGCACCTCTGGGGGTGTGAGACACTTTTTCTAGGGGTGCAAGGCGTTGTTCAAGAGATTTTAAAAATTCATTTATGTTAGCTAAAGTAAAGCTAAAGGTGTCCCCGCACTTATAGTGCGAGTTGTTTCCGACTCTTAGGGTGATGTCTTGTGATGTTTACTAGGCAGACCGTATATATGGGGTGGGATAGCCAGTTCCTTCCCCGGCCTTTCTTTACCCCCCAGCATATGCCGGGTACTCATTTTACTGACCACAGATGGATGGAAGGCTGAGTGGACCTCGACCCCTTCTACCGGAGATTCGACTTCCTCCTTCTGTTGGAATCGAACTCCGGCCGTGAGCAGAGCTTCGGCTGCTTTACCGGCGCTTACCACTCTGCGCCATGGAGGGTCTGTTATGTTAGCTAAGTTAGGCTAAAACACACATTAAAATTAAATTAAATTTAAAAATGAACAGTATTTTTTAGGGGGTGCGAGAGCATATTTTGGAAATCCAAGGGGTGCTGGCAGTGTGAAAGGTTAACCACTGCTCTAAAGAATCCCAATCCTTGAGAAAGGACTTTCTGGGGGGGAGGGTGCCAGGGAGCGTTGATTGAGTAGTGGAGCTCACCAGTTACAGTAGGGCGCCACTCATACGGCGGGTTATGTTCCAGACCCCCGCCTAAAAGCGAAACCCTCCAAAAAGCAGAACTCATTCAATAGAATGGCGCCTGATGCCTGAAAAACGCCATAAAAGCGGAACAAGCACCTTATGAGTGGGGCCTTACTCTAATTGAAAGCCGCCATATTAGCGGAATGCTAAAAAGCAGGCTGCCAAAAAGTGGGGCCCTACTGTACTGAGTGCTTCAGTCATGTAAATATGGTATCTTTCTAGGAATGAATCCAGGAAATTAGCTATGGGTTTGTTACTTTTTCTTCATTAATCAGAATCTCTGGTTAGGCTTTAGATTCTTGAATAACTTATTGCCAGAATGACCAAGTTCATAATTATAAAAGAGCTCTTGTAATAATTCTTGTTTATTCTCAAGAATGCACTTTTGTGTATAACCAAGCCTTCTGCGGCTACAACTGCAAATTCATAAAGGCAAATGTTCTCAGCTATCACAAGACACTGCCCGGAAGCTGTATGAAGAATGACAGCATGCTACTGCTCTCTACACAAATCCATTCTCAAGCACATGTGGTGCATGCCACATATAGGGATGGGTGAGAATTTCCGTTCGCATTTGAAGCAGAATTTATCAAATTCACAATTTCCGAAACAATATGAGAACCAAAACACAGCCATCCTTCAAAATTTGCATTTATTAGAATTTTGGGATGCAGTTTGCCAACTAAACAACATTTACAAAAATGCATATATTGGGGGAAAGTGTGCATAAAAATGAATACATGAGTGAAAATAACACGCAAAAAGGCATGAAGTGATGAGAAATGGCTTGCAAAAATGTGTACCTTTGTCAAAACTGCCTACAAAAATGTGTTTATTTGGAGCAATTTGCACTAAAATGGTGGAGAATTTTCATGAGGATTTTTTTAAAAAAAATTGCAGATCATTGTAGAAATGTAGAGAACTGAATTTAACATTGGAAAAATTAGAAACTGACAGGACCGAGACGGATGGATCTTTCCATCCCTAGCCACATAGAACCCTTTTAAAATATATGGTTGGCCAAATGTAATAAATTGTGAATATTGGTGAATACATATTTTCTGGTGACCCAACATCACACTAAAATAATACTTGAATAGTTACTGCAAATAATGATTCATCCACAGAAAAGATGATGTAATTTGCTACTACTTAGTATCATAATAAATGGGATATCTGAAACCAACCTTATAGCAGATGGGTATATTCTGACTGATATGCTAAGTTGGAAATAAGAGTCAAAAAGGTAGTGGATTTGAGTGTTAATATGCAATGGCCTGATAGGATGCCTCTCTTCAAAGCTGATTTTGACATTAGTGGAAGAACCATCCTTCACCAAGCCTTGAATGGCACATTAACAATATAAACTTCTCTCTTTCTGGTTGAATTTGGTAAGCATATCTGACTGGAGGATAAGGAGGGAGTTAGATACGTTTCTTCTTGATACTTAAAAAAAAAAAAAAACCTCACCTGATCTATATTCACTCTGGATTTCCTCCAGCTCATTCCACATCAGTTTTTCAAGTCTAGTAATCCTTGCATGAAGCTTGTTTTGATCATTTTTCACCTGGTTCAACTCTACATCAAATTGCTCTGTTCTATCTGTGCATTCTATCTTTTTGGAGAGGAAATAAAAACCATCTTCCATTTTCTTTTCCACTGTTTCCTTTTAAAAGATAAGAGTATGATAAATTAATAGAACTACAAAAATGGGAATCATTTTTATGTTTTCCATAAAACTGGCTTACCAGTATGAATTATTGCTTCTCAATTACGTGTTAATTCTTTCCTGTAAAGACTCATCACACAACTAAATAATTTTGTGACTGCAAGGATTAACGCTAGCACAATGGACTTCTCCCCTCTTCTTCCATATGTGCCTAGTGTTGTCCCCAAATTGGTGCCAGAGGATTGGAGGAACTCCAGAACAGATTTAGGGTGTGCACAGGAGGGAGGAGAGGGAGAGAACATTCCACTGCACTAGCAGAAATCCTTACACTGATGGAACATTTACATTAGCATTGTTGGAATCAACCCAATATGAATATTTTAAATTATATGTGGTTTGGATCCAGCTAAACTATACTCGGGGGAGATTCATTAAAATTAACAGACCTAGGTTAGTCATGTTGATTAATTTCAATAGGAGGACTAATGTTGGATACAATCCAATTTTTTATTTTCAGTTTTTAATCCTAGTAGACTGCTTAGGTTCTGTTTAATTTCATCAAACAGAGCTTTATTACTCCACATTTGTTTTTCAAATCTAGTAATCCTGGCATAACATTTGTTTTGATCATTTTTCAGCTGGCTCAGCTCTGTCAAATTGCTCTGTGTTATTTGTCCTTTTGCAGAGGAACAAAATCTTCCATCCCCCCCATTTCAGTTCCGTCACTGTGCTTTAGAGAGAAACAAATAGGTACCTGCTCCCTATTATATGGGGAAGTCTTATTTTCACGCAGTACCCAACAACTTGTTTTAGGCTAAGAGCCAGTGTGGGGTAATAGAATGTTGGATTAGAAGTAGGCACTGTTTTAATTGCCATTAAGTCCACTAGGGTGCTCTTGGACCACTAACTTATAGTGTAGCCCTACTTCACAGGATTCCTGTGAGGGTAAAATTGAGGCGAGGGGAAGGACATGGAAATTATGTATGTCACCTTGATCCCCTTGGAAGAAAGGTGAGATATTAAATGAAAATAAAAATTTAAATATATGTAGTGGAGATAATTGCATTTTGAAATTGCAATCGGCCACACTTAGACACCTCTTAACAAACACTCATTTATATACTACTTGCTGCCTTTCAACAACAAATTCACAAATGGATATGTGAATTGTTAAACAGTGTAACCTCCATGGTGACATTAGTCCATGAAAGCCCAGATTCCTTTGAATATCTACTTCAACAACTGAAAAGGAAGATCCAAATAATTGTGGTACTGTAGAGATTTGAATTATCTTCTCCCATCAGTTGTAAAATCAGCCATGGCCAAAGGGATTTTCACCCTCCACTATTCATTATGGCAACAATTAATATTAAGAGAATGACTCCACAAAACCTGCCCCCTTACTCCTAATACAGAAAGGAGAAAGTTTCCTCCTTCAAAATTCAAAGCACCCCAGTGCTTGATCTTTTTGAATTGTGAACATTGACTTTGATATTTTACAATATGAAAGGTGACATTTAAAACTTGCTATATAATGTCAGCAATTTATGTTTAGCAGGTATTTAGATTTTAAACTCTTGTATGTAAGAATTGGATTTCTCACTCCTGTGACATCTGTTAATGAAATGAACCTTTCCAGCTGCATCAAAAATACCGTCTGAGATGCTTAAATTCAGATAAACACTGTGAGCCCTAATCTTGGAACAAGGATTTCCTGAAACTAAACACTCACCTTAAGTACTTACATGGGGCTAAGAACTCTTCTACTGCCAAAAACCAACACTAATTTAGAATGTCATTCTTTGAAAAGTGGGCACTCTGTCATCCAAGGGACACATATTCAAGCCAGTGTATTATGATTGTGCTTGTAATAATGTAAAGTACCCATACTGGGAGGTAATTTTTTTTTAAAAATGCATGTTTTCTTATTGTTCCATTTCACAGAAGCAAAGTTTTGATATTACCTCTTGATAGCAGCATGCTGAGCACAAGGGCTAAAATATTAAATTTCAAGAGAATATCAGATCTCCAATAATAACATTGGACCCCCTTCCACCCAGTTTCCTTGACAAGCTTCTTTGCTTCTGTGCCCATTTTCCCTCCTCAGATTCTCCTCAGGGATATCCCTCCCCCAAATTTATCTTTGCCTGCCGATCCCCTTAGCTTAAAATGGCACTATTCCACCTGTATTCCCTGAAAGCATTTAAGCTAATCTCAGGTTGTATTCTTCTTGGGAAACCCCTAGTTACTAGTGCTTTCATGAGCTCTAGGTTTTACCAGGTCTTGATAGGTACATAGTTATTTGCATGGGACATAATAGCTATAAATATTCTTACCAGTCTTTCTTTCATTGTGCCAAGAAACTGATTTGTGAGGTAGGTTTGCTCTTGTTCAGATCTCCTCACTTCATTTTCTGTCCATTTCCATTGATTTTGAATTTGATCTTTAAAGTCATTTAAAATACCATTTACCCTAACATTTAAAGATAATTGATTTTTAATTACCATTAATGACTATCCATGCAATATAGTATGAAAACCAACTATTAAATTTGGAGACACCCCTCTCTCTTATCTGTACATGAACTTACATTTTAAATGTTGTAACACTATACATCAAACTGGCCTTTTAATTTTTTCTAATTTTGTGTTTGCCAGATACAACTGTATCAAGACTACCAAGCTTTGGTGTGTGGTAGCATCAGTCAATCAAGTAAATGCCACTACAGAATCATACCAGGTACCACATTGGAAATATTTATTATTCTGTATGTGTCCAAGTTTTCTAAAGTTTTCTGTCTGAGATTTATGAGATTGTCAACTTTCTATTCAAGGATGTGGATGTCAGTATAAGATTTGGACACAAATGTACTCTAAATATGCAGCAACTAAGAATCTGACACTGATCGAAGGTTCATTCACTTTTCAGCATGATATGCTGGTCCTATGAATACAATGTTTATGCTGGAAAACCCAAAGACTGATCATTCAGAAACAAACTACAGGACTGGTTGAGTCTAGATCTCCAAAGCCTGAGGAAGAAATGAGGATCTGAAATATAGGCACAATAAGACCATCCTTAATGAAACACCTTGAAATGAACAAAAGCATTAACCAGATATGAGAGTCTTTCCATAGGAGACTGCACTTACATATAGAATGTCAGCAATAATTGGTGCAATGACTCAAGGCCATATTTTACTCATAGCTCTGAATCTCTTTGAGTTTGTGGTTGACTTAACTTGAATCATGCACTTAACTATTGGTTTCTGTGTCAAATTTCCTATACTATATATTAAGAAATTGGCAGTGAAAACTAGGAGCCCTGTATAGAGTTCTTATTGTGAGTTGAAAAGGGTGTTCTTTTAAAAGAATAGGCTATGATGTTCACAATCTCCACCCTGGAAGGATTTTTGGCATTAATGCATCCAATATACTAAGTTGTTATTACATTTCTGAATACTCAGCCACATGTTTTTAAAACTGCACAAATAAAACAAAAACAGCAGCTGGAGGAGACTATTTCTCCTTCATGTGCTAGGCTTCTATATGCAGGGATTTTTTAAATGCAGGGAAACTAAAGAAGGTGCATACACCTTTGTACATGCATAATCTCTGGGCTACAGTTCAAAATGAAATATTACAGTAAAGGGGGGAAGTATAGTTTTCCTTTGCCTTTGAATATAAGAAGCAAGTTTTGCTTTTAGAGGGGACAAGAGCTTTACTTTGACATTTTTACTTTGCAGCTAAGATAATTATTTCTACTGAGGTTTTCTTCTCACTGGTCTATCAGGATTCCAAATGTATATAAAATTAATGGTTCTGTTTTGCTGTCTCATGCCAATTGGCCTAAAGCAGATACATTAACAGAATTAAAAAGCTTCCATCACCTACTTGAGATCCAGAAGCTGCAGTTCATGGTGTTGATTTCCTTGTACTGCCTTTAAATTTGAGTTTTGCTCAGAGTTTGAAGTCTCTATCTTGCCTAAAAGCTGCATTACCTAATAAGAATTCAACAGGGAACACTCTTTATGAGGCATAACTCCAGCACTTACATTAAATACACATTCTTGCTGCAGTGAAAAGCCAGAATTTCAGCCAGGCCCATTTTTAAGAGCTTTTCTCAGAATTAATTTAACTTTGTAATAAAGGCTTGCCATCAACTTGTACAAAACAATTTAGTACCCACCAGCATTCCTTGGATCTAAGGTTAATTCAGTGGAGCAATTATGACTTACTAAAACGTTAGGAGCACAATGCATTTGGGAGTACATAAGAGTGCTTGGATCAGATTGATGCCAGGCTCACTCTTTATTTGGAAAACATATCCTGAGATACCACCACACTACAATTGTTAACAGGCAGTAATAAACACACATCCCATGCACAAAAAAGAAATGAGCTAGATTAGAACTCATGAAGGGAGAAAGTGATTTTTAAGTGTTTTGTGTTCCTTAATGATAAGTTTTGTATTCTGATTGTATGTGTACTTCTCATAAAAAGCAGGGTATAAACCAGTAACTAATAATAAATAGTAATTGACAACTCAAATGGAATTCAGGGCAGGGGCATTTGCTCATCACTAATTCAGATATAGATAGGATTTAACAATTTGTTAGGACTTCTATGAGCCAACACTAATAAAGCTTTATTGAGTTTTCTAACTGTAGTTTAGAGACTGTGATAATAATAGCCATAATACTGTATGCCTCCTGGTAGCATATAAAGACTTGCTCCTAGGGAGCTTAGGCATGTTTTATCTTTTTGTGGAGGAGAGCTTGGGTGGGATCTAGACTTCCCCATCTGAGAACAGACAGGCTTAAGATCTAGCAGAGGTTCCCACTGGAGGGTGAGAGGTTATATTTGCCTATCCCTCCCTGCAGCTTCTTATGCTATTTCTCACACTCTTCTGTAGGGACCTCCAACCAGTTTCCTGGCAACTCTGAATACAACCCGCTTAATTTTGTTTAGTAATCTCAGTAGCCAAGCTTACAAAAGCTTTAGCAGTAAGAACTTATGACAACAACCTATTTTAGTATTAACAGCAGGGCTGGTGCCAGGTGTGACTTGGCCTTTGGGCACCAGCCTACCCCAGGCCTGCTGTGCCATAGCCCAATCCCCCAACCAGGTGGTACAAGCTTGCCCACACATCCTGTCTACCTCTCCCATCCCTGTGAATGACATCTGTGTTGTGCGGACATGCCTACCATCAACCAAGATGGCAGTAGGGCATCAGCCCCTTAGGGAAGCACCCACTTCCCTAAGCGCACAGGATGCACATCATTCACAGGGACAGGTGGGTGGTGGGGGGCTTATTGAAGCCTGCGCTGTCTGTATTGGGGGAGTGCCTGGGAGCTCTTTGTCCACGATCCGCATCAGGTTCAGAAGCTGATGCGGATTGTGGTACAGGAGCACTGCCCTTCCACGCTAAGGACAGGCCCTCTGCTGGTGGCCCTGATTAAGAGCCAGAGGACATTTTCCCCAACACAATTTGAAATATGCAAGACATTTTTAAATGATTTTTTAAAAAATGAGTACAAAACATAACTATGCCATATCAAGTGTGAAGAGTACACTTAAAGAGAACTAGGTGCATGTCTTTCCACAAAAAGATAAAACACCTACCACCAAATACTTGGAAGAGAAGTCCTGTTCTCTTCCTGGCTGTCAATTTTTGAGTCTTTAAAAGATGTATACCGTATGTGCTTGACATGATGCAGACTGTTATACACACCCAATTCTCCACATGGTGAGAATTGCAGGGGCAGTAGCAGAGTCTGTGTCATTTGGAATTAGGTCATTAGAGGTTTACTGGCTTTTCGTGATTGATTCATATATGGTTTATTTACATATATACAGGTTGTGCATAGGTGAAGATGCAGTAGACTTTCTTCCCCAAAACCAAACTATACATGGAAGCATGCCAAGCAGAAGGCTAAACTAAAATCTTTTTCTCTAACATGCTACTTTTCCATGTGCATTGATGCAAAAGCAAAACATCTATCCCACACTTGGATTCTGAAGTTGTAAAATCTGTGGGGGTGTTGTACTATGTGATTATTTCTAAAGGTGTAGGTAAGGGCAGTATTCAACTAAATTTTTGTGCTGGCAGTAGAGTTAGGGTTCCCCCTTCCCCTGTGCATATCATGCACTGCCCCCAAATATGCTCTGGAGGGTTTCAGGGGAAACCCAAAGAGAGGAGGAGATTGTTCCGTCAGGCAAGAAGAAATCCTTGTGCTGGTGAAATTGTTTTAGCACTACATTGAATGCAGTCCTAAGCTTTGGGTGTGCAAGTGTGTGTGAGTGAGTGAGAGAGAGTGAGGATGTGTGTAAAAAGAGGCTCTTTTCCTGTTGAGGTTTTATTTGTCTTTTTTCCTGCTTCATGTCTCTTCACAGGAAAGGACTAGCTTTGTTTTTACATACTTTGATAATCTGGTCTATATGATTTTAGACATGTATTTATTCTATTTTCCATGGAAAGTGGAAACATTATTATCTTTCAAGAGAAAGACAGGTATCAAACAAACTCCTTGTTACATTTTTCAGGTGGAATATTTTCACTTGCATCCTCTCAGGAATGCCTATCTTTTGAGAAAGATAATGGCAATAAGAAATGTAGAAGATTGGGAAATAATGTATGGGTAGTATCCTTTGATTAAGTGACTGCATCAACATTTTTAATAATGAAGCAAAAGAAAAGACCAGCTATATAATACTTGCTGAAGAATAGCTTTGGTCCTGAACAAAGCAGGAGATGAGAGTACACCAGGACTTAATCTCAACAATCTTGGTGTGACACTTGAATATTGCTTATTTTACCCCCAGTCAATCTGCCCTTGCCTTGCTTCTTACTTAAGCCAGCCCAGCCCAGCTGCATATACATTGTTAAATAAAATTAAAAATTATTTATTGGTATTTATAAAAGTATGTATATACTGTTATCTTGCAAAACATCAGGGTGGTGTACAACAACATTAAAAGAGACAGCCAGTGTGGTGTAGTGGTTAGAGTGTTGGACTGGGACCTAGGGAGACCAGGGTTCAAATCCCTGTTCAGCCATGAAGCTCACTGGGTGACCTTAGCCCTGTCACTGTCTCTCAGCCCAATCTAGGGTGCTGTGAGGATAAAATCAGGAGGGCGGGACCATGTTTGTATGCTAGCTTGAGCTCCTTGGAGGAAAGGTGGGATATAAAATTAATAATAAACCTTTAAAAGTAATACAGACAGTCTCAGTGTTCTTGTAGAAATCAGCAGGGAAGTGGATGGGTTAGCTCTGTCTATCATTGGCTCTGGCTCTGCCTATTATTAGCCTTCCTACTTTCCACTCCAGCACTCCCAATAGGCACTAGCCACCACTGATGCTGTGATGGGTACTCCAAGGCATTATGGAAAAAGATTATGGCTTTTATCTGTCCACCACCGGGGGGGGGATCCAAGGTAGGCACCAAATTATTTGTTTTTACAACTCCGTTTTATTAATTTTAACAAGCTTATGCACTTTTATGCAGTGTTTAGCTTTCTGTGGAAATAAGGACATCTCACATTAATTAACAATCAAGCTAGATTGATTCAAACAATAACATTAACCATGGTTTGTCTGTTTAGATGATACAAGCAAAGACTATAGTACCTGCTTCTATACAGTACTCCTTACAGCTTCATCAGAGGGGGGAGGGGGAACAGCATGTTAGCCAAGGTTTGGTGTAGCTCATTCACATTACACTAAATTATTGTTATGAGCATGGGGGTGTGTGAAATGGATGATTTCTATGGGTCACCTTTGCAGCCCCTGATTTGGAATCCTGTACCTTGGAATGAGGAACTGGCTCTGCTGGCCAATGAGTCCTTTGTTTTGATAATAAGAGTGGCCAGGTAGTTAATGAGCCTATTTAGTTGCCCTGGCAACTGGTGAAATGGGCCAGGAAGATCCTTTTGTTATTGAAACTCTTCAGGAGAGCATTCCCCCCTCCTGGAGCTGAGGAGAGTTTGGTGCTCGTAGTTTTGGAGTGTGTTCTAGAGAATGGCTGGGGCCGCAGGCACGCAGAGGCTATCTCTCTGCATCATGGCTATAGGATGCCTCTGCACCCAGATGGAAAAGCTGGATATTGGACTGCTGATGCCTTGAACCCCTCCATTCTTGAGCTCAGGTTGGATTGTGTGTAAATAAACCATATTTCATAAAGACACCGCAGTCTCCACTGACCTTCTTCCCAAAGGAAACCAAACCCTGGATGGGCGCAGGGACCCCTGAAATCTCACTGCTCAGATTGGTGGAGGCGCGCAACATTATAGTTAAACATGATGTTTGAATGTGGCCTCTGTCTTTCACTAAGATCAACAGTTTTGAATAAAGTGGGGAACTGGGGAAATGTTTGACATACCTTTTAGATTCACTCACCTTCATCTCTGCATTATTAGCATGATTCTCTAATGTAGACTGGATAGTATAAATTTGTCTCTCTAGTTTTGAGATCTCATGCCGGATGATATTTATATCTCCAGAGAGTTTTGCAATGCTGGCATCACATCTGGAAATAAAAGTTGATGACAGAACACAAAGGTAGTGCTGACAATCTCTAAATCCCCATAGTAGCATCAATTCCCAACATGATCCCTTACCCACAAGTGCATTGACACAAACCAGCTACTTTCCTCACAAGATGAATCCATTTATCATGCACTTAGCTCTTTGACTCTTATCTAAAGACACCCACCCCAACCAATCACTCTGAGGGTGTCTTTGCAGAGTATCTGAAAAATACGATAGATAGACAATAAGGCCACTATGTAGTTAATCAGAGCAGGCTCTACAATGCATATAACACCAGGTCTACACAATAGCATTGGTTTCCATGCCCAATTTAAAGTGCTGCTGTTGACCTTTAAGCAGTCTGGTCCAAGGATATGTTGAGACCCATCACCGTCTACCCATACAGAGACTCAATTTTTTTTATATTTGTTGAATTATCTGTCAAGGTATGCCCATAACAGTGCCTATGTTATTAAATTCCTCTCCTTGATCTTTCTGTTCCAATATTTATATCCCACTTACCCTGTCTGTAGAAGCCCAAAGCAGCTAAGAACACTTTCAACCCACCCAAGCAAAATAATTTTTTAAAAAATGCTTGGCAAAAGATCGTATTGTACGCACAGGCACCAAACAGCCAACCCTTAGGCCCTCACCTATAGGCCACTATAGACCCAGCATGGTAGAAATTTTCCTGGTAGAAGGAAAACATCAGGCAGTTATTTAAAAGATGAAGTATTAGGAAGAGAAATGCCATGAATACCATGGTCTAATGAACAGTAATAACATTAACTATACATTTATCACATGTTTCAGTTCAACTAGCATGGGACAATAGAGTATGGCATGGGAAAATGTTGTGGAATTGCACCTCCCCTCCCCCAAACTATACTGCAAGATGCCATCTGAGTGCTTTAGAAGATCCTTTTGGGTCTGAAAAGTACTGCCTGTGAACTGGTCTTTAAATCTCCATCAATGAACTATAAACAGCTTTTTTTAAAAAATAACCATTAATGGGATGATATTGCCAAGGACCACAATTCCATCTGCATGTGTAATTTATATATAATCATTGCTCAAAAGATGAGCAAAATGTATTTACAGTTCCTGCTGGCACCCTGATGAAATGGAAAAAAGGGTGTTCCAGCCTTTAATATGTATGTTAGCCTGGCACCTCTTAAACTCTCGAATGCCTAATCTTCCTCTGCTTCCTAATTTGGTCAATACAATGCTATATTGCATATGAACTGGCTATTGAGAAGCCCTAAGTTCTTCTATTTCATCTAAAGCATTTCATCTAAAGCAGCATTGCAACACACTCACATGGAGTCCAGCATTTCCTATTGTTAAGCTAGAATGTCAATCATTGGCCACCCTGGGCTCCTATTGGGTGGAAGGGCAGGATGTAAATCTAATAAATAAATAAACATTGTTCTGTGGTTACAGGCTGGCCTCCAGAAGGGTGAAACCAGGGCCTGGCTCATTATTCTCAAACTCTGGCTGAAATCAATCTGTTTCCCAACTGGTCTGGCTCCATTAACATTACAGGATGAGTTCCAGTCAGTATGGAAACAAACCTTGCCTCAAAAGCTCCAACTATATGGACTCTCCCTGGGTTATCTTATCTCTCAAGGATATGATACGGCTAGATTGATACTCAATCAACGTATTGCTGATATTGAGCGCCAACAAGCTCTGGGTCTATCCTCCAACTATGCCTCAATTGATAGAGCATTACAACCCAACAAACCTGCAACCTATCTTTTCACGCTCCAGGTTCAAAAACATCGTAGAGCTTTCACAATGGCACGTTTTAATGCCCTTCCCTCTGCAGTTCTGGAGGATAGATACCAAAAAATCCCTTACTAAGATCGTAAGCGTCCTTGTGATGCTGAAGAGGTGGAAACAGTGACATGTCCTTCTATACTGTACATTTTATCGCAGTCTACGAAGAACTCTAATTGAACCGCTTATATCGGAAACCTTAGGACAATCAGATGCATATTATGTCCTTCTACTCCTCTCTGATCAAAATAGTTACACTACTCTGTGTTGCCGAATTTTGTGCTACAGCAATTAAAATTCGCCACAAACTGACTCTAGCCATCTCTTAACTCCTGTCCTTCACCATAATTATGTCTTTGACGTCTCTATTTTATAATATGTTTTAATATAACATAACATAATTCCATTCTACAATGTTTATGTTTATGTTTTTAACAACCTTATTTGATTTTATTCTATCCTGTTTTATTGTATTCTACCTTTGTGTATACTGGGATAATTTTTCCCCCTCCGATAGTTTTATGCCCTATGCGTTTTCCTTCCCTTTTCCCTTATGCTGGTCACCGACCGTAACAATAAAGAGATATATGTGTGTGTGTGTATAAATCATCCTCCCTTTTGTTCACCTAGAAACCATGCTTCTTTGATTGCCCTAGTGTTTTCTATTGTTTGTTTTCTAAGACTATAATTGTCAGAGCCCTGAAATCTGTGTAATTTCAAGGAGGCAGGCCTAAAGTCTGCTTGGCTGACTCCTAAAATTCCACAATCCAACAAGAATTCTGACTCCAGGGAAAGGTCTTGGTAGCACAAACTCAGCCTTGCTTCTGGTTTTGGGTGCCCATATTGTCACCCCATTCTGATTCTTGTCAGATAAGCTTTGTACTCGCTGAGGAAAGTCTGTTCTTTCTATGCTTCCTTGCTAAGGGTGCTAAGAACCCTCACTCTACTTCTCTGTGTTCTCAAATAGATAATAAAGAAGAAAAAATGCAACTTTGTTTCTCTTTTGCCAATTTCCCAACTTCTACCTTCTTTCCTCCCAAAAGCTGAATCATCACCATACAGCCACCTTGGCTCATGCCATCTCAGTTCTCATTCCCTCTATACTCCTGCCTCATCTGGGACAGATTTCAACAGTTAACCCTTAAATTGCTTCTTCTACTTTCTCAATAAAAACACCTTTTCACAAAAAGCTCTGGTTTTGTCTGTTAATTTCTCCTCAGGTAACAGCTTTTCTATTGGTGATTTTTCAATACTGCAAATTAGGCCAGCTCAACATTTCCATAACGGAACGCTAGTAGGAAGCAATATGCAAAAAGTGCTTATACAGTGGTATAAATCATTTGTGTAGCTTAATCTAAGAGCAATTACTCATTAAAAATTGACTGTTTAAATACAGCCACTAAAACCAGCTCTATTGCCGTAATATCAGGAGGTTGTGCTGAGCGTAGAGATTTGCGCTCACTCTAAAATAAAATGGAATAATTGGCCTTACGTTTTAAATAACTCAGGGAATTAAAGCTAACAATTTCGATGCTCTGATTATATAGGAAAGTGCCTCATTTTAAATTGTTTATCCCCTTTAGTTTCTAATACTGTGCTTCAGTACCAACCTAAAACCAGAACTTCTTTTAAAAAACCCTTTTTGGATACTCTTGAATATGTAGTCCAATAACTACTCCAAAATGGCTGACCCCATGGGAGATGTGTGGGAAATCTCTGTGCAAAAATCTTGAATGATAATCAAATTCCACCAACCATATATTTGCTATGTTATTTAATATGGAAATGGAAATGGACTGCCTTCAAGTCAATCCTGATTTATGATGACCCTGTGAATAGGGTTTTCATGGTAAGCAGTGTTCAGAGGTGGTTTACCATTGCCTGTCTCTGAGGCTGAGAGGCAGTGACTGGCCCAAGGTCATCTGGTGAGCTTCATGGCTATGTGGAGATTCAAACCCTGGTCTCCCAGGTCGTAGTCCAACCCCTTAACCACTATGCCACACTGGGTCTCAGTTATTTAATAAATATGTATACAAAATTGACTCACCAATGCCATTCCATTGGAACTGACTCTTGTGATAAAATGGTTTGCGAAATCAAAACAGCTTCTGTGATAGTACAGATAGATTTAGTCCTGTAGCTTAAAGTAAGGAAGTCCAATGCCTGTAGTTTCTGTCCAGAACCCTGTTTCAAGTTCTTCTAGTCTAGGTTCTGTTCCATGTCAAGAGTACTGCTTTTTTTATGGATGTTCTCACTGCATGAGCTTAATTAACTAGCTATATTTAAGCCCACATTGAACAAACATACACAATACTTTCTCCAACTTTGAACTTAAGAGGCTCCAGTTCAATGCTCTACCAATGAACTCATATGGGAGTCTTCACTTATAAACTTAAGGTACTAACGGAAAACTTCAAAACAACATTAAATGCATGGTTTGCACTTGAGCCCTTTTTTTTTTAAGGAGGCAGAGGTAGCCTGACATGTTTCAGAATCATGGGGGTTGTGTGGAGGAATGGGATTTACACTTTCCCCCATGCTGTGATTCCCATAATTGCCACTACATGCTGAAGCTGAAAGTTAATCCCCTCTCTGTCCCCACCATGGTCCTCATCCAGATCAGCCTTTACACCCCTTCCTCATATAATAAAAAAGAGAGATCAAACCTCCCATTTAATGTAACATGTCTTGCCATTGTAGTGTGCTTTTATAGTTCCCTTGTTTGAGAACACTGTTTCAGAGGTTGGGGAGGGGGAGAGTGTTCCACAAGCAGAGTACTACCACAAAACACATCCACCCCAAGAGTGGAACATAGATCTTGATGCACATGCAGGATAATATAGAGAGTGGTGTTCCTTCATACATTTAGGTTACAAGCCCAGCATATTGTAAATGAGAGCTCAGGTGCAAATGACAGTCACTGTCAAGATAGGCTTCCCTTAACAGAATATGCCAAACTTACCTAGCCACTCTCCCACGTAGATCTCCAACACCCTGCAGATGTTTATGGTCCAGACTCTGCATGGCAAAGTTAGCTCCTGTTGTTGCATCATCTCTTGATTTTATTTGCCTGTCCAACACCTATAATTTCAGAAGAATTGTAAAAGATTGTACAAAGGCAAGATGTGTGTTCAGTGTGCTGTTTTATACAAGCATGAGACACCCCAGTTTGGAACCTGAAGAGCAAGATTAAACAGAGTTAACAAACGTTCAAAAAATACCTCCTATCCTGAGATATGGACAGAGAACTAAAATATTAGTTTGAACTGGTTTGCATGTTTTCACGTGCTACACCAATCACCCTACTTTAACAAAGAGAGCAGCAGGCATTTCATATTTGCTGGTGGTACCTTTGAAAGTTTGCTGTCCCACATTGACAGAGATTCCTGTATCTTTACAATGTCTGTGCTTGCAGACATTCTGGAGGAAGGATGAGATATAAATTCAATTCAATATATAATTTTGTCCATATTGTCAACATTCAATACCGAACCTTGAGAGTGTCTGGGAAGTGGGGAATGCCCCTAAGGCCTAACCACATCTCTTCCCTGGCAAGTAAACAGGCCTCCAATCCAAACAAGGCAGATGAATAAACCAGGTCTGACAGCATAACAGAAGTTGAATAATGAAATGGTAGAGCAGGTTTACTGTGGAAATGGGAACTCCGCTCCAAGATTTGGCCTTCCTGCTTTCAGGTTATCCAGAGTCTCTCCTTCCCTTTTGGAACACAGCAAAATTCCTTGAAACCACACTTTCCTCCCACCCCACTCCTCTAATGGCAAGACATCAGGTCTAGTTCAGATGTAACAGGAAATCATTGTTTCCCACTATTTGAACGAGAGTTATGTGAACTCTGAACAAGCCAGGCTCTGAAATTGATCCTGGCTTGTTTTTAAAAGCCACAGTTTTAGACAAACAACAGTTCCCTTCCTTGTGGTCATGAAAGAAGAGAAGGGAAGGGGAGCATGTAAACCCAGGGCTCATCACCACGGCTCATTTGCATGGCAGGAAACCATTCCATTATGACTGAACTGGACCATAGCATGTGCATCTAGTGTCTCTCAGATACTTAATTTTAAGAAATATTTATTTTTATTATTATTTAAAATATTTCTATCCCGCCCTTCTACCCTATAATAGGACACTCATATATATCACTATAACTATCCACAGGGGAGGCATGCACAGATTCAGGCCCGATTTAAGGCATAGCCAGGCTTGTGAGCTACCTGCTCCTGTCGAAGAGTATCACAGAACTCTGCTATCAATGCTTCTTGTGCCACAAGCTGGCCACTTAAGGACTACATTTTAAAGGTGCTCTTTCATAACAGTGTGGGAATAGAGAGAACATTGTCTCCTTGTCTGTCTCCAGCTTTGGTCTAAGTGATTCATTATTATTTCATGAATATAATTGAAATAGCAACGTTAAGTACTTTTAAAAACATTTTTAATTATGATGATGCTCCCTACAATTTGAAATACTCTATTAGAATGTGTCCTCCTAATGGTTGTGTTATTTTCTATGTACCAAGTACTTTGGTTTGTCCTGCTGTTTGCTAAGCAGAGAAATAAACCCATTGTGGCTTTATGACTTTTCTCCATTTACCTCCTCATGTGGAATATCACTAATGCTTCCCTCAGTAGAGCTGTTATGACTGTGAGAACAGGGCTGTTAACTTACACTCCCTGGTGACCTCTGCCAAGACCCAAATTATTCATGGCTATTAGGTCAGCCTCTTATTCCTATGCAAGAGAGGCCAATTAGAAATCACCTTTGTGGCAGGAAGTATTTCATTATTACAATGGGGTTTTAAATGTAATTATTAGTTTGTGTGAGTGAAATAAATCTCTCAACTCATGGATGTCCACCTTTGCATTACACTGCAGATTACAACTGCCCCACCCCAATTGTCATCCTGTTTCATGCACAAAAGAGGGGAAAACCATGAAAACATGTAACAAAACATGAGGTAGGAGGGCTGTATAGAAAAAGACATAATAAAGGTCCAGAATAGAAACATGACATGGAGATCCATTCTACACACTGTAGAGAGCAACATGGTAGGCAGAGTTCTGGATCTTTCAATTTTCAGGCTGCACATGCGTGTGGGGATTATGTTTTGTAATGTTCCTGCACATAAAGACCTCTCTCTGTGTAGAAACTAAAACATTAGGAGTGAAACATTTAGTACACACAGAGTTTTTTTCATTGAAAGTATTAAGAAAGATTCCCACATCTGCAATCTGAAGTGCTCTAGTCCACAATTCTACCACTTAATTATTTAGCATTCAATGCTGAATAATTTTCAGGGTTGGAGGGGGGGGTCTTCTACTGCTGTTACTCCAGTGTTTGAGCTGTACCAGTGAATACTTTTGAGGTTCTTGTCATGGGGCAGAGGCACTAGGGTCCTCAAATGTTTCAAGAAAGCTAGGGTCAAAGTGCTTTGGAGAATCACCACCTAGCACTTGAACACTGAAAGAGCTTCATACCTGTTGCACTGTTCCAGGGGACCAAGGCACAAAAAAACCTAGAATCAAAATTAAATTTCTGGATAGTTAGCTGCTAACACCTATGAAACCAAGCTAGTGCATAGATATTAAAGCCTGTATATACCCTTTCTGAATGTATATTATAAGCAACAGGCAACTTCAGGGATGAGTTATGCAAAAAAAATGTTATTCTAATGCACATCTCTGTTGTCCTTAGTGGGAGTGGGGGTTAAGGAGAAACATGTCTATCCCACAAGTCAAAATATGAGGCTTCCCCTCACTCAGTGGTGATATCTCTCAGGTAATTTGCATTCAGGACATAAGGCAGATGCTGGCAGCTAGGTGGCTAGACTTGCTGCCTTCTGGGGAGAACAAAGAGATGCATATTTTATAAGTAACTTAATATTAAGTAAACCCATCTGGACTGAAAACAACATAGCTATTGAATAAACCAGAGGTTTAACAAATTGCCAGCAATGCCAAGCACAATTGCAATGGTACCTCTATGTCATGGCTCAGCTTTTTAACTATGCTTGTGATAGTCTGTATATGGTTCTCCAGTAGCTGGCGTGCTTTTGTCTCCCCTTGATAAAAGCCTTTATTTCCCTGAAGGTAAGAAACAATGCCATCTTTGATCCGAAAGGCCTGATCCAGAAGAACAGCAGTGGTCCTCTCCTGACTGGACAGCCGGTCTTCAAGGGAATTCACTCTGCTTCCAGAAACATGAGGAATCGCAGGCAGGAAAGACTGACTCTGACCCCTGTCCAACCACATGAGTTAAAAGGATATGGGGTTAAACGTAAGCCATATATGATGCTCATCTATGACAACAAGGTAAAATAAGAAAGGCAAAGTGTATTCAGGTTGTCATAATTTCTCCCTCCCTCTCCCCCGCTTCATATTGTTATGTATAATAAGTTATATAGACAGAAACGCAATGTGTTGGTGGTTCCTGAGTTCGGGTAATTGGCCAGTTGCCTCCTTTGATGGGGTCATACTCCCCTTGAAAGAGCAGGTACGTAGTCTGGGGGTGCTCCTGGAACCGTCTTTGTTGCTAGAGGCCCAGGTGACCTCCGTGCCTAGGAGTGCCTTTTACCAGCTTTGGCATCTGTGGCATTTCTGGACCGGGATAGCCTGACCACTGTTGCCCATGCACTGGTAACCTCCAGGCTAGATTACTTTAATGCGCTCTATGTGAGGCTACTCTTGTGGTTGGTCCGGAAGCTGCAGCTGGTGCAAAATGCGGCAGTGAGACTGCTCACTGAGGCAGTATATCACCAGCATGTCAACCCCACTGCTGAAAGAATTGCACTGGCTACCTATTAGCTACCTGGCTAAGTTCAAGGTTCTAGTTTTGGTGTGCAACAATGAGGAGTGGCTAGCATCCAAACCAGGGAAAAAAAGGGGGGGTGAAAACCAAGATGCTAGAAAAAATAGGAATTTGTTGTGTATTCAAACCCGATGCATTTAAATGTAAAATGATGGTGTTTATTAACCCTGTTAATCAAAAAAAGTACACTTTGATCCATTTTTCAACATGCAATACTGCCAGTGTTGTTTATGTAATTCAGTGTGGATGCTTGAAATTTTATATTGGACAGACCTCTAGAATTGTTAAAAGAAACGCATAGGGAAACACCTCAGCAATATTAGGAACAAGAGGTCTGGGGCCCCCTTAGTGGACCATTTCAATAGTTGTCACCACTCTGTTGCCGAGCTTAAACTTTGGGTTTTAGAAAAAGTAAGTGGGGAGAGTAATAATGTTTTACTTAGGAGAGAGATGTCATGATACTGGATATGAAAATGATGACCCCTAATGGTCTTAATGAGGAGCTCGAGTTTCTTCCTCTCCTATGAAATCCAGAAAATATCCATGGACCCTTACTTGTTTTCCACCCCCAAACGGTTGTCATTTAGTAATAAGAAAAATACTCAAGTGGTTTCACCGGCATCATATTTCTGGTATACATGCCCAATGTTCTGTTCTTTGAGGCATTTATATTGTTGTAAGCGGTCTGCTCCTTTGAACTTCTCGTTAGCCTGCACTGTAAGTCATAGACTGATTTATAGATTTTATATGTATGTTTTTACATGTTCATGTAAGTAAATTTGTCCCTGCTGTTTTATTTATAGCCCCTGATGAAGGCCTAAAAACCAATAGGCTGAAACGCGTCGGGTTTGAATACACAACAAATTCCTATTTTTTCTAGCATCTTGGTTTTCATACCCCCCTTTTCTTCTAGTTTTGGTGTACAAAGTCCTATACAGTTTGGTACCAGGATACCTGAAATACAGTCTTATCCCTTATATACCCAGTCTATCACTGCACTCTGCAGGTGAGGGCCTCCTGCAGATACCGTCTTATCAGGGGACGTTCTGTACAATTTAGGAAACAGACCTTTAGTGTAGTGGCACCTACCCTTTGGAATTCCCTCCCCTTAAATGACACCATCTGGGTTATCTTTTCGGTGCCTACTGAAGACTTTCCTCTTTCAATAAGCCTTTTAAGTAGAGACCTTAGCCCAGTCTGTGTCTGTGTTGGAATTGCTTTTTAATATGTTTTTAAACCTTTTTTTAAAAAAATATGTTTTAAAGCTTTTAAAAATGTTTTTAAAGATGTTTTGTTTTCATATGTTTTTAATGGTGGTTTTAATATATTTTAAAGTCTGATTTTATGATGTGTTAAAGTGTTTTTAGTGCTTTGTTTGCCTCCCTGGGCTCCTACTGGGAGAAAGGGTGGGATATAAATCTAATAAATAAATAATAATATTATATGGCCTGCAATACCATGTAATCTGCCTCAAGTAAAGAGATTTGGGATTAGCAGATTGAACATTTTAAAAAATAAGGCAGATTTTCACCACCATATACAATGATTCTATGCAGTTGACATCAAAGTTAACAAGAATGCTGTTGCAGGAAGGGCAATGGCCTTTTATGACAAAAATGTAGCAACATAGCACATGAAACAAAACACCACATTGTGTGATATAATATGCTGTTATTTACAGACAGAAAAGAATTAACTACCATGGAACTAGATAGCAAATCCATGATTAGAACATATCCAGAAAAATGGGGCCCTAACTTGTTCTTAGGAATTCAGGTTCATACTGCAATACAAATAATATGTACAAGTCCTCCTATTCTAAGCCAAGAAAGTAAGTTACTCAGCAAGACAAAAGACATATCAAATTTATCAAGACAAAACACAACCTACAGAGCAGCCATGTCAGTAGAAAGATTTGGACCTGGGCTAAAATTCTCACCCACAAATTAACTGGGCACATATAATTTCTGTTCCCACCCATAACAAAACCTTAAGTTCCTACCCTACAGGGTTGCTGTGAGGGTGAACAAAATAAACCCTGTGAGGTAGTATGTGCATATTAAAGATATGTTATAAACAACAGCAAAGTAGGTCCTAAGGGTAGCATAGTAAACAAACTCAGGCCATTTTTCACTGAAAAGGAAGTCTTAGAATAATTTAGCACATTAAAAATGCCAACGCAGAATTACAGCCCAGGCAGGAGCTGTGCAAATTTTTTACTTCTAACCTGATGGATTTACCCTGTTCTTTAAATTATCATACTCAGATGGGAAAAACAAACAACAACCCCATATAAATGGGATTTTACATGCATATGGATTGGATCCTGATCCCATACTGAAATGATTAGGAATATGCTCTGCCAGACATTTCTAGAAATATTTGGAGTTATAATTTCACCGAGAAATAGAAAATTATTGTCAAATTTGAAGCCAACACCATATATGAACACTCTACCTTTAGAAAGTTTCATTAATGTAACCATTTAAGCAGCTATTAATAAAGGAAGCAGAATGGGCTTGGCATCTGCCAGAAATTTGATGCTCCTGTTGCTCCAACACCTAGCACAGCTAGGGCCAAGAACTGTGGATGCTAGGAGTGAGGAAGTACAAGAGAAACTTGGTGTGATATCTATCTTGTGAAATGCGATGATACCTCTCCATTATAATGGTATCAGTTTAAGATGGCAATCCGACTGGTTAAAAATTGAGAAAAGGGGAAGATGGAGGGGAGGGAGATTTAGAGTATTCATTTTCCTGTATTTTTCTTATTAGCTCAGCATCAATGCTAGTTAAGGAGCATCTGTAAAAAAAGGTAAAGGTGTCCCCGCACTTGTAGTGTGAGTCATTTCCGAGTCTTAGGGTGACGTCTTGCGACGTTTACTAGGTAGACCGTATATATGGGGAGGGATTGCCAGTTCCTTCCCCGGCCTTTCTTTACCCCCCAGCATATGCCGGGTACTCATTTTACCGACCACGGATGGATGGAAGGCTGAGTGGACCTCGACCCCTTTTACCGGAGATTCGACTTCCTCCTTTCGTTGGAATCGAACTCCAGCGGTGAGCAGAGCTTCGGCTACGTTACCGCTGATTACCACTCTGCTCCATGGGGGGTCTTCAGGAGCATCTGTAGATCTGAATATATTTACAAGAATCAACTTTTTATAAACAAGTAATATTGGTGTTTCTGTGGGAGTGGTGGAATCTTTGCACAAGTTCAAGGTATAGTACAGTTCACTTTTCTCATGATGCTGATTCACAAGACAAGTAACTGTTTAAATTGCAAGGTCTGCCTACTTTAGAATTAGCATCTTCTTCCAGCATCAAACTGTGGACTATATACAGTAGGGCCCCATTTACCGGCGCTTCGCTTCCCAGCGGCTTTGATTCTCCATTTTTAAAGCCGATTTTGCCCTTTTGTGGCATTTTGCGGCATTTTCGCGGCATTTTTGCATGACGTGCCCCATTAAATTCAATGGGGTTCTGCTTTACGGCGATTTCCGCTTTACAGCGGGGGTCCAAAACGGAACCTGCCGTATAAGCGGGGCCTGCCTGTATAGTACAAGCCTTTATCTTAACAGGCATCAAGCCCTTCAACTGAAGTACTTTGGCTACTAAGCACAGAATATAGCTGCAGTAATGGATGTAAGATTGAAGATAAGAGCTTGGATCCAACAGGGTTCCAGAATGACTGGAAGGCACTCCCCATTTTTTTTCTGATTCCCCCTCCAGCTGCAGCCCCTGATGACACATCTCCTGGCCCTCAGGGGCAGCTCTTCAGGGATACAGCAGGAAGGAGGAGGTAGGATGTCACAAGCAGAACATTCCTGACACCTGTTAGTAGCCCATCCATACCTAACAGCAAAATCCACATTTTCCATATTTGGTTGGTGGCCTCAAGATCCATACATGTCCTGTTTGTGTTCAGATTATTGTGAAAACCTGATTATCAAGCATCCATACATGTGGGCTTTTTGTGTGTGTCTAAATTGCTTTAGCATTGGATACCTCCTAAATCCACCCCTTCTCAGTCATTGATCCATAATGGTTGTTTGCTTTTTACATGCTTTTTCAGAAGAGTGCAGAAGCTTTTTTTTTTATTCCTACACATGCGCAGGTTTGTGGATGTGCTTTTGGGTGGGAAGGAGATAGGGGGCTTGGCATATGATGTAGGAACACCCATGAACTGCCTATTTCAGGAAAGTCCAGGGCATTGTGTCCAATCGCACGGACGCTAATACAATTGATTATCAATACAGGAAAGCATATCGGGTTTTCGGTGGTATTTCTAATGTGGGTTTGTGAAAGCAAAAATCCATACTAGCTTGCAACGTCGTATGAATGATGGTGAATTAATGAGGACACAAAGGAATAACACTGCAGATGATACAATTGTATGGACAGGCCCAGTATCTTCAAGTAGATGGAGACAAGGAATTGGATCCATTGTTAGTTGTACCCAGAGTAGACCCATTAAAATTTATGGACAAGACTAACTTGAGTCCATTAATTTTAATGGATCTACTCTGAGTAAAACTTAGTTGGATTCAACCCAATCACTTTTTGAGAACAAAATTTCAACTATAGCTATCAAATCAGATAGAA
Source organism: Rhineura floridana (assembly GCF_030035675.1). Classification (NCBI taxonomy): domain Eukaryota; kingdom Metazoa; phylum Chordata; class Lepidosauria; order Squamata; family Rhineuridae; genus Rhineura; species Rhineura floridana. The sequence goes on along the minus strand of NC_084480.1, from coordinate 62,559,541 downwards.
GGCGATAAGGCACTAATAAGACAGTAAGTCAGATTGGATAGTAGGAACTAGATAATGCAATTGCATACTGACCAGCTCTTCAAATCTGAGAGGATGAGTGTAGGAAGGACCATAGCTCAGTGGTAGAACCTCTGTTTTGCATGCCGAGGGTCCCAGGTTTAATACCTGGCATTTCCAAGTAGGGCTGGGAGAGAACTCTCCTTAAAACCCTGGAGAGCTGCTACCAGTCAGTATACAGAGCTAGATGGACCAATGATCTGACTCGGTATAAGGCACCTTCCTATGGAAAATCTGTGCTATCAGTCACTGATTCCTAATTGGCAGATTGTGATGAACTAATTATTTTTATCAATATTGTAGTTATAAAAATATGGGCTTCCCTTGTATGCATCTGAATCAACAGTCTGAGTAGATTTAAATGTTCTCTAGTTTGCTAACTACTTGTTTGCTTTAGAGAAATCCAGATAAAAGAAAAGAAATCCAAGGATATCTACATAAATAATTTAAAACAACAAATAAGATGCTGTCTTTATACAGGGGTCTAATTGAGGAGTTCTGGTGCAAAACAAAACAACTTTTGTAAAAGCAAGGAAGTGGAAATAGTTCAGCTATTCTTCTTCAATCAATATAGAGACTGCAAAGGTAAGACTCCTTGATGGTTGAAATATTCCTAGAGGGTACTGTGACCAGACTGCAACAAACCCAGATGCCAATTCTGTCCCCATTTCTACTCAGGCAACATTACAGTTGGTTTCAGACTTTACAATAATTTGCTATTTGGCCTCAGTGGAGTTATGGCTCCAGGCATTTCTAGAAGTGGGTGACAGCACATATGTAATAAAGCCACCCATAAAAGTAAGGAATGGTTCACCTTCCAGTGTGATATATGCTTTCATCTGCCAACAATGCCCTTCTGCATAGAACAGTCCCTATGCAGAAGAATATATGGACACAAATCAGACATCTTGCGGAAAAACCTTTCAGTCTCACTGAATGCTCTTTTGCTGACCTTCAAGTAACCATTCTGGAACACAAGAACTTAAAAGGAAAACTCAGGTGTGAAATGCTGAATTACAGTTTATCATCTGTTTATCTACTATCTGTGGCTTATATTGAGAGCTAGGCTTTTTATGTCACTGTTACCAAATTCTTTCAAGCTACACAGCAAGTGGATTGGACTGTGAAAGACCAACCCAAATTGTGTTTGCATTTTGACCAATTTGTAGGGCAGTACATCTCAGAGAGGAGGTCGGGTCTCCTGCTCCCCTGGTGCATTCACTATAGTTGCCCAATTTCCTTGCTTTTTAAAGTTTGATAGAAATATCTGTGGGCTAGAGGTACATTCTTAAACTGCAAGGTTTTTTGCCTATTCGTGAATAAGACTATTTGTTGTGTTTATTTGCAACCTACTAACATGGCTACCCTCTCTGGAACTGCAGAATTGTTTGTTGTTCATCAGTGTTTAATAAAACTTTTGTTTGAGGAAACTTCATGAGAAGTGTCTGATTTGCTGGAGTTAGTGCATAAAGCTTAAAGCAGTAAGACTGAAGAAGGCCTCTGAAATATGTGTGCTCTGAACCATGGCTTTATAAATCACCAGCTTCTGAACTGATTACAGTTTTGAAGAGAAAAATTAAATTTCATAGTATACTTCCATAAATGTGTTTAGTCTGATTTAGATACTGTTCAGTAAAACTTAGTATGTATTCTAAGTATGATTATTTAATTTTATTATTTTTAAAATGTCCATCCTAATTTTCTGTTTTTTAATCACAAAGCAGCTTGCATAAGTAAAGACATCTACTAATAAAATGGATGAACACTACAAAATATAACAATGATAAAAATAAAGAAAACTTAAAACTGCAGCCAAGTTAAAAACAGAATACAGCAGACTAAGGTAAAGGTAAAGGTGTCCCCGCACTTATAGTGCGAGTCGTTTCCAACTCTCAGGGTGATGTCTTGTGATGTTTACTAGGCAGACCGTATATATGGGATGGGATTGCCAGTTCCTTCCCCGGCCTTTCTTTACCCCCCAGCATATGCCGGGTACTCATTTTACCGACCATGGATGGATGGAAGGCTGAGTGGACCTCGACCCCTTTTACCAGAGATTCGACTTCCACTTTCCGTTGGAATCGAACTCCAGCCGTGAGCAGAGCTTCGGCTGCATTACCGCCGCTTACCACTCTGCACCACGGAGGGTCTTAGCAGCAGACTAAAACCACATATTAAAAGCACACTAAGGCTAAAGAAGGGGGCTGGCAGATCTCCCCAGTGAAGTTGTTCCAGCGTCACTTACCACCATGGAAGGGTCCTTCTCTCCTATGTACCATCTCATACAAGTGTGGGATGAGAGCAGGGTCTCTAACATTGAATTCAGCTGGCAAGCAGGCTCAAGTAGGAGCAGACGGGACCTGAAGTAACCTGGCTTCCAGTTTTATTTAAGGCTTTGGAGGTTAAAGACCAGCACTTTAAATTGAGCCCAGAAACAAATAGGCAGCTACTGAAGATTGGAGTAATATGCTCCAATCTTTAAGTCTCAGATGGTAAATTGGCCACTGCACTTCAACCAAATGAAGTTTTGGAACTGTCTTTCAAAGTCAGCCTACATAGAGACCACTGTGGTAGTCCACAGTGGAAGGGACTTGCAAGTGGAGAACTCAAGTCATGCCTGTTTCCTCCTGAAAAGATCATTGTAGATGAACCTGTCGAAGTTGCTATAACCAGGAGAGTGTTGGTTTAAGCAGCATCCCTAAACTATACATCTGCTTCTTCAAAGGAAATGCCCACACCACCTCCATCTTTTCTGGATTAAATTTCACCTTGTTCACCTCCATCCACTCCTGAATTGATGCCAGATAACAGTTTGTAATCTCTACTGCTCTGAACTGGACATTAGAAACAAGAAGTAGAGCTGAATATCACCTGCATAGTGATGACACTTCAGCCCAAACTTCCAAATGACCTCTTCCAGATGTTTCATGTAGAGGTCGATGAGCACAGGAAATCAAGAAGGCACCCAACAATCCCTGTAGTGCATGGACCATCGGTCAGAACTGAGATTGACATTATCTCCAAGAGAGCATGAAGCCACTTAAACATAGTTATAAATATGCATTAGTTGTAATTGAAATCAAAGTAAATCCACATAATAGCAAAATCCATCACTTCCATTGCATGGACACCAGCAAATGAGATATCCACGCGTCAATTTCACTGAATCCATCCCAAAACAGAATAGGGAGATTTACACATTCCTCCATGCGTTAAAAGCAGAGCTTGGAAAAGTTACTTTTTTGAACTACAACGCCCATCAGCCCAATCCAGTGGCCATGCTGGCTGGGGCTGATGGGAGTTGTAGTTCAAAAAAGTAACTTTTCCAAGCTCTGGAAAAGAATGCATGAGAGGCTGCAGTCTAGCTCCACCCCTGCTGTGCACCACAACCATGCCCTTCCCTGCCTCCCCATTCAACCAGTGTAATGCATGTGTAGAATGCTCCGCCATGTGGGATGGGGAGGGGAGACCTGCCCCCAATCAGTCCCCTCCCTCCTCATAGAGAAATTCTGCATGTATACTGCCCTTTCCCACAATGGCCAAATATGTGGACTGCTGGGAAGCATTTCCACTACGTGTATTCATGATTGGAGTCATTGGTCACAGTGTGTATTGGCAGTGGGTGGGGGGCAGGTCTAACCCTTGTAGGCCCACAACCCTTTCATGTGTTCTCTCAATGCATAGGGATGGTGTTTATGCAACACAACAAAATAAATATTTTAATTTGTTATATGTTATGACACACATGCAGTTTGGAAGAGGGGCTTGCAAAAGGAAAAAAAATATCCTACGGTGAAACTATTTAGAATCAGATGAGAACAGGGCTCAACAGAATAACGAGATCTCTGGAAGGTTTTCCACTATTTAGCTGCTTTTTGGCTTGCTTTTCCAGACATGTTTAAATATAGATGGTGTCTCTGCTTCAAGTCTACATAAACTCCACACTACAGAACAAAAAATGTTGGCCTCTGCTCCTTTTGCACTCCTTCTTTCGTCAGTGTTTATCGCACTGGGAAACAAGTAATGAACTGAAACAAAAGGCATTATACAAATCTTTTTCACAAGGCTATGGGTGTTGGTGAAAATGTCTCTAGGGCCTTGCTTTGTGAAAAATAAAGAACTACTGTATCTGGCTCAAATAAGATCGACAAGCCGCTTTGAGGTCACCTGGTGATGAAAAGCGGCATACAAATATACTAAATAAATAAATAAACTAAATAAATAAATAATTGCTATGCAGAATGGAGTTAGGGGTTTAAAGGATAGAAAGAAGGAGGGAGCTAAAGGGGATGCAAGGTACAGTTCACACTTCCATGAAGATGGAGAAGGTGTGAAGATTAGGGGAGGTGAAGAGGAGGCATGTATAGAAGAGGGGTAATGGATCCTGGGGCTGGCAAATCTCCCTCCCTCGTGTCCAAATCCTCTTCAGTTTGACTGCTTCCGGAAAATGTCAGGTGCTGGAGCAGGCAAAACTCATTTTCCTGATGCAGAGCTGTAGATGGGATTTTTGTCTCAGAAACCTCTTTTAGACCGCCTCTCAGCTCCCATTACTTTGGGCTTGACCACTTTCCCACTCACGTCCCCCAAAGCTTTGCTCTCATTTAGTCTTGCTCGCAACTCTCCTGTCTGCCTTTCCCCCACCTCTTTCATGTTTGTTTTAGCCGAAGCAAGAGCTCCTAGTGCTTATGCTCCAAAGACCATAAATTAAAACAACTATAATTAGGACTAGTGATGTGCACAAATTTCTCAGAATTCAAATTTCTCAGAATTCAAATTTGATATAAGATTTCCTATTTATTCACCTTTTTTGTCCTCATGGATCAGGTTTTTTTCTAGCAGTTTTCCACAGCTGAAGTGGATTTTTTTTAAAAAAAATGCACCTCAAAAATATAAATATTAATATTGATATTTCCCCAAAATATAAATATTAATATTGATATTTCCCCAAAATATAAATATTAATATTGATACATCTCCAAAATATCAGTATTAACATTATATATCATTTAAAATATCAGTATTTTAAAAATATTGATGTTAATATTGATATTTTTGCAGAAAAAATGAATTGGTATTTATAGCAAATAGTGAACATTGATCCTTGATGAAGCAGTACCAGAAGGAAGTCTGATGGAGTAAAAATTGAACCAGCACCGAAATGCGGTTCCCATCCCTAATTAGGACTGTCATTTGGCACAGACATTTGTGGCACTCCACTATGGTTCGAAAAAGCAATTTGTTGTTAACTGCAGTAGAAAGGATCCCAGGCTAAATTCCTAACATCTCCAGATAGGCCTGGGAATGCTCCATGTCTGAAATCCTGGAGAGCCACTTCCAGTCAGTGTAGAAAATACTGAGTTAGATTATAGAATCATAGAATAGTAGAGTTGGAAGGGGCCTATAAGGCTATAAAGTCCAACTCTCTGCTCAATGCAGGAATCCAAATCAAAGCATTCCCGACAGATGGCTGTCCAGCTGCCTTGTGAATGCCTCCAGTGTCAGAGAGCCCACTACCTCTCTGGGTAATTGGTTCCATTGTTGTATGGCTCTAACAGTTAGGAAGTTTTTCCTGATGTTCAGTCGAAATCTGGCTTCCTGCAACTTGAGCCCATTATTCCGTGTCCTGCACTCTGGGACGATTGAGAAGAGATCCCAGCCCTCCTCTGTGTGACAACCTTTCATGTACTTGAAGAGTGCTATCATATCTCCCCTCAGTCTTCTCTTCTCCAGGGTAAACATGGCAGTTCTTTCAGTCTCTCCTCATAGGGCTTTGTTTCCAGTCCCCTGATCATCCTTGTTGCCCTCCTCTGAACCTGTTCCAGTTTGTCTGCATCCTTCTTGAAGTGTGGAGACCAGAACTGGACGCAGTATTCAAGATGAGGCCTAACCGGTGCTGAATAGAGGGGAACTAGTACTTCACGAGATTTGGAAACTATACTTCTGTTAATGCAGCCTAATATAGCATTTGCCTTTTTTGCAGCCACATCACACTTTTGGCTCATATTCAGCTTGTGATCAACGACAATTCCAAGATCCTTCTCACATGTTGTACTGCTGAGCCAAGTATCCCCCATCTTATAACTGTGCATTTGGTTTCTTTTTCCTAAGTGTAGAACTTTCCATTTATCCCTGTTGAATTTCATTATCTTGTTTTCAGCCCAATGCTCCAGCCTATCAAGGTCCCTTTGAATTTTCTTTCTGTCTTCCACTGTGTTAGCTATGCCCCCCAACTTTGTATCATCTGCAAATCTGATAAGCATGCTTTGTACTTCCTCATCCAAGTCGTTAATAAAAATGTTGAAGAGCACTGGGCCCAGGACCGAGCCCTGTGGTACCCCACTCATTACTTCTGCCCAGTTTGAGAAAGAACCATTGATAAGCACTCTTTCAGTACAATTCTGGAGCCAACTGTGGATCCATCTAATAGTTGTTGCATCCAGCCCACATTTAGCTAGCTTGCTAATCAGAATATCATGGGGCACTTGGTCAAAAGCTTTGCTGAAGTCGAAATATATTATGTCCACAGCACTCCCACAGATGGACCAATGGTCTCACTCAGTGTAAGGCAGCTTTCAGTATTCTGCTTTTTGGATGGTTTTAGTTTGTATTCTTATTAGAGGTAATGTGAATAGTCTCAAAAGGGAAAAAGAACTTAAAATAACATGAGCTGTTCAGACTTTGAGAGCAGGCAGCATGAATGTACCCACTGAACTTCAAATCAGTGTTAAAAATATATTAGTGAAAATTAGTGAAGCCTTATGATTAGGTCTTATGGTTCGTATTCTGCAGTTTCACAAAAAGTGTTAACTGTGCACCCTGACATTTCATGGCTATGAGCTAAGATTTCTTTTTTTCTGTTGCAGATGAGTAAACTTTGGATACAGAATATAGTATAGAACCAAAGGTGGTTTTATTTTCCTATATACTGTACTGAACACATTATTAAAATGTAGTTGAAAAGATATCTTCACTGTGGCAAAGATAAAATGTAACCTACTTTGAAGACGTCCAACCTCCCCAAAGGCCTAACCCCCTGGCACCATCATAGGACTTACACTGTGAGGCTATTGGTCCATCTAGCTTAGTGTCATCTACTCTGACTAGCAGTTGTTCTCCATTTCAGACAGGTCTCCCAGCCCTTCCTGGAGATACCATGGATTGAGCCTGGGGTCTTCTGCATACAAAGCATGTGTTCTATCACTGAGCTATGGCCCTTCTTCATGTACCTCTTGACGGGTGGAATCCTCTTGGTATATCAACCATCCAAACACAAGTGACACAGTAAACTCCCACACCAAGCCTCATAGATTTAAACTGGAGGGAAATTTTGCTTCTCGATTTTGAGAACTAACCAGGCAAATTATGGGCAAAGGCAGATCAAACATAAAAAGTGATCTTATTTCTGGTAAGGACAATCCAGCAGAATTTGGAACAAGGACTGACTAATCTTTTCCTGCCTGAAGAAACTAGTAAAGAATACCCTTGGAAAAAGAGGGCTACACCCTGGTGATAGAAAGATCAAAATGACTTTAAACATGTTAATCTACCAATTAAAGACAGGGGATACTAGGAATTTCTTAAACAAACCACCTCAAAATTAGAATATAAAACTATCCTGAAAATGTCTGAGAGAAAGATATTAAGAAAGCAATTTTAGCAAGTACCATTACAAGCTTTTGTATGACCTGGCCTTGATGCTTTAACAGCAGATCACAACATTATAAAACATTAATAATATTTGTGATGTGTCTGGGTGTTGAAGTGAAACAATTAATGCTACTAGCTATAATAAAAATTGTTCTTTAAACAAGCCACAGTATGTCTGTCAGTGTCTCCAGAATGACAGTAACAGTGCCAAATCACATAAATTTTTCAGGAGATCTGCCCCTAATTGCATATAGAACAGAGGGCCCATCTCTGGTTACAGCCCTGGTTACATAATCCTAACAGCTGGAGTCATTCCGGCTGAAGACTGAATGACTCTAGCAGTTTCATCAGAGGATGTCTCAGTTGCAGTCTCTTCTGGAAGCAGAACTGCCATAAGACAAATTATTTATGATGCCACTTCACCCATGTGTGTTAGAAGTAACAAACACCAATAAAAAATAAATTGGACATAGAAATAGGTGTCATGAGCCTTACAACAAGTACTTAAGTGCTTCATTCCAAGCAGATCCTGGGGGCTGAGGGACATGTTTTCAAGAGAAATAAAATTCTGCCACATAGATACATATGTTGCAGTATCTGGGCTATGAATATCCCTGCTCTCAGAGATCTGCCTAGTTTCATCCTTGATAGTATTTCAATGGCAATTTGAGGAATTCCCAGAGTGTGATCCATGAGCTTCATTCAGGTGGTCAGTGGTGGTGACTCTGCAGAGCAGCATAGCTACAGTATGCGTGTGTGAAGAACGGCAGGAGCAGAGACTGTGCAATCATTCTTAGAACCTTGTGGTCTACCCACAAGCACCTCATCTGCAGGGGAAAACACCAGTGTGGGAAGCGCCCAGCAGCTGCCACTGCCGCCCCAAGAGGAGCCCGCCGAACTGCCCGAGCCCGCCAGCACCATGCCAGAAACAGGGAAGCAACTGTTCAACCTGCAGCAACAACTGGAACACCAGCACAACATCAGAAGGTGTGGGGAGGGGGGGAGAGCACCGCACCACCGCTTTCTGGCACGGGGCCTTCTACTCGGCAACAGCCACCGCCATCACATTCTCCTCCTCCTCCTGCTCTAAGCAGAACCTAGGTTCTTGCTGCCGCTTCTTCAACAACAGCCCGGTGCGGGGCCTCCTGCATGGGGCCTCCAGGCGTTGGGGTCTCCCTTCTCAACAACAGCCTGGGGTCTCCCTTCTCAACAACAGCCTGGCACCTCCTTCTCAACAACAGCCTGGCACCTCCTACCCAACAACAGCCTGGTACGGGGCCTCTTGTGCAGGGCCTCCCGGAACAGGGCCTCCTTCTTGATAACAGCTGCAGCCTCCATGTCCTTCTCCCCCTCCTGTTCCAGGCAGGGCCCAGATCCCCGAGCCCAAGCTCTCACAGCTGCCCTCTGACATAAACTACCATCAGCAGCAGCAGCCCAGGGAGCAGCAGCTGAGCGAGCCCGAGGACATGGGGTGGAAGACAGTATTGAACCAGCAAACAGCTTCACTGTAATAAATGCCTGTCACCCTTCTGCCTCTCGAGAACTCCCCCCCCCCGCTAAGATCACCTCCTCTTTCTTGGTGGTGTCGATAATGATAATGTTGTTTGTATTTAATTTAATTTTTACATATTGTATTCTTTATATTGTATATTATTGTATTTTTTATACCTGTGTTTATTTTTCTTGTAAGCTGCCTTGAGGGCCTTTGGCCGAAAGGCGGGGTATAAATAAATTTTAATAATAATAATAATATATTTTTCCCCAGCACTACTTTCCTGCCAGAGCAGAAGTAAATAACTGCAAATTAATCTCCTTTAACTTCTGCAAAGGGGATCCCTCTCTCACAAACAGGAACTGAACAAATTCTTGCATCATAAACACAGTGACCCCAAACACGACCAGACAAGCCAATACTTTATTCCTTTCAAAAATGTACCTTATTCTTACTGCTTGATTAGTACTAATTATGTTTCCTATGAAAAATATGCAGCATGTGTCAGAATAACTGGTTGCAGGAACCCATACATGAAATAAGAATAAATGATTTATGCTTGTTGACCTTGTAAAATCTGTATCTGAGAAGAATGTAAATGAAAACCTACTGCAATGACGTTGCATCCTGAAAAGTAGCATCCTGTGAAAATTGTATATGAGTGTACTGGCAACTCCAGAAGTACAGGGCCCCTTAATGATAGTCACAGCCATGCCCCTCACAGCCACGTTCCCTCGCTTGCTCTCCATCGTCATCTCCACACTCCTCAGCCCTTCCCACATGTGCCTCCTCCCACAACAACAGATCCTAGAAGCCAATCCACATGAAAAGGTCTTCTCAATGGCTCTCTTACTTCCTTTCACTCTCATTGGCTTAAATCAGCAGGAAACGACAAGGAGGCATGTTAGAAGGTTCTTCTCACACTCTCCTTTCATGCTGTTTGGCTTCTAGGACAATGGAAACATAGGGACCCTGCTGAGATCTGCTCCCAAAAAAGTAAGGGGTCTAAGACCCCCCGAGACCCTGGACAACTACACCCCTGGGTTTGTACCTTTAGCTTAGCTCAGCTCAGTTTGTTTTTCTCTTGTATTTGCTACTTTTTATCTGAAACCATGCTATGATTAATCTCTAGCTGTACCATCATGAATGCTTCAAAGTTATTCTTAAAACCAATTTAGATAATTTTCTGTGTGTTCAAAAATTCAAATTTTAAATCAGACATTTCAAAAGGATTAAACTTATTTCTGTTAGAATATCTCACATTGCCAACAGGTCCTGAGGAAAGATTTAAGGGATGCCATTTTTTATTGAAGTGAGCCATTCTGAAAAGTAGGATAAAATATTGCAAATAATTGTCTATAAAGAATTGTTACATACCAGCTACCTTTTGACTAAGTTGAGGAAAATATCCACTGCAATATGAGTAAAAGACAGAGTAATACTTTGTTGACCACATTGGATGTTGTCAACAGCTCTTAGTAATTAACAGTTTTTAGTAATGGTGCCCATCACAAAATCAGCCCAGCATTATCATTTTCATTTTTGATCAAATGAATTTTGCCTTGTGGTGACAGAAAAGCTAGATAACGACTGACTTACTTGTCAGGGTGTTTAACCAGCTCCGTAGTGTTCTCTGTTGACATCTTTATTTGAAGTATTATCTGTAAGAACAAGTGCCAGAAAACATTATTAACCATAGGGTTCACATGCATTAATCAAAACAATTGCAGCCCACTTAAGACAGGATAACCTCCATTTAGTGAATGGCTTGCAGAAAATCTAACATAGTCAGTTACTCTAATGTCCAGATAAACATTGTTTACTTTCATATATGTAGGGTACACTTAGTTATGCTAAGGATATGTTGAAGTATGTAAGATCAGATAAACCTTAGATAACTAAGGTTTGAAAACTAGTGTTAATCTACTTTTGGATATTTGCACTCTGACTCTAAGGCATGCTTATGTTGAAATTCCTTTGACTTCAAAACGCTGAAATCTGCTCTACTTCAGATAATGCAGCCACCACATAGAGGTTCCTTGACATGTCACCTCTTATATGGTGGCTGGAAACTAACCATATGGCAAGTTATCACATGGTGGGGTTCTCGTGAAATGACTTACATTGAGCCTGCAGAAGCATTTATTTCTAAGGGCCTACATTTTGAATAACAACTTTTAGGACTCCTGCTGGGAGGAATGGCGGGATATAAATCAAATAATAAATAAACAAACAAATAAAATAGGACGGTTGTAGCACCTGCTTTTTTCTGGACATGGATATTGTTGTAGTTTCATTACTATTCACTTTTTCATTTCATGTTTAATTGATATTTTTTTACATTACTGAACTCAAGACAGTTTATGACCCATAGAAATGTCAAAATAAACAAAACACATTGCCATCCTCAACTCAAAATATAACTAAAAACAAATTAACAAAGTTGAAATATCAATTTCACATAGAGTATTACCAAATTAACAATTACATCAAAAATATAAAACAAAATCACCTCATCAATCACAACAAATTAACAAACAATAGTGTAAGCAAAAATATGATACAGAAAATGCCAGAAATCATGAAAAAAGAACAAGTACGAACAGCCAGGTCACATGTCCTTTCCCGCCTCTCTACTACTACCCTACCAGTAAGGTGGCCATGGCACCCAAATCTTCGGGGAAGGACTGCAGCTTAGTGGTAGAGCATCTGCTTTGCATGCAGAAGGTCCCATGTTCAATCTTCAGCATCCCCATGTAGGGATGGGAGAGGTCCCTGTTTGAAACCCTGACAAACTGCTGCCAGTCAGTGTAGACAATATTGTGTTAGATGGACCGATGGTCTGACTCAGTATAAGAATGCTTCCTATGTTCCTACCCACCTCCATTCTGTGTGAATGTGGAATATGAGAAAAGATTCCCCTGACACAAAGTCTAAGTAACACTAACAATATATTAGGAAAGCTCCAGGACTGGTGAGCATCTCCAAGACTAGGAGGCACACAAGGGCCAAAGCTGAGCCTTATCCCATTGTTGACTGAGAATCAGTGGTGACACAACCAACAGCTCCCTCAGTTTTCCCTGCCTTTCCTCTTTCCCTGTCCCTACTGCCATGGGAGGAAATAAAAAGGGAGGGGCCATGTGCCTTACTGATGGAGCATATGGTTTGCATGTAGAAGGTCCCAGGTTAAATCCTTGGTATGTCCAGTTCAAAGAAACAGGCTGCAGCTGATGCAAAAAATCTTCACCTCAGATTCTGGAGAGCCACTGCCATTTTGAGCAGGCAAATCTGGGTGAGATAAATTAATCGTCTGGCAGCTTCCTATGTTCCCAGAAGAAAAACATTTGTGTGGCACTAGATACTTATGAAATGGCTTATTCCTCTTTTCCTCCACTTGCTCTGTGCAATTTTGCTCAGTGTTGTAGCACTGAGGTCATTGTTAATTCATTACCATAATTCAGAAGGCTTGTGCTAAAAGCAACTTTCTCTCCTGCTGCTGCTGCTATTATCATACCACCCAAACTACTGTGTTCTCTATACAGTAGGGCCCCACTCATACGGTGGGTTACGTTCCGGACCCCCGCCGAAAAGCAAAAAATGCTGAAAAGCGGAACTCATTGAATAGAATGGTGTGCAACACCCGAAAAACACTGTAAAAGCGGGACAAGTGCCGTATGAGTGGGGCTTTGGCCTAATTGCATCTCAGACTGCTGCATTAGCGAAGCGCTGTAAAATGAGGCCCTACTGTACTAGTTCCTCGTTTTGAAGATTAACCCTAAGCACTTGCTTCTTACATTTAAGGCTCTCCACCCTGACCATATCTCCTTGTTCATCTTCCCTTGTTCCCCTTTACTCTTCTTATTTCCATTTGTTCACTTGTTTATCCAGCTTTGTAGGTCCTTTTCGCCCAAGCTTCCATGCTGTTTCTTATGGATGAGGCAATCCCCCTGCCTTTGTATACATTAAGCTACCAAACTCTCCTCCTCCATGTCCCTCCACAAAACCCACTATGTCAGCAAAGCTTTTCCTGAATTTATTTATTTATTAAATTTATATCCCGCCTTATGGCCAAAAGGCCCTCAAGGCGGCTTACAAAAACACGAATATAAGCGTAAATACAATAATGCAATTCTCAAAATTAAATAACAAATAACATTAAAAGAAAAGAAAAAACATTTAAATGTGTCACAATAAGAGAACCAAACACTTTATAAAAAGGCCTAGATAAAAATCTTCAATTTCCCAGCAAATAAGTAGCATTTTTATTTTTAACATATAAATATACACAGTATATAAGTAGCCAAACAATAATAATAAACAACAAACTAATGAGAACATCTCAATAAATATACAATTAAACAATCCCCACACACTTCACAACAGTGTTTAACAAAAATATGCTATAGTCCAAATAACAGCAAAAATAAATCTCCAAAATTAAATCTTGACCCCCAAAACAACTAAAAAACAACTAACCCCAGTAGTCTATAGACATCCCGAGCAGCAGGTTCACGCACACATACACACATATGGTCTCTGGCCCCTTCAGCAGTTGCTGCTTTTGTAGCTGGAGAGAGACAGGGCCCTGCCCTTCCAGGCCAGGTGGAAATCAGCCAGAAATGCAGGGAGCAGGTCTTGCAGAAACTCACACAAGTAGATTCTGCTCAGTGGTGGCTGCGGAATCCATATCAGTGGGGCAGTGTGCCTTGGACAGCTCTTTGAAAGTTTGGACTAAACTAAAGTTTGGATTCCACTGCCCACTGACATGGAGTCACCAGCTGCCACTGATTTTGCTATCGTATCTAACATTAGCAGGAGATTAGGCCTGTCCTATGCCAGCTCCCTAAGTGAGAAATTTGTGCCCCATAGCTATCCATCTCTAAAGGTAAAGGTATCCCCGCACTTGTAGTGCGAATTGTTTCCGACTCTTAGGGTGACTTCTTGCAACGTTTACTAGGCAGACCGTATATATGGGGTGGGATTGCCAGTTCCTTCCCCGGCCTTTCTTTACCCCCCAGCATATGCCAGGTACTCATTTTACCGACCACGGATGGATGGAAGGCTGAGTGGACCTCGACCCCTTTTACCGGAGATTCGACTTCCTCCTTTCGTTGGAATTGAACTCCAGCCGTGAGCAGCGCTTTGGCTGCGTTACCGCCGCTTACCACTCTGCGCCACCCAAATCACCTTTAAAAAAGAATCAGAAAACCTATTTTCTAGGTACCTTCTGATTTTCTATTTTGGTTCCATTTTTACTTTGGTAAAAAAGAAAAAAATCCCAAATAGACTTTAACAATAGTTTTATTGTATTATTTGAATATAAAATAGCTTGAGTACCAATGGGTGAATATTCTATATTACAAAATCTTATATATTTAATTCCTATAAACTGACGTTTATTTGCTGTCAATTAGCCATACCCTGTCTAAAAAAGCTTCCATCTAAGAACATAAAAAGAGCCCTGATGGATCAGGCCAAAGGCCAAGCTAACCCAGCCTTCTGTTCTCAAAGTGGCCAATCAAAACCCTGTGGAAAACCCACAAGTGGACCATGATTGCAATAGCATTGTCCCGTGATCCCAAGCAACTAGTATTCACAGGCATACTGCCTCCGATACTGGAGATCATATATACCAATCATGACTAGCAGTGAGTGGTAGCCTTAGCCTCTATTAATTTGTCTAATTATCTTTTAAAGGTGTTCAAGTTGGTGGTCATCACTACAACTTGCCAAGGTGTAGGTCCTCTCATATATATTTTTTTAAAAAAACCCTTCTCTGCTTTCACTTCTGCCCTCCTGCTTGCTGGGCACAGCAACTGAACTTTCTTATCAATAGTGCTGGAGGGGATTTGGATGGGGCAGAGTTGTCCCTCCACCTAGCCATGCCCAGTTCTGCTGGCCTTCATTGGTGGGGGAGCTCTGCCTGAGAGGAGCATCAATGCACCTGCCCAAACAGCAGATGAAAACTATCTTCAGTGGTATCCCAGTCAGTGGTAGCCAGCAGAAACGCCCAAAACAGAGCACTTAAGGGCTCAGCTGGCCCAAGGACCTGCTGGATCCTTAGCTAGCCCTGCTGCCATCATGTGATGGTAAGAGGTCTGAGACAGGCCTATTTGCTTCGCCAGACTGGGAGCTAACACAGCCAAGAGACATTTTCTCCTGCTCCCCCTCCTTCCACCCTAGCCAGTGCAGACAGTAGGGTTGTGGATGTGGCGGTGATTACACATCACAACTCCATCAAGCCCCACCGATGTCAGCCAGGAGTCTGAATTGCAGCTGAAGAAGTTTTTGAACTATGTTCTAATCTGTAATCTAGTGCCTAGCATATTGCAATTAAATAATTGCTAGTATTCCAATGATCAGACCTTCTGTTCTTTGTATTATACAGCCACGAGAGTCGCTGTAACTACAGTCAGCATGGATTTTTCGCATTCCACAATGTTACATTGAAAATACCCCCCATGCCATTCTGATCCTTCCCATGGATGAAACGGAGTATCTAGATCCATTTCAGTCTGGTTTCAGACCTGTTTATGGGACAGAGACGGCTTTGGTCACCTTGGTGGATGACCTACGCAGAGAACTGGACAGGGGGAGTGTGTCCCTGTTGGTTCTGCTGGACCTCTCAGCGGCTTTCGATACCATCGACCATGGTATCCTTCTGGGCTGCCTTGCTGAGATGGGACTTGGGGGCACTGTTTTACAGTGGCTCCGTTCCTTCCTGGAGGGATGAACCCAGAAAGTGGTGCCGGGGGATTCCTGTTCGACTCCTTGGCTGTTGGCCTGTGGGGTCCCTCAGGGGTCAGTTTTGTCCCCCATGCTATTTAATATCTACATGAAACCACTGGGAGAGGTTGTCCGGGGGTTTGGGGTTCAGTGCCATCAGTATGCTGATGACACCCAACTCTACTTCTCCTTTCCACCTAACTCCAAGGAAGCTGTCTTGTTTTAAACCGGTGTCTGTCATCAGTGGTGGACTGGATAAGGGCGAACAAATTGAAGCTTAATCCAGACAAGACAGAGGTGCTCCTGGTCAGTCGAAAGGCAAATCAGGGAATACGGATTCAGCCTGTACTGGATGGGGTTACACTCCCCCTGAAGACGCAGGTTCGCAGTTTGGGTGTGCTCCTGGACTCAGCTTTAAATTTGGAGGCCCAGGTTTCTGTGGTGGCCAGGAGTGTTTTTGCACAATTAAGATTAGTGCACCAACTGCGCCCGTTCCTTGAGCCGTCTGATCTGGCCACGGTGACACATGCCTTAGTTACATCTTGTTTAGATTACTGTAACGTGCTCTACGTGGGGCTGCCTCTGAAGACTGTTCGGAAACTTCAGTTGGTGCAACGTGCTGCAGCCAGAATGTTAACTGGGGCTGGTTACAGGGACCATACGACTTCCCTGTTACAAAAGCTCTACTGGTTGCCACTCTGTTTCCGGACACAATTCAAAGTGCTGGTGATGACCTATAAAGCCCTATATGGCTTAGGGCCAGGCTATCTGTCAGACCGTATCTCCCTATATGAGCCTTCCCCGGGCCCTGAGATCCTCAGGAGAGGCCCTTCTCTCAATACCTACATCCTCACAAGCACAACTAGTGGGGATGCGAGATAGGGCCTTTTCGGTAGCTGCCCTGAGGCTTTGGAACTCCCTTCCTAGGGAAGCAAGAATGGTCCCCTCCTTGCAGTCCTTCCGTTGGCAAGCAAAGACTTTTTTATTTCAACAAGCCTTTGGAACTGAAAGCTGTTAAGGACAGGACTTGAAGAGTGCTGCATTGCTGTTGCCTCATTGTATTATTTTAAACTGAGTTTGAATTATTTTAACTGTATGTATGAATGGTTTTAATACTGTAAATTGTTTAATTTGATTTTAATCTAGACTTTTGTATGTTTTTAATTATATGTGTGCTTTTATCTGGAAGCCGCTGTGAGTTCCAGTTTTGAAAAAAGGTCGGGGTAAAAATAATGATAATAAATAAATAAGCTCATTTTTAAAAAAAAAAACCCTTACAAAACTTATAGTCCTGAACTCAGAAACGCTTGCTTAACAACCATCTAAATTTTCATGGTGATACACAAAACAGAGAGAATTAAGAGTTCAAAATGTAAAAAGAGAGAAGAAAATCAGACCCCCTTTGGACTTTTTTCAGTTCTCATAATCTGTTGAAATTAATTAAAAATCAGCCATGTTCACAGAGTACCTGTAATCCTATTACTGACCTTGTCCCATACTCTGACCTTCATCTTCGGCAGTTTTAAAAGTTACAAAACTGCCTGGCTGATCTTTAATTAATTTAGGAAATGTTGGCTTGAACTGAATGATAATGTTGGGCATGCTCAGTAAGAACCTATTGTCAGCATTCTAAAAGCCAGACTCACAGCTGCTGGGCTTGCCTAATCAGGGGGCCACACCCACACCAGAAATTTATTCCACTTTAAACAGTCATGGCTTCCCCCAAAGAATCCTGGGAAGTGTAGTTTGTGAAGGGTGCTGAGATGAGATGCCTATTCCCCTGACAGAGCTCCAGCAGCCAGAGGGGTTTAACAGTCAGCCGCTCTGATTGGAGCTCTGTGAGGGGAACAGGGCATCTCCTAGCAACTCTCAGCACCCTTCACTAACTACACTTCCCAGGATTCTTTGGGAGAAACCATGACTGTCCAAAGTGAAATAAAGGCCTGGTGTGGATGTGGCCAGGGACAGCTTTGGTTTAAATTTGGGTGGGAGGCTACATGTGCCTGCTGTAGAATAAAAAGGTGGGGGAAACCCTGAAAAAGAATGATAGTCTTCACATTGTTTTCCTTTTGGAAAGGAAAGGGGCTTCCCCTCTGCGCAGTGCCCACCCATCCCCCTCCCTCTCCTGCCCTCCTCCCCCCTCCTCTCCTCCTCCCCCAGGTCAGTTTTACCTATCCTAAGCATGATTGCACAGGAGTAAATCCCACTGAACCCCAAAGGCATGCAAATGATCAAACCTGCCCTCCCCCTCCCTCCTATCCCCTCCCTCTTGCCCCTTCCCTCTCCCTTCCTTCATCCCTCCCTTCCCCTCCTTTCCCCCTCCTCCTTTTCCAAATTCTTCCAAGCTACACAGGAAGTGGATTGGACTGTGAAAGACCAATCCAAATTGTATTTGCATTTTGACAAATTTGTAGGGCAGTACAATTCACTATAGTTGCCCAATTCCCCTGCTTTTTAAAGTTTGATAGAAATATCTGTTGGCTATAGGTACATTCTTAAACCTCAAGGTTTTTGCCTGTTAGTGAATGGTATTACTACTAGATGCCATACAGAGAAGAAAAGATCTGATTATAGAAAATAAGAACATAATTAAATTCAGTTATCTCTGCATAATTTGTGAGGGGAGAAAACGAAAACAATGAACACTACGGTATCTAAAATTCAATAAATATCATGAGGATTGCAGGTATCATGAGGAAAGAAAACAGTTCAAACAGATTACCACGGCCTTAAGGTGAGGTAATTCTCTCAACCATACAGAAGGTGCACAGATTTGTGTTTAAAGGATCAGGCTGTTGTTCAACTCTGAAAGATGCTTAGAACTAGCATCACTGTTTCCCAGGCGATGACTTGAGGTCAACATTCCATTTCCATGACTGATGGCAGAACTTGGAAACCTGTTATTAGTAAAACATAATGTTATAGTAATCTTTAACTTATTATATTTAAATGGGTGTGTAGAGTAATATCTGCATGGAGTTGAGTGGAAAGTCAAATGTGCTTTTTAGCACTATTAGATCTGTTTTATTCTGAACTTATTCTGTCTGAAGTTATCTGGTTCCTTATTTATCCGTACAGCATTTTTATTTTATTTAACCAAAGTTATATACCATTTGAATGTAAAGACTTCTAAGCAAAAAAGGTATGATACTACCATTAAGTTTCTTTCATGGGCTGTAACTGAATTCCAGAAATATGATTTAATCTATCTATAAGATTTAATGTCCTTTGGATTTTTCATGCTGCACCTGTTTTTTAAGAACTGGAACCATTCTCCCCGAACAATACATGTACACTGCTTAATGGGGCTTCTACGAGGATCCTTATCTGCATTCTCAGCACTGGAGATTGCTAGCAGGGTGAAAGGCTGAGCTTCAGCTGATTGCTTGTTTCCACAGGTTTTGTGTTCTAGAAAACTCACAGCACTGTCCCATCAGAGACAACTGCTGATATTACAGGGTAACTAGATTTATGAGTGCTCTTGAAATAACAACATGGTGCTATTTTTCTAAAATTGTATTCAATTTAAGGATAATTAACTTGAAAAAACACCCAAAGTTAAAATTCATTTTTATAAACCATAATGCAACATAATTCATAGACTGTATGCAGAATACATTAAATCATAGCCAATTCTTCTTGTGCGTTCTCTTCTGCTTAAGCTTTATGCTAATAATTATTAAAAGGGGATGGAAGTGTATTTTCCTGCCTCATAAATATCTGAAGCTTGTTAACTTGCTTCTTAAGGCTGTCTGCCAAACTTTTCTCAGTAATTCAGCCAAAACAGGAGGTATTTATTTCCAAATTATCCCCCAAATTTTGCCAATACTACACTGGCTGTTAAACATAAATTGCTGACTAGTTCATGTTTTCTCCTCACATTGCCTTTTAAATAATCCAGAAGAATTACTAACAGTTTCTATAATGGATATCATACAATTACTTATCTCTTTAATAATTCTGATGATTTTGTACCAATGTATTTTCGCTCCTACCATATTTTTAAAAGTTGACATCCACTTACGGGAAACTCCATAAATTTCCAGAGTGATTAACTTACAGAGTGCTGTATACACATTTCTTTCTTTAAGATGGTCAAAGCATATCAATGCTATGTAACATAATTCCATTAATCTTCAGTTACAGGCATATTCAAATCCTCTGGGAGAAGTAATCCAGTTTCTTAGGACTACAGAACTGGAACAAAATCAGGGAAATTACCCTACTTATATAAAAACTATAATTTCATTAAACAAAATTAAACAGAGAGCAAAAGGAATGTAATCATACTCGAGTAATATACTGGTCCATTAGGGTAAATAGGACACTGCCCCAACAATCTCACCCTGCCTTCTTTCTTACTTGCAACCAATCAGGAGGTAGCTGCCTATCATTAGCTCTGGCTTCTGTGGGTGTCCTTGCATTTCTGCCCTATCAGTCCCAATGGGCAGCAGCCACTACTATATAATATGATCTATTTATATACCAATTTCTGGCCCAAAGGCTCCCAAACACTGAACACCATATTAATTCAAAAGAAATGTACAATAAAAATACAGTGAATAAAATAAATAAATCAAAACAATGTAAAATAGAAAAGTCACATAACACCCACCAATCACCTGGCTCTATTTTCCTGAGCTGCATTCATGTTGTTACCACAAATCCAGCTCACCAGCACTGCATCTCTCACTTGGAAGCCGGGTTAACTCACATCCCTCCCAGTAGCAAGCCCATACATGACCAACTAACTGCTGGGGGGGGGGGGTTGTCCTCACCCTTGTCACACCTCAAACAAGCTGACATCAAAGGACAGGCAAAACAATCATGTATTGTGATTTGCTAGCACGGTTTCATCAAGATGGCACACATGATTGTATTTGTATTATATTTTATGATATGATATGGTTGTGCACCACAGTGAGATGTCTGCATAACAGGCAGTATATTAATGTTTAATAAATCAATAATAAACACAGTCTTTCATTTTAAGGCAGTGGATTAGGATATGTATCCCCTCTTTTGCACATCACTGCAACTTTTAAAGGCCTATGAATGTTCCCCATCTTTCATAATCATAACAGAACTGTAAAACAAGCATTTTATTTCAAGTGTGACACTTTCCTTCTGTCTGTTAACAGGCCTGTTCATAATCCCACAGCAACCTAACTCTTAAGTCCCAGTAGTTAGGGAAAACCCTACATCTAAACCAAGCCCAGCATACATTCCTGTTCTAGCCATTTCTCCCTCTAATTTGCCTGGCACCTTGCTAAAAGTGTCAAAAAAGAAAGGACCAATACCTGATGGGAGTCTTCTTGGATGAACTATGGTAGTTTGTTTTGGGTGGAAATCAAAGGATGAAAGCTCTAGAAGATTGATTTTTTTCTTCATTTCCCATGAACAGCAGCAGCAGATAGGCTCCACAAATCTTAGTTCTCTGTCACCAAGAGACACTTCTGTTTACTTCTGTTTCCAGGCAACCGGAATGCCTACTTTCAGATAAGGAAATAAAAGGCTGTATGTTTGACACTGAAATCCAGATTTAATATTCAAAGTCTGTTTGTTTTACTTCCGTGCCTTGCATTTAGACCATCTAGAGCTGTCATTTTCCTCTTGAGAAGATAAACAGCCTCCATCCAGTGGCAGAAACAAAATAGTGACCCACCTGTTATATCCAGAGCTTGGAAAAGTTACTTTTTTGAACTACAGCTCCCATCAGCCCCAGCCAGCATGGCCACTGGATTGGGCTGATGGGAGTTGTAGTTCAAAAAAGTAACTTTTCCAAGCTCTGGTTATATCAGCACTGGCCTAAACAGATGGGTCTTCTAGAACAGGTGATGTAAGTTTAGGGAAGAAATGGCATTCATTTTAAAAAACAAAAACAGCCTATTTAGCACTGCCATGAGAGGAGTACTGAACTTTTAACAGCTGTACAACTAGCAGAAATTCAACAAGTGCAGCTTTCTCCTCCTTGGAGATAGAGTGATGGGGAAAACTGCAGCTGTTGAATTTGTGCATGGTAAAGACACAGAAGCTCTGCCAGAAATGGTTATTTAGTTTTGACCTATTTATGTATTTGTACTTGCTCTTTCTTCAAGGTTCTGACAGCAGAATCTTAGGCTTTTTGCCTCACAACAATCCAAAGAGGTTGTTGTTATGTGCCTTCAAGTCAATTACGACTTACGGCGACCGATGAATCAGTGACCTCCAAAAGCATCTGTCAAGAACCACCCTGTTCAGATCTTGTAAGTTGGGCTGTGGCTTCCTTTATGGAATCAATCCATCTCTTGTTTGGCCTTCCTCTTTTTCTACTCCCTGCTGTTTTCCCCAGCATTATTGTCTTTTCTAGTGAAGCATTTTTTCTCATGATGTGTCCAAAGTATGATAACCTCAGTTTCATCATTTTGGCTTCTAGTGACAGTTCTGGTTTAATTTGCTCTAAACAACCAATTATTTGTCTTTTTCGCGGTCCATGGTATGCGCAAAGCTCTCCTCCAACACCACATTTCAAATGAGATTATTTTTCTCTTACCCACTTTTTTCACTGTCCAACTTTCACATCCATACATAGAGATCAGGAATACCATGGTCTGAATGATTCTGACTTTAGTGTTCAATGATACATCTTTGCATTTGAGCCAAAGAGGTTAGGTTGAGAGAAAGTGACACTGACTTCCATAAGCCATCCAATGAGTTTTACAGGCCCCATGGGCCAGGAACAGTGCTCCTCCCAGACCTTGCAAGGAAGGGGGGCATTGTCCATGTGGGGATAGGCCAATTGAGAGGCCTAACTCTCTCCCAAGCCTAAAACAGAGGGGACTTTCCCAAGTGAAGGGCCTTTTACAGCCCTACAGGTCTTGGAGGTGCAGATTTTTAATGACAATTTTGGACAATGGCTTGCTGCCCAAGGCCTGTTATTCAGTTTAGGAGAGATGCTTAACTTGTGGTTCTTGCTTTGGCCTGTATGTTTACTCATTCCTGCTCCTCAGAAACCAAGCAATCAGACAGCGGCATGTTCATGCGAAACCATACTTTCACTCAATGTTCTGTACAAACCGAGTCTGTGCATGAGTTACTATTACTTGGATCTCCTAAGGACTTGGTATCTACAAGGAAAGTATGGCAAATTTGCTCTGTTTAGAGTGAAACTCAAGAGTAGTTTCTACATAGCAGACACTGATTCCGGCAGTTAAACTACACCTTAGCTCCATCTGCACAGATGCCATGTTAAGAAGATACCCCCACCCATATTAGCACACAGAAAATGCAGAGCTTGGAAAAGTTACTTTTTTGAACTACAACTCCCAACAGCCCCAGCCAGCATGGCCACTGGATTGGGCTGATGGGAGTTGTAGTTCAAAAAAGTAACTTTTCCAAGCTCTGAGAAAATGTAAGGTACAGGCCTGAGTCTTAGGCATATAAGTTTGGAAAATACACTTCTCTTACTTAACATAACTTAGTCAAACATTACAGAAAGCAACATAAATGAAATTAGTCAATATAGAAGCATTATAAAATACAATTACTATTTTTACAATATTAAACTAGTGATGCAGAGCAGAGAAACCCTATTAAGAACATAAAAACATAAGAAGAGCCTGCTGGATCAGGCCAGTGGTCCATCTAGTCCAGCATCGTGTTCTCACAGTGGCCAACCAGATGCCCATAGGAAGTAGGGTTGCCAGGTCAGAAGCATCCCCAAACCTGAGATTTTAGGGCTGACCCGAGTGATGTCACGAGGTGGGCCTGAGTGATGTCATTAAGCATGATACATTAAGCATCAATCACAGTTGCTTGGAGTGTACAATTAAAAAAAATATCTGACTGGAAATTAAGCTAGACATCTTAGCTAAAAGATGGAGCCTGGGTAGGGAACATTTAATCTAGCCTACTTGCTTTCGGCAAGAAGGGTTTAAGTGCCTTCAGGCCAGGCCAGTCACCAGAAGGTCACTGTAGGAAGAAAGGAGCCTAGTGTTGTGGAGATGTTAGATGGGAGCATTCGGGAGTAAAGATGGATGCCCCTGAAGGCTGCAATTCTAAACACACGTACTAACGGACTAAGCCCCCATAGAACTCAACAGGACTTACTTCTGAGTAGATATAGTTTGGATTGTGCTGTTGGTAAAGCTTGACTAGGGATCCTCTGCAAATACATCCATATCCAAGCAGGGTTGGCAACCCCCTGCCTGGAATGCCCTGCCCTTATCTTTTAATGTGGCTGCTCCAAACTTTATACAGATTTGACCCTTCCTTCAGAAAGAGGTCTGAGAAATGAGTAAGAGTAAGAAGATTCTCTACCCTTTCTGTCTGCATAGATGCCCTCATCTTTCCCCTGCACCCAGCAGAAGCTCTGGGCCAGGCGGGACGCAGTGGCATAGAGGACACCCTCCCCTTTCATGGGGTGTATGGTTTGTCCTGGTCCAGAGCAGATTTTGGGGTGGGCACCCCCAATTACTTATTTTTTCCTGTATGTTTTGGTCTGCTTTGATTTTGCATAGATGCCTTCCTCCGTGCCCTGCGCCCAGCAGAAGCTCTGGGCCAGGCGGGATCCAGTGACATCTCGTAGAGGACACCCTCCCGTTTCCTGGGGTATATGATTTGTCCTGTCCCAGAGCAGAGTTTGGGGTGGGCACCCCCAGTTACTTATTTTTTATGATTTTATGACATCATTATGTATTTATGATATCAGAAGCCTGATGATTTTGATTGCATAAATGTATTGTTATTCTTGACAGGGTGAGTCCCCCGATCACAGTGATATATCATACAGGGTACCCCAACATATATTTTGGGATTCAGAGACATGTTAAGTTTGGTTTGAAGTTGCTGTAGTTGTCAACTCTTCTTTTTTAGTGTTTTGAACTTTCAAGCAAATAAGGAACTGGGAACTAGGAACCAACTTCAGCGTCGTATCAGTTAAACAGATTAAACAGTTGCGGGGGGGCAGCTGACGTTTTGGTGTATATCTCGGGAACCAGACCTCCTAGAAACTTAATTTTTTTTAAAAATTGAAGCTTAGAGTTTGGAGATTAAGGGGTGCTAGCCAAAGAGCCGGAGGGCCCCCAAAAAACTGGAGACTCCGGCTGAAAACTGGAGATCTGGTAACTCTAATAGGAAGCCAGCAAGCAGCACCTGAGTGCAAGAGCACTTTCTCCTACTGCGGCTTCTGGCAACTGGTTTTCAGAAGCATAGTGCCTCTGACTATGGTGGCAGAGCACAGCCATCATAGTTAGCACAGCCACTGATAGTCTTATGCTCCATGAATTTGTCTAATCCTCTTTTAAAGCCATTCAAGTTGGTGGCCATCACTGCCTTTTGTGGGAGTGAATTCCGTGGTTTAACTATGTGCTGTGTGAATAAGTACTTTCTTTTGTCTGTCCTGAATCTTCCAACATTCAGCTTCGTTGAATGTGCATGAGTTCTAGTGTTATAAGAGTGGGTGAGCAACTTTTCTCTATCCACTTTTCCCATGCCATGCATAATTTTATACAGTTCTATCGTGTCTCACTTGCCTTTTCTGTAACCTAAAAAGCCCCAAGTGCTACAACCTTTCCTCATAGGGGAGTTGCTCCATTCCCTTGATCATTCTGGTTGCCCTTTTCTGAACCTTTTCCAACACTACAATATACTTTTTGAAGTAAGATGATCAGAACTGTACACAGTATTCAAAATGTACTCGCACCATAGATTTATACAACAGCATTATGATATCTGCAGTTTTATTCTCAATACCTTTCCCAATGATCCCTAGCATGGAATTTGCCTTTTTTACAGCTGCCACACGCTAGGTCGACATCTTAATTGAGTTATCCACTATGACCCCAAGGTCTTATTCTTGGTCAGTCAATGTCAGTTCAGACCCCATGAGCGTGTATGTGAAATTAAGGGGGGTTTGCTCCAATATGCATAACTTTACATTTGTTTACAATTAGTTGTATTTGCCATTTTATTACCCATTCACTCAGTTTGGAGAGTTTCTTTTGGAGCCCTTCACAATCCCTTTTTGTTTTAACAACACTGAACAACTTAGTAACATCAGCAAACTTAGCCACCTTACTGCTCAACCCTAACTCTAGGTTGTTTATGAACAAGTTTAAAAGCACAGGTTCCAATACCAATCCTTGGGGGATTCCACTTTATACAGCCCTCCACTAGGAGAACTGTCCATTTATTCCTACTGTCTGCTTCCTGCTATTTAACTAATTCCTGATCCACACAAGGACCTCTCCTCCTATTCCATGACTGCAAAGCTTACTCAGGAGTCTTTGGTGAGGTATTTTGTTGAAAGTGTTTTGAAAGTCTAAGTACATTATGTGCGCTGGATCACCTCTATATGCTTGTTGACACTCTCTAAGAATTCTAATAGGTTATTGAGACAGGAATTTCCCTTGCAGAAGCCATGCTGGCTCTGCTTCAGCAAGACTTGTTCTTCTATATGCTTGGTTAATTTATCTTTAATAATACTTTCTACTAGTTTTCCCAGGACAGGCATTAAGCTAACTGGCCTGTAATTTCCTGGTCTCCCCTGGATCCCTTTTTAAACATTGGTGTTACATTGGCCACTTTCTCATCCTCAGGTATGGAGGCGGATCTGAGTTACATATTTTTGTTAGAAGAACAGCAATTTCACATTGAGTTCTTTGAGAACTCTCAGGTCAATGCCATCTGGACCTGGTGATTTGTCAGTTTTTATTTTGTCTATTAAGCTGTCAGCTCTTCACTAAGACAGCAGTGTCGGTGGGGGTGCAGGCAGGGCTGGAGATTCCTTGGTAATTGCCAGGCCATAAGTCCTCAGCTGGCAGCTTGGCTATAAATCTGCCAGGCTAGCAAGGAGGAAGCAAGATAAGGGCAGAGGCCATTCAAAGCTTACGTGCCAAGCCAGAAATCCAGAAGAGACGTCAGTGAAGGTCCGGGTCTAGTTTGCTGAGAGATCAGTCCAAGTCAAGGTTCAGGGGATACAAAGACACACAGTGGTCACACCTGACATTGTAGTCAGCAACAAGCTGAAGCCAAGGTTTGACTTTTAAGGAGCAGGTTTGTCAGCAGGTGTGAGCCATCAGCGTTTTGGCCTTAAGTGGACAGGCCTGCCCCTCTTCTGCCTGACCTTCTGTTGTCTACGTTCTGCAGGTGAGGGGGGAGTATCCTGTTCACTCTCTGCGTCTGGCTGAGGGGCTTCAGCTGTGTCTGGGGTGCTCTGCAGCTGAGGGGGAGAAGGAGCTGGGTTCTCAGGAGGTTCCTCCATTTCTCCTTCTGGGTCTGCTGCTGTTACTCCCGAGTCATCCTCATCTGATGAGTCCTCTGACGGGGCCATGGCAATTAGGCTCAGAACTTCATCTCTCATCACCACTATTTGCCTCAGTTCCTCAGACTCCCTTCCTCAAAATGTTAGTTCAGGTTCAGGGATTTGCCCTGTATCCTCTACTGTGAAGACAGATGCGAAAAATTCATTTAGCTTCTCTGCTAATCCTGCTTTAGCACAACTTTGACTCCCTTATCCAAAGGTCGAATTGCCTCCCTAGACGGTCTCCTGTTTTGAATGTATTTAAATAATTTTTATTGTTGATTTTTATGTTCTTAGCGATGTACTTCTCAACTTCTTTTTTAACATTCCTTATTGTCTTCTTGCATTTCTTTTGCCAGAGTTTATATTCCTTTTTATTTTTCTCATTCAGACAAGACTTCTATTTTTTGAAGGAAGCCTTCTTGTCTCTAATAGCTCCTTTAACTCTGCTCGTTAACCATGCTGGCATTCTTTTCGTTCTGGTGGTACCTTTCCTGATTTTGCTGTATACGCTCCAGTTGAGCTTCAATTAATATGTTTTTAAACAATCCGTAATTACCTGAACACCGTCTAGGATGCAAGCAAGGTGACAGGTGCCTCTCAAAAAGAAGAGGGGCAAATGCTGAAAGGAAGGGATATTTATACTAAATCTTTCCTTTGAAGAAAAATTTATGACGCATTCCTAATCATTCTTAAATTGCTGACTTTTTCAATTATCAAAGAAAGATAAAGCTGCTTTCTACAAAATATCCAACTACATGAAACACTTGAATAAATTTATATGCCAAGGTAACATACCTTACAACTTTTGCAACAATTTTGATTAAATTACATTGCAACGTTTGCAACATTTTTATTGAACAAAGGCTACTATCATCAAAGAGAAATAATCAAAGCCACATCTAACAGAACTACATCAGATACAACCAACTGCTATTTTATTATCAAAACATAGATTATATTAATATGAAAATGTGTCTGGTTCACATCTGTGCATAATAAATGTATCTATGTTAAAATAACATTTGTTGTAAACTCAGCTTATTTAGCTAATTTTCAAATGTGGGTTAACTGAGTCTAGCCAATTCAAGGTTTTGTTTGTGTAACGGAAATGCAGATGTAATGGTTCAACATGGGGAAATGTGGAGTAGTGATGTCCCAGTCTGGTTTGCAAATCCGGTCTGCCTCTGAAGAACATCACAAAAATGGAAATTTTATTTATTTATTTATTTATTTATTTATTTATTTATTTATTTATTTATTTATTTATTAAATTTATATACCACCCGACTAGCAATAGCTCTCTGGGCGGTGAACATAAAATAGCATAAAAATACAATGAATAACAAAATAATACTAAAATACAATCAACAATCCAATACAATAAACATTTTTAAAAGTAAATCAGTGTAACTTAAAATGCTTCAGAGAATAGGAAGGTTTTGACCTGGCGCCGGAAGGAGAGCAGAGTCGGCGCCAGGCGTACTTCCTCGGGGAGACTGTTCCATAGTTCGGGGCCCACCACTGAGAAGGCCCTAGATCTTGTCATCACCCTCCGGGCCTCCCTGTGAGTTGGAACCCGGAGGAGGGCCTTCGTAGCAGAACATAGTGCACGGGCCGGTTCATATCGGAAGAGGCGTTCCGCAAGGTATCGTGGTCCCGCACCGTATAAGGTATTCCTTATATATAAGAAATATGCCCTCTATCCCCCATATAATGATTTGAGCTGCATTGGGGTAAGGAATCAGCTGTGGGCCTGGTCCAATGTCTCTGCAACCAGTCAAAATGGGTGCAGAACTGAGTATATTTGCCATACAAGAAGGATTAGTGTCAATTATTGCAACAAGAATAGAAGTGGTTTATAAATGGGGAAAAAATAAAAGGCCTTCAGACAAAAGACTGAATGAAACAAGTTTGGTATGCATCAGGTGTGGACAACCTTTTGTTTCTCAAGGCCACTTTCCTTTGGATAATCTGTCAGTGAGCAGAGCCAAATCTGATGGACAGAGCCAAAGACAAAAGTATTCAGGATTGACCAATCTGGAACAAACACTATTCTACTTCAATTTGCACTAAAGCTACCTCAGAATTCCCAGCCCTATCCTGGCCTGCTTAGAAGTAAGCCCCAGTGGGTTTGATGGAGTTAGTCGAGTCTCAGCCAAATATGCAGAGGGTTTCATCATCATCATTACAATAGACCAATACTGCTACTGTTCTGGAAAGCAAGAAAAAGCCATTCCTTTCTAACTAGAGGATGCTAATCACACATGATCCAAGAAGGAAAGTTGAATAAATGAAAGAAAAGAACTCTGATGGGAGGGAAGATTTGGACAGCATAATATGAGGTTGGGGCTGAGGTTGCCCACCTGTGTTGTATATAATAAAACTCATGCTAATAGTGTAATTCCAAGGACAGAGGAATATAGGAATCTACCTTCTACAAAATCAGTCCTTTGGTCTATCTATCTCAGTACTATCTACACTGACTGGCAGAAGATCTCCAGGCAGGGGGCCCTCACAGCTCTACCTGGAGATGTCAAAGACTTTCTGCATGCAAAGCAGACATTTCACCACTAAGTTACAGCCCCCCCCCATAGAGACAGAAAGGTAGGTTAATAATTTTTTTCTCAAGTTGAAACTCATTTTTTTAATATTGCAAAATATGTTTTCAGGAAAATGTAGCAAACCTCTGATGTAATTTGGTAAGTATTGATGGTTGAGTTATTTTGTGTATTATGTATTTTTTATATTGATGTATACCAATTATAAAATAAACATTTTTTAAAAAATATGTCAGCCAGTTTGTTTCTTTCATAATACTACAGGTCTCAAAAATTACAAGAGCAAATATCATAGTATTTAAGGTCCACTTGGAAGAGACAGACAGATGGACTTCAGTGCACCATGTACCTAAGAAAAGTCATTAGAGGCTTGGCTTAGATTTGAAAGACTCACATACTGTTCTTGAGCCTTGTACTTGAAATCTGATGTGATATATTTAGTCTAGAAATGAACAGATGGACTGCTCAGACTGGGCCTTTGTACTTTAAATTCCCACAATATTAAAATGATTGTATTGTTTTATAGTTCAATTCTCATTAAATTATCAGAATGGAATTTTGCCCTTCCACTATTAAGGTCTTTTCCTTTTTAAATTTTGGTTAAGAGTTGCTTTACAAATTGTTAGTCAATTCAAATCCTGTTTTGAGTACCAAGTAAGTTATTTTTGAGGGTAATTCAAATGAACTGACTCATCTGTCTGTCCCACTAACATCTATAGCACATGTGGTGGGAACTTAAGAGAACCTTCTCAGTGGTTGCTCCCCAGCTCTGTAACTCCTTGCCAAGAGAGGCCCCAATAGACCTGTTACTGTTGGCAGACAAATACATTGGCCCATAAGATGATTTTTAAATATGCTTAAATTGCTTTTAACTTGGTTTGTTTTTTCAGTTTTAAAGTATTTTTATTAATAATAAAAGTCTATATACAAAAATAATGATTAATAATAATTAAACATTACAATATCCCAGCAGTAACAGTAAATGTGAAATGTATCAAAGAAAATTAAATGAGCATAAAGCTTACTGGCAAGCCAAGTAATATCCCAAGGTATTCCTATAGCTAATGACAGTAACAACTAAGGGTTGTATTCAACATAGCACTAAGGTCAATGTTCCATCAGTGCAAGGATTTCTCCTCGCAATGGAACATTCTCCTCCTCTCCTCTCTCCATAGGTCCCCTAAATCATCTGTTCTGGGTTTCCCTCCAATGCTCTGGAGCAGATCTAGGATGATGCGTGGATTGGTAGACTACAACATCCATCAACCCTGACCAGACCAATGGCCATGTAGTACACCTGATTTGGGGATGGGGGGGGGAGTCCTGTTATGCTAGTGCTAATCCTTGTGCTAATGCAATTACTTCGTTGAATTCTACCCTAATAATCCCCCTCCCACTTTTATACCCTAGACCAGCCTTTCCCAACCAGTGTGCCTCCAGATGTTGTTGGACCACAACTCCCATCAGCCTCAGCCAGCATTGCCAATGGTCAGGAAAGATGGGAATTATAGTCCAACAACATCTGGAGGCACACTGGTTGGGAAAGGCTGCCTTAGACTCACAAGGTCAGAACCTCCTCACCGTTCTTCTGGCAGCTGCTCCCTTGTAAAGGTTCCCAGGGCAGGAGGCTGGGACATGGCCAGGTGGAAATGATGGTGCATCTGGCAACTTCACTACACGTTTTTTGGCAAATGCTTAAGGTGCATCTCTTTATCATGGCCTTTGATGCCTGAGATGTATATTTTTAGGATTCACCTTATTTTTGTGATTGTGAGTAGTTTAAAACTGTTTAAGGCTGTATTTTAAGTTGTTGTAACCCGCCTTGGGACCTTAGGGTGAAGGGTGGATAATAAATTAAAAGAACAGTAATAACAACAATTATCCCAATAAGA
Organism: Rhineura floridana; assembly: GCF_030035675.1. NCBI lineage: Eukaryota > Metazoa > Chordata > Lepidosauria > Squamata > Rhineuridae > Rhineura > Rhineura floridana. The sequence continues at coordinate 62,527,885 of NC_084480.1, read as the reverse complement.
ACCTTATAGGCCTCTTCCAATTCTACAATTCTATGATTATTTCAGAAGGTGGAATATAATAAGGCTATCCTCACTGATGGCCTATACTTGCTGAGAGAATGGGGTATGGTTTTCTCAAGTACAACTCCTTTTTTTTTTTTTTTACAGAAGGTTTGGCAAGTCCTCCAGCATAACCTATATCTTTATTTTCCTTTTTAGCTCTCTAAACAGTACTTTTCCTGGCAAAGCAGTAAATACAATGAAGTGAAGTATCCAGGCAGCTGGAATACCATACAGTGAGAAAAGAGCTGGAAGGGATTTCATTAGTCCGTTAGTCCTACTCATCTCATTTTGGTTGGATACCCTATACCTAGAGAGTTTCTAAAACACACTTCCCCACTTTTTTTCTCAAAAAAATTCTCAGGCTATAAAAAGCACCTTTAGCAACTTGTTATATTCACAACATTTTCCCCAGCAGAAGTTTAACTTAAATTTCTTGGAATTGTAGCATATTGGTCTATGAATGGATATTTCTAATTATTGGCTTGGATCCCATGTTTCCTTCTGCGAATAGAACAGAGTTCACATTCATGGAATAGGGCTTGCCTGCCTGTGCATTCTCTTTGCAGCCCCATGAAAGTCAGCTCCTGAGAGATGGAGGACCATTGGGAATAGCATGGGATATGGAGTGGCTAGTTGGCTGAAATTGACTGCTGCCTTACGTGAATGAATGAGCAACTTAAGATCCAAGCCATTGCCTTTTGTGATATCCTTTTAGCCATTTTCATAGAGAGCTAGTGTGGTGTTGGACTAGGGCTGGGAAGACCCAGGTTCTAATTCCCACTTACTGGTTGACTTTGGGCCAGTCAACATCTCTCAGTCGTGTGTGTGTGTGTGTTTCTGTTTCTAGAGAGAGAACCATGCATGCTACCTTGAGTTCCTTGCAGAAAGACAAGATAGAATATAAATGGAACAAGATAAATAAAAACATTTGTATCAGTTCCAATATAATATGAGTAGGATTTGTTCGGCTCTGTCTACTGCTTTCTTTACTTATAGAAAACAAATATGCTTTTTGTACTCAGTGTATCATTTTGAACATTTCCCAAAAGGGCTCATTGCTAAACAGCAGTAAAGCTGATGAAACAGAGGGAACATTACTTCCAAGCTAGGTAAATCCTAAGAAGATGAGAGCATCCTTTTCCTCTTTTTTGCACTTATTGAGATTATATTCATGTATTAGGGAAGGATATGTGTAGCAGCAAAATCACAATAGAATTCACAACATGATAATCCAAATGCTGAAAATATAAGTGCTCTGCATCCCAATTAAGTCAGTTATGGAACTCTGAGAAGTGCACTGGGGATAGAAATGCAATCTTGTGGTTCTGAAAGCTAATAGAATTTTAAACAAAAATGTTTTCCCATACCCCAAAAACTGTTGTATGTTCTTTTGAATAAGATTCCATTAGTAAATGATTTATAGATATTTTAATGAATGTTTACTCCATTTTACAGCCCCCCCAACATCATAGGCTTCATGCATGTCTTCTAAACATTTGTTTGTGTCATTTCTCTTCCAGCTTTCATTATAACCATGTAATACATTATTTGTATATGGAACATATTCATTACCATATTAAAATAACTCATCCTGTACAGTAATATTTAAATACTGTGTAAAATATATGCTGTTCTCAGAGCAGCATTCGAACAATATTCAAAAAACTTATTTGTGGAATCTAGCAAGATAACTATGTTAATGGATGACTGGTCAAACTGGACACTAGATCAAGTGGTCAGCATGTTGGATTGGGGGCAGGGAAAATGGAATTCAAATTACTCCTCACTTGTGAAGCTCACTGGGTGAATGTGGGCCAGTCACTCTCTTTCAGCTGAACCTATCTTGCAGGATTATCATGAGGATACAGTTGGGTAATCTCTATCCATGAAGGCCACCCTCTGTTGTTGTTGTTGTTGTTGTTATTCCACATGGTTTCTTCTTGTCCCCATGCTGTTTAATATCTATATGAAGCCACTGGAAGCTATCAGCAGGAGATACATAGTGAGGTGCCATCAGCTTGCAGATGACACCCATCTCTACCTCTCTATTCCACCTGAATCAGGAGAGGCAGCTGAGGTGTTGAACTGGTGCTTGGAGGCCAGGGTTGGAGCCAGGCATGACTCAGCCCTTGGGCACCAGCTTGACCCGGGTGCGCAGTTCCTGCCTGTTTCACCTACCTCTCTCTTGTCTCCTGCTGCTGCATGCACTGTGTGCACAGGGCTGCCATCAACCAAGATGGCAGCGGAGGCTTCTCTAAGGGGCTGATGTCCCCACTGCCATCTTGGTTGATGGCATGCATGTGGGGTATGCTACGTGCATGCGTGCACACATGCCTGCCATCAACCCCATAAAAAAGACTCTACTGCCATCTTGGTTGATGACAACCCTGTGTGCACAGCCTCAGAAGACAGGAGAGAGAGGTAGGCTGAGAGAGCAAAAGGGTGGGCAGCCTGAAAGCCCTCCCTGCAATCCATGGCAGGGAGCCTGCCACGGATTGTGACAGGGGAGCGCTACTTCCCCACCCTAATGAGGGGCCCTTCAGGGGGCCCTGTGAGCTGCAGGGCCCTTGACCAGGGCCTGACCTGGCCACCCTTTGGCACCAGCCCTGTTGGAGGTAGTGATGGACTGGATGCCAATAAACTGAGGCTGAATCTTGAAAAAACAGAGGTGTTATGTGTCCAGAGTTCTCATGTTCTGGAGGTGGGAAGACGGCCTGTTCTGGATGGGGCTGCTCTTTGCTTGAAAGAGTAGCTCTGCAGTCTGGGGCTGCTCCTTGATCCAACACTCTCACTGGAGATTCAGGTGGCCTCAGTGACTAGGAGTGCCTTTTCCCGGCTCCGGTTGGTTCACCAGCTTCCGCCCCTTTTAGACAGAGAAGACTTGGCCACTGTGCTCCATTCTCTGGTAACTTCCAGACTAGATTATTGCAGTGTGCTCTATATGGGGCTGCCCTTGAAGACAACTTGGAAACTTTAACTGGTCCAAAATGCAGCGGCCAGATTACTGACTGAGTTCCCTTTAGAACTCATATATCCCATTTTAAAACAGCTGCATTGGTTGCCAGTTTGTTTCTGGGCCCAGTTCAAGGTACTCATGTTAATATGTAAAGCCCTAAATGACTTAGGTCCCAAAAATCTGAAAGATTGCCTCCTTGCCTACAGCCCCTCTCAGGTGTTGAGATCAACAGAGGGGTCCTTTTGGTAGTTTTGCCACCCTCAGAAGCTCAGGGGGGTCGCCTGGGAGAGATCATTATCTATGGAAGCCCCTAAGCTGTGGAACTTCCTCACCACTGAGGTGCGCCTGGCAATTTCATTGTACAATTTTCGGCAAATGCTAAAGATGCACCTCTTTACTCTGGCCTTTGACACCTGAGATGTATATTTTTAGGACCCACCCTATTTTCTGTGAGGTTGTTTTTAACTGTTTTAATTATGTGTTTTAAAATTGTTGTAACACGCCCTGGGACCTCTGGGTGAAGGGTGGGTAGTAGTAGTAGTAGTAATAATAATAATAATAATAATAATAATTCCAGAAAACTGAAAGGGAAGAATTTCTTTAATCAGTTTGTTATGTTAGTTTTACATTCACATTTCCCAGAATGCTCCTTCCCGTTACAAATACCTCTGCTCTACTGTCTTTGCTACATTAACAATTATCATGCATGTTAATATAAATTGCCTATGAAAGGCTCAAAGGTGATTTAAATCTAATGTATGAAAACACCCAAAGCTTTTTTAAAGCTCTTTGTTGTTCTGTTCTTAAGCAAGGGTGCTGCTGACTCTTAAAATAGAACATCATGCAATTGTTTTATCACTCCTCTCTCCAACTTAAAATCAAGAGTGAAAGTCTTTTGAAAAGCTGTCTTAATGACATCAGTATTGATTTTTTAATGTAGTCCAATTTATAGTTCTAGCCTGAATCTCTATAGAGTATCAGTTACCTGAAAATCATTATATTTAAGGAGAAATGTTATTTGAATTAGAAGTATAAAAATTATGTGCACATTCAGCTTGTCACCTGTATGCTTCAGTTTCAACTCCTGTAACATAAAATTATACAGCTGTCTATTAAATGACGCACAGTATGACTGATGATTCATTTACTAACTGTTGTAAACTGATGAAGAACTAGCACTGTAAGAGATCATTCTAATGTATTACGACACTTGCCTACCACATGAATAAAGTACATAAGAGTGTTTTATTAAAACACATTCACAGTTTCAGACCATTTTGACTTGCTACACTATCCCTGTGTTTACAAATGAACACACAGGCAGACAACTAGATATAAAGAGCAGACAGCATCCTTTCCCTACCAAATAAATCCTGAATTCAAAATCTGCTGTCATGCAATTTGCATGGTAATTTTGTTCCTTATACTTACATTTTTTTGGATTTCCCTATAAATGAACATAGGAAGCTGACTTATACTGTCAGATCCTTGGTCCATCCAGTTCAGTATTGTCCACACTGACTGGCAGAGGCTCTCTAGAGTTTCAGGCAGGGGACATTCCCAGCTCTACCTGGATATGCTGGAGATCGAACCCGGGACCTCCTGCATGCAGAACAGTTGCTCTACCACTAAACTATAGCCCTTCCCCAAACACAAGCCACTACTTACAATGCAATCAGAAAACAGATATCATGTTTCCGTTTGGGGACATTTGGAAGGAAGTTAGCACAGGCAGTAAACAGACATACTCCTAGCCAAAGTACTGTAACTCTCCATTAATTATATTGCACCAGGGGCGCCAACTGCACTGTAACCATACCTTGGCATTTAAAAAAAAATTATTTCTGCAAAGGGCTTGCCAAATGATAGGGCTAGATGCTGTTTTCATCAAATCATGTGGGCCATAAATTAGTTTAAATGTAGTGCTGGCAAACAATTTACCAGGGATTGATTCCCAATGTACAATATCACTGATGCCTACAGTTGGTATCTGTATTGGATTTCAAATTGTTTTTATATATGCAATTGTTTTGTATAGGTTTTTATTATGTTGTGAACTCTCTTTGAGATGCTTTGTAGGAAGCAATTAATACAACAACAACAACAGGTTCACATTCAAATGCAAACTGAATGAATTTCTCCCAATCTCTAGTTTAAACCAAGTCTTGATTTAGATACTGGTAAGTCTGCATTACAAGTTCAAACCATCAAGGGGTTGAAGAATTTCTCTTGAGCTGCTACCTTCAACAAAAGTAGTTATGTGGGAATGGACAGCAGTAACATTTCCAGCAGTGTAGAGTAGGAATTGCAGTGGAATTTATTACTTTACATTTATAGTACAAGAGCCCTGTTAGGTCTAATCCTGTCACCCCTAGTGCCACCAGCACTTCCCTCTGTCCACACATGTTGTATATGTACATGCAGAATGTTGGTGGTTTGTGTACAAGAAGCTGAGAGTGATGGAAATACTTTATAAACCTCCTAGATTAGACCACAAAAACACAAACCCATCAATAAAGCATCCTAGTCACCACAATGGTCAGCCAGATGCCTTCTGGGAGCTCACAAGCAGAACATAAAGGCAATAGCCCTCCCCCTTCCATTGGCTCTCAGCAACTGATATTCAGTTAATATACTAATTCTGAACAATAGTTTCTAGCATTATTCCTGTCTTTTTAGTAGAAAACTCCCACTAAAAAGGTATCAGGGTAGATTTTGAAGTAGTGTAAAAGTATAGCATTCAAAAGATGTTGTCTTATGAATCAAATAGGATTTTCTTTTAATACAAATGCACATACTGGGCCACACATTTTATACATCAACAATACCCATTGTTGAAGATCATTACAATTGAACATTTACAAGCCTCAATAAGGTGCTGAAAGCAACATTCAATAACCTAAAAAAAGCTTAATTACATGGACAAAACTATATCCATAATGAACAAATAAATAATTCTTCAAGTCTTGGTGGCAGATGTTTTGGCATCGATTAATACACACACACACACACACACACACACACACACACACACACACACACACACACACACACTCACTCACTCACTCACTCACTCACTCACTTATCATTCTTGAACCTAATAAATATAAAGTCTACTACTACATGACTATTACTCAGCCATAAGAAATGGAATATGAATGAAACCAAATTGGTTTTACCTAAAGAAACTACAGGAATTGTCTAAGGACCTCGTTACTAATTTCTGGTATGTATGCAGATTATTTTATATTCTGGCAGCTGCTCAGGTTTGACAAGAAAGCTTTATGATGGTCCAACTCCTAACCCATCTTTGGCTGTAGAGATAAAACTTGATAAATGGCAAGACAGCTAACAGACATACTCATTAAGCATGACAGCATAGTAAGTCTTTCCCAGCTGTATTTACAGCAATCTGAAGTACGGTAGAGGCTGAATGGTATTTGGCTGTAGTTCTAGGAAGCACAACTGAAAGCAAATGTTGCCTGGTTTTTGATTTGGTGTTTTTTTTAAAAGTTGTGAGTAATCAAAGATTGAAGGAAATTCTATTCCACAATCTGTCTGAGGCACACAGATTCCTTATCAAGTTATAAGATACTGGTGATCCTTACAAGGCTAAGAAAATAACTATATCTGTAAAATGGTACTGAAGTCATGATCTCAGAACCTTTATAGTTAATGGAAAGACTTTCATTAACTTCACTGCCATCTAGTAAGATGCTAAATTGAGAAAAAGTTAGAAATAGTAGAAATGCCTCAATACTATGGAACCCCAGACAAGAATATCCAAATATAGGAAAGTTTAATCTGGCTGCAGATCACAAAATTAATAAAATGGGAGATAGGGAAAGAAGAAAAGGTAATGGGAAGTACAGAGCAACATTGCAATTTCATCAGGGCCCTTTCAATACAGTCAATATTTGAAGACATGTCTATGCTACAGATGTAAGCCACTTGAAAACCTATGGCTTTCCCCATCGTGTTCTGATTTTCCCCCTGAAATCTATTTCTCTAGTTTCACTAATAAAGAACTGCCAATACTCTCACAAAACTTGAATGTTCAGAGTTTCTTGCAGGACTTAATTTGAGACAGGGCTTATCCAACCTCAGCCCTAAACCTGTTTCCAAGTACCGGGGTTCAGCTATAGAATACACGAAATTTTTTAAAAAGTGTATTCTCCTCATAGAGCTATAATTCTCAGAGTGGTTTAACAATCAATTCCTCTTCCCAGTGAACTTTGAGAATTGCAGGTCTGGGAGGGGAACAAGGGTCTCCTAACAACACTCAGCACCTTCCCAAGCTACACTTCCCAGGATTCTTTGGGGCAAGCAATAACTGTTGAAAGTGGAATAGATGTATGCTGTGAATGTGGTCTCTGTGTCTCACCTCCAAACAAAGTACATAGGGTTGCCAGGTCAGAAGCATCCCAAACATTGAGATTTCTGGTGCAGGCCCTAGTGATGTCATAAAGAGGACCTTAGTGATATCATTAAACATGATACATTAAGCATCAACCACAGTTGCTTGGAGCATACCATTCAAACAAAAAAAATATCTGACTGGAAATTAAGATAGAAATGTTCGCTAAATGAGGGTGTTGCAGGTCCAGCTGAAGTGATGGGATCATTCATTCTCACCTGCAGGAGCCTGGATAGGGAAAATTTAATCTAGCCTACTTGTTTCTGGCAAGAAGGGTTTAAGTGCCCCCAGGCTAGGCCAATCACCAGAAAGCCATTGTGGGAAGAAGGGAGCCTAGTGTTGTAGAGATGTTAAACGGGAGCACTCAGGAGTAAAGATGGATGCTCCTGAAGGCTGCAATTCTAAACACACTTACTAAGAGACTAAGCCCCATAGAACTCAATAGGACTTACTTCTGAGTAGATGTTAGGATTGTGCTGTTGGTAAAGATTCACTAGGGATCCTCTGCAAAAATATCCATATGTTATGTTATGGTTTATTTCTAGGCCACCTTTTGGCCAAAAAGGCTCCCAAGGTGGCTTACACACAAATGGGTTTTTCCCATTACAGTGTTGTAAGAACACCTGCACTTGGCTGACTTTCTCTTCTCCTAAAGATACAAGATCAGTCTCAGGCCCTGAACCTGGCAACCCTATGTTAATGGCAAACAGAAGCTATCACATAGTTTCCCACGTGTAAATCCATGCTAACCCAATCCTCTGATAATCCAAAAAGGGAAGGAAAAAAGTATTCTCTCCACATCTCTAGGGCTTGCAGACGCTTTGCTCCTATGCTTTTAGGTGCATATGTCAATCATTCCCCTCTCCATACCCACTCCCTCCTCCGCCTCCCTTCTTTCATTTCATTTCCTGTGGGCTGAATAGAAACACTGCTCTCTCCCTTTCTGCAAGCCTTTTTTATGTTTCTGCAGACAGTGCCTTATTTTTATTTTCCCCCTAACTTGTGCACAAAAGCATAACGCTGCTCAAACAAAGATTTGTATTTCATCTGTATTGTACCAGTGAAAATACAAATTGCACTTCCAGGTTGTTGTTGTTTTAATGAAACTTAGTGGTAGAACAAACTGAGCATGCTAGGTTGCCAGGTAACCAGAGGGAGTGGAAATGTTAAATTAGAGGGTGTGGTCTTTAGGAAACTGTGATTGATGCTTCCCCTCAAACACAGTGTTTGCAGATGCCATTAAGCCCTCACTGTGGATGGTGCAAGCAGAAAACGGAGGTAAAAACAGCATCTTTAGCACAAGGTTATGCTCCCATGTGGATAAGCTCTGTGCATCTTCCTCTGTGTGTCTCCCTCAGATGTCCATCTCTCATTACACACAGATGCCAGGATTACTTTATTCTTCACTTGGTGCGAATTAGGTAGCTTTGCCATAAAATGTAAACTCAACAGAATTTCTCTTCCATCCCTGCTAATAGCTTCTATGTATAATGCAAAATATACACCCATTTTGCTTTACCTATTTACCTCCAAGTGGGTAGATTTTCTGCATCTATTATACCAAGCATATAACATGACACTAGCTTTTTATTATTTTATGCAAAAGTCTATGCCAAAAGGCTGAGTGCAAATTAGTATCAACATTAAATGCAACAAATAGTATCAAATGTATTGTCTGTCATCAAGCAGCCAAACATATTCAGTCAATTTGCTACAAGTTGTAAATTCCAAGTCTCAGAGAGCCAATCCCTCAATGTCAGAGTGTTACAACTGTGCCCATTAGAATCTTGACAGCAGTTATCAAATTCTGGTGGTGTTTCTGGAGGACATAGTCTTTCAAATACAAAGTCAGCTAGAAAGCAATGTGTAACACATAGAGGAGGTGGATGCAGAAGATGACAGAGCTGCTGCACCTTTAATAGCTGTGTAAAAGAGGGAACTTCAGCGGGGAACTTGCTGAACTCTTTTAAAACTAACTCTTAATCCATTGCTTTTGTTTCCTCAGAATTTAAGGTTGCACAAACTATAGACAAATGCTCTGGTCTGGGCTTCAGAGAAAGTCTAGAAAGCAAATAGCAATTTTACTAAACTTAGCTTGTGCACAGCTAAAAACAATTTTAATATATATTTCCTGTAGTGCTAGAACAATGTTGATGGGTTAAGATAACTTTAATTTACTTTTATACTTCAGTTGTTCCTTTAGATAATGAATGTAAAACTCAAATGAGGGGAGGGGAGTCCAGTTTTCTACCCAGCAGACGCCCAGGGCCTCTGCCTTTAATTTTTTATCCAAAAAATGTTACCCAAATGCAACAGAAATGCAACAGAATCAATGACATGTCAGTTAGACATTAAATGGGAAATTCTGCATCATATCTGTTTCTTGGTATTTAACAGCATAAAAACTACAGGAGTGAGTCAACGCCTTTACTCTGCTAAGGGCATTGACTTCCTAGTGTTGTTCCCTGAAGACAGCTAAATCTAGATACAGTATTGATGCAAGATGCACTGAGGCCCCCTAAAAGTGTGAATGACTCAGTGAGGCCTTGGTCTTACTTTGTCACCTCTGATTGCCTGAACATTTGATGGCCTATTGAAAAAAATAGAAGGCAGCATTAATCCCCCATCTATAGAGCAAAAGTCCTATTTACAAAACAAACTTTTATAAGAACTCCAGTTCTTTGAGCAGAGAGAAATTCCAGAGCATAGGTTTGGTTTCCTTCGGAAGGAGGTCACTGGACATTTTTTTCTTATGTTTTGCAACACTTTTATTTACAAGTATATAGGTTGAGCCTAGGTGGAGGCAGAGTTTAAGCCCTCCAAGTTTTCTACTCTCACCACCTGAGACAATTGTCTCAGCTTGCCTCATCATACATAGCACCAGTCTTTTCGGTGTGCATGCTAGTTCTTCCTAGTGTTATGGAAATTTACTTCTCTTTTATGTGGAGGACACATCTGGCTTGCTAAAGTACTTTTCTTTTGCCCATTAACTGCCAGCCACGCAAACTGGCAGGGCAGTCTGATTTACATGACCATCTCCTGATCCCACAGCTACTCACACAGTTAATTTTAATTTCTTCCTTTTGGTTATCAACATTTTTATTCTAGTTTTGCTTCCATTTTGTCATTCAATATGAAATCACACAAGAGTCAGCTGGAAGGTGAGCTGAGTATTCAAAATAGGGAATAAGTAATGCTTTAGAATCATCTGCCCTGAATCCAATCAGGAGGAATAAGCTCTAAATATACCATCCCTTACTTCTCTAACCCTAGTAACTGAGTTGGTGTTTCACTCTAACAGCTGGTGGGCTCTCTGAGGTACAGTTAGCTGGACTCTTAGTTCTTATTAATAGGGATGGCTTTCAGGGACTTGCAGCTTCAGTTAGGAAAAGCACATTATATGAATGCACAGCTGGAGGCAGTGTATGTGAATCAAAAGCTCTGAGACAAGCAGCACATGTAACTGAAAAGTCAGCTGTTGCAGGGCTTTCAGTTAAATTAGTTTAACCAGAAGCCCCTTGCCTGGAATTTCTGATCCTTTCCTTTAGTGTAGCAGTCTCCATTTCCAAAATCCTAGCTTTTCTTGTGAGCAAATAAAACCTCTCAGGCCTAAGGCCTCTGTAAGGACAGTTGGAGGTGGCTGGAAATATAAGGCTTTGCATTGCAGCAGCTCAAGGCAATCGTGTGGAACAGGTTGGAGATCCAAGTTGGGCACATTTCTGTGAAATGAAAGAGAAGATGACATTTGTGCTGAACATCCATTTCTTTCCCACTCTGATGAAAATACAAGTATAATCCCAATGGAAGCTGCTATCTTGATAAAAAAAAAATTATGTTTGTATTATGACTCATTGTTCATAAATGTGATTGCAGTAGGGTTGGTGGGTGGATGAGGACAGAATAACATGATGCAACATTTGATAAGCCTTTTGGGAATTGTATAACCCAGTTGCATTGTCAGAGACAAGAAATTAGGCTTTGGCGAAAGGGCTGCCCTGGAAAATGAACTTGCCTCTTTTCTCTACCCCCCTCCCTTCTCAAGATGCCACTGACTGCACCAACAGATGGCTGGAATTGCAGCTGCTGAGCCAGCAAAATAGCTTTCTTAATTTCCCATTGCAGCCTGCTTCTACATAGGCAACCAGAACTGCCAGGTTCAAAAACTAATGAGGGACAAACCATATACTGTTTAAATAGTGTGATTAGAACTCATATCTATGTGTTTATTTAAAAAAAATCAGGAATGGGAGCAGGGATTACTATCAGAACCACAGCACCTTTCCTCTCCCTGGCAATAATTCTAATGAAAACCACCCATAGGAGCTTTTTTCTAATACTAATTGCTGTGCACGTCTTGGGGGGTGGGATTTGTTCAGATCACAACTGGATCATCAGTCCTGAAGACCCCTTCCCACAATACATATTTAGTTAGTTAAAAACCCAGATGTTGTTCTTAATTGCACTATTAAAGTTATGTTGGGTTTTCCCCCACTGTGGTTCTTGTTCTTTTAAGAGCTGGTTCACTCTAGGTATGTTTCACGGAAGCCCTTAAAATCTATCTGCAGAAGTCTGGACATGTGTTGTAGGAAGCAGCAACAGCTTAAAGCTTTATTTATTCATGACATTTTAATCCCATTCTTCCCCCAAGGAGCTCAAGGCAACGTATATGGTTTCCCCCTATTTTATCTTCACAACAACCCTCTGATGTAGATTAGTTGGCTATTGGCCCAAGATCATCCAGGGAACCTCATAGTTGAGTGGGAATTTGCATTCCGGTTTCTGCAGTAATAGTCCAACATTCTATTTAGACTGTCCAACTTTTTTGTTGGACAGTGTACTGCAGGAAAAAGTTTAATACATGTGTGGGCTGCACTGTTATTCAATATGGTACTAGGTCCTGCCAGGAGGCAGTTTTGCTCAGTTGATTCAGCAAATGTAGTTTAAGGTTTATAGAGTTCCAGAGAATATGCGTTGTGTTGTCAGAACACCACATTCCCCAGAATAAATGCTTTTGATACTACACCTGTGAGGGCTGACCTTACCATTATGGGACAGCAGAGTGTGGGGGATAAGAACATAAGAACATAAGAAGAGCCTGCTGGATCAGGCCAGTGGCCCATCTAGTCCAGCATCCTGTTCTCACAGTGGCCAACCAGGTGCCTGGGGGAAGGCCGCAAGCAGGACCCGAGTGCAAGAACACTCTCCCCTCCTGAGGCTTGGTGTTAGCTCCCCTGGCCATTCCTCCCGAGCTGTTCCCATCCTGGGGGCCCAGCAGTGCCAGTTCTTGCATGGTGCTATCCTTTGCTATCTGTTTATCTTGCCTAGTCACCTTTTCTCAGTGCATCACAGGGGCATTCCTATTGGCACTGTCTGACCAAGCAAGCAGGCAGAGATGCTGTGTACCCCTGCAGGCACTGTGAATGTATTGCTTTGCTTGTGTGAGGTACACTGGTGCTGCTGGATTGGAGTATTTGTTTGAGTCAGCAGGAGCCAGGTGTAGTGGTGAGCAAAGGGCAGAAAGATGTTGGAAGACAGAGTGTGCTCTGGCCTGTTAAGTTAGCCTACTGCCCTTAGTGAATTAGATTCAACAGGCAGCCTAGCTGGCTTCTGTACAGAGTATTCGCAGTGTGTGAATCTTGTCCTTCACCTCCTTCAGCAAAAAATGTTGGACCAGCTCTGCCTACAGGTATTCTGCAGCAGGGTTGGGCAGATCTCAGGCTTGTGGGATCTACTTTGTTCTTCAGTAGAGTTGAGAGGTCCATCCATCCGAGCCAGGTGTAAGACAAACAATGAAGGGCCAGGGTGTCTCTGAGCACATGATCAGTCCAGGAATTTTTGATCAGTATTAGAACCAAGCTTATGCATCCTTTTAAACAAAAATCTTCTCTTGTCTTCCCGGAAGGGTTCTTTTTCAGCACCTTTTTGGGGGTGGGACTTTTTAGCTGTTGCTATTGTTAGACAATGGGAAACCATTGGCAGATCTACTGCGGATCAGCCAGAGATCCTACCAGCAGTAGTCTCCAATCCACCTTCTGCCCACCTTTGTTTTAGAGTATGTCTACCCCCAAGCATATTCTCTTGCCTCCAGTGGAGCTTCTGCGAGCCAGTGAAAGTCACAAGAGACCTACAGGAGAAGAGCTAAACGCCGATTCACCTGGAGAGGATACTGCCGCTCAGTTCTTCATCACTCCTCTATCTCTAACTTGCCTGTGTTAAAGGAGCGGTGTCTGCTTTGTCTTCTTCCGATTAGCATCTTTCTGATACCGGGAAGCGCAAGCAGAAGCAACGTGCCAGCAAGCCCCTCCGGGTCACACGATCGGAATCCCTACACCTCTTGGGCCTGCCCTGGAACATTCTTCTTCTTGCACCTCGATGAAGGCTCAGTTCGGCAAATAGTCCGCCTTGTTGCTGACCCGTCGCGCTCCTCCGGTCCGCCTCCTTGACGTGTTTTTTTGGGGGGGGGGCATTGCATATAGCGCCACACACGTGTTTGTCATCATTCTAATCACCACCCACCCACCCACCCAATCATCAGTCACCGGCCCCGAGTCTGCGCGATTGAGCTGCTGCTGACTTCAGCAAAAAGGGAGAAAGTCAGGCGGCGAGAGAAAAAGTTCGGTGGCGCGTTTTCCGCTTGACACGACGCCTCACGCGCCGCCGCCTTGCCCATTCGCCACTGCCACCCGTGGGTGCGCCCAGACTGAGAAACCGGCCGGCACGCTGAGGCAGCCGCCTATTGCGGTGCTAGACGAGCGGCACAAGTGCCGTTTTTCCCTGCGGCCGGACTGGAAGCCACCAGGCTCCACCGGGCTCTGCTGCTGTTGCCTCCGCAGCAGTAGCAGCCGGTGAAGGGGAGGAGAAGAGAAGGAGACGAGGAAGAGATGACGGAGCCTGGCAAGGAGCCTGAGGCGGTCCCAGCAGCAGGGGACAAGCCCGGCGAACCGGAGCCGGCGTCCTCCTTCCAGGCGCGGCTGTGGAGGAACCTGCAGCTGGGGAGCAGGAGGAAGAGCGGCGGCTGCAAAGCTGGAGCCGAGCGCCGCAGTGCGGAGACCTCGCCGTCCTCCCTTCGGGTTGCAGCCGCGCAGCAGCCGGCCAAGGGGGACTTGCTAGGCGGCGGCGGTGCCAAGTGGGGCGGCTTCAGGCGCAGGAAGCACGTGCTGGACCGAGTCTTTTCGTCCTCGCAGCCCAACCTGTGCTGCTCTTCAGCGGAGCCCCTGGAGGCCGTAACCACCGAGGCCGGCTCGGCTCTGCGCCGCCTGAGAGAACACATTCTCCACCACCACCACCACCACCAAGGCAGGGGGCAGAACCAGGGCCGGCCCCCCGACGACACTCCCGGTTCCTCGGCGGCGGCGTCTTCGCTCTGCCCCTCGCCGGCTGCTCCCTCCCGAGTGGCCCGGAGAGGCGGAGATGGAGCCCCCAAAAGCGAGAAGGGGGAGGAGCTTCCTCCGCATCCCCGGCCTGGGGCGCCCCTGGCACACCAGAAGAGCTTCTCTCTGCCCGGCACCGCCTGCTTGGAGCAGCTGCTGCGGGAGTCGCCGACCAAGGGCAAGGCCAGAGCAACGGAGGGGAGCAGCAGCCCAGCGGTGAGTCCTCGCCCCGCCCCAAACGAAGGCTCTGCCGCTGCCGGTCGCTTTCCCTTGCAGCCGTGGGGCGCGCGGGACATTTGGCTGCCTGGTGCTTGGACGGGCGGTCGTGTCCCTTCGGGCCCTTGGCTCCGGTTGAGTTTGTCTGGGAGGCAGAGGGGCTGTTGGTCTCCGTAGGCTGGTCAGGAATGGGTTAAAAAGTTTAAGCTGTGGTTTCGTGTGGGTGAGCCCAGATCTGGCTTTCCCTGTCAGGAAGATGGTGAGCGAGGGCAGCGGTGGCCAAAGAGCATCGGGCAAAGAAGTTGGTCTTGATCTGGGCTAGGTCCCGCTCCTTCCCTTTCCTATCTGTGCAGGCTTCGGCCGGCGGGGCTGACTTGGTTGGGTCCTTCCCTGACTTCTAGAACGCTGGAAAATTTGGCCTCGTGGACCAAAACCTGTCGTTGGCCTTTCCAGGTGGTAGTAGCTTTGTTTCACGTAACTGTGCTGAGTAAAGAGACTAGGTGCCAGGTGAAAGTGTGTGTGTATTTGGCATAGAAAGGGTCCAGCCTTTCTTTAGAGGAGGGAATCCATTAGTGGCTGTTGCTCCAACCATAAGAGTCGCCAGAACAAAGCGTTTCCATTAGCCACACTTGGAGGGGGAACGGGTTGGTCTGTCCATCAGTTGCAAAATCTCTTTGCGCTCATCCAGACAACTGTAAAATGTGTGACACGATCGCTTTGTGTTTTCATTATTTTTCGGTCGTCCATATGACACCGTTAAATCCACTCCTGCAATACAGCAAATCATGCGATTTGCTTTTTTGAACCGGGAATCATCCGCTGTACCTTCAGGCGCTCGGATGCAATACTGCGGACTTTACAGCTGTGGGTGTTTGATGGGCGGTTCTTGGGTGGTTCCCCATATCCCTTCCCTCATTCTCAGCCAATAATGTATTTCCACTGTTACGCATGTGCGCGAATGTCTGGGGAACGCGGGGGGGGGGGAAGGAACCTATCAGAGCAATGGTGTGGTGTTGCGGAGGGGCCCTGCAACTTCTTTTTTTTTTTTTTCAATAATTTTTATTCAGATTTTCATAAAACATACAAGACAAAATCATAAAACATTCAAAGACAAAAAACAAAATCAAAAATAGTTAAACAAAAAGAAAAAAAGAAAAAAAAAACAAAAATAAAAAATAAAGAGTAAAAAATTGACTTCCCATTTGTCAAAGATCAAATCAGTTATAAGTCTATAATATATAACAATCCTGTCTCTTAAGTCATATTATAAAATCACTTTCCTCCAGTAGTTATCTTACTTAATCATCAAATCTCATAAACATTACTTTATTCTTTCCACAAAAAGTCAAAGAGAGGTTTCAATTCTTTAAGAAATATATCTATCAATTTTTTTTTCCAGATAAGCATATCGATTAATCCATCTCATTACTAATTATGATAATCTTATTGTCATAACCATAGTCAAAATAAACATTTCAATTAATCCATCACATCAGAATCTGTTAGGTTCAGTAATTTCAGTAGCCATTGTTCTATTATCTCTATTAGTTCCATTTTCCATCTTCCATCTTCAGTAGTCTTGTTAAGTCCAGTAATTTCAATATCCAATCTTCCATTATCAGTATTCCATAATAATCTTGCTGTCAAAGCCATAGTCATATAGTAAGAGTCTGATGGGAATTACCTCTATCCCAAATATTTTCTTGCCATCCATTCTGAATAGGTTGCTGAAATACTGCTGTAAAATCATATCTCTGTTCTTTTTTTCAAAATACACTGGGTCATCTCTTAAAAGTTTTTCCATTGTCACATGGCTGCAGTTAATTCCATAGATTTTCTCTATATTGGGCTCCATCACATCATTCCAGTCCAGAAGATAATCCATGCCATTGATAACTTTATCTCTAGAATCTTCATTAATTTCTTCAGAGATAACATTGAGTTCCAAACAATAGATTTTATTTCTAAAGTCCATAGACTCCAAATCTTGTTCCTGTTCCACGTTTGTTCCAATCTCCGGGATCTCCTCTCTCACAGGGACCCCTATTCCAGTCTCCAGGGTCTCCTCTCTCACAGGGACCCCTGTTCCAATCTCCGGGGTCTCCTCTCTCACAGGGACCCCTTCCAGGGTCACCTCTCTCACAGGGACCCTTATATCTTTAATCTCCTGCTTCATTTTACTCAATTCAATTTTCGTTATCTCAATCTCATCCATTATTTTCTGAAACATAGTTATTTCCAGATTCTCAGCCACTTTCTTAATTGCCATTTTAAAAGAAAAATATAGGAAAACCACTTCTTATTTCAGCAACAATTGGGTTAATACTCCAAACTTGGTGACATCACAGTATAAACAGAGCAGACAGCCTTATCTCTCCAATAGTTAAGTAAACAAAATGCAGTTCCCAGGATCGAAACAATTAATGGCAATCGTCAAGAAACAGATTCGTCAAAATAAAATAGACCAAAAAGAGAGTAGTCTCAAAACAGTATAATATTTTTCAAAATAAAAATCTGGAATAGAAATCCCTCTTCTGTGTATATCTTTAGAATGCAAATCCAGGACAGCTTTTTGCAACAAAAACAGAGATAAGCTATTAATTAGTGCGTAGCAGAGAGAAGTTACGGCTCCCCAGTGAGATGTCAAAAACCGATCAATCTGGCAAATCTCTTTTAAACAGCAACAATTTAAGTCAAATAAAAGAAAAATATAGAAAGAAGGGTGCTTGCCTGTTAGTGCGTTCTCTCTTAGAAGATAAGATGAACGTTCGCTTTAACAGATAGAGCTTGCTGTTGAAAATCCGACCCACCTTCGTCGGCTGGACCTCGTCCCATAAATTAATGAGATCTGGTCGTCCCAACAAAAATAGGCTTTGAGGTTAATCTCTTCGTTTCTCCCTACCCGGGAGAAGTTTAATCAGTCAAAAAAAAAAAGAAAAAACTGACTGATATATCTGAATAAGCTTCTTTTGAGGCAGGAGCCCGTCTCAAAAGCAGGCACAGGCTAAGTCACCCTTCCCGGAAGTCTTCAGGGGCCCTGCAACTTCTACTGCACAGATGCAAAAAAGCGCATTTGCGCAGAAGCAGCAACAGCAGTTAATTTTTAGCCAGCCTGCAAACTGGGCAGCCGCTCAGGGTGAGATCTGCAATTGTGGTTGTTTGTAAACTTTTTCAAGGGAGAAAATATTTATCTTTGCCTAACCTCCACCTCCCACCTCTCACCCCCAGCATCAAATGCCCTTCTTGAACTTATTGGTCTTTGCTTCCAGGCATCCAGAGTCGAGGGAGAGGGGGGGAAAAAGAGAAATAGAGGCTTTCCTCTTGGATTACAGACACTCAAGCACCCTTAGTCAATTTCGCTTTCCTGCCTGCAAGGATACTCTTTGAGTCTTGTCAATTTCAGCCACAGCCTGCAGGTTTTCCCAACCCAGCTGAGTTGAAAAGCATACAGTCGCTTTTGGGAACTAGCGCAAATACAAGCAAAAAACCCACAGGAATTATTGGCATACAAGTGGTTTGCTAGAGCATCTCAGCCACCTGCAACCATAGAGACTGGTGGTCTACCTTCCTAGACATGACACATCATTACTTGCTGTTCTGGAGAAATAAGTGGAATTGCAATCATGTGTATCTCCAGAAACGTTAATATGCGTAAAGGTAGAAAAGCATACAGTTGGTTTCACAAAATATCGCAAATACAAACAAACAAAAATACAGCAATTATAGGCATGTAAGTGGTTTGCATGTTTCTTTTATCTGAGGGAACACCACAAAGCCTGTGCTGGTTGCTTCAGCGCAGATTGACACAGCAGCACGCGGGGCTGTTTGCCCGCATTTCCTGCCCGAGCCAAGAGCGGCCACCCATGGGGGGGGCTGTTTGCTTCCCTCGGGGGAAGCATTCCTGCCGCTGAGCCGCATAACAGTCCGGGACTGAACCCTGCAGTGAATGAGCCCAAGGGTTGTGGGGGGATTCGCCTGGCGATTACAAGCGCTGATCCCTTGCACTGCCCACAATCCCCATGGATGGCCAGGGGCACCTGGAGACCCCCGGCTGGCGCTGCTCCAGAGTGGTGAGTGACAAGGAACTCCATTACAGCCACTACTACCAAACCATCAGGAAATTCAAACTTTTGCGCTCGTACATTCAAGTGCATGTGCCTTGTGCTTTGTTGCAAAGGGGGAGAAGAGCATACATCATATTTTTGCAGACCAATTGGCTGATAGGGGGAGTGTTATGGGCGGAGCTGGGAAAAAGCGAGAAGTAGTACGGGTCCTCTCGCTGCGTGTGTGGGCGCAAAAAAAGCGGGTTTTTTTTATTGGGAAAGAGCGAACAAACAGGCAAAGTGAGGACTGTCAGATGACGAACCGGATATGGAAAACGTGGATTATCCCGCTCCATTTGGATGAGCCCTTTGAAGCTGAATTTTCTTGGGGAAAAAACAAACTCGAGCTGCTCTAACCAGGTTTTACAGTAAAAAGGGGCAGGGTTTCACTAGTGTCGTGTGCCCCCATTTTCAGGAAACGGAGGGGGAGATGCACTGGAACTGGCAGAACAGTGAATGTGTTTCTACCTTTAATGTATATAATAAAAGTACACCTTTGTGAGGAGGCAAGAACTTGGGGGCAAGTCAGCCTGAGTTAGTCAGCTGGTGTGCAAGATGTTCAACTTTTTCCGGGGGGGGGGGAAGGGTTTTGTCCTTTAAAAGAGACCGTGAACAACATTATGTTTGTGTGTAAAAGTAAATATGTACACTCAGTAAGATCATATGGCAGTGTTTTCCTTTGCCTATAAAGACATAAATAAAGTGGGGGAATTCTAGTTCAGGTAGCATTCTTGAATTCTGGAAATATTTTGTTAGGCTTGGTTATGTAAGAGGGTCCAGCCAGGTGACAGATGTTATATCAGTGTATATAAGAATGTACAATTAGCTCCTCTTCTTGAACAGCAGCTCTGGACACTGGAAACTGGCCCTGCCAATGAAGTAATCAATATACGTGCTTACTGGAAGGCTATCCCCCTTTAGGATGCACACCTTAACGTGGTGAGGGGGTTTGAGAGTGTTGAAGAAGCTGAGAGCAATGCCGTCAGGAGTCTAGACCAAGAGACTAGACACCTAGCAGGGGCACCCATGGCGGTATGGACAAAGCTGAGACACCAGACTAAGATGCATCCAAACTCAGAGGAAGGCAATGATAAACCACCTCTGAATACCTCTTACCACGAAAACCCTATGAACAGAGTATCCAAAATGCAACACGAGGTAGTGCTGGAAGATGAGACCCCCGGGTGAGAAGGCACTCACCGAGCTACTGGGGAAGAACAAAGGACAAGTATGAGTAGTGCTGTGACTAATGACACAGCTGGGTCAAAGCCGAAAGGAAGCCCAGAGGCTGATGTGCACAGATGCGAAAGGAGAGTCCGGAGTTGTACGATGCACACAATAGGAACATGAAATGTGAGAAGCATGAACCAGGGAAAGTTAGAAATTGTCAAGCAAGAAATGGAGCGTATCAACATTACAATACTTGGCTTGAGGGAATTAAAATGGACAGGAATGGGACATTTTCAATCAGGCAACTACAAAATATTTTATGCAGGAAATGAGTAATCAAGAAGAAACAGGGTTGCTCTAATAGTGAGAAGTGATGTAGCAAAAGCAATTAGGAGCTACAATGCAAGGTCTGAGCGAGTGTTATCAATAAGATTAAACGGGAAACCTATTAACATAACCATCATCCAAGTCTACGCTCCAACGTCAAATGCAGAAGAAGAATTGGAGAGATTTTACACAGAAGTACAGGAGGATATTGATCACACACCAAAACAAGATATGATGATAATCATGGGGGACTGGAATGCAAAAGTAGGGAACAGAGAAGAACTAGGAATTGTGGGGAAATGGGGCTTAGATGACAGAAATGAAGCAGGAGACTTACTGAATTCTGTGAAGCCAATTATTTGTTTCTTGTCAACACATTTTTTGAGCAACCAAAAAGACGACTGTACACGTGGACATCACCAGATGGTCAGTATAGGAATCAAATTGATTATATAATTGGAAACTGAAGATGGAGAAGTTCCATACTTTCTGCAAAAACAAGACCAGGAGCAGACTGCGGTACAGATCATGAACTGATCGTATCGAAAATCAGAGTTAAAGCTAAAGAAAAACAACAAATGCCAAAATACAACTTAAATAACATCCCAGAAGAATATAAAGATCAAATAAAGAAAAGGTTTGAGGCTTTAAACTTAGTTGACAGAGAACCAGAAGAACTATGAAGTCAGGGACGTTATCAGGGAAGAATGCAAAAAGACAATATCTCTTGTTAAAAAGAGAGAAAGACCTCAATGGATGACTGAAGAAACTCTTAAAATGGTTAGAGAAGGAAAGCAAAAGCAAAAGGAGATAGAAACATGGTCAGAACCCTAAATGCAACTATACAACAACTAGTATGTAGGGACAAAGAAAACTATTACAATAGTTATTGTATAGAAATAGAAAACGACAACAAAATGGGAAGAGTAAGAGCCCTATTCCAAAAGATTAGAGAAATGAAAGGGAAATTTAAACCATGAGCAGGGATGTTGAATAATCAACAGGGGAACACACTGACTGACCAAGATGAAATAAAAGGAAGATGGAAGCAATACACTGAAGAACTCTATAAAAGAGATGCAGGGATGACAGATTCATTCACAGAGGAATCATATGATGGAGAACCAGAAATTTTAAAATGTGAGGTGAAAGCTGCTCTTAAAATTCTTGGAAGAAACAAATCACCAGGAATAGATGGCATACCAATAGAGTTGCTACAAGCTACTGAGACTGAATCTGTCCAAATTTGACAAAAATCTGTCAAGAAATATGAAAAACTAATCAATGGCCCACAGACTGGAAGTGTTCAATATATATCCCACTTCCAAAGTAAGGGGATCCCAGAGAATGCAGTAAATATTGAACTATTGCCTTAATACCCCATGCAAGTAAAGTAATGCTCAAGATTCTACAACAAAGGCTCTTACCATATATGGAGGGTGAAATGCCAGATGTCCAAGCTGGATTTAGAAATGGAAGAGGCACCAGAGATCATATCGCAAACATACATTGGATAATGGAACGGAGCAAGGAATTTCAAATCCTCCGGACAGGGTGGAATCATCGGAGGCCCGCTGTAATCAGTTTGCCGATCACTTCCAGAATAAGATCTCATGTATCCGCCGGGACCTAGACTCTCAAGTTATAGCAGTAGATCCTAGTGAGGTGTCCGGAGCACAGTCTTGTCCTGTTTTGTTGGATGAGCTTCAGTTGGTTCAACTCGAGGACGTGGACAAGGTGCTTGGACAGGTACGTGCAACCACTTCGGTACTGGATCCTTGCCCCTCCTGGCTGATAAAAACTAGCAGGAATGGAACAGGTAGCTGGGCCAAGGAAGTGATAAATGCCTCTTTACGAGAGGGAGTGGTCCCGGGCTGTCTGAAAGAGGCAGTGGTGAGACCACTCCTGAAAAAGCCTTCCTTGGACCCAGACAATTTTAACAGCTACAGGCCAGTGGCGAATGTTCCATTCCTGGGCAAGGTCTTGGAACGGGTGGTTGCTGGCCAGCTCCAGGCGCTATTGGATGAAACTGATTATCTAGATCCATTTCAATCGGGTTTTAGGCCCGGTTTTGGCACTGAGACAGCCTTGGTCGCCCTGTACGATGACCTATGTCGGGAAAGAGACAGAGGGAGTGTAACTCTGTTGATTCTCCTTGATCTCTCAGTGGCTTTTGATACCATCGACCATGGTATCCTTCTGGAGAGGCTCGCGGAGTTGGGAGTTGGAGGTACTGCTTGGCAGTGGTTCCGCTCCTACTTGGCGGGTCGTCTCCAGAAGGTAGTGCTTGGGGAACATTGCTCGACACCGCGGGCTCTCCAATATGGGGTCCCGCAGGGGTCAGTTTTGTCCCCCCTGCTTTTTAATATCTACATGAAGCCGTTGGGAGAGGTCATCAGGAGTTTTGGAGTGCGTTGTCATCAGTATGCTGATGACACGCAGCTCTACTTCTCCTTTTCATCTTCTTCAGGTGAGGCTGTCGATTTGCTGAACCGTTGCCTGGCCTCGACAATGGACTGGATGAGAGTTAACAAACTGAAGCTCAATCCAGACAAGACTGAGATGCTGTTGGTGGACGGGTTCTCTGATCGGATGGTGGATATATACCCTGTCCTGGACGGGGTTACACTCCCCCTAAAGGACCGGGTTCGTAGTCTGGGAGTCTTTTTAGACTCTTCCCTCTCACTTGAGGCTCAAGTAGCCTCGGTGGTTAGGAATGCGTTTTACCAACTTCGGTTGGTAGCCCAGCTACGTCCCTATTTGAGTAAAGAGGACCTTACATCAGTGGTACATGCTCTGGTAACCTCACGTTTGGATTACTGTAATGCGCTTTACGTAGGGCTACCTTTGAAGACAGTTCGGAAGCTACAACTAGTGCAAAATGCGGCGGCCAGATTGCTGACAAGGACCAAGCGGTCCGAGCATATAACACCTGTTCTGGCCAGCTTGCACTGGTTGCCAATATGTTTCCGGGCTAGATTCAAAGTGTTGGTATTAACCTATAAAGCCTTATACGGTGCGGGACCACGATACCTTGCAGAACGCCTCTTCCGATATGAACCGGCCCGTGCACTACGTTCTGCTACGAAGGCCCTCCTCCGGGTTCCAACTCACAGGGAGGCCCGGAGGGTGATGACAAGATCTAGGGCCTTCTCAGTGGTGGCCCCCGAACTATGGAACAGTCTCCCTGAGGAAGTACGCCTGGCGCCGACTCTGCTTTCCTTCCGGCGCCAGGTCAAAACCTTCCTATTCTCTGAAGCATTTTAAGTTACATTGATCTAATTTTAATAATGTTTATTGTATTGTTGATTGTATTTTAATATTATTTTGTTATTCTTTGTATTTTTATACTATTTTATGTTCACCGCCCAGAGAGCTATCGCTAGTCGGGCGGTATATAAATTTAATAAATAATAATAATAATAATAAATAATAATAATAATTTCAGAAGAAAATCAACCTTTGCTTTATAGATTACAGCAAAGCTTTTGACTGTGTAGATCATGAAAAACTATGGAATGCTTTAAAAGAAATGGGGGTACCATAGCATCTGATTGTCCTGATGCGCAACCTATACTCCGGACAAGAGGCTACTGTAAGGACAGAATATGGAGAAACCGATTGGTTCCCCATCAGAAAGGTGTGAGACGGGTGTATTTTATCACCCTATTTGTTTAATCTGTACGCAGAACATATACGGAAAGTGGGATTGGACCAAGATGAAGGAGGTGTGAAAATTGGAGGGAGAAACATCAATAATTTAAGATATGCAGATGATACCACTCTTAGCAGAAACCAGTAATGATTTGAAAAGAATGCTGATGAAAGTTAAAGAGGAAAGCACAAAAGCAGGACTATAGCTGAACATCAAAAAGACTAAAGTAATGACAACAGAAGATTTATGCAACTTTACAGTTGACAATGAGGACATTGAACTTGTCAAGGATTATCAGTACCTCGGCACAGTCATTAACCAAAATGGAGACAATAGTCAAGAAATCAGAAGAAGGCTAGGACTGGGTAGGGTAGCTGTGAGAGAACTAGAAAAGGTCCTCAAATGCAATGATGTTTCACTGAACACTAAAGTCAGAATCATTCAGACCATGGTATTCCTGATCTCTGTGTATGGATGTGAAAGTTAGACAGTGAAAAAAGTGGACAAGAGAAAAATAATCTCATTTGAAATGTGGTGTTGGAGGAGCGTTTTGCGGATACCATGGACAGCGAAAAAGACAAATAAGTGGGTGTTAGAGCAAATTAAAGCAGAACTATCATTAGAAGCTAAAATGATCAGAGGTTATCATACTTTGGACACATCATGAGAAGACACAATTCACTAGAAAAGATGATAATGCTGTGAAAAACAGAAGGGAGTAGAAAAAGAGGAAGCAAACAAGAGATGGACTGATTCCATAAAGGAAGCCACAGACCTGAACTTACAAGATCTGAACTGGGTAGGTTATAATAGATGCTCTTGGAGGTTGCTGATTCATAGGGTCACCATAACTCATAATCGACTTGAAGGCACATAACAACAACAATTGGAATGTAGATAGATTGGGTGTACATAACGTCTCACAGTAGGGAGATACATAGTATAAATTAGAGTTAAGAATATGTGTAGTGGTTGCAACATTTTGGTCTTCCCATTGGCCAATCATCATTTATGATTTCAGAGCATTTGTTAATACATACACTTGGTTCAGGAAGGGCATGTTCAGGGAACCAATGTGACTTCTGTCCAGGTAACTTATTTCATTCATGGTTTCTTTGAGATTAGTGAGACACATTCAATGCATATAGATTTACTCTGATAGATTTGTGCAGCTATCCAGTATATATTGATAGCATAATGCAAAGTAATAATTCATAGCTTGAGGATTTGTGAGGCTGAGACTGCTTATTCTACCAACTTGTACAACCAATCCTCTACTAGGAACTTGAAGTGTAAATAGTTTGAAAATTAGATTTCTCTACATCTAAGAAGAGTTATTTGTGCTCTATAGGTTATATATTCCTTAGCCAAATTGAATATTTGCACAAATTAAAAGGAGTACTATCCTCAGTTCTTGGATTCTGTGAATACACTTTGAAAGGAGATGGCTATCTTTTTCCTGTTTTGATTGTATCAACTTAAATACCAGTGGTTTTATTAACCATCTAAGAGAAAAAATAGGGTAGTTTTCTACCCTGAGCTGACTTTTGGTTTATCTTATTTTATTTATGGAAGTATTTATAAACTGAACTCATTAAAAAAATCATAGTGATAATACCCTACTATCTTCGGGTACCACAGTGTCCAAAACAATGCCATGTGTGATGATGGGAGATGAGCACTTCAGACTGCAATCCTAACCCCACTTACCTGGGAGTAAGCCCCATTTAATTAAATAGGACTTCTGAGTGGGCATTCTGAGGCTGCACTGTTAAAATAGATGGGGCATTTTTTCTACAGTGAGCCAAAATGAGATGTGTCTTGAGGTGATAAAATGTCCCCAAATAAAATCATAAGTGCCGTGTCAGAAGGGCACATTGTCTTTGGCTTGGATTTTGCTGGAAAAATCACATGGAACATTTTTATTCCAATATGTTAACATTACCTGGAATAACTGCCCCTTTATAAGATTTATTTGGATGTCTTGCAATATCTTTTACCCCAGGCACTTCTTTACAGAAATAAAACTGTAAATGGTAAGTGGCTGAAATGTGGGGACATTGTTTACTACCATGCAGGTGACAATAAAATGAAAATGAAATGAACTGCCTTCAAGTTGATCCTGACTTATGGCGACCCTATGAATAGGGTGTTCATGGTAAGCGGTATTCAGAGGGGGTTTACCATTGCCTCCCTCTGAGGCTGGTCCTCCCCAGCTGGCTAGGGCCTGCTCAGCTTGCCAGACCTGCACAAGTCAGCCCCTTCCTTGTCTGCAACTGCCAGCTGGGGGACTATGCAGCTTGCCCATGGTTGCACAGGTTGCAGGGCACATAACCACTGAGCCACTCACTGTGGGGTGATCTTTAGCTGGCCCTTGACACCCAGGAGACACGAGCGGGGATTCGAACTCACAGACTCTGGACTCTCAGCCAGGCTGTCCTCCCAACTGTGCTATAAAATAGATGTATCAAATTGTAGGTCTATTTCTGTGTAACTCTGTAATGAAAACTGCATCCTAGGGTGGATTTCAACCCCATTTTTTATGTGAAAAAGTAATAAAATTTAACACGAGATCCTGGTTTAGGACCTAATGTGTTAGTCCTAGTGTTGTCAAAATTAAATGTATTTTTAACTTTCTGTGCAGAAGTAACACTAAAATCTGTGGGTGTCTTTGGGTAACCTGAACTTGAGGTTATTCCTTTCCTGAACTGTTTGTTATGGTTACTACTACATTTGTATAACACCCATCTGACCAAGGTCTCTGGATAGTTTACATAAAAAATAAAATTCACAATAAACACTAAAACCAAGATAAAATAAATAGCAACAGCAAAAAGCTTAGCAACCCCATCCCCCACAAAAAATGATATAATATACTCTATATTTCTGAAGTAAAGTCTTAATCCATTAACTCTTGATGGCAACAAGATTCTCAGAAATCTATTTCAGTAGGGGTTAGAGAACAATCTCTGAAGATGATTCGTAAATGGTACCTCACCCCAGGAGGCTTTCATTAATGTGTCCTAGAGCAACTCAGAGGTGCTAGAGGAACTGCAGTTTAATTGGCAAGTATGTCCATATGTGGTGGGATTGCCCAGTAGTGCAAGCCTTCTGGATGGAAGTATTTCAGGAGGCGAGTTCAGTCATTGGACACTGGATAAGATCTATCTCACAACTGGCACTTTGGGGTTTGTTTGAGGGCATAGAGATTTAAACTGTAAGGAATTGCTGAATCACTTATTTTTAGCTGCAAGAACAGTGACAGCACAGAACTGGAAGGACTTCAAACAAGTAACTCTGGAACAATGGTATAAAAAAGTTTGGCAGGTTGCATTATTGGAGAAGCTCACACAAAATCTGAGGGTGGTGAGGGGATAGAAAAAGACACTAAGAGTTTGGATGCCCTTTATTAATTTTGTTAATAATGATGAAAATCAGCATTCACCCCCAAGTGCCTATGTACATCTGTGTACAAATGCTTGAGCAGCATTTTAGTCTTATCCTGGTGCTGCCTGGAACATCTGAAAGGAAAATGACATTAGAATGAGATGAAAACAGATTTGTTATTAGTTAATAGGTAGCAGTTAGTCTTACTTACCTGAGCTGAATTTTTACAGAAAAAGAAAGGTTAAGGGTGAGACCAAAATCGAGTTAGTTTTTCAGTGTACTGTCAATCCTTTAAGGGAGGGAAGGGGGGATGTCATATGTATATATTGTATAATTATGAAATTAATAATAATAATAAAAAGATTCTCGCAGTCAATTGGAATGCTTCAAGTGGCAATAGGAAGGCTGCTTAAAGCATTATTACTCATGATCTAATTCTTAGCACAAACTCTGTTGATTGTAATAGAACATGCTTCTAGGCAAATGTGCATAAAATAGTATCCTTTGCTACATCATATTACTTATACTGCTGGGTTGGTTTCTGTAGCCATGCGTTTGAATTTCACACATTGCTTTAGATTTTTTCATTCCACTATAAGCATATGATTAAAGATGAAATTGTTACAAAGAGTGCAAATTGCTTTGATTTCCCTGTGTAATTAATTTAGCTTGTCCTGGCAGAATAATAGCAAATGCAAGACACATAATTGGTAGATTTGTATATGGAAAAGCTGAAGTTCATTACTAGTATTATAGCATATTGCTGGTCTTGTTGCAGCCTATCAGAGGGAGGCCTTTTGGGTAGGGGGGAATCCTTTGTATACCTGCCTTGACATAATTATGCTCTGATCAAGGGTACAATTCTAAACAAATGGCACTAGGTGCTCAATCTGTTTTCTGGAATCCACTCTTGATGTTCTCTTGAGCATAATTTATTGCTGCTTTTGTTTACTCTTAATGCCTGTGTGGTTACAAAAATCAATTATAGTAACTGCATCTGTGCATTCCTGGAGATAACTTGATAGCTGAATGCATAAACCCCTTGCAAGACATTGTGTGTTAGAAGCTCTGTAGGGCACTGTCAAAACGATGGGAGTTGAATTTCAAGTAGTAGGCTGCCGAGGTCTCTAGTCTTTGAAACAGAAAAAAGTGAGAGAGAATCTTAAGTATTCTAGCCAACATCTATGTATACTTTGCTAATTTTTCTTGGCTTCAATAGACTTGCAATTATAAGATTCTAGTCCTACAGTTCTACAAATCAGTTTGTTGGTGTGGAAGAACAAAGCTCTCTAAATGGTCAGCTCTTGATCTTTTTCTGAATTCATTCCTTGTGGCATGGTAGTGGAAGGAAACAACTTGGTTCAACATCTGAAATGTTACAGAATTCAGTAATTTGATTTAGACATTGAAAGTGAGTGGGGCAACAAATAAAAGTAAAATACATGGGTTGGGAATAGAACATCCTTTTGTGATACTATTTCTGGCAGTTTTCTTTACAGTTTTAAGATTTTAAAAATACAGTAAGACCTCAGTTAACCAATCCCTTTTAAGGAAGGCTTTTTAAAGGGTGAAACTGACTAGCTTTACTTTGCTGTGGATAAACTTTCAAGCTTGTGCCTTTGCTTTAAGGTGAAACTGACCAGCCTGTGTCTTTGCTTTGCATTAAAGAGATCTCTTGCTTTCTCCCAGGTCTGGGGAGGGAAGGATCCAATACGATTCAGAGGAGGAAAAGGAGGGGAAAGGGGTGGGTGGGTACCAGGTAGACACCCTTTAAAGGCCCTGTTGAAGCTGCCCCTCATCTATAAGTGGGTGTAGGAACCTATCCTATTCTTTCCATGTTATTCCAACCTCTGATACCAAAGTTTCTGTTAAAGGAGTAATGTCCAGGAATGCATCTACTTTGTTAATTTAGGTATTACTGTAATGTTGTGCATCCTCTGAATTATTCTTGGAATAAGTGAATGCCCCTGAAACCTCTTTCCTGCATTGTAAGTCTACATTTCCAATGGTACCACTTAGGAGAGAAGAAACTTGCGGCTGAGTTCAGTAGGTTGTTCCTCCTCCCCTGAGGTGTACCATTCCTGTGGCAGGAAAGCTTCTGCCCCCAGACTTGCTTTTTAATGTACTCCTTCCCATTCTCCCTGTTGGTATCACTTTTCAAAAAAGGAAAAATAAATGCAGAAGTAACTTTTTTGTTATGACGCTTAGCATTGAATTAGTTATGACGCTTAGCATTGAATTAGGGGTGTGTGCCAGAGGCAGCATTGGAAGGATATCTACCAGAGTCATCCCTGTCCTGTCACTATGGACACACAGTTGGTGGTGCAAGAGCAAACCACCAGTCCATTAGCCAGCCTACCCATAGGAGTGCCCACTTGCTTGCCCAGTCCTGAGCTGGGAGAAAAGCACCACAAAAATAGCTGTGCCTGTCTTGTCCTTTATTAAGGGGATGCAGGGGGCATATCAGGTGTTGTGCCAACATCTTTTCTAGAGTAGCCATGCCAATTCATGCCTTGTAGTGATGCTAGATTTTGTAAGCTGTATCCTGACTAGGGATGGGTGAGAATTTCAATTCAGTTCGTATTTCAAGCAGAATTTATTAAATTTGCAAATTCTGAAACAATATGAGAATCAAACCACAGCTATCCTTTGAAATTCGTATTTATTAGAATTTTGGGATGCAGTCCGCCAACTAACAACATTTAGAAAAAAGCATATATTGGGGGAAAGTGTGCATAAAAATGAATGCATGAGTGAAAATAACATGCAAAAAAGCATGAAATAATGAGGAATGGCTTGCAAAAATGTGTACCTTTGTCAAAACTACCTACAAAAATGTGTGTGTTTGGAGAAATTTGCACTAAAATGAGAGAATTTTCATGAGGATTTTTTTTTTAATTTGCAGATTCCTGTAGAAGTGTAGAGAACTGAATTTAACATTGGAAAAATGAGAAATCATGAGAACTGAAACAGACAGATATTTCCATCTAATCCTGACTCTATGTTCAAGCCATGTGCTGACCTGTGGATTAAAGCCCTTGGTAATAATCAAGCCGAGAATCCTGTGTCTGATTCTGTTGGTGGGACTTAGGACACCCAGTAACTGGTACTCAAAAGTAAATCTCTGTGTTGCTCTGTGATCCATTGAGAAGAAGAGTGGTATATAAATATAATAAATAATACTACCTTCAGTATCTTGATGGGCAGTCAGCCTGATTATAGGTTATTGGCTTGCTTTCTGGGAGGAGAAAATGGGATCATGTATGTTGTGAACTAGTGCTTAATATACAATTAATCTTGTGAGCGAGCTAGGGATCTGTATAAATTAATCTCAGTAGTCCTTTGGAAGGAATATTCCAACCCACCCCCCAACAGGAAATTAATCCTTTATTTCTAGCTCTAGCCTCTACTTGAGCTATCAATCTCAAGGAGTCTCAACCACCCACACATAATGATGTATATCAGTGTTTCACCACAGAGCGATGAATTAGGCAAAGACATGTAAACAGCTTCCACCCCAGTATAACTAGCTGCTCATTACCTGTGCAAGTTAAGGCGCAGGTTCGAACTATTCAAGTGTACAGAGGGAGGGCTCTGCTAAAGCATCTGTTGCTGTTCATTCTACAAACTCCTCCCTGCCCTATTTTGTTCATTATGTAATGATCTTCCACTTTTATTTCCTTTTTTTAACTTTATGTAAAAAAAAAAAGGCCCATCTTTTTCTTTTAAAGAATCCTTTGCTTATATTTTGGCTTGCAGTGGGAGGATACCAGTGGGTGGAGCCAGTGTTGCCAACCTTTCAATCCTCATTAAATTAAGAAAGTTGCTGTTAGTGCAGAAAATTAAATAATATACTTGCCATGTGCTCAAGCTTAACAAGCAATGGATGTACACATTCAGTGGAATGAAGTGGCAGAGTCCTGAGATGGTAACCTGGATTGTACCACCAGAGTAAAGGTGGGTTATAAATTTTTTTGACTGGTACCCCATGGAAAAATCTCCCTGCATTTAGTACACGATTGGGGAACCAGTGGCTTTTAAGATGCCTGACCATGCTGACTAGAGCTGATAGAACTTGTGAGTCCAACATCTGGAGGGCTACAGGTTTCCCATTTCTGATGTAGAATATTAGTGCTCCCAAAATATGTTTTTATACCATATAAAAGACAGAAAGATGGCTTTTATATGGAGTGTATGTTTGAACTTTTGTATATTTTTATATTTGTATCACATTTTTTAAAAAAAGAGGTTCTACACTAGATATCTGTCTATTGTGATAGTTTGCTATTTTAGCAAATTTCTTTAATTTTCTCCCACAAAGTATAAACCCTCTGAAAGGATGTAGTTTTTTCTATTCTATCACCTTAGTATCATTGTATTGTTGCAAGTGGGTTTTAAAAGTATTTTTATTTATACATTTTAAATGTATCAATCCATTATGAAACAATTTCAGGTCAGTATACCAAAGGAAAAAATAAAACAAAACAACATCAGGCCAAATCCAATCATGTCCCTCCTATATGTACTTGAGTATACACAGCTTCTGTGCAAGTGAGATAAACCAGACGTTTCTTCTTTGTACATCTATTGAATGTAACATCTTTTCTTGTTTTTCTTAACAGGTCATTCTATAATTATCCATGATTTTGTTGCAAGTGTTGATGCGACCTCAGATATTAGATAACACAAGGGAAAGGGGAGAATTGATCAAGTGGAAAAGGAGAGTTAACTAGTGTATTTTGCATGACAGTCAACGTAACCACCAGGAAGCAAAACTCCAGTAAAGGGAGAAAAACTGTCTTGGAATAAGGCTCTTGCATGCACTTGACCATGTTTTGCCTGGGTGAGAACTTATCAAGGTTTTAAAAATATAAAATCTACAGTATTGTATGTATCAATTTTAGTCATACTGAAACAATTTGAGAGATTATTCTGAAACAATTTGTGAACACGATATCATTTTTCGGGATGTTCTTCGGAGATCCATGTCAATGTGGTGAAGTGTTGCATACAAAATGTTACAGCTATAAATAGGCTTTCTCACAAACACTCATTTTGTGGATGTGCTTTTCTAGCTCATTTAAAATGAGCACGTAGTTCTGAAACTGACAGCCCACCACTCGGCAAATAGATTCACTGCAGTCCTATACTCGGAAGTAAACCCCACTGAGTTCAGTGGCGTTTACTCCTGGGTATAGGATTACAACCTAAGAAGACTGAGCTTTCTGTATAGTGTACAGTATTTATCAAAAAGCATCATGTTCTCTCCAGGAGTTTTTGAAGGCAGGAGTAAAGGTTGATGGGGAGCGTGAGCTATGTTTCAGTGGAGTAGGATTTAGATTGGGGAAATGAAGGTGGAAAGGCAAAAGCCCCTTTCTCAACACTGCTGTTCCTGTTGCATTCTGTGCCCCCTGAGACTAATTTTGAAGTTCTTAAAAAACATTGGGTGATTTAAATCGGTTACATCTTTCTTGCTTCTACTTGCCTTCAACCCTAAAGTTGTTGCATTGGGAAATATGATACAGGGCATGCAGTATGACTTTATATCAAGGTTTTTGGTGTGTGAAATTATTATTATTGTAATTAAGTAATTAAATTTATATCCCACTCTTTCTCCCAGTAGGAGCCCATGGTGGCAGTAAGAGGGATGAAAAATTTTCTCTGGTGGTAAATTAACATCTGTGTGAAGAAATTGAGTTGAAAAGCTTGCAGCACTTAAAGCTACCTTCACCAGTGTTGTCTGTCTGTTTGTTTATTAAATTTATATCCTGCCCTTCCTCGCATTAGGAGCTCAGGACGGCAAGCAAAAACATTAAAAACACTCTAAGAATCAGAAAAACAGACTTAAGAACATAAGAACATAAGAAGAGCCTGCTGGATCAGGCCAGTGGCCCATCTAGACCAGCATCCTGTTCTCACAGTGGCCAACCAGGTGCCTGGGGGAAGCCCACAAGCAGGACCCGAGTGCAAGAACACTCTCCCCTCCTGAGGCTTCCGGCAACTGGTTTTCAGAAGCATGCTGCCTCTGACTAGGGTGGCAGAGCACAGCCATCATGGCTAGTAGCCATTGATAGCCCTGTCGTCCATGAATTTGTCTAATCTTCTTTTAAAGCCGTCCAAGCTGGTGGCCATTACTGCATCTTGTGGGAGCAAATTCCATAGTTTAACTATGCGCTGAGTAAAGAAGTACTTCCTTTTGTCTGTCCTGAATCTTCCAACATTCAGCTTCTTTGAATGTCCACAAGTTCTAGTATTATGAGAGAGGGAGAAGAACTTTTCTCTATCTACTTTCTCAATGCCATGCATAATTTTATACACTTCTATCATGTCTCCTCTGACCCGCCTTTTCTCTAAACTAAAAAGCCCCAAATGCTGCAACCTTTCCTCGTAAGGGAGTCGCTCCATCCCCTTGATCATTCTGGTTGCCCTCTTCTGAACCTTTTCCAACTCTATAATATCCTTTTTGAGATGAGGCGACCAGAACTGTACACAGTATTCCAAATGCGGCCGCACCATAGATTTATACAACAGCATTATGATATCGGCTGTTTTATTTTCAATACCTTTCCTAATTATTGCTAGCATGGAATTTGCCTTTTTCACAGCTGCTGCACACTGGGTCTTCAAAATATATCGAAACAAAATATCTTTAAAAACATCTTTTTAAACATTTTCTTTTAAAAAAATATCTTAAAGAGCAATTCCCATGCACATGGAGACTAGGAAAATATCTGTGCTTGAAAGGCTTGTTGAAAGAGAAAGGTCTTCAGTAGGTGCTGAAACTATAACAGAGAAGACGTCTATCTAATATTTAAGGGAAGTAAATTCCAAAGGGTAGGTGCCGCTACACAAAAGGTCCGCTTCCTATGTTGTGCGGAACAGACTTCTTGATAAGATGGGATCTGCAGGAGGCCCTCACCTGGAGATCATTGTGATTGACTGGGTATATAAGGGATAAGACGTTCTTTCAGGTATCCTGGTCCCAAGCTGTATAGGGCTTTGTACACCAAAACCAGAACCTTGAACTTAGCCTGGCAGCTAATGGGCAGCCAGTGCAATTCTTTCAGCAGCAAGGTGACATGTTCGCAATACCCTGCCTCAGTGAGCAGTCTCACCGCCACATTTTGCACCAGCTGCAGCTTCTGGATCAGCCTCAAAGGCAGCCACACATAGAGCACATTACAGTAATCCAGCCTGGAGGTTACCAGTGCATGGACAACAGTGGTCAGGCTATCCTGGTCCAGAAACAGCCACAGCTGTTATACCATCAGAAGCTGGTAAAAGGCACTCCTAGCCATTGAGGTCATCTGGGCCTCTAGTGACATAGATGGATCCAGGAGCACTCCCAGACTATGGACTGCTCTTTCAGAGTGAGTATGACCCCATCCAAAGCAGGCAATTGACCAATTATCTGAACTTGTGAACTACCAACCCACAGCGCCTCTGTCTTGCTAGGATTCAGAGTGAATTTATTGGCCATCATCCAGCCCACCACTGAGTCCAGGCAGCGGTCCAGGGCTTGCACAGGGTCTCCCGATTCAGATGTTATGGAGAAATAGAGCTGGGTATCATCAGCGTACTGCTACCTTGCCCCAAATCTCCTGATGACTTCACCCAAGGGCTTCATATAGATGTTAAACAGCATGGGGGACAAGATGGTACCCTACAGCACCCCACAGCAAAACTGGCAGGGGGCTGAAAGACAATTGCCCGATTGTATTCTCTGAAAATGACCCTGGAGCTAAGATCGGAATAACTGTAAAACAGTGCATCCAATACTCATCTCTGCAAGTTGGCAAAGAAGGATACCATGGTCAATGGTAACAAAAGCTGCCAAGAGATCAAGTAAGAATAACAGAGTCGCACTCTCCCTGCCCTTAGCACAATAAAGCTCACCCATCAGGGCGACCAAAGTTGATTCAGTCCCATAACCAGGCCTGAATCCAGATTGGATGCAATCAAAATAATGTGTGCTTGCAATTGCTGCGTCAAACCCTCTTGATCACCATTCCTAAAAAGGGAATATTTGTGACTGGGTGGTAGTTGTCATGAACCAGTGTGTTCGGGGGGGGGGCTTTTTCAGGAGCAATCAGATCACAGCCTCTTTCAGGGCAGCTAGAATCGCTCTCTCCTGCAAAGATGCATTGGCCACACCTGGATCCACTCGGTCATACCCCCTCAGCAAGCTTTAATAAGCTAAGAAGGGCAAGGGTTGAGAGGACACATTGCTGGTTGCATCATCACAAGCACCTTGTTCATGTCATCAGGCCACATTAACTGAAACCAATCCCAAGAAGTTGCAGCAGACATTGCACTGGACACCTCACTGGGGACTATAGTAGATGTGGATGAGGCATCAAGATTGCTATGGAGGGAAGCAACATCACCTTCAAAGTGCCTTGCAAACCATTCACAGTGGGCCTCTGAAGGGTCTAAAACTCCATTTCCTGGAGTTGATGTCAACAGACCCCTGACAATACGGAAAAGCTCCACTGGATGGCTACTTGAGGATGCAGTAGTGGCAGAGAAATGGGCCTTCTTTGCTGCCCTCACTGCCACACAGTAGGTCCGGTTATGCCTCACAACATGTCTTTTGCAACTTGCACTCTAGCTGTTGTCCATCCTGTTTCATTGCCCTTAGTTCACTGGTTTACCAAGGTGCAAACCGGGCTCCACAACACTGAGAGGACACTCAGGGGCAACCGTATTAAGAGACTGATGCATCTTGTTGTTCCACAGTGTGACAAGGGCTTTAACAGGGTTACCTGCTCTATCTGGTTCCATGGCAAGCAGCCCTTATGAGAAAAGGAGTCCAAGAT
Organism: Rhineura floridana; assembly: GCF_030035675.1. Taxonomy (NCBI): domain Eukaryota; kingdom Metazoa; phylum Chordata; class Lepidosauria; order Squamata; family Rhineuridae; genus Rhineura; species Rhineura floridana. The sequence goes on along the minus strand of NC_084480.1, from coordinate 62,491,423 downwards.
GGGTAGGAGTTTCTAAAAAAGGAAATTCTAAAAGCGCAATGGCAAGCAATTCCAACAAGGAAAAAAGGGGGAAAACAGCAGAAGAAGCCAGTTGGCTTCACAAAAAGCTTAGAGATGACTTGAAAACAAAAAAGGAGACATACAGAAAGTGGAAAGAAGGCCAGGCCACAAAGGAAGAGTACTGGCAGGTATCATGGAATAGCAGGGATGGCATCAGAAAGGCTAAAGCTGAGAATGAGCTGAGGTTAGTGAGGGATGCTAAAAGCAACAAAAAAGCTTTCTTCAGGTACGTTCATAGTAAAAGACAGAGAAAAGAAATGGTGGCATAGCTACTCAATGAGGATTGCAAAATGATAACAAATGACAAAGAAAAGGCAGAAGTCCTCAATTCCTACTTTGGCTCAGTCATCTCCCAAAAAAGCGTCTATGACCCTCCTGGGAAACATGAAGTAGAAGGGGCAGGATTGGAACTTGAGATTGACAGACAAACAGTCAAGGAATACCTAATCACTTTGAACGAGTTCAAATCGGTAGAGCCCGATAAATTGCATCCTAGAGTATTGAAGGAACTGGCTGAAGAACTCTCGGAACCGCTATTATCTTTGCGAAATCATGGAGGACTGGTGAAGTGCCGGATGACTGGAGGAGAGCTGATATTGTTCCTATTTTCAAAAAGGGCAAGAAGGAGGAACCGGGGAACTACAGACCAGTCAGCCTAACATCAATCCCTGGAAAAACTCTGGAGCAGATTATAAAGCAGTCAGTCTGTAAGCACCTTGAAAACAATGCAGTGATTGCTAGGAGCCAACATGGATTTATGAAGAACAAATCCTGCCAAACTAACCTTATCTCGTTTTTTGATTGGGTAACCTCGCTTGTAGACTGTGGGGATGCTGTAGATGTAATATGTCTTGACTTCAGCAAAGCTTTTGACAAAGTGCCCCATGATATTCTGATTAGCAAGCTAGCTAAATGTGAGCTGGATAGAACTACTATCAGGTGGATCCACAGAATCGTGCTCAAAGAGTGCTTATCAATGGTTCCTTCTCAAACTGGGGTACCACAGGGCTCAGTCCTGGGCCCAGTGCTCTTCAACATTTTTATTAATGACTTGGATGAGGAGGTAGAGAGCATGCCTATCAAATTTGCAGATGATACAAAGTTGGAGGGCACAGCTAATACTGTGGAAGACAGAAACAAAATTCAGAGGGACGTTGATAGGCTGGAGCATTGGGTTGAAAACAACAGAATGAAATTCAATAGGGATAAATGCAAAGTTCTACACCTAGGAAAAAGAAACCAAATGCACAGTTATAAGATGGAGGGTATTTGGCTCAGCAATATGACATGTGAGAAGGATCTTGGAATTGTCATTGATCACAAGCTGAATATGAGCCAACAGTGCGATGTGGCTGTAAAAAAGGCAAATGCTATATTAGGTTGCATCAACAGAAGTATAGTTTCTAAATCGCGTGAAGTATTAGTTCCCCTCTATTCAGCACTGGTTAGGCCTCATCTTGAATACTGCGTCCAGTTCTGGTCTCCACACTTCAAGAAGGATGCAGACAAACTGGAACAGGTTCAGAGGAGGGCAACAAGGATGATCAGGGGACTGGAACCAAAGCCCTAGGAGGAGAGACTGAAAGAACTCGGCATGTTTAGCCATGAGAAGAAGATTGAGGGGAGATATGATAGCACTCTCTTCTCGATGTCCCAGAGTGCAGGACACAGAATAATGGGCTCAGGTTGGGAACCAATTACCTAGAGAGATAGTGGGTTCTCCGATATTGGAGGCATTCAAGAGGCAGCTGGACAGCCATCAGTCGGGAATGCTTTGATTTGGATTCCTTCATTGAGCAAGGGCTTGGACTTGATGGCCTTATAGGCCCCTTCCTACTCTACTGTTCTATAATTCTGTGATTCTATCTACTGGGAACTTCTCCAAGGCATTCACGAATCCATTGGATTCCATTAGTATCCAGGGGTGGACCATTTTAATCTGTTCACCACTCCTGCAGGGGAGGATCGGAGCCAGAAGTCTAAATTTCACTAGGAAGTGGTCTGATCATAATATCCAACCCCCATCTCCAGAACGCTCCTTCCTCCATCTGGAGCAAAAAGCAAGCTGAGGGTGTGCCTTGCCCTATTCATTGGACTGGTGACAACTTGAGACAGCCTCATGGTCGTCATGGAGGCCATGAAATCCGAAGCCGGAACATTAGCATTGAAATCACCCAGGATTATCGTTCTGGTCTCCTCCAGTACCACAGCTGACACGGCCTCCACCAGCTCGGTCAGAGAAGCTTGATAGGCAGCAGAGTGGACAGTACACCAACAGCAACCCTAGTTTACTGTCTCCTTGGCCCTCACAGCTAACTCCAAGACAGAGTAGTTTTTTGGTGACAGAGATAGAAGTTCTGTAGACCACAGCAACCCCTCTCCCCCATCTTTGTAGCCTGTGCTGGTTGAAATGTATCATGAAGGAAGAGGCCACACAGATGATCTAAACAACAACACGAACTTTACTATAACTAATCATATACACTATAACTAATCATAGTGCTTAAGATACTTGGGACGAGTCCTGGTGTGGGTCGATCGACACCAATTTTGCATTAAAGCCAATAGTGCATCCCCTAGTTCACCATTTGGCTCTGGTTCATGCTGGTCCAATTCAGGGTCCAGGCACAACTGCTCTTGTCCAGCATCAGGAGGAGCCACTGGCTCATTTTCTCTTTCCATCTGAGTATTTCCAGCACCCTCAGAGAGAACTGATGGAGCTGGGCTTCGTCCTCTTATCTGGTCCACATATCGACGTAGCACATGGCCGTCTGGTGTTTGAGCCCTGTAGGACAATGGGCTCGTGGCTTGGGTCACAGTGGCAGGAATCCATGTTTCACCAGCACTGTAGTTCCTGACGTACACAGGGTCACCTGGGGTGAACACCCTTGCAGGTTCTTGAACTGCAACAGACTCCCTTGGTTGGTCTTCGGTCAAGTCAGGATGCAACCGATCAAGCAGAGTTGTTAGTTGTCTGTTCACTAATAGCTCAGCTGGGCTCCTTCCAGTTGTGGCACAAGGTGTGATGTGTTAGGAGAAAACTTGCAAGGTTTCAGTCCCAGTCACCTTCTACAATCCGTTTCAATGCATCCTTTGCTGTCCTGACCGTCCTCTCAGCCTGGCCATTGGTTGCTGGATGAAAAGGGGCTGAAGTGGCATGCTGAATCAGTCCATTATCCAGGAATGTGTGGAATTCTGCAGTTGTGAACTGGGCCCCATTGTCTGAGACGCCGGTGTTTGGCAACTCGTGTTGTGAAAAGCCTGTGTAAGGTCTTGATAACAATACGAGATGTCATTGGCAATACTGGAACCACTTCTAACCATTTGGAGTATGAATCAACAACAATCAAGAAAGTTTTCCCTGGAAGGGGCCTGCAAAGTTGATATGAAGCCATGACCATGGCGTTTTTGTCGATTCCCATGGGTGCACTGGGGCATGTGGTGAGCTGGTCTTGAAACCTGACACTTCTCCCATCTCTTGACACATTCTTCAATCTCGCTGTCCATCTTGGGCCACCATACATAGCTGTGTCCCAGAGCCTTCATTCGCACTATATCAGGGTGCTGCACATGTAGGGCCTCCAACACCCGATGTCTCAACACAGTAGGAATGACAAATCTATTTCCCCACAGGAGGCATCCCTTATGCACTGATAGTTTATGTTGTTTGGATATAAATGGTCTGAATTTCTCCTCAAGCTTCCCTAATGGCCATCCCCTCCACACCCAGTTGAGAATACAGGCAAGAACTGGGTCCTTGAATGACGCAGTGGCAATATTCCCAGCATAGAGGGGTGGTTCCTGTAATGACTCTAATAACAGCATGTCCAGCGGAGGCGTTTCATCAGCCCCAGCAGAAGGGAGAGGGAGGTGGCTCAAAGAATCGGCTAGGGTAATGCTCCTGCCAGGCTGATGTTGCAATGTGTAATCATATGTGTTCCGGAAAATTGCCCACCGCAACATGCGTGGAGATAATATTTGAGGCGTCTGCTGGTTAGGGGCAAACAATCCCAATCAGCTTGTGGTCAGTAGCAATAGTGAATGGTCGACCATAGACATAGTCATGGAATTTATTTACGCTAGCCACAATAGCCAGGGCCTCCTTATCAATTGGGGCATAATTCCATTCTGTTGAAGACATTGTTCTGGAGTAGAAAGCGATAGGCACCTCACGAGAGTCCTCAATTTGGTGGTTGAGGACAGCTCCAATACCATATGGAGATGCATCACACGTGAGAATCAAGGGCTTCTGTTCATCATAGTGCACCAAGGCACTGTCAGACAATAACAGGCATTTTACATCACTGAAAGCCTTATCGTGCCGGGCTGTCTGCTGCCATGCAGCATGCTTGTCAAGAAGGTGATGTAATGGTTCTACCACTGTAGCCTTATGTTTCAAGAAGGCGTGATAGAAATTAAAGAGTCCCAAGAAGGCTTTGAGTTCCTGTTTATTATAGGGCACTGGAGCTTCATGAATTGCTTTTAATTTTTCCGGGGTAGGCCAAATGCCAGCGGCATCAATACTGTAGCTGAGGAATTCAATTTGGGAAACACCAAATACACATTTCTCATGCTTGACCCGGAGACCAACAACAGCAAAACGGTGCAGTACGTCCCGCACCCATGAGGAAAGTTCAGCAATGGAGTTGCTGGCAACCAAGATATCATCAAAATACGGTATGGCACTTGGTACTCCTTTGAGAATGTCCTCCATTAAGCTCTGAAAAATTCCAGGGGCCATAGAAACACCAAACTGGAGGCATTTTACTCTGAATGCTCCATGATGAGTGATGATAATCTGAGCATCGGCAGTAGCATCATACATAGACAGTTGCTGATAGGCCTGGGCCAGGTCAAAGTTCACAAAAACTTTTCCTTGTGAAAGTGATGCCAAAAGATGACTCACCACTGAGACTGGATGATGATGCAGGGCTTTATTGATAGTGCACTTGTAGTCACCACAAATTTGAATGTCACCATTGGCCTTCAGTGGATTGACAATGGGTGTCTCCCATGTAGGGTGTGTCACTGGCTCCAAGATGCCTTGCTCTATGAGGTGATCAAGTTCAGCATCAATCTTTGCTCACAGTGCAAATAGAGCATGACGGGGTTTCATACGGGTGGGGGCCACAGTAGGATCGAAGAACAACAAAATAGGAGGCCCCTTATATTTCCCAAGACCTTTATCAAAAACGGCTTTGAAATGATTTAGGATGCTATCCCATAATGATTCACCAATCTGGTGGACCCCTGTGAGAGCAATGCCCAATGGCTCAAACCAGTCTAAGCCAAGGAGACTGATGCTATGCCCTTGAGCAACCAATAACTGTAAAGTTCCATGGAAAGTTTGGTAATGTACCTCAACTTCACAGATGCCCTTCATTGGGACCTGAAGTTGTTGATTTGAATCTTTAGCCAGCTGGGTTTCTGAACAGGGTGAGTTTCTTGCCAAGCGCACTTCTTGGGTGCTTGCTGCTGCTGCTGCTGCTTCAGTAGCCAGAGCTTCCTCTAATGCAGTCTTGAACAAGAGCTGACCTTTTGCAAACAGATGCTTTTGCAGGCCCTCATCATGCAACCCACAAACCAGGCGATCACACAGCATCTCCTCAAGGTTTGGGAGTAGGGTTGCCAGGTCGGGACCATTCAAAAACCTGAGAAAATGGGGGTGGGCCCTAGTGACGTCACGGGGCGGGCCCTAGTGACGTCACGGGGCGGGCCCTAGTGACGTCACGGGGCGGGCCCTAGTGACGTCATTAAACGTGATACATTGTATCAACCACAGTTGCTTAGAGCATACCATTCAAAAAAAATTTCTCTGATCAGAGATTAAAATAGAAATCTTACCTAAAATACGATGTTCCTAGGTCCATCTGAAGTGACAAGGTCATTCTTTCTCACAAGCTTAGGGAGTATGGATGGAAAATGGAATGCCTTCAAGTCGATCCCGACTTATGGTGACCCTATGAATAGGGTTTTCATGGTAAGAGGTATTCAGAGGTGGTTTACCATTGCCTTCCTCTGACTTTGGACACGTATACTTTGGACACATAATGAGAAGACATGATTCATTAGAAAAGACAATAATACTGGGAAAAACAGAAGGGAGTAGAAAACGAGGAAGACCAAACAAGGGATGGATTGATTCCATAAAGGAAGCCACAGACCTGAACTTGCAAGATCTGAACAGGGTGGTTTACGACAGATGCTATTGGAGGTCACTGATTCATAGCGTTGCCATAAGTCATAATCCACTTGAAGGCACATAACACACACATACAATATGAAGAGAGATTCCATTCTATGCTTATATGTAATTAACCTATGAAAGTGATTGTCACATAACGTCTACTAGGATATAAGGGTAGACTTATAGTTGGCTAATAGCATCATTAGGCAGAAGTGAAATCTCCATATTTTTAGATATGATACAGTACATCTGACTACCAGGCATAAAGGAACCTAGGGGAAAGAGATCATCATGTCATGCTTGAAAAATTCTCGTTGTGTCTTCTGGCTGGCAACTATCGAAAGAGAAAGTTCTGAATCAGTTGCATCATTGTTCTGATACTGCATGGCAATTTTGTTGGAGTAGTGGAGGAATTGGTCAGAATTTAATAATCAGAATTTGGTGATGCAAGCCATGTTGCATATATGACACCCTGTCTTCTAATGATGAAAGTTTCTTGCTGTTTAATGCTAGAAGAGTAAGAGACATGACATCCCATCCCATCCCATCCCATCCTGTGGTTTAGTGCAACATACAGTCAAGTGATGTTAGTTGTGCACCCAGCTATATCATTGCAATGGGCAGTTTGCATCTTGAGTGCTCACCTGGGTTTTTGCTCAACATGTTTCAGAATTTTTTTGGAGGGGAGCAGAATTTGGAAAACACTGTTTCTTGTCACAGAGTTGGGAAAGCAACTTGGGATGTGTAGGAAAAAATAGAAGCAATAATTTAGAGACAGAGGAACCCAAATGTAGAATCCTAGGGAGGAATTTTTGCTGACTGAAGACCTATTTTCTTGAACACCGCTACTTGGATGGGAACTCTACCCAATTCTTTTTCTATTTATTTACTACATTTGTATTTTGCCTTTCGTCCAAGGAGTTCAGGGTGGCATACATGGACTGACTCAAGAACACCTAGTGAGCTTCACGGCTGAGTGGGGGTTTGAACACTGGTCTATAGTCTACTACTCTAACCACTACATCACACTGGCTCTCTGGTGCTTATAAAAAAAATTACCATGCTGGTTCTGTAATTGCCTATCTGCAGCATGGGCAAGTAAGGGACAAGTATGTTCTGAAGTTGTTACTACAGATGACTGCGTATATGCCTTGGGTTAGCATTACATCTGTTGCTGCTCTGAATAGGAAAGGCCAAATGCTCTTTTGCCACTGAATGACTTAGTGCAAAAGTCACATCTACAGAAGGTGATGGAAAGAGAATGAGTTGGGGGGGAATCAAGAAGATACAGATGTATTTCCATGCTTTATAAAACAGTATTCAAGCTTTCTACAGCAGTGGATATGGGCAAAATATACTGGAGGGTCTCAATTTGTTGACATCACTAAATCCCTTATTCTTTCTCTTGATACAGTATTATCATGATCCCTGTTTGAGGAATGTGGAATACCACTCCCAATGGAAATTACCCTGCAATTTTCCAGTTTCCCAATTTTTAGCTTGTGTGCACACATTTTATTTTCTCTGTTTTCTAATCTTTCCAGTCCTTATTAAATGTGAAGTATTTCTGGGTCTGTACTTTCTCCGTATTCTTTCTTAATAGGGACTGGATGAACTGTACAAAGAGATTGCGTTTGGTTTTCTAAGTCAGGCCACCTCTCTTTAGATTACAGGGATAGTTTGCAGAGGCAATGTACTGTTATATCAAAATTTAATTAAAAATTGAATGATGCAGTGGAATATGAAGCATGTGCTTCCTGATTCTTATTAGGTCTGGAGTCTATGGTGAACCTGCCTTGAAGTAAGTTAAAATAGCACAAAGACACTGCAGGTGCAGCCAGGAACAGAACTCAACTTTTCCTTAACTGATGTTTGAATACTGAGGTGTAGACTTCTAAGCATGGGATGTGGCCTAATGACGCTTTTGCAGGGGAAGGTATAATCCAAGAGCATAACATTTTTTGAGCAGGTGAAGCTTTGTAGGAGAAAATAAATGGAGTACAAAGAGGCTTCAGATCAGCCTTAAGAGTTTTAAATCTGGATAATGTGCAGAGGCATGTTATTTTGCCTGCACTTGGAAACTAGGCAAAGATGGCAAGAATGAGCCTTTCCATAACTATTTCCTGTGGGTTTTTTGTTTAGTATGTTTATCAAACAAGGAATTTGGGGAGATTGTTCATTGCTTTAGGTAGAAGTGGTGGTCTTAACATGATGGCATACTGTATCTAATGTCTGGCTCTACTTCTGTAAATTAAGAGAGCTGCCTTATAGATAAATACATACCACATTGTCCTTGCCTCAAGAGAGCTCCCAGTCACCAAAGAACAGTGAAGTGGTACAATGAAAGAGAAAATAGGGATTCAGTACAAATGTAGATTGCTTCCATCATCATGATCTAGAATTCTAACTTCTTGGTCTGCCTTTTCACATTTTTCTGATGAAAGGGAAGTATCCTCAGGATTTTTTTATATTGAGTCCAGTTCAGGCATAGCATCAAGGAGGAGATTTTAAAGTTGTGTAGATCCTCCATAAACTAACGGCTTGTGGATGACTATAAGGACAGCACCATGTAAAGGTTTGGTAGTCAAGCTTGAACAAATCGGAGTTTCTGTTTGGTTATTTTATCCTCCCAACTGTGATTTCAACATTCAGATTAAAACAAGGTTTGGAAACTTTCTTTAAGCAAAGCGCAGAGATTTGCTACTGATAATGGCAGGGGTAGTAAGATCTAAGAAATTCTCTCTCTCTCTCCAGCCTGTCTCTCTTTCTCTCCAGCCAGCCTCTCTCTCTCTCCAGCCTCTCTCTCTCTCTCTCTCCAGCCTCTCTCTCTCTCTCTCTCTCTCTCTCCAGCCTCTCTCTCTCTCTCTCTCTCTCTCTCTCCAGCCTCTCTCTCTCTCTCTCTCTCTCTCTCCAGCCTCTCTCTCTCTCTCTCTCCAGCCTCTCTATCTCTCTCTCTCCAGCCTCTCTATCTCTCTCTCCAGCCTCTCTATCTCTCCTGCTCAGGCTGCAAGGCCGCATGGGCCCCGTCTCGGCAGCGGTTGCTAGGAGACGGCTTCCGAGTGGCCTGCAAGCCTCAGCAGGAGTGGAGGCCGGCCAGGGCCGGCTCCTTCTTAGCCCCAGAGCCATTTCCCCTGCTCCGGAAAGGACGGCCAGCCCGGCGGCTTCACCCCTCCTGCTGTGGGTGCCACTGGGTGGCAGCGGCCGCGATGGGGCTCAGCAGTCTCTGGCTGGGGGGGGCCCATCGCAGCCGCTGCCGCCCAGCGGCACCCACAGCAGGAGAGGTGAAGCGGCCGGCCGTCCTTTCCGGAGCAGGGGAACTGGCTCCGGGCCGGGGCTAAGAAGGAGCCAGCCCAGCCTGGCCTCCTCTCCACTGCCACCGCCTCTTCACGGGTTCCTGCTGAGGCTGCCAGGCCGCTGCTGCTGGGGGGGGGTCGCTGAAGGGGCGGCGGCTGGACGGAGCCCACGTCGTCGTGGCAGATGCGGGCCAGGAGGCTGTCCTCACTCAGCCAGGCGGCTGCGGGCTCCACGTCCAGCAGCACCCTCACCTGCAATTGTGTGTGGGCTCTGGGTGGTGGCTGCTGCTGCAGCTGCGTGCTGGGGGGGGTCCCTGCAGGGGCGGCGGCTGCTCAAGTCCATGCTCTCCAGTGGTCCCTGCCTGACTGACAGGGCGGGAAGGCGGCCAGCCACAGCCCAATGTATGCGTGTGTCAATCACGCATGTGTGGCTGAGGGGGCCAATGAAAAGCCGGAGATCTCCCTGTTTAAACAAAGTATTGCCGGAGGCCGGAGACGGCCCCCTTTTGCTGGAGACTCCGGCAGAAAACCGGAGACCTGGCAACCCTATTTGGGAGATTGCAGTGTTTTGCCATGCGTCTAAGTTCAGCAGCATACAGTGACACATTCTCTGTTGGGCCCTGATTTCACTTGTAGAAAGAATTACGTTGTGCTATTTCAGACAGTTTTGGAGGGAAATGTCCTTGTAAAGCATTCAGGATATCCTTATAAGATGTATTAGCAAGTTTTGCTGGTGCTAGGAGGTCCTGGGCTAGGTCAAAGGTGTCTGGCCCACAGACACTGAGTAACACAGCACACTTGTTCTCTAACTCTGTAATGCCATTTGTTGCCAACTAAAAGTCCAGCCTGGCTGCATAACTTTCCCACTTGCTGGGACATGCAGTGTTAAATTCTTCAAGATGCCCTTGGGTGGCCATATTCCACAAGATACACACTGACCTGGAGTGCTTTACCGTGGTTTCCACAAGGCCCACGCTGATGTCCTAATCCAGTCTAAGGAGAAATGTTCTCTCCCTTTCAGCCTCTAATGCATGAAGAAAATACTCTGTGTGCCTCAGTAGATCCCATCCTCATTGCCAGTGAAATGTATCATAAAGGAAGAGGCCACACAGATGATATAAACAACAACAAGAACTTTAGTATAACTAATCATATACAGGGAACAAGGCCCACAGCATGGTGCTGCTTGTAAGGCAGGCCTGGAACAAACTACCACAGCCTGGGGCTGACTCAGCAGTTCCTGGTATGGCAAGCCTGGAGGGCCAATACACAAACACTGGTGTTGCACTGAGTGTCCAGGTGGGCAAAGCTGGGTCAGATCAACTCTTCCCAGCGCACCCACCCAGGTCTTGGTAATGCATCGGCACTAGGGTTGCCAGATCTCCGGCAAAAGGGGGCCGTCTCCGGCCTCCGGCCATATTTAAGCTAAATAGGTAGATCTTTGGTTTTCAAGGGCCTCCTCAGCCACGCATGCGTGATTCATGCATGCATATGCTACTGAAAGCTCTTCCTGCCCGCCCGCCTGCCTTTTCCCAGTCAGGCGCAGGAGGAGGAAGCAGCATCTTCCCGGCCACCTTTTCCCAGTGAGGCGCAGGCACAGGAGGAGGAAGCACCGTCAGACAGAGCTGAAGAGGACGATGACGACAACGTTCCTCCACCAACCCGACCCAAGCGAGGCCGCCCTCGTGGCCTACGTCTGCCGCCTGGGTGCCTTTGGACCGCCACCAAGCCTGTCCAGCCACCCCCCCACAGGGACCCCCCAGCAGCAGCCCCTGCCCACTGCTGAGCCGACAGCCACAGCAGCAGCCCCGCCAACCACGAAGCCGCAGGTGGGGGTCCTGGAGCGGAGCCTGCAGCCGCCTAGTCTGGGGGCCTCTGGGCAGTGGCATCATTGGGGGAGTGCTGGGGGGGTGCAGACCTCACCAGGCCTGGGTGACACCCATCAGAGGGGTGGCACCCAGAGCCGCCCCAGCCCTAGGCACCGGGAAGCAGGGGGCAGCTGCGCTCCTGCACCCGGTCAGTCCCGGCCGGTCTCCTTCCCGCAGCCGGTGCCTTCAGCTATCCTAGCAACCGCTCCCAAGACGGCGCCCAAGTGGCCTGGCAGCTTCAGCAGGAGCTGTGAAGAGGCGGTGGCAGTGGAGGCCGGGCCGGGCCCTTCTTAGCCCCGGAGCCAGTTCCCTTGCTCCAGAAAGGATGCCCGGCCACTTCACCCCCTCATGCTATGGGCGCCGCTGGGCAGGAGCGGCCGTGATGGGGCGCTCAGCAGTGGCGGCGGCAGCGGCTGCAGCGTCTCTGCCTGGGGAGCCCCATCGCGGCCGCTCCCACCCAGCGGTGCCCACAGCATGAGGGGTGAAGCAGGAGTCCTTTCTGAAGCAGGGGGAACGGCTCCGGGGCTAAGAAGGAGCCGGCCCAGCCTGGTCTCCACTGCCACCGCCTCTTCAAGGCTCCTGCTGAGGCTGCCAGGCCGCTCGGATGCCGTCTCCTAGCAACCGCTCCCGAGACGGCGCCCAAGTGGCCTGGCAGCCTCAGCAGGAGCTGTGAAGGGGTGGTAGCAGTGGAGGCCAGGCTGGGCCAGCTCCTTCTTAGCCCCGGAGCCGGTTCCCCTGCTCCAGAAAGGACGCCCGGCCGCTTCACTCCCTCATGCTGTGGGCGCCGCTGGGTGGGAGCAGCCGCGATGGGGCGCTCAGCAGTGGTGGCGGCAGCCACAGCGTCTCTGCCTGGGGAGCCCAATCGTGGCTGCTCCCACCCAGCAGCGCCCACAGCATGAGGAGTGAAGCGGGCGTCCTTTCCGGAGCCGGGGAACCGGCTCCGAGGCTAAGAAGGAGCCGGCCCTGCCTGGCCTGGCCTCCACTCCTGCTGAGGCTGCCAGGATCATGTCAAAGGTCATAACAGGTTCCCATCCGTAGGCAGCACCCTGCTCAGGAGAGGAGATGGGTGCTGTGTTGCATGGAGTCTCCTTGTGTTCCAAAATGGTGGTTCTGAGCATCCCAAGGGGATTTGAACCCTGACTGTAGGAATGCCTGGGGATTAGCAACAGCAGGATTGTTATTGGGTGAGCCACTGAGGCCACATAGTGGGGAGAGTGTCATGATGCAACAGGGTGACCCTGTTGTGGTGAGTTCAGTAGCTGCCTCTCTGTGTGTGTATGGCATGGGGGCGGTGGCACCAGCACACTCAATGATTGGTGGGATTTGGTAGTGTTTCCAGGGTTGCTGGGGGTGTGTCTGTCATTTTCCCACCATTTTTTATTTTCAGGTGGTGGTGGTGGGGTTTGCCTTCCAAGCTGAGCATGTATGAGATAGAGGAGCCAGTATCTCTTTCCTTGCTGCAATTGTCGTGTTGGATGGTTCTGCCCATGTGTGGTTAGTTTGCATCAATCATTATTTGAGCTATTGGAGTCATCTAAAAATAATCATATCTATCTACAAAAGAAACTTTGCTATGACTTACAAAAATTCTAACGCTACTCCACTCTACTCCACCCTAAAGGCTTTCTTTACGGTTTCAGAAAAACGAGACTATTAGGCTCTCCCTAGTACAAAATTAATTGATCACATTCCTCAGCCTTCTGATATTCTGCAATCATCTCTTGTTTTTCATAAACCATGCTTGATCAACTCCCGTGCAATTATTGATAATTTGATTCTGTCTTTGTGCAGATATCCCTGCCAGTATTTTACAATCTACATTAAGCCATGATAAACGTCTGTGTGCTACTACAAAAGCCAGACCTTTATGAACTAGAATTATATTTAGCTTCAAACCAAGAGCTTGGAATCCTCTTGATCACTGTTGCTTAAATACATCAACATATTTTCTAATTCTTTTCTTTGTCCAAAACATGACCACTCACTGTAGCATCCAGTTTTTATCCCTCTGAAAATAATGTTAATTGTAATCTGTGTGGTATGTTGTTACGTGCCTTCAAGTCAATTATGACTTATGGCAACCCTATGAATCAGTGACCTCCAAGAGCATCTGTCATGAACCACCCTGTTCAGATCTTGTTAGTTCAGGTCTGTGGCTTCCTTTATGGAATCAATCCATCTCTTCTTTGGCCTTCCTCTTTTTCTACTCCCTTCTGTTTTTCCCAGCATTACTGTCTTTTCTAGTGAATCATGTCTTCTCATTATGTGTCCAAAGTATGATAACCTCAGTTTCATCATTTTAGCTTCTAGTGATAGTTCTGGTTTAATTTGTTTAACATGGCTGCAACCATATCTACTCAGAAGTAAGTCCTATTGAGTTCTATGGGGCTTAGTTCCTTAATAAGCATGTTTACAGTTGCTGCCTTCAGAGGCATCCATCTGTGCTCCCATCTAATATCTCTGCAACACTAAGCTCCTTTCTTCCAATAATGGCCTGGCCTGAGGGCACATAAACCCTTCTTGCCAGAAGCAAGTAAGCTAGATTAAATGTTCCCTAAAGGCGTTGAACTGTGACCTGGCAGACCAGGGTTCGAATCCTCACACAGCCATGAAGCTCCCTGGGTGACCTTGGGCCAGTCACTGCCTCTCAGACTCAGAGGAAGGCAATAGTAAACCACCTCTGTCTGAATACTGCTTACCATGAAGACCCTATCTGGGATCAGCTTGAAGGCAGTCCATTTCCATTTTGCATCACCCTAAGCTTGTGAGAAAGAATGACCTTGTCACTTCAGATGGACCTAGGAACACCCTATTTTAGGTAAGATTTCTATTTTAATCTCCAATCAGAGAATTTTTTTTTTGAATGGTATGCTCCAAGCAACTGTGGTTGATATAATGTATCATGTTTAATGACGTCACTAGGGCCCGCCCCATGACATCACTAGGGCCCGCCCCCATTTTCTCAGGTTTTTGGATGGTTCCGACCTGGCAACCCTAATCGCCACCCTCATCCATGATCAGATCAAATCAAATCATGGATTAGTGTGGTGTTGTAATGTACCGATCTGGTGTTAAACAACAACACACACAGGCTAGTGGGCACAGCAGATGAGCAACGAGGAACCTGTCCATGGGAGGAGTGGGAACGAGGAACAAAACATAAAGAGCCTTTTTCTTTTCTTACAATGGTAGGGTTCAGAAATAACATTCCTGGGAAACCAAACTATGGCTTGTTGGAGTGGGAATGGCAATAAAAACTCATCTCATGTACCTAGCTACAGAAGATTTTTTTTGGTCTGTTAAACTACTGATTCCTTGACAAACTGGTTTTAATTTTCCCTGCTTTCCAGAATAGAACTTTGGCGGTGCAACCATTGCTTGGTACTGATGACTCAGATGGTGTATCACAGTGGTGCAATGATATTGCCATTAGTGCCACTAGATTCCAAGCCAAATGCACGATGCTGGTTCAGACATTTTTAAAGTCCCACATTCTTATATGGGTGGAATGTCACTTCTGAGATGATGCCTTCAATGACACGTGTGTATTAGTAAAAAATAAATTATTCTTGCTTTAGAATGTTTGTGTTTACCAATATGCAAATATAACAATACAGGTTGTAGTTATATTTAGTCATAGTTAGTTTAGTATAGTCAACTAAGGGTGGCATTCAATAATAGTCATACTGACAGTAGGCCCATTGCAGTTAATAGATATGACTTATTTGGCTTCATGAATTTCAATGGGTCTACTTTGACTAGGGAGAGCCAGTGTGGTGTAGTGGTTAAGGGGTTGGACTACGACCTTGGAGATCAGGGTTTGAATCTTCACACAGCCATGAAACTCACTGGGTGACCTTGGGCCAGTCACTGCCTCTCAGCGTCAAAGGAAGGCAATGGTAAACCACCTCTGAATACTGCTTACCATGAAAGCCCTATTCATAGGGTCGCCATAAGTTGGAATCGACTTAAAGGCAGTCCATTTCCATTCACTTTGACTAGAACTTAGTTGAATACATCTCCAAGATTTTTTTAATCAGAAGAGAGTCCTATTTATGTATTTGGTAGCCTATAATTTATTTAAGCAACTGCACAAATCTTGATACTCTGTGGGTTCCAGTTTGTGTTCTAGGACACATTTTGTTTGGAAAAGAAATGGGAAGATCTGGAACTTAGGCTGCAGTAACATAACATATAACATCATGGGTAGGGTGTTTCCAGCTACCGCACCACTCCCTGTGTTTGGAAGCTTTGTAAGAAATTGCTGCAGGAGTGGGACTCTGAATAACATCATGGGCAGAGTGTTTCTAGGAGCAGCTGAAACTGTTGAATTCCCTTTTTAGTTTTGCTTATATTACTAGGAAGTATAATGTTGCCTGCTAACAAATGTAATATTGTTATAATTACAGGCATACCCCGCTTTAACGTTTGCAATGGGACCGGAGAGTATACTTTAAGTGAAAATAAACTTTAAGTGAAGCAATTGTCTTCACTTGTACTGCACGCAATCACCACTAGTTGGCAGCAGCACCATGGCAATAAAATGTATGTTATTGCGAAGTGCGCAAACGTTAAGCGGGGTATGGGGACGTATGGAGCATGTACGTTATAGCGAGGCGACGTTAAGTGAAGCAACATTAAGCGGGGTATGCCTGTATAGTACTGAAAATATTTTTTATTTGCTTTTATGTTACTTTTATTATTATTTTAAAGAAATTGTTCTTGGAATTGCTGTTCACTTTGTTCTAAGCTACTTAGAGTACACTTTTTGTAAAAAGACGGCATACAAATAAAATGATGCAATCCAATACACACTTACCTGGGAGTAAGTCCCAATGAACCCAATGGAGCTTACTTCTGTGTAGACATGTACTGGATTGCAGCCTTAGTCACAGACAAGGAAAAACTAGTTCCATCAAGCCAGAGTGAGACGCTAAATTTGCTCAACAGAAAGACAATCAGTGCCAGAGCTATAAATGGAAGAAGAGCTATTGTGGTTGCTGTTCAAGAATAAAACTTACATTCAGAAGTAAATTCTTAATGGAAGCTGCAATGTCTTAAGAGAAACTTTATTAATTTCTCTTAAGGAGCCACTTTAGCAAATGTATATTATTATTATTATTATTAATAATAATAATAATAATAATAATAATATTTATACCCTGCCATCCTTCCAAAACTGGAACTCGCGGCGGCTTCCAGATAAAAAACACATATAATTAAAACATACAGAGTCTAGATTAAAATAAAATTAAACTAATTCCAGTATTAAAACCATTCATACTTATAGCTAAAAGAGAATCAAAAAACCAGTTTAAAAATGGAGGAATGAGGCATTAGCAAAGCAGTTCCTGTCAAGCCCTGTCTTTAGCAGCCGTCAATACCAAAGGCTTGTTGAAATAGAAAGGTCTTTGCTTGACAAAGTCAAGTCTTTGTATTTACAAAGGAGAGGACATTTTCTGAGGTGGTCTACCAATTTTCAAATGCCCTCTCCAAAGAGGCATGCCCAGTAGGTGACATCACAATCTTTATGGCAGTAAGTGTGGTTCAGTGGAAAGTGAGTTTTGCATTGGAATGGGGAAATCTGGGTTCAGATCCTTTGTTAACCACGAATATGATGGGGTGATGACAGGTAAGTCAATGTGTGTGCATGTGTATCTCTTACATACAAATATATGTAGCATACCTTATATGCATATGTAGGTGAGAAGAACTATAACCTGAAAACTGCTACAGAAACAATTAAAATTAGGTTTTGATTTCTACAAATGAGAAGCACCCTGTTCATTCTTTCTTTTCAGTAGTCTACTCAGCTTCATCTGATGGCCCAGATAATTCTGTGAATTTTGTGGAGATGAATAAAATGGAACTAGAGTTGTGCAAGTAGGTGCTGCAACAAACTTTTGCAGTCTGTTCCCACTTCTTAGCAGGTATGTTCCTGTTCAGGGTTCCTGCCAAGTTTGCCATGCCCTTCTCTAGGATACTTAAAAGCCTGGGGTGGGTAACCACCAGCCTGTGGGCTTGATTTGATGTGCCAAGCCTTCCCAAGTGGCTTACTAGCACTGATCTAACTGACTTTGGTAGCATTGAAAAACAATGCTCTTCCCATCCCTCCTTTCAAAGTTGGTGATCTTTTCCTGGATTGCCAGTGGGGAGAAAAAGTAAAAAGGAGATAGAAATGGGGGTAAGTTTCTCTCTGTATGTAGCTATACTCATTTTTGTTTTGCCCATGTCCACCACTGGCATGAAGCTTCACAGGACTGACCAAGAAGCAATGTAACCCTTAGGCTGAAAAAAAGTTCTCTCTAGCTTGTTAGAAGCTGTAAAGATCTCAAGCAGGACATTCTACTTCTTCCACTCCCAGATTTCCATTTTTCTTTTTCAACTAACATTTGGCAGTCTGTGGATACTAAGGATGCTCAATCCTCACTGGACTATTTTTGGAATGGGCTTTTTCCTTATATCTTAAAACATTATTTTTAGTACTTTTGCAAGCAGGATTTCCTGAACACACTGATAGAGTCGTCTTGTTTCTCAGTGGCTCAGTTTCTGTTATCGGTCAACCCCTGAGTTTGCTTTTAGAGGTAGTAATAGCTGGTGTTAGGAACAGATGTGCTTTATGCAACTATGTTATACTATGCTATACAAATTCCTATCGGGTCATTCCCATTCTGCCTCTACCTTTATTTTATAAAACCATCTAATTATGGTGCTACATTGGAAACCAGTGTTCTATTTGGTACTTAATGATAATACGGTTCCCCAACCCCCCAACCTGTGCCCAGCCTATGGTAAGCGTTTGCTTTTTAAAAAAAAAAAGCTTCTTGTTGGCTGTATTTCACCTTTGGTCATTTATTCATTTATAATGTGTCTCCTTTGCTTAATGTTTACAGGAAATCAGTTAATAAATAGATTCATTTTCCTTATGAAAGATCTGTATGCTAACTTCATCTGTCTGAAGTTGGGTTATTAACTTGTGAGGACAGAAGACAAAAGGCATTGCATAACAATAATTGGAGATGTGACGTTTGTAACGTTTGTGTTGTATTTTATCTAGTAGGTGTCTGTGTCATCATGTAGGATATAAATTTGTGAAATTGCTAGAGCTTTGCCCTGAGCTGTAGTCTGAAGCATCCATTCTTGGAAGTCCCTTTTGAAATCAATAGGGCTTGACTCTTCGGGTAGGAAAAATAATAAAGGAGAATAGGGGAGCAAACTGTATAACTCCAGTTGCCCATGTACTGCAGAAGAGTGATGTGTCATACTTTCACCAGGATTCTATGGCAGGCTACTGCCAACCTTTGGGGGCACTTTCACTATTACTTGATGTATTGCTGTTGCTCTAGAAAATATTTCAGGTGCAGGGTCTTGATTTTCCTCAAGGTACTTCTAGGATGTTAGAAGTGAATCAGTGGGATGTGGATATGGAAGCCATGACAACTACCCTAGGTTCAGCCCAACATGTGCCACATAAGAGGTGGCTCCAATGCAGAGACAAAGCTGGTGGGGAGGAAGTCACATGCCAGTGGCTGTGGGGAGGGAAGCAATTGTCTTTTCCCTGCTCTAAATTTATTCTGCCTTTCTGATTTTCCTTGTGGCAGTTGGCTGAGTCTGGAGCCATGGGACTATAAAACCAATTTATTTTTGGCTCCTGCAATATCCCATAATCACCAGTACTTTGTAAGGTGGAAAGAAAAACTAATCTTTTTACTTTCGATATTCTTCCTCTTGGGGTTCATTTTTATTGGATCTTAGTTTCAGTACATTGTAAATTTATATCCTCCGTGATGGTAGTTCAGTGATGATATATAGTTTTATGTAAACAGCTCAGTGTGTTTGTTTTCTTTTTAAAAAGGGTTTTGCTGAGAGCTGCACTGGCTTCAGGGGTAGAAGTGGTGTATAAAGGTAACACAAATTATAATCGGGTTACAGCGTGCATATCCAAATTTCGTTGTAGACCATCAAGATTGAAGAAGCTTGATTCTTAATTACTTCATACTGGTGACCCCTAAAATTTCCAGAATAGATACTGTAGATAGCTCCCCCACCCCCCCACCCCCACTCCTAGGAGAATCTGAAGAGGATGGAGTAGAAGAGGAGTGGGTTGGAGAAACCCATTTCCTGCAACCTTTAGGTTTGGGGGAACTGCTGCCTGTAAATAACCAAAGTGCTGCAGGATAATGAATAGTAGATATGACTTCATTCCTCTCCTGAAGGGAGAAAACAGTGTCTGTCTTCTAGGATGGCAGTTGCTGTAGTTCGTCTGTTTGGAAGCTGTACCTCTTGTTGTGGAATTGCTTATAATCACACGTGTGTGGAATGTTGTACTTGCTTTGTACTGAAAGTCATTTTGGAGATTTTTAGACACCCTTTTATTATTTTTTTGTGGATTTAAAATGCAGTCGTATGCATGCATCACTAAGTTCAGTGAGACTCACTCCCAAATAACTGCATAGCATTGCAGCCCTAGGTTTCCTTTTGAGAAAATAAAAGTCAGTCTTTAAGAGAGGGTATTGCAACAGAATTTCTGACAGTACATGCCTTTGCACAGAGTTAAAATGCAACCAAATTCCAGTTCAAACCCAAGATACAAAATTTATAATCTGTGCTCTTTCTGACAGGTATCCTGTCAAGCAGCCATTTCCAATAATAATTCTGCTAAAGCCCAGAAGTTGTTTTTTGTTCTACCTGTGCATTAAACTGGTCCAAACAGGAGATCCTGGAAAAATGCAAGTTTAAACAAAAATGCTTCAGGCAGTAAAACCAGCTTTTGCCACTCCTGGAACTGAGGAAGAGAGTGATTGGGCAAATGCCAGTGGCTTGACTAGACTAATTGAAAGTGGGAGGAAGGGTAGAGAAGAGAGCATTTTCCAGCTACTGATAATCCGCAGCACTTCCCAAGTGCTGAGAGAGCCACTGCACAGTGGGTCCTTCTCATGTGGGGAGGCTTCTTAGTGGGACCCATGCTGCTGGAAGTAGCATATATGATGAGGGCACAAGTTGACATCTAGTTCAGCCACTCCTGGATGTTAGGATGAGGCCCTCATAGTAATGAGCAGTAAATACATTGCATACATTCTGTTACTTGGTTTATAATTATTAGACTATAAACACATAGCCTTCCATACTGTATGTAATGTTGTAGGAGGGGTCTCATTTTGGTAATGTCATTCTCCTGCTCACTGATTTCTAACTACAATATTTGTTTCCGCAAGGAAATTTGTCTAGCCAAATGCTGTTGCAGATAGTTTGCCCTCTTTCTCCTCATCCTATGTTCTGGTGGGTTGCACTTTAATTCTTATCTTCTGTTTGTTTAGCAATTTCCACTTCAGCAATTTGCATTTTTTTGTACTGAGATCAGCAGGGGAAGCATATGCTATGATCACTAATAGGCAAAAAACCTTGCGGTTTAAGAACTTAGCTATAGCCCACAGATATTTCTATCAAACTTTAAAAAGCAGGGAAATTGGGCAGCTATAGTGAATGCACCAAGGGAGCAGGAGACCTGATCTCCTCTTTGAGATGGACTGCCCTACAAATTTGTCAAAATGCAAACACAATTTGGGTTGGTCTTTCACAGTCCAATCCACTTGCTGTGTAGCTTGGAAGAATCTGGTAACATGTGCCTCTGAGCATATGGTGAGTGGTGGCAACACCTATTATGATCTCCAAAGATGGAGAATTATATTTTTGTATGTTTGTTGATGTTCTTCTTACTTTGCTTCTTTCCTGTGTTACTAATGTTTCTACACAGAATCTATTGCGGCCTATTGCCGAAATAAAACACAAACACCATTCATTGGGTTAAATCATGGGCCACTTTATTAAACGGAATCAATTGGAATAATGAACCTGCAGAGGGGAAATCAAGTGCGGGAGCATTCTGATGATCCAGGCAAAGCCTGCTTGCAGCCATAGGGCGACCAAACCTTGCCTGAGCCCGGGGCTGCCCTGTGCCAGCCCCCCAGCTCAGGCCACACCCAGAAGATGTGTAGGGGGTCCAACCCGCATCACCGCCCCCCGGAGCCGTGAAACTCCGAGCGGATGAGGCACGTTGGCCCCAAAGGCGGCCCGTGTTCTGCCCCCCGGGCCGTATAGCCCTGAGCTGCAGGCCCCCGGACCGCCAATCGCCCCCAAAGGTGCCTAAAGGTGTCACCTAGCTGCCCTTTCCCTTTAAACCTTTTCCCGCACTTCTTTGCCACAAGTGACCGTTGACATATTGAAGCTAAAAACACACCAATCAGCCTATTAACCCCAAAGGCACCCGTGCTAACCCTTGACCCGTCCCCCCAACCACAGTGTGGAGTAGGCAAAAGAAACCTGCCAGCAAAGCGAGGCAGGCAGGCCAAAAATTCCTAGTCGGCCCCGTAGCGACCAAATGAATCACACTGCAGTAGAGGGAGGGTCGGGCGGGCGCCGCCAAAATTCAAAGGAGGGCGGGAGGCTGGTGGAGTGGCCTTAAATGGCCTTCAGCTGCCCCGCCTCCTTACTGTGCGTCACGACGGCGCGCTGGCGCGCCACGTGCGCACGGACACACCCTTGATGGCGGCCTGGCTTCGGCAGCAGCCGCAAACACGCCCCTTTGCCCGGCAGGTACCGGGCACGGAACGGGATTGCGGCCTATTGCCGAAATAAAACACAAACACCATTCATTGGGTTAAATCATGGGCCACTTTATTAAACGGAATCAATTGGAATAATGAACCTGCAGAGGGGAAATCAAGTGCGGGAGCATTCTGATGATCCAGGCAAAGCCTGCTTGCAGCCATAGGGCGACCAAACCTTGCCTGAGCCCGGGGCTGCCCTGTGCCAGCCCCCCAGCTCAGGCCACACCCAGAAGATGTGTAGGGGGTCCAACCCGCATCACCGCCCCCCGGAGCCGTGAAACTCCGAGCGGATGAGGCACGTTGGCCCCAAAGGCGGCCCGTGTTCTGCCCCCCGGGCCGTATAGCCCTGAGCTGCAGGCCCCCGGACCGCCAATCGCCCCCAAAGGTGCCTAAAGGTGTCACCTAGCTGCCCTTTCCCTTTAAACCTTTTCCCGCACTTCTTTGCCACAAAAGGGGGACAAGCCTCTGCTTAGTCTCCCTTTACCCCACACCCGATAAGAATCTCATGCAGACCCCTCTGCAGGTCCCTCAGGAGGATGGCATCGTTGCCTCCCGAACTGCATGTCCAAGCATGTCTGCCACTGAGTGCCTTGCCCTCCATGTCCGACCACAGCAGACAACCCAAGGCTACCGAGGCCTCGACTGCATGTCCTCACATGCCTGCCACTGAGGGCCTTGCCCTCCATGTCTGACCACAGCAGACGACCCAAGGCTACCGTGGCCTCAACTGCATGTCCTCACATGCCTGCCACTGAGGGCCTTGCCCTCCATGTCTGACCACAGCAGACGACCCGAGGCTACCAAGGCCTCAGCTGCATGTCCTCACATGCCTGCCACTGAGGGCCTTGCCCTTCCTGTCTGACCATAGCAGACGACCAGAGGCTATTGTGGCCTCAACTGCATGTTCTCACATGTCTTGCCCTTCAGTAACCTTCTGCCCAGAACCTGCTGGAACGACATGGGTAGGAGACCATTCCAGCGCATACTCTGTCGACCCAGTCACCAAACCATGGCCCACCATCAGAGGCCCAGCTGTGAACCAATGTGCGTTTGCGGCCCCAAGGCCAGCCTATGAGCTCATGCCATGGCTGCAGAGTAGACTGCGCGTCTGCTCCATCCCCGTCCAGCAACCTGCCAAAAACAGAAACAATCGTGAACAGTTGGGTCCCAGACCTTCAGACTCGCCCCTGGGGTGAATGTATTCCATGCGCCCCCTACTTCCACCTCCTAACGGCCTGCACCTGCATATACAAAACCAAATAGACCGTCCCAGGTAGGCAATTCCACTGCCAGGTAGGCAACCCCAATTCCGGAGGGGCATGGCCCTCAAACCCCCATGGGTCCGCTCCCAGGCATCGCGACACTAGACCGAAACTTTATGAGGGAAGATCGCTCCCCCTGAATATCAGGCAACCAGGCCTATAGCTTCCGGCCAAAAACACTATGTCGCCGTCATGGGGAAGTGTCCAGTCCAGGGGAGGGTAAAATAATGTGGAATGACTCTTGTACCCCTGGTCTGCCTGGAAACAAACCTTGGACCCCAGGATGGCTCGAAGGGAAGTCTGACCTGGCCCCAAACACCCCCACCCCCCATCCGGAAGGCTCCAAAATTAAGTGTGAGGGGTGCTACATGTAACCGCTGAGCTTTGAAGCATGATGGTCACAGGGCACCTCCCTGATCAACAATCCCTGGCGGGTCAGGTGAACATGGAGGGTGAGGATAAGGGGTATGGGGGTGTGCATGGGCCAGCTGGCCAGCACATGACATATCCCAAGACATGTGAATGGTCCTAAAGGCCCCCTGCAAGCCTACCTTGCGACACACTGGCAGACAAGCTTTACTCCTACCATCTGTGATGAATTCCAGGACGTGATTCCTAGGAATAGGCCACACTTTGCATAGCCCCTGCCATCCCCCAACTCCCAGGAATCCCCTCCTGCCCTGACCATCTCTGACTCCCCTCCTCCATCTCCCAGTATGCGGTATGGGACTAGCAGAGTCGGTCCTTCCTCTAACTGAAACACCATTGACGCACTGCAGGAACGGAGGGGGCCACACCGCAGGTTGGCGCATAAGGCAGCCAAAACCCTGAACCTGTGGTAAGGCTGTGAAATCCCTGTTATGGCACTATAAACCCCACCGCAGAAGGCCCCCAATACCTGAAGGGCAGAAAGCAAACACTTTCCCAGCCCCTGAAAACTTCAGGATCTTGATCTGCAACAATTCAAGCTTTTCCCAGGCAGCCTACAGCCCTGGGTCCAAAAGTCGATTTTAATACCCTGGAAGGTGAACACTGGGGCAGGATCCTCCACTTCCCCAGCTGCCAAAAGAACTCCCCAGTTCATAGCTACGCTATAAACTGTGCCATCAAGCGCTAACATGCACCCAAAGTCTGCCCTACCCGAGAACTGGACATCATGAAAATAGTGCCCCACCGCTTCTGGGGCCTCTCGTCTCCTGGCTGTCCCTTCCAAGAAGGGGCTGAAGTGCTCCATGCAAGAATACAGCAGCCCATAGGTAATGCTCTGCTGCATAGTTGACCTAAAAAGCAAAACTCAGCAGCTCAAAATCCACCATGTGTAACAGCTGGCAACGCAGGCAGATTAGCTGCCACACTTGCCCATAAGGCATCTCTGCCACAGGTGCGCACTATATTGAATGAAGTGTAGTGCACTGTGCATAGACTATCTGGTATGAAGCCATCACTGACTGACCCCACTTGTATGACGGATGGTGAATCGGGTAGACTTTGCCCACTGCCACTTTGGGCACTATACGGGGGGGGCACTGAGAGAGCAGAGGTAGGGGATGATGGGAAGGGGCCAATAACCCTGCCCAACTGTATGTCTTCATCAATTGTCCCCTGGACCAGTGCGTCCATAGGATCCGGAAAACCGCATAATAAAGAAAAACCACATCATAAAATGAGTCTCCCCATAACTGGGCAGTCTGCAAGCAAGGTCCATAGCCCTCGAGCGTAGCTGGGAAGGGACACTTTTCTCAAGCAGCCTCTGCTGGGGGCTGCTTCCCACTCCTTTGGGGGGCCCTGGCCCCACATATCCTTCTGGCTTGTTGTTGTGCCTTTAATAGCAGGTTCGTATTCAGCAGTTATTAGATGGCATGGAGTTAAGCAATGTCATCTTCTAATGTCTGCAGATCAAATGACTCTTAAAAGCACAGGACTAGAGGCCTGTAAAAAAGGTGGGCACCTTATCTACAGACCAGTTTGTAAACTAGCTAAAGAGAAGATGCAAGCAAATGTGCAGCCTGCACGTGATTAATTCCATTATGTTTAAATAATTTACTCAGAGAAATATGAATTGGACCAATTCTATGCATACTTACTTATGAGAAAATCCCCGAGTGTATCGTTACTTCTTCCCCCGGAAGGGGGCATGTGATTGCACACATACAGCAGAATCCTATGTGTGTTTACTCAGAATACCACAGATTAAATGGGTCTTAGGACAGAGGTTTATGGGACTTAACTGATGGAAAGGTTCATATATTTTACCTGGGTTTTGAAGAACGTATTTGGGGGGGGGAGAAGCTTGACAGTGAAAAAAGGGGGGGATGAGTTCCCTTTGCATTTTGGAGTTGAAGTAGTTTTGGAGGTGAGGTTGCAGCACTAACTGGGGGTCCCTACTGGCTCCTGCAGCCTCCTTTCTGTCTCCAGCTGCCCCCCACCCTCATCAAAAAGCCTCTGCTCTTTGTAATTACATTGCATTGCTCCAATCCAAATGGCCGCTACGTTATGACAGAGCATCTTTCTAGGTTATTCTGCAAAAGAAGTGGCGGCCACAGGCAGCAGGAGGGTGTGGGAGTGCAGGCAATTTTTTGGGGGGCCCTCTCATCTCAAGTTCTCCCTAATTGACTGACCCCTTCTCTGAACTTTCCTGGTTTGCAAAACAGTGAGGAAGTGGGATGGCCTTCTCAGTACATCCCTTAATAAAAGCATCCCCTCTCCAGCTGCCCCTGGAATGCCCCCAGTGTCAGATAGCCCACTACCTCTCTAGGTAATTGGTAACTGAAAAGTAACATTTAGTTTAAACTAAAAATACACTTCAGTATCAAGAAAAGGAGTCTATTCCTATTTTGCTTTCTGAATGGGAAGGGGACCCCAATAGAAGTATCTCCTGGCCCTAACTGGAGGTTTGCCACCCATTACAGCATTGTGAGAGACATGTAGTGAGCAAGAGGCAATGTCAATTGCCACATAAAGTGTGGAACTGGACCTAAATACATAGAAGAGTAGAGAGACAGCTCTTCGTCTATGCATCATCCCTTTACCTGCTGCATTACTATGCTTAGAGAAACAGACAGGAGCTCTCCATGAATACTTGCCTCTATGTTCTGCACAGAAGCCTGCCTGCATAAATATTTTGTTTAGTTTAAATAGAAAATCCTTAAAATAACCTTTTCCCCTACTGTTCTTTTCAAATTATATTTAATCCATAAAAATGCTGACTGTGATTCACCTTCAGCTAAAGTAAACATTTCTCTCTGCATACTTAAAACCCAGACACACATGCCCTGGGTTGCAAGACATATTTGGCCTTTTCAATCTCTCTTTTACTATCAGCATAGAATTAAATTTTAAACATTGTCTCTCCCCCTACTCCACATATTCCAGGTTTATGATAGAAAGTCTAGGGTACTATTTAACTAGAAGTAGGTTGTTGTGTTTCCCTTAATCCCAAACATTATTTCTATGATAAATGATGGAATCAGAAGGTGATAGTTTGAAGGAAAGAAACAGGAGAGAGCAGAAGAGCATCAAAGGTGGCCCCATAGCAGTGCAGTTTGTTTAGGCCTGACATGTTCTGAATTAAAGATTCTTCCTCAGGGGTAACTGAAACTGAAACTGTAACTGGAAAGCCACCCGTGCCCCGCTGCGGCTGAAAGTCCTCACGCGTCTCGTCGCAGCCGCAAGGCCGGCCCATCAGAGGCCTCACCGCGGCTGAAAGTCCTCCCGTGCCTCGCCGCCGCTGGAAGTTCCCATGTGCTTCGTCGCAGCCGCGAGGCCGGCCCATCAAAGGCCTCGCCGTGGCCGGAAGGCCTCCCGAGCCTCGCCGCGGCCCGAAGGCCCCTCGCGTCCCGCTGCCGCCGCTGCCCCCGCTAGGCCAGCGCACCAAAGGGCCCGCCGCGGCCGGAAGGCTCCCCGCGGCGCGCAGCAGCCGCCGCCACAAGGCCTCCGCCGCCAAAATTCAAAGGAGGGCGGGAGGCCAAAGGGCCCGCCGTGGCCGGAAGGCTCCCCGCGGCGCGCAGCAGCCGCCGCCACAAGGCCTCCGCCGCCAAAATTCAAAGGAGGGCGGGAGGCTGGTGGAGTGGCCTTAAATGGCCTTCAGCTGCCCCGCCTCCTTACTGTGCGTCACGACGGCGCGCTGGCGCGCCACGTGCGCACGGACACACCCTTGATGGCGGCCTGGCTTCGGCAGCAGCCGCAAACACGCCCCTTTGCCCGGCAGGTACCGGGCACGGAACGGGAATCTAGAAAATTTTATTTCCCTCATTATTCATCCTAGAAATCTGTGTCAAATTTATTTTTATTAATTTCAAAGGCTTTTTATTGGACAATGTCATATGATGGTGAAGACAGCCTTTTGTGTTTCACATTGGAAGTTATGTTCTTTTTTTATTTTGGGTGCGTTAACAGTTGAATCTGAACCTGCAGTTTAATGTAAATTCAGACTGAACACTGACAGTTGGTTCTTACTGAGCACGCCCCTCTCAGTAACAGTGAGTTCCAGCCAAAATTT
This sequence comes from Rhineura floridana, assembly GCF_030035675.1. Taxonomy (NCBI): domain Eukaryota; kingdom Metazoa; phylum Chordata; class Lepidosauria; order Squamata; family Rhineuridae; genus Rhineura; species Rhineura floridana. Next base: position 62,463,648 of record NC_084480.1, on the reverse strand, counting down.
CTTAAATTAATTAAAAATCAGCCAGGCATTTTTTTAACTTTTAAACTGCAGAAGATGAAGGTCAGAGTATGGGGCAAGGTCAGTAATAGGATTACAGGTACTCTGTGAACAAGGCTGATTTTTAATGAATTTCAACAGATTATGAGAACTCTGACAGAAAAAAGTCCAAAAGGGCTCTGGGTTTTTTTCTGTCTTTTTAGACTTTGAACTCTCGATTCTCTCTGACTGATTTGTGTGTTTTGTGTATTTGTGTATTTTGTGTACTCTGATTGAAGCTCTGTGAGGGGAACAGGGCATCTCCTAGCAACTCTCAGCACCCTTCACTAACTACACTTGCCAGGATTCTTTGGGAGAAGCCGTGACAGTCTAAAGTGAAATAAAGGTTTGGTGTGGATGTGGCCAGGGACAGCTTTGCTTTAAATTTGGGTGGGAGGCTTTATGTGCCTTCTGTAGAATAAAAAGGTGGGGGAAACGCTGACAACGAATGATACTGTTCACAGTGTTTTCCTTTTGTAAAGGAAAGGGGCTTCCCCTCTACCCAGTGCCCACCCACCCAATCTCTTCCCCTTCCCCTCCCTTTCCTGCCTTCCTCCTCCCCTCCCTCTTTCCTCTACTCCCTGTCCCTCCCCCACATCAGTTTCACCTATCATAAGCATGATTGCATGGGAGTAAATCCCACTAACTCAAAAAGCATGCAAATGATGAAGCCTGCCCTCTACTCCTCCTCCCTCCTCTCCCCTCCCCCCCTCCCCCTCCCCCTCCCCCTCCCTCTCCCCTCCCCATCCCTCTCCCCTCTCCTCTCCCTCCCTCTCCCCTCTCCCCTCTCCCTCCCTCTCCCCTCTCCCTCCCTCTCCCCTCTCCCTCCCTCTCCCCTCTCCTCTCCCCTCTCCCCTCTCCTCTCCTCTCCCCTCTCCTCTCCCCTCTCCTCTCCTCTCCCCTCTCCTCTCCCCTCTCCTCTCCCCTCTCCCCTCTCCTCTCTCCTCTCCTCTCCTCTCCCCTCCCCTCCTCTCCCCTCCCCTCTCCCCTCTCCCCTCCCCTCTCCCCTCCCCTCTCCCCTCTCCCCTCCCCTCTCCCCTCTCCCCTCCCCTCTCCCCTCTCCCCTCTCCCCTCCCTCTCCCCTCTCCCCTCTCCCCTCTCCCCTCTCCCCTCTCCCCCTCTCCCCTCCCCTCCCCCTCTCCCCTCCCCTTCCTCTCCCCTCCCCCTCTCCCCTCCCCTCCCCTCCCCTCCCCTTCCTCTCCCCTCCCCCTCCTCCTCCATGGTCAGTTTTACCTATCCCAACCATGATTGCACAGCAGTAAATCTCATTGAACTCAATAAGCATGCAAATGATCAGGCCTGCCGTTCCTCTCCCCTCTTCCCTCTGTTTCCTCCCCTGCTCACTCCAGCCCGCCCTCCCTCGCTCCCCCCCGGGTCAGTTTTATATATGGTATGCATGATTGCATGGGAGTAAATCCCACTGAACTCAGTAAGCATGTAGATGATCAAATCTGCCCTCCTCCTCTCCCTCCCCTCTGCCTGCTCCTCTCCCCCTTCTCCCCTCCCCATTCCCTGTGGTCCGTTTCACCTATCCTAAGCATGATTGCAGGGGACTAAGTCTCATTGAACTCAATAAGAATGCAAATGATCAGTCCATGCTCAGGAAACTTGCACAAGATCCCATTTCTTATCTCCTTGATTAAAGAGCAGAGAAATTCACTAATAGGCAAAAAAAACTTGCCTCCTCTTTGAGATATTGTACTGCCCTACAAATTTGCAAAACTGCAAACATAATTTGGGTTAGTCTTTCACAGTCCAATGTGCATCCTGTGTAGCTTGGAAGAATTTGGTAACGTGCCTTAGAGCATATGGTGAGGGGTCAGGTCTCCTGCTCCCCTGGTGCATTCACTACAGCTGCCCATTTTCCCTGCCTATTGAAGTTTGATAGAAATACCTGTTGGCTATAGGTACATTCTTAAGGCAAGGTTTTTTGCCTATTATTGAATTTATCTCTGGTTTCTTCTTGAATGATCCTATTATGCAATTGTGAAGATATACCACTAGCATAGGTTGCTACTGCGAGATGTGCTGCATTTATTTTAAATAAAAAGTAGAATATGATTTTTTAAAATATGTGTTAAGGGGAGGACTTGATGTGTGGAACCCTTGGGATTGATGTGTACTTTGAAAATGCCATCCATAGCAAGAGAGGCATATGGAAACTCATTTTTAAGAATGGCATACTTTCAATGGCAGACTTTTAAAGCAAGGTTGGTCTTAATGATTGTTTATGTGATAGGAACATAGGAGGCTGCTTTTATACCAGATCAGACTGCTGATCTGTCTACTTCAGTGATGTCTATGCTGAGTAGCAATGTCTTCCCAGGGTTTCAGATGTGGTTGTCCAAACCATTTGCATGTAAATATTCTCAGTCATTCGTGGGATGAAATGCCACCTGCATATAGGTGAAGGAGGTGGACATTCATTTGGGGAAGTGGAAATTCAAGTGGAGGGTATGCTTTACTTGTTGCTTTTCGTGGTGGTTGAAGGCCTGGCAGTAGAGCAGCTGCTGCATTTTTGACAAGTGGGTCTGCTAAAATCCCTGAGAATTTTTACTATGTGATGAAATGTTGTAACCAAGAGACTGTATGGTAAAAAGATGTCTGCCTACAGAGGCAGCAATATATTTTTTAAATTATTGCAAAAAAAGGAATATTTCATCTACATGAAATATAAATATAATTGCATAATATGTGTCCTTAAAAAAGTCAATTGTGGTTTAAGAGTGTTGGGTACACTTATAACCGTAATCAAGGACATCTAATATTTTAAGCAGAATGTTAAATTATATGAATTAAAATAACATATAAGATTGAACATTGTCTTGGAATTTTGCATTCCAATAATTGACAGCCACCAGTTTCCAATTGTTTGGTGCATGTTCTTCAATATGTTTTGTAATATGTAAGTTTTGTCACCTATACTCCATCCTATATGATGTTATACCTTTGCAAGATGTTAACGTGTGTATCTGATTTTCAGTTTCTTGCTTTGACTAGTCTGGCTATAGCGATATAGTTGTTGCCAGTTCTACATTTTCCTCATTTGCTATGCCTTTCAGATACCTCTATCAAGATTATACTGCCACCAACAATTACTTTTTATATAAAGTGTCATCACAGGGCTGTTGGAGGACTTAGTTTCACCCCACATTTTGGAGTAAAACACATTTTGGAGTGATCCCCCTGACACATGTGCAGATTTGAATCTAGACTTGCAGATTTTTCCACGTAGTTCAATCAACCTATATATGTATTGGTTCATCAGTAGTACAATATGGTTTGAGGGCAACCTTCTTCATTTTTAATTTTTTTCAAAGCTACTTAGAGATGAGTACGTGGAGGTAGGCTTTCCACATAAAGTTCCCTAGGAATGGACTGAACACTATGATATACAGTCACTTCCTATGAGCATTATAAAGACTTTTTACCCTCACAATGGTGATGTTCCTAGCTACTCTAAGCAGCTTTAAAATGGTTTTTAACAAGCAGAAGTTAGCCCTTGGACCATTTTCCCAAGCCATGCTGGATACTGAACCTAGGATTTTTTTGTATGTAGGACAGTCCAAAGTACAGTATTTTGTTTATAATTTGCATATTTTTTGTGGATTTCTAAGATTCCCCCTTTAAAAAACTGCATAAAACCCATTATTTAATATATATTGAATGTATGTAGAACCAGCATGGGATGGAGATAGACTGATCTGTCTGTCCTAGTGCCCCTGTTATTGCCAATTATCATCATCATCATTACATTACATTGTTTCCAGGGTTTTTTGTTGCCCCAATAGCCAACCTATTGGCAACTCTGCTACTGAGCTGCAACTTTTAAAACAAAATAGAAAGGAAATAAAGGAGCCAGTCCTTAGGGTCACCTTGTCCTTCTCCCCTGCCAAATTTTGGAGAACATTGGCCTACTCCCTTGAATGTCGCAGAATTTCTTTCCTCATCTTTGATTCCATTTAAAGATCTGGCAAAGGTGAGAGGGACGGTTTTGAGCTGGCCTAGGTCCAGGTAGGAATCTTTCCCAGGCTTTCCTGCTGTTGATGCCAGATATTGAATCTGGGATCCTCTGTATATAGTATACCCACCCAACAAGATATAAGAGCAGAAACATGTTAGGACTATTTGTGGAGGGTGAGTGTGAGTACCAGTGTATTAAGAGTTATATCTAGTTTGGCTTTTAGTTACTGTCATTCTCTCTTTTAAGACTGACTTGTCACTTCACTGACTCAGTTTTTTAAAGGGTATAGCCTCTTCTGAAGCATTTATTTAAAGCTACCGTTCAAAAAGACCTACTGCAACATTATATGTCTGGATTTCAAAGGCTTTCTAAATCAGAAATACACTGTCAGCAGTTTATTAATAGGCTTGTTATGTGTCAAAAACAATGTTCATTCAGAATATAAATATCAATTGTATTAGCATCCTGTGGTCTATTTTTATTTATAGGTGAAATGCTAGCAGCAGGAGGGTTAACTTTGCAGTAACTGGCTAGTCCATATTGTTTGAAGATCAGTTTAACTTCTAGCAGTTTTAATTGTACATCTTGAAATCCATAACTGATATGTTAAATGGGAAAAATGGATAGCTTCTCTGATCATTTTCAATTCTGAAGGTCAGGAAATTGTTTGGAATGAAAGCAGTAGCTCCAACTGTGAGTGTACTCTCCTTGTTAATGTTTTTGGTTATTGCTAGGATTTTCTTTGGATAATTAAAATATTTTCAGACAAGTTTGGAAGTGTATGCTTCTCTACTAAGTTACTCTTCTATGCTTATGCTAGCCTTGATCTAGGTGTGGAAATGGCTCTCTTTATGTACATGCTTCCTTCCTTGCAGATTTAAGAAACCGCTGCTTGCAGATAAAATCTCTCATATTCTGCCTGCCAAGTATATCCTGTATTTATATATCCCCACAGTAGCCTGCTGTATTCTTAAAGTCTGGTGCTTCCTCATTTTCTATCCTTCTCAGCTGGAGGGATATTCATGAGTGCAAATGTCTAGTTTTTGGATTTATCTTTTTTTATAACTTAGGTTTATTTACAATGAAGTAATCTTTGAGAGCTTACATTAAAAGTTGATCTCACTGCTCCCATATTGAAAAATGTAGGCTGAGAACTGTACTATCAAAATAACAGGAGGTTTTCTGTCCTCACATGTATTAAAATTGAAGATCTTGTTTAATATATGTATTCTGAAGCTTGCCAATCCTGTATGATATGTGAATAGACTATGCATTGCGTAGAGTTTTTATTGTTGCTTATTTATGAAGTGTCTTAAATCATGCACAACTGGTGGGTACTGTTGAAGGTGACTCTGGTAATACTAGTCCATTCCTTAAGTTCTTATAGATAGGCTGCAGATGTGTCATCTAAAAGTGAGCAGTGCTGATTTTTCCACTTCCCCCACTCTCTCCCCCCATCCTCTTTAGAATCCATAGTGAAAATGGAAATCAGAGCAGTTGATAGGACCCCAAGAATTCTTGGGAATGAGAATTCTCATTATTTCATCTGCTTTTTTGGAGGGGGGAGATGTTGGATGCCAACTTGCATGCATTTGTCATGGCCAAATGGCAGGGATGATGTGATCTGTAGTCTAGCAACACCTGGAGGGCCACAGGTTCCCAATCTTGGCAAAGAGAAACACGGCTGCCCTTTATGGGTACAGTAAATGGAACTCTTAGCAAGAGTAGCATAGTTTCTTGTGTGATAGGGTGCACCACATAAGAGGTGAGCCTAAATATGGAAGCATAAAGTTGTCCTGAATTAATTGAAGATTAGTTGAAAAGATGAACATGGAAAAATATCTCAGAACAGTGTTCATAACAAAACTTAAGATGGAGACCAAGTATAAGTAGTTGAAAAGAGATGAGGGGTAGAAGAGCTAAATCTTAGAGCTGGTATAGCATAGTGGATAAGAAGAAACAAATATTTAAATAACCTAACCTCAAAAACCAAAACAGTAGCAAAAAAGTTTGGAAACAAAATATGTAAAAAAGATTTCCCAAATATCATACTAACTATCTCAGATTTTATAACCACAGAAATGTAAGAACAAATACTTTGATACATGCAAAATAGACAGACTAATGCTTATATAAGATGAACACCATTGCATTAACAAATCAATTGTGTTTCAGCCAAATGTTGGTCCTCTTTAGTGTTATGAATGTTTTTGGATACATATGGGCAATGTAACCAGTGTGCCAAATACAACAAGGTATTATCTATAAAAGAAAATAAATCAATTATAAATAACCATTCCAATCAAACTGCAAATAATTACATAATGAGAAGTAAACTCACAGCTTTAAAAATATCTGTCATATTCAAGAAGGGCAAGCATATTGAAAACTGAAAAATAGGCAAAGGCTGGTAGACAATGTGACTTAGTCTGGCACTTGGCTAGTCATTTCATATAGACGGCCATTGTCACATGTATTTCCATTAGTGCTATTAAACTCATACTGCTAGCCTTGCCTATTTCCGGTGGTATCTCAGAGAATTAAATTTCAGTGAGTGGGTTGAATCTGAAAGTAAATTTTCATTACTTTTTCCATAACAGTTAATTTAGGGTTTTTTCTTTTCTGTTCTAGTTCCCAAATTTGGGATTACATAGATTTTTATTGCTGATCAAATTTATCCTTCCTATGGATGTGATAGCTGTTTAAGAAATGTTTACTTCTAATTATGTAACTATTTGCAGGGCTTTTCGAATGGTTATTTTATTTCTTTTCATGTAAAGATAACATCAGTGTTACATGGTTACCATATTTAGCACATTAGGATAAGAAGATTGGTTTACCTTGCCCATATGTTGCATGTAAGAACTTTCATTTGACTCTGTTGTACCACTGAAGAAGACCAGTGTTTGGTTGAAACATATTTGGCTTTTGTTATTCATTGGTGTTTCTCACTGTGGGAATTAGAGCTGTTTCCAGCTACCTCTCCACAATCACATAAAAACATTTGTTTGTCTATTTTTCATGCATCAAGGTATTCAAAATTTAGAACCTCAAAAAATTAAGATGTATTTAGTTCCATTGCAGGTAAGAAAGTCCAATTATATGTGCCAGGACTTTAGTACTTTTAAATACCGAGTCCCAAACTTTTCAGGGCTTTAAAAGTTAAAACTAGCAGTGGGCCAGTAACCAGTTAAGATGTTTAAGCTCTGTTGAGGTGCATTTTATTCAGTTGGCCTTGCTCAGCAGTCTAGTAGCTGCAGTCTGGACCAATTTCTGGAAATTTTCTGAAAAATGTGGAACTTGCTGAATGTGAAGATATGTTTTCATTCAAATCTTATATTTTGTACATCCACATGTTCTAGAGTACAGATACAGACTGGCACGTGCTCCTTCTGTGAATGTGCATCTTTTCCATCCACTGGAACAAATACAGCAGTAGTCCTATGTGTATCAATCATCTGTGCATACCTTCTCCCTACAAAGCCAAGTCTAAGAGCTCTTCTGCAAGGAAGCCAAAATGTTCTTGCCTCTGCAAGCAGAGAAGGTCAATGGCAAGAATCAGAACAAAATAATTGTCAGTCCCAGAAGATTGCTGTTTGTGGTAATTGTTTGTTTGGCACTCTACTTCTTAAGTTTTGTGCAACACGAAGCACACTTGACTGCTTTTTTTAAAGTTACACTTCTATCCAGTTGAAGAAGCACCCCCCTGCCCCCACAAAGTACTGTTTGTTTCCCCATGTGGCTCTTAAACAACAGACTGTTAATAATGTAAAACAAAGATTTTTAAATGAAATGGGCAAGCTAAAACAGTGTCCTCTACTGTATTACAGATTTGCTCAATTGGAACAGATTTGCAGGGCATCCAGTGATTCTTCTCAGTACCACTCTTAATAGCACTGTGCATTTGTACAGATAATAGAATTCTACACAGGAGATCTTGGGGCTTGTATCTTTAGAATTTGTCTTTACAGCTGAATAGCTGTAGAGGTGGTAATTGTATTGCACCAGCCCAGCACTGCAGGGTGTGACTTTTGTGAAAGGGAACAAATGTAGATACTGTAGTCTAATCATAATGTTTTGGTACTTGTGCACGTCTTCCATATCTCTATCTGCAATGAATGTATTTTGGGAATAGAATTGCTATTAAAAAAATGTAAGTGGAAGCTAACACTTGATCTTTAAGCAAACTTAATCCCACGGTGCCCTTTTTAGTTGCCTAACCATATGGCAGTTTGCTTTCGCAACTACAGAAGCTGTCAAGCAGCCTTCAGATAATATACACATAGAATTGCTACAAAGATGACAAATGAATACCTGTTCCCATGTTTGTATGTTTGCCACAACAAGGTTTAAAAGAAAAGTAAGTGCTGGGTTCTCATGTTTTGTCTCCTCAAATACACAGTCTGCTGAATTAATTTTGTTTCCAATGTTGGAACTAAGGCAGGCAATAGGATCCATGTGCAATGCAAGAATACATTATCTGTTCCCGTTGATGCGATATTAGATGCCTGGCTATAGAGGCATAAGGGGTAAATGAGTAAGGGACATACTTATAGCAGAGTGTTGTGATGTGTGATCAAGTTCAATATGCCTGTGGTGCTGTGTAGTTTTTTTTAATATGCATTATGGAATTGTAGTAACTGTCCCCTCCCACTCCCAATCCCTCCTACCACAGATCTCTTCTGCACTTTTGTGTTGGTATATAACCACCTGTACTTACAGAATGCTGTGCAAGAAGGGAACCGGGGGACTTGATGCACATCCAGATGGTTCAGCTATCTGTGCTCCTGTTTCAGCATTTAAGTAAAGAAGGGGAAGAGACTGTATATAAGCACAGCACTGTCCTTTTCTACACTGTGCTTCATTAGAGGTTTATAACCAGTGCTCATGTTATGGAGGAAAAGTGGGGGAGCTCATGGAAGGCTGTAAATGGGATGAAGGTGACACACTAGAAGGCTTGACAGTGGTTCCCTGATCCTCTCGCATGTATGTAGGTAATGCCCAAATAGGGCTCTACACAGGCTTTCTTGTCAGTTTCAAATTAAACCTTTAGTTGGGACAAGAGAGAGGGCCTTCTCACTTGCCACACCAGACTTTGGAACTTGCTACCTAGGCAGATTTGTCTTGCCACCACCTTGTTAGCTTTCCACCACAGTTTTTAAACCTTTAGGAATTCCTTAGTCCTTTAGAGGCTGCCATAAATATGCAGTCTTTTAGATCTTTTACTCTGACTTTTTGTTATCTTTTTAGTTTTTAAATTTAAAATGTGCTACTGCTGGGTTTTATCTGTTCCTTTCTGTATACTGCTGCTTTAAGCTCTCAAATTCAGAATGGCTTCAGTGTGTTCAGTACCATTGCTCCTGATCTCTGTATCACCAATGATTGTTCTATTTATATTGTTCCTACCATGATTCTGACTACATAGATAAATCTCAGAACTACATATTTAAACTGTAATTCTATAGCTAAGTATATGAATTTGAATCTCATGGTCCAGGGATTCCCTGTTTGCAGCAGCTGCATTTCAACATTTTTTGTTGCTTAACTGGAACTGTTGAGCTGTGATTTGAGAACTGTGTGCTTTTGCAAGGGAAGAACTCTGTGCACAGTTGGTTTAGACTTTCTGCTGAAGTAATCCCTGTTGCTGACAAGGCAATCTACATTATGATAACTGCTATGGCAGACAAGGCAAGTGATGAAGCTCTGGCTGCATACATACAGTTCTGTCTTTGCAAATGTGTGGTGCTACTTTGTTTCTTCTGTGATCACCTGTTTTGTGGTTACTTATTGTTTTCATTAAGATATTTTAATGTGGCTGTTGCATTCTAAAAGTATTAACACTGATCCTTCCAAACACTGATAATGGAACTTTGCCCTCAACTTTTAGCCTTTGCTATTTCCATTCTATTCTAAGTGCATGTTTGCTGCTGAAGCCTTAGATGCGGAGTGGAAGTGTAGAACATGCATGCTCTGGTAAGTAGGTCATCCTGTCTTAGTAATTGTACTATGCTTTAATAATTCACACTCTTAATGGCATTTGCTTCTCTAATAACAGTAAGTGGATTATTGAAAGTGTGTATTGAGCACCAGTACAAATATTAAGTGATTGGAAGAGTGCATGTGCATTATAATAATAATGGATATGATTTTTTGGTATTGTATGCAGCAATAAAGGAAATCATGGCAGCAGTACCTTTTGACTTTATAATTCTCCTAAAACATAAAAAATTATATTTATATAGGCAATTAGAGTAACATACCTAGCAAATCTAGGTATGCTTGAGAAATTCAGTCTCTGTCAACTTATATATAAACTGACCTACTGGACCAATTAAATGTGCTGTCTGGAACTCAACTATCCTTCAGATTTCATACTTCTCCAAATTTTGTGGTGCTGTTCTTGGCTAAAAATAATAATACTAAATGCATTAAAATGTGAATTTTAGCATAAAATGAGTACAATGAGAGAACACATTTTATGAGAAAATACTATTTCTTTATTATTAATTCTTATTCAAATTTTCAAAAACAAAAAAAAACACAAAACAAAAACAATTATACAAAAAAAATAAAGTGTTGACTTCCGATTTGTCGCAGATCAACCATAGGTCTACAATATATAACAATCCTGTCTCTAAAATTATATTACAAAATCACTTTCCTCCAGTAGTTATCTTAATTAATCATCAAATCTCATAAACATTACTTTATTCTTTCCACAAAAAGTCCAAAAGAGATTTCAATTCCTTGAGAGATATATCTTTCCATTTTTCTCCAAATAAACATGTCGCTTAATCCATCTTGATTCAAATCTGTTAGGTCCAGTAATTTCAATAGCCATTCCTCCATTATCTATATTAATTCCATCTTCCATCTTCAATAATCCTGTTAAATCCAGTAATTTCAGTAGCCATTCTTCCATTATCAGTATCCCATAATAATCTTGTTGTCATAGCCATAATCCAAATAAACATATCGATTAATCCATCTTGTCGAATCTATTAGGTCCAATAATTTCCATAACCATTCTTCCATTATCGATATTAATTCCATCTTCCATCTTCAATAGTCCTGTTAAATCCAGTGGTTTCAGTATCCACTCATTCATCATCAGTATCTCATGATGATCCTGCTGTCATAGCCATAGTCATATAACAAGAGTCTGATGGGAATTTCCCCCTTCACAAATATGTCCTTGCCATCAATTCTAAATATGTTGCTGAAATATTGTTGTAAAGTCACTTCTCTGCTCTTCTTTTTTACAAAATGCACTGGCTCATCTCTTAAGAGTTTTTCCATTGTCACATATTTGTAATTAATTCCATAGATTTTTTCTATGTCAAGCTCCATCACATCATTCCAGTCAAGAAAATTATCCAAGACGTTGATAACTTTATCACTAATATCTTCATTAGTTTCTTCAGAGACAACGTTGAATTCCAAACAGTAAACTTTATTTCTAACATCTGTAAACTCCAGATCTTTTTCCAGTTCCTCATTTGTTCCAGTCTCCAGGGCTTGTATCTTCCCTTTAATTTTTCTTTTCTCATCTCTAATCCCATCAAAATCCTCTTTCACAGAATCCCCTATTTTTTTAAACTCCTGCATCATTTTGCTAAATTCAATTTTCATCTCCTGTCTGCCCTGTCTCAGGGTTTGTTTCATTATCTCAATCTCACTCATTATTTTCTGAAACATAATTTCTTCCATGGTCTCAGTCACTTTCCTGGTTGTCATTCTTAAAACCACAAAAACAAAAAATTATTTCAGCCACAATTGGGTTAATGTTTCAGGCTTGCAGACATCAATACAGCCTGTCTTATCTCTTATATATTCAGGAAAACAAAACAAGTTTAGTTCCCAGCTTCAAACAGTTAGTGGCGTCGTGAGTAAGCAGATTCATCAAAATGAAATAGACCAAAAAAAAAATAGTTCCAGACATGATACTCCAAAGTTCATAAATCAAATTTGTTTATTTTTTTCCCCTCCTCGAAATAAAAATCCCTCTTCCGTTAATATCTTTAGAATGCACTTCCAGGCCCGCTTTTTGCAATAAAAACAAAGATAAGCTTTTTTCGATTTCTTTCCTCCTTAGTTTCGTGAGTGAAAGAGAAATTTTTTAACTCACCCAGTTCTTTATAGCTGATTCATTGAGAAATCTCTTTTTGGTGCAACAATTTAAACCAAGTAAAAAAAAATGGAAAGAAGGATGCTTGCCTGTTAGTTCGTTTTTCTTTGAAGAAAAGATAAATGTGTCGCTTAATCAGCAAGAGCTTTGATGGAAGTCCGTCCAGCATTCGCTGGCTGAACTTTCTCTCATAAATTAATGAAATCCAGTCCTCCCAACAAAAACAGGCTTTGTGGTTAATCTCACGTTTCTCCCTGGCCGGGAGAAAATCTTAACCAGTCAAAAAAAAAAACATTCTGACTGATTAAAGCTGAAAAAACTTCATCTAAGACAAGAGCTTGTCTCAGAGGCAGCACAGGCGAATCACCCTTCCCGGAAGTCTGAGAAAATAATAATACTAAATGCATTAAAATGTGGATTTTAGCATAAAATGAGTACAATGAGAGAACACATTTTATGAGAAAATACTATTTCAAATGACTTTAAGCAATTAAAAAAAAAAGAAATTGGAGATTTCACGTAGAAATAGGAACCAGAATGTAACCAAATTATATATGAAACATATAAATAAACATATGAAATTGACACAAACTATCTGGCTAAAATGGAAGTAGCAAATTTAGCTACTTTATACCATGATTTGGATAATAGTATCAACATTTTTCTTGTTTAGTCTATTTGGTCATAAAACTTTAAAAGTGTCCTATTCCTTCAGTTGTTTGAAATAGTACAATTATTTTAAAAAATCAAGTGATTTTCTAAATGGATTTTAACAGCATATTTCTTAAACTACATTTCTAGAGATTTTCTTTGCTTGTATTCAGTCATATTGTAGAGTAATTCTATTCCAAATATTGGAAGTACAACCTGCAGGAGATTCATTCATCAGATACTAATAACTTCTGTTTTTCAGTTATACTTAAGATTATACAATAATTCCAGTGCAGCTATATAGTACAGCTTGCGTCATTCCATTATATGAGTAACACAAACACAGTTTTTTATTGTGAAAACATCAACAAAAGGGCAGGTGACAACAGCCCTACAGGATGTCATTGTAAACCTCTTGCTCTGGCATCAAGTAGGCTTGGCTAGTTTAGGTAATCTAATGTAAATGGTGCTCTTTAACCCCTAAACACCAGTAGCCAATATGACAAGTTCTAACATAGACATAGAACTTCCAATTGTAAATGGGCACACAGGATACCTGGAGATATGACAAGCCTGTAAGGCCCTGGAAATGCTAAATATTTTGTTTACTACAATAGCTCACTGCTAAAGAGATCCAGGCTACTGCTGCCAAATACACTGTTGTGAAATTATGGAAAAACAAGTAATTCTCACATTGAGGAATGAGCCATAGTGCTTTCTCAACAAAAAGCACTTGTAAGTTCTTGAGTGTAAGATGGACATCACAGCAACCACAAATAATTCATGCAGCTTCAGCAATATGATATTTTGGATGAGATTGACTTGCTGTAACACTGAAAAGCATTGCTATTCTATTCTTCAGTCATTCCCACTAGATAAGATCTCTGCTGCTTTGTCAGAACACATGTCAGCATAGTATTAATGGTATACAACAGGGATTGTAAAACTACCATCCTCCCTGATTGCCATGTTGCCTGGGCAGATGGGAGTTGTAATTCACAGGTTTCCCATAACTAGCAGTAGGAATGCCTTCCTTGGATTCCACCAGGTTTTTCTGGGCTTTCCAGTAAAAAGTGAGGGAAATCCCAAAATGTCATAGCTAATTTAAGAGCTTGGGAAGATGCCTCCCAAGCCATCCCTGCTCCCCTGCCCTGCAAATATACTCCCCTCCCCATGTTGTGAATAATGTGGAAATTGTTATGAAGAGGAGAAAATTGAGATTGATACCCTCCCTTTGCCTCTCCTTCCTCTCTATTCCATCCATTTGACATGTTCCACAAAGTTATTGTAGCTATAGTTCAGGGGTTGCCAATGTGGCTGCCATGGTGCCCTTGAGGTCTTCCCCTGGCACCCATGAAGCCTTTGAGTCCTCTCCCCACTGCCCCCTTGCTCATAAGGTAGTGTATATTTTCCCATCTTTTTTCTTCCTTGAAAGTGTGTAAAGTTGAAGGAGGAAGTTGGAAGAGTGATTCTCTTTCCCACTTCATTTTTCAGCTCTACGTGCTTTTAAAGGCTCAGATTAATTCTACTGCATCTGACTTTTACCCTAATCTCTTGGAAAAATGAAGTTTATGTGTGTGCAAACATCTATGCATGTTTACTTTCTTTCTGCCTCTTGGGGGAGGTGATCTGGATGAGGAGGGAAGTGACCAGATGGGTGGTCAAAGATCCAGATGTGCCCATGGGCCTAAATAGGTTGGTGATTCCTATTGTACTTTTCAAGGCATCCACAACTGGTGGGACCTTTGGAAGAATTACAGTTCTTATATGCTCCTTTGCCCTGGCAAGCTGCTTTTCTGGGTGACCTGCCTTACAGCATGATGGGATGCAACGGACTATGGGAATTACATTTTTTCATGCTTCACTATTCACTAATCTCTTTAAAAATGTTATTTAACTTTGCAAAGAATTAGCGTCAAAAGTTGTTTTTTCTTTTCTCTTTTCATTCATCTTTTTATATCATAGATGGTAAGCTTCTCTCAGGTATTATGTTTTAAATCTTTGTATAGCACTAGGAAACTGCATTTAAAAATCTCTCAAGAGTTGAGTGTACGTGTCTGTAAAGTACTTTGGGACATGGGTGTTCACAGGATTTTTTTCCAGAGGATCAGAAGTGCCTGTATATACAAATATAATATATAATAAATATTTATTTATACACACACTAAATAAATAATAAATTCAGTATATTTGTCCCACTGTCAAATGATCAGTTGATCATGATATGAAATGTGGAAAAAAGTTTATGGAACAGTTTGTGTATCTTCCACTACTGGGATATGAAATGGAAATGGACTGCCTTCAAGTTGATCCTGACTTATGGTGGCCCTATGAATAGGATTTTAGTGGTAAGCAGTGTTCAGAGGTGGGTCACCATTATCTTCATCTGAGGCTGAGAGGCAGTGACTGGCTCAAGGTCACCCAGTCAGCTTCATGGCTGTGTGGGGATTCAAACCCTGGTCTCCCAGATTGTAGTCCAACACTCTAACTACTACACCACACTGGCTCTGGGATATACCACACCCTAAATATCCCAACTGAGTGCTATCTTCATACTTCTACCGTATCATGCCCTTCCTCTCCCTCCTTTTGTTCCGTTTAATTTTATTTTGTGTGAAATCTGTGTCTTTCAGCTATCAAATACTTGGGTGAACATGAATGTTTTACATGCCTCCTGAATATTGTTAATAAATAATAATAATAATAAAAATGTCATCCAATTCTACAAAACTCAAATTTGTTTTTCTTCCATTATCAGTGGGGAAGGCCTCCAAAATCAAACATTCATTCTTTGGTATATGGCTGTCTGTAAGCTAATACAAATTACAGAAAGCAAAACATTAAATTGAGTGTTCAGAGTGCCAAACACCGGCTGCTTAAAAGGATTATCTACCATTATGTATATTAAGGGTGGATTAGTTTCTCAAGGCTATATAATTGGCCTAAGCCTTTATTTATCACCTGCCTTGAACTCCAACTACTGACCTATTGGTCAAATAGGAATCAGTCTCTAGCCTTGCTTCAGAGATACTCTTGGCTTCTATGGTTAGACAGAGACTCAAATAGAATGGCTTTTCTGTTTTAAAACCTCATCCAATTTTCTGGGGTAAACATCTATCCAAGGCACAGTTTTCATGTAGACCTCTGTAGGACATTGTCACAAAGTGTTATCTGTACAATGGCACCAAATTTCAACCAGTTACCAGTTACTGTTTTCCTTCTGGAAAGAAAAAAACACCCGGGGCATAAAAGTCTCAGAAAAGCATTGAATTTTGCCATTGGGGTGTATTTTTACCCCAACTAATGTTAGCTGCTTGGGGTAGTAAAATACTTCATTTTTTTTAATAGAAAATGGTCAGGGACAGGTCAGCCGAGAGCACTGGAATCAAATTTCCCCTCCCATTCATACAAACTTGCAATCACATCTCCAACGCATCTTTGGCCAAACAGTGTTGGCAAGAACAATTGCAGTTGATCGAGGGAACCTCAGAATGGCTGACAATTCTTTCCAAATATGACCTCTCTCCAGCTAAACTTATGGAGCTCAGTAACATCGCCCTTCGCAATTGGATCCTTGACCATGATGCTGCACAGGACCGTGCATCCATTGAGATGGCCCCCTTCTCAAGATGGTACCCTTGCATCAAACTCAATCACCATATCTCAAACTATTTAGAAGCCATAGATAGACTCCCCCCATTAGAAGAGCCTTTATGGCTCTCCGTTTCCAAGTCATGCCTACGGCCTATCTTGAAGGACGGTTTCGGGGTATTCCTGTGAACCAGCGCCAATGCATTTATGGTTGCAAGGACATCGTGCACTATTTACTCCACTGCCCACTTTTTGATGACCCCAGACAAAAATTTCTTTCTCCCTTTTTAAATTTCTTAGGTCCTTGCTCTGACAGCGAAAAAGTTTACGCGCTTCTATCCGATGTTTTTAGAGAGTCCTTTGCCGCAGAGACAAATGCCCTGCCAAGTCCCACACGAAATGCTTGGACATGATGTGTTAATTTTATACCTTTTAATGTTTTACCTGTTTGTATCTTGCATATGGCCTATGGCTAATTCTGCAATAAAGATTCATCACATCCAAGGTCCCATTGTTGTTGAAAGACACACGTTTGACTCTTGAAAGAAAAAAAAAGCATGGCTTCTACAAGCAAAGTAAGTTTTATTTTACAAAAGGTGGATATTAAAAAAAAAAGTCAGGGAAGTGTTAACAACATCCCTTCCTGCTCCCTTTATGGGATTCAAAGGAGAGAAACCCCTATTTTTGGCTCAGGCTATTCCCCCACCCCCATTTTCTGGGAGAAGCTGGGATGGGAAGGGAAGGGAAGTCTCAGAGACAGAGTGAAGGATGAAAGGTGTGCTTACTCCAGACCCAAGCATCTGGGCAGTGGCATCTGTGCTTGGTTATGGAGCTCAATCTCCATCTCCAGCATCTTTTGGAACAATTGGATAATGCCATCTATGCAGTAGGGTAGAGGATAACAAAACCAACAAATGGTGCAACAGCTGTTGGAAGTTCTGTTGCAGGGTCCCCAGCACAGTGGAAATTAGGTGTGGAGGGTGTCATTAGGTCAGCATAAACCATATAATGTTTGGAAACACTTCACTAACCAATGACAGTTTCTTACAGCCTTCTTAATGTGATAAGAAAATACCCCACAAAACCTGTTAACACTGGTTCTCAGTTGTAATAAAGTTTTTTTCTAGTCAGTATAAGATATCTTCACTTTAAAATATAGTTTTTGTTTGTAATTGACAAAAACACCTTATTAAACAGGGCAGAACAGAAATTGTGTTTACTCAATATGCAGGGGAAGGCGCAAATGTTTACTGCACAGAACTTTTCCCCCTCTGAATAAGTGTTTACGAGTTTGGGGTGTTTGAGTATTGTCAAGCACACTTCATCTGTCAAGTACACTTCATCTGACATCACAGACACAAATTTCATCTGAGGTCAAGTCATCAACCCACCATACATTGGAAATCACTTTCAGATAGACATACACCCCGAAAAACTATTAGTAGTTCGTGTTTTTTTAAGTCTGGATGAAGCATTGTTACTTGAAAGATATCTGGGCAATACTCACTTTTAACAAAGACTTTTGAATACTTTCTTATCTAGAAATCCTTAGATATGCTCTTAGAGTTGGGCTAGGGATGGGAAGCCTGAGCCTTATCTATGCAGGAAGCTCACTGGGTGACCTTGGGGTGGTCTCTCTCTCTCAGCCTAAGCTCACAGTGGCCCTGAGTAGAAGGCAAAGCAAATGGGAGAACCATTTATGCCACCACAAGCTCTCTGAAACAATTGTGGGATAGAAATATTTTACTGTGCCCCTGGAGACGGGATAGTTATACTCTAGCTGATCATATGGTTTACGTTTCTTTGAAGTGGCCAAGAGATGATGGAAAGCTAATGGCTATTGGAAACAGACAAATATTGAAAGGAATTCGGATGGCATTAACCAGAAATGTCAAACCTTTTTCAAGTTCATTGATCCATGTGACATTTTGTGTTGGTCTGCCTATAGAAGGTGTATTGCAATAAAAATGAACTCTAGAAATAGGCAGATTTAGTCTTTATTTTTAAAAAATGTATATGCACTTTTTCTGCCCTGTAAGGGCTCCTAAGGCATTTCACAATATGAATTCAGTATTGCAAACACCACAATAGCAATTTAATAACAGTAGCGAAGTCAAAATAATAAACAGCAAGAGCAGAAAATCCAGGTTAACCTTAGTGATTAAATTAAACTCTCTGGGTGCATTAAAAACCTTAGATCAGGGGTAGCTAACCTTTGGCCATTCAGATGTTGCTGAGCTATAGCTCCCATCATCCCTGACTATTGTCCATGCTGGTTGGGCTAATGGAAGGTGGTGTCCAATAACTGTCAGAAGGCAACAGGTTAACCACCCCTGCCTTAGGTGGATGCAGGATGATGGCCAGCTGCTTATAGAACTATGATACTCTTTGTTGGTAAAGGTGTTTTGAGCCCTAGTGTTACAGTCATAAGAATTATTGCTCATCTCTCTTTGTGTGGGATTTTTGACTGGGAAATTACATAAAAACTCATGTTGCCATTTTCAATTAACAGTCCTTCAAACTCTGTTCTGTTACCTTTTGGAAGTGGTAGAATTTTTGATCCTGTAGACTAGTCATTGCAGAAAGGGATTAGTAGTACTGTGTACATAGCACAAAATCATGTAGAAGTCAACATGTTTTGTCCTACATTTCTGTGTTCTTGGTGTACTTTGGGCTGCCTAACTAGTGTTGCAGATTAAGATAAAATGGGTACTTAGAGGTGAGGGAAAGAAACTTTGTTCTATATATTTATTTAAATTATTTTGTACTGATTTTATGAAACGTTCCTAGACAGTTGAATTTTATATCAACATTTAACTTCTTTAGGCTCATTCTCTACTACTGAGTGTTTTGAATTTGTGTGATATCAAATAAATATGTAATTTGTGTAAAACATGATTTATTAAGGTATAAATGAATGAAAATGGATTTCTGCAGGATAAATGAGCATGTCTATATTAAATCTTTCTGTACAATTGTGAAGGTTCAGTTTTGCTTCATCAGTTGGTAATGTGAGAGTCAAATATCATGGTTGTGCAGTAAATTATAATTCACGTGCAATTTTTATATTTGTTTGTCATATTTGAGTTTCTGCATGAGTATTTGCATGACTCAGCTCCCCCCCCCGGGATGATGCTCTAGGGGTAGTGATCGCAGAAACAGCAGAGCATTTTATGTTGTGGGATATATTTTAGCTTATCATAAGAAAAATATTATCAAAATAATACTGGGTTCATTGCTTAGAAAAAACAAGAACTATATTGGCTGTATTTTTCCATCATACGAAGAAGAGAGAATTGACCACATTAAGAGGCATTGAAATATCTATAAAGCATGTTGCTTATTAACCATTTTTTTAAAGGTCACTTTTTTACATGTGACTTTCTCAGTAAGATACTACTTACTTGAAAACTACTGTACTATGGCTGCAGGCATATTTATTTTTATGTACTGGAAATAGTTGATAGTTCTTTTTTAACGTTTTGTTTATAATTTTATGATAACAAGAGAAACAACTAATCAGAGTAACATACAGTTAAGTAGGTTGCACATGAAGCACAATAAAAATAACAGGTTGCATACTCTCCTTTTTAACAGTCATGGATTACCAACAGATAAATATGCATTATTCAAATATCCTCTTCAAAGAGAGGCAGGCTTCAGAGGGGGGTGAGGAGTCCTTTTATTTCCATTCATATAACTTAAGAAAGAAAACCATACAGTGTCAAATCGGTCATGTTTAGTTTCGCCTCTCAATACCCTATGATGCCACTTAAGGCATTCAGATAAAGCTAGTTCCTGTACTATAGACCACCAGTCCTCCTTGGAAGGTCCAGCAGGAGGTTTCCATCTTTTAGCAACAGCCATCATAACTGCCATCAGCAGAAAAGGACTGACATCTCTGACATCACTAGAGAGGGATTGAGATAGCCCTCCATCATGAGAAGAGCTGTCTCTGGGTCCAGATTTAAAGACTGGCCAGTGATAATAGAAATTTCAGCAAAAGCCCATTTCCAAAAGTATCTTAGAGCAACCGTACCATGAGTGCAATAGTGTTCCACGTTGTCCACATTCATGCCAGCACTGAGGAGATAGGGACTTATTAATTCTAGAAAGTTGAAGCGGGGTCTAGTGCCAACGGGCACTCTTGTACCCGAACAGAAATGGTTTTTAGGGGCGCTTAGTCCAAACCCATCCCATCAAGCCTCATCAATTGGTGTGCCCAGATCAGTCTCCCATTATTCCTGTAAACTGTGTGCATCGCCCATCATAGCATCTATCAGCATTTTATGTTGTTCAGATGCCATGCCCTTGTGCTGCTTTGCTGACCGAGTGCACAAGGCCTCAAATGCTGTAGGCGATCTCTGACCATCATCATTGCACATCAGCCCAGAAGCAAGTGAGTGGATCTGTAGAGATTGAAACTAATTAACTCTGATCACCTGAAGCCTTTCCTGTAATGCCGGTACAGTGAAAGGATGGCCCCATACAAAAATATATTTAATAAAGAAAACACCCCCCTGGTCCCATCCTTTGAATTGTTGATATTTGTCTGGATGGCAGAAAGCCGGATGATCTAAAATGAGGGTAAGGGGAGAGGCCCCTGGAGCCAATGACTTAGTCCAACCCTTCCACCCTAGGAGGGTTGCTCTAAGGAATGGGTTTGGATTTTTAATGCAAAGCAGCCCAAGAAAGTTGCAAAAAAGGCAGAGCTGACATAGTCGGGATGGATGGAGCCTATTCAATCTGGACCCAAGGGATCTTGATAGAGCCATTAATTATACTAAGCAATTGTTTGAGCTGGAAGGCTTCGTAGTATAAGTGCAGATTTGGCAAACCCAGGCCACCCTTTATTATAGTTCTATATAGCGAATTATGCCTCAACTGACTCCGCTTTCCGTTATAAATGAAATTGTTGAGTAGGCACTGCTATTTACAGAAGTGTTTCCTAGAGATGCAGACTGGAAGAGTTCGGAAGAGATGTAGGAATTTGGGGAGAACAGACATCTTTTCTGCAATCCTATCAAGCCAGCTTAAACGAAAATCTCTCCAACTCCTTAATTTCTCCAACGTGGTTTTGTATATTGTCCCAAAATTCCTGTACTGCAATTGTTTTAGATCCCCAGGAAAGATGACTCCAAGATATCTAAAGCCACCAAAGCAGAGCAAGAAACCAGAGATCTGGAATAGCAAATCCTGTTCCTTGTGGGACATATTTAATGGCATGACTACAGATTTTGCACAGTTGACTTCCAGCCTTGCCACCTGATGAAAATGCCCCAAGATGTTGTTCAGGTGCAAAACAGAAATATTTGCATTTGTAACCATCCAATAGCATGTCATCCATGAACAAGTTAACTTTATGCTCTGTTACCCTAACCTTGACACCCTGTATTGCCATGAATTCCCTTATTTGTTTAGCCAAGACTACTATCATCAAGGCAAATAATAAAGGAGAGAGCAGACAGCCTTGTTTTGTGCCCTGAATAATTATTATATCAGGGGAATCCATACCGACTATAATTTTTACTCATGATTCTGAATACAGCTGATCTATTAAATCCAAAAACCTTCTTCCAAAGCCATTTTGCTTGGAGATATATATGCTTGGAGATGTATAAATGACAATGCAAAGGAATTTACTTACTTTTCAGAAAGACATAAAACATTTTCGAGGATTGATATGATTTGGATGTCTAAAAATTTAGTGAAAGATATTTCCAAGATGGATGTGTTACCAAAAACCTTTTCGGATCATAATCCAGTGATATTGACTTTAAAAAAAAAAAATCTTGGATTTAGATGGAGACTAAATGAATCTTTATTACAGAATGATAAAATAGTGCAGGAATGTAAGAAGAAATTAAAAGAGTTTTTTGAACACAATTTACATAAAGGAACAGATGAAAATATTGTTTGGGATACAAGTAAAGCATTTATGAGGGGATATTTTATTAAATGTAATTCTGAATTAAAAAAGAAGAAACAACAGAAAATGCAATTGATCTTGGAAGAAATAAAACAAAAAGAGGAAGAATTGAAAAAGAATCCAACTAAAGCTTCTACTGTAAATCAAATTAAAATGTTACAGAAACAAGTGTCAATGTTGACAGTTAGAGAAATTGAAAGGAAATTAAATTTTGCTAAACAAAGGACTTTTGAATTTGCAAATAAACCGGGGAAATTGCTAGCATATAAATTAAGAAAAGAACGACAAAAAAATCTTATTTTAAAGATACAAGAAGGAGACGAGATGTTGACAGACAATTTAAAAATCCAAAGGGTTTTCCATCAATATTATTCAACTTTGTACAAGTGTCAGGAAATTCCCTCAGAAAAAATAGAAGAGTATATATCCAAACAGAATTTGCCCAAAATTACAGATCTTCAGAGACAAGTTATTAATGGTCCTATTACGTCAAGAGAAATATCTGAGGCTATAAGTAAAATTAAATTAGGAAAGGCGCCAGGACCGGATGGACTATCAGCAATGTATTACAAATGCTTGGAGGAGGAACTTTTACTACCTTTACAGTATACAATGAATTCTATTTTACAAGAGGGGAAGATACCGGATAGTTGGAAAAATGCCAATATAACATTAATACCTAAAGAGGAGCAGGATTTAACTAAAACAAAAAATTATCGGCCAATATCTTTACTGAATAATGACTATAAAATTTTTACAATGATTTTGGCTGAAAGAATGAAAATAATATTGCAACAATTCATTCAGGAAGATCAAGCGGGGTTTTTACCTAAAAGACAATTACGTGATAACGTCAGGAATGTTTTGAATGTGTTGGAATATCTAGAACAACGAAATGACATACAAGCTGCTTTGATTTTCTTGGATGCTGAGAAAGCATTTGATAATTTGAATTGGAAATTTATGTTTAAGGTTCTAGAGCAAATGGACTTTGGAGATAATTTTATAAAATGGATCAGATCGATTTATACATCACAGAAGGCACAGATAATTGTCAATGGGGATTTAACGGACTCATGTGAAATACAAAAGGGTACAAGACAGGGATGTCCATTGTCCCCCCTTCTATTTATTCTGGTTTTAGAAGTGCTGCTTAGAGACATAAGGCAAGACAAAAGGATTTCGGGAATAAAGATTAAAAAAAGAGGAATATAAATTGAGAGCATTTGCTGATGACTTGATAATTGTATTAGAAAATCCCTTGGAAGGAATCAAAGTATTGATGGACAAATTAGAAGAATTTGGACCATTAGCAGGATTTAAGATCAATAATCAAAAAACGAAGATGCTGGTGAAAAATTTATCTTTAAGAGATCAAAAAGAGTTAATGGAGAAGATAGATTTTAAAATAGAAGAAAAGGTGAAATATTTAGGTATTATTATGACAAATAAAAATTCAAAGTTGTTTCATAATAATTATGAAAAACTATGGACAGAGATTAAGAAAGATTTGTTAAAATGGGATAAATTACAGTTGTCATTAATGGGTAGAATATCTGTAATAAAAATGAATGTATTGCCGAGAATGATGTTTCTATTTCAAACAATACCTGTCATATCCTCTGATCTACCTTTCAAACAATGGCAAAAAGATATTTCTAAATTTGTTTGGCAGGGGAAAAAACCAAGAGTTAAATTTAAATTATTACAAGACGCCAAAGAAAGAGGAGGGCTGGGATTACCAAATTTGAGACTTTATTTTGCTGCTTGTTGCTTAGTCTGGATAAAGGAATGGATTGTATTGAGGAATAAAAGATTATTGGATTTGGAGGGTCACAACCTGAAGTGGGGATGGCATGGATATCTATGGTATGATAAAGTAAAAGTTAATGTGGATTTTAATAATCATTTTATAAGACATCCTTTGTTGAATATATGGAATAAATACAAAACAAGGTTTTTTTCGAAAATACCACTATGTGTTTCAAGTCAAGAAGCATTTTATAGAAGAGAAATGGCTGGAAAAGAGAAATGGTTACCAAGAACTATTAGAAAATGTGCATGGTGAATATATAATGAAAGAGAGAGAACAACTAATAAAGGAAGGATATAGTTCACAATGGTTTGCCTATTTACAATTGTTAGAAAGATTTAAAATGGACAAGGAAATGTATGGGTTTGAAATAAATAAATCTGATTTTGAAATAGGTTTGTGTACAAATGATGAATGCATAATTGCAAAAATGTATAAATTTTTATTAAAAATGGATATGGAAGAAGAACAAGTAAAAGAGTGTATGGTTAAGTGGGCAAAAAATTTTGGTTATAATATACAAATGGATCAATGGGAAAATATGTGGAAAAAAGGTTTGAAATTTACATTATGCTATAATCTTAAAGAAAATTTTTATAAAATGATGTATCGTTGGTATATGACTCCAGAAAAGTTGTCAAAAATGTATAGTAATGTTTCTAATGTATGTTGGAAATGTAAACAACAAGAAGGATCTTTTTATCATATGTGGTGGTTGTGTAAACAGGCAAAATTATTTTGGGCACAGATAGGTAGGATGATGCAAAAAATCTTAAAGATAAATATTCAGTCAAAACCAGAATTTTTTTTATTGGGTTTTATGGATAAACAAAAGGAAAAGAAATATGGAAGAATAATATTATATATGATCACGGCAGCAAGATTACTATATGCACAAAAGTGGAAAATGGAATCGATACCAACAATGGAAGAATGGCTATTGAAATTAATGGACTTAGTTGAGATGGACAAATTGACATGTCTTATTAGAGAAAAATCGACAGATACATTTCTTAAGGAATGGAAGCCTCTTTTGGACTTTTTGTTGAAAGAAAAAAATGAAATGATGATAATGGGATTTGACGATTAATTAAGATAGACTTTGGAAAAAAGTGAATTTCGTATGTTCTAGGAGACAGGTTTGATATATATTATATACTTATAGCTGATCTGTAACAAATCGGAAGTCAAGTTTTTCTTTTTATTTTATTTTTTTCTGTTGTATTGTTTTTGTTGTATTTGTATTTGTTTTTATAAAAATTTGAATAATAAAAAAATTATTATAAAAAAATAAATAAATCCAAAAACCTTCTTCCAAAGCCATTTTTTCCAATAACACCTTGAGAAACCGCCACTCAGTACGGTCAAAGGCTTTAAAGGTCAAGGGAAATTAGAGCAGGTGACCCAGTTTGAAAGACTTAATGCATAACATTCAAAGCTCTTCTGATGGAGTCAATGATGCTGCAGTTAGAAATAAGGCCTGTTTGATCTGGTGCAACATACTGGCCAGCAAAAACATTTAAGCTGGAAACACTGGATAATAATTTGGCATCAACATTTATCAGGGCTATAGGCCTATATGAGCCTGTTTGCACTGGATCCTTACCAGGTTTGGGAAGTAGCATATTTTTGAGGACTTCCAAAACCTAGGAATGTCAGCTCATTTCTGCATCTGCTCACTTCACTGATACAATGTCTGCAGATTACTGGTTTCATCACAATTTAATACTAATTTCAGGGGAGCCATTTTCTCTAAAGTAACAGTCCATTATTTGTTTCAAGTAAGTCTTAGTTACCCCATTTTTTGTGTGAAACTTCCAGTTATAAGATCTTTGAGGTAAATCCGTAGACAATAGATCCAACGCAATGAGCATGGTCTGAGACCATTACTGCACCTATTTCAGCATTCAGCACTTGTGACTATAACTCTTTAGTTATGAGGAAGAAATTTATTCCAGATATAGAATGCTACTTGGCAGATTGGAATATATACTTTCTTGTAGTTGGAGATCTCTCTCACCAGACATGCAGCAAATCATAGTCACATAAGAGGTCCAACATGTTTTGATTCT
This sequence comes from Rhineura floridana, assembly GCF_030035675.1. NCBI lineage: Eukaryota > Metazoa > Chordata > Lepidosauria > Squamata > Rhineuridae > Rhineura > Rhineura floridana. The sequence goes on along the minus strand of NC_084480.1, from coordinate 62,437,464 downwards.
CTAAGTTTACACCATGCTAGGACCAGACCAGTCTATAGAATTAAGGCACATGTTAATGTCACCTCCAGCGCCTCACTTAAATTGTTGTAGGGCAGTCAAGGTTGAACTTAGGAAGTCATATTGACCTGTATTCAGAGCATACATGCAAGCGAAGGTAAGTAATTGAGAGCCTAGAGACCCTTTAGCGAAAAGAAATCTTCCATTCCTGTCCACAAGGATCTCATCAACTGCAAAGGGACAATTTTTTGCAAAGACTATAGCTACTCCTCTGGACTTTGATGTGCCTGGAGTGCAATATTCCTCCCCCAGGCAGGAACTTTTCAGCAGATGGAACTTGAAATACTTCCACTGGTGAGTTTCTTACAGAAAAAGAATATTCAGGTGCTCCCTTTTCAGGGCTGCCCCTACAAGAGCTCTTTTGACTAATAAGCCAAGCCTGCTTACATTTAAGGAAACTATTCTCAATGCCTGGGTTGAGATGGTCATAGATGACGCTTAAGCACATAGCTCAACTGCATGCCAAGGTATTGGCTATTATTATTAATACAAATGGGCTGTACAGCATGCCAGACTTTGCAACCTAACTAACTCAAACATAACACATGTGAACACAAACCAGAACCTGAGAAAAAGTTCACTGCCCTTTTGCAGGCCCTGAGACATAAAGGAGATCTGTCTCAGATTACTAAGGAAATTAGGGAGCAACAAGGGCAAAAACTACATCTCCAAGCCCTCTCCACCTCCCAGGATTCAAGTCCATCATTCTATTGCTGAATAGACTAGAAGAGTGTCGCTCTAATCAAATTGAGTAGTAAGGGACTGAACGCCCCCTAGAGTTCATAATGGCATTGAAGAATGAGTTTTTCTTTTATCTTTCTTTGATCTCTGGAAGCCCCATGGCAAGTTGGATCCCTGCCCATGAAGGCTCTCTTCCACATCCTCTCTTTCACTGGAAATAGGCAACTTCAAATTTCACAAAAGGCTCTCAGTTTGTTGTTCATCACTTACACTGAGAAATTTGCCCTTATGTTGAACTACTAAGGGATCCCAGCTGCCTAACAATGCCATGAAGGGGCAGAAAGTCCAGCAGTGACTGAGGCTAATGTCCTGAAATACTTGCAGCAGTTTCTCCCCATATTTCAGCTCCCTCTGATTGTGCAACTCTTGAAAAGCAGCACCCTTCATCTTGTAATGCTCAAACTGGAGGACAAAATTATGAAGCTGATCGGTATTCAACAATCCCAGGCCTGCTACTCGGTGTGCTCTTTCTATATCATTTAAGATGAATGTAAATCCTAGATCCAGCACATTCAGCTACCTTCCTCCTTTTTGGGTATCCCTCTAAGACGAATGTTCTTCCTGCAATCTCTATCCAATTGTTCCTCCATTTTAAGTTCTAAGTCCTCTGTTGCCATTTTCAATAACTGCAGCTCTGATTGAACACCCAAGCTCAAATTCAAGGCCTCATTAGCTGTTTTAGGGATCCCTGCTACCTGGTCTACTAAAGCCTCCAGCAGGCCAGTCCTAGAGCCATTCTTATTTTTTTTAATATGATCATCAGGATCCCCTGTGCCTTCTGGAGGATCTGCTGCTTTTGTGCCTTTCTGATTTTTTGAGCCACCCCACACCATAATGTCTTCATCAGTTTCATCTGACAGTTCAGACAGACTTTCATCAATTTCACTCCGAAGTTCTAAAGACACAATTTTTGTTTTGGGGCCTTAAAAACCCCATGAAGTTACCTTGCAGATAATCTGGATTTTAGCAGTTTGTTATGCAATTTAAGGACACCTGAGTTTCCTGACGATTCAGCAGATATGGATTCAAGCTGCCATTCCGCTTGCTAGCAAGCCCCCCCCGATAATCCTTTCTGACTTGTTCCCTACTCCCCTCAAATAGCTGATTGGCTATTTTTGTCTTCTGTTGGATTTTTTTGTTAAAGTTGGAGCTTTAGTACCAAACTAGAAACAATAATTTTCATCTTTGTAGCTGATATGGAGTTTTAGTGCAGATAGCATAAGCAGGGGGACTGGGGAAAATCCCTCCTGTGAAGATGCTCTTTGATTCCCTTCCAGTGAAAATAGTGTCTTCCTTTTGGACTGTGGTTGTCTTATATCACTGAAGTTCTGAGAATGGTGAGCTAGAAGATAATATATTGCTATATTAACTTAAGATCAGACATAAAATTTGCTGCAGAATCTTCTATGTGGAGAACCAAAAGCAAATTTCACATTTTAATGCATTAGTTGTCTGCTTTATTGTAATACAATTTGCACCTGTTTCCTTAACATTTTTGATATGCCAGGGACTGAATGCTTGCACACAAAAGGTCTCAGATTCAGTCCCCAGCATCTCCAGGTAGGGCTGGGAAAGACCCTTGTCTGAAATCCTGGAGAGCCTTCACCAGTCGGTGGTAGACAAGAATGAGCAAGATGGATCAATGGTCTGACTCAATATAAGGCAGCTTCCTATGTTCCTATATGCACATGCACAGATACAGGCAGGGAGAGGTGGTGCCAGCTGGCATCTGTCCACTGAGCAAATTGAACACTCTTTGTCATCCAGGTGATAGAGATGGATTTTACTCTGAGCAAACAGGTTATTGAAGGGCTTTGCCAATCAGGTGAACTTTGAAGGATCCAGTTGATTTACATATGTATAATCATCCTGACCGATTTTTTTGTTTTTGTTCATCCTTTGGGGTGCCTGGGTTAAATCTATTGTACTTCTGCAAATCTCAGGGTTCCAAGTACATAGATTCCCCCCTCTTGTTCATTGGTGGATTTTGGCTGCATAGTTGTTGGCATTCTCCCCACCTAAGTTCATAACTACAAGGGAGTGACAAGCCCATTTCCCAATATTCTGTCACCCTAGTGACCAAAAAACAAATCCAATAGTAGACTATACAGATAGGACCAGACTTGATTCTTGGTATCTTGGATCACTAGGAATAGACAGCCAATTAACCCCCACCTCACTGGTGTATTCGGGTGCTTTCTTTTTGTCCATAAAAGTTAGGCTGCGTACACCCCATACATTTAAAACATATTTAAAGCACATGACTTCCCCCCAAGTATCCTGGGAACTCTAGTTCATTAAGGGTACTCAGAACGGTAGTACTGTGCAGGGTAAAATACAGTTCCCAGGATTGTTTGGGGGAAGTAATGTGCTTTAAATGTTTGGGGCAATATACAACTAAATAGTTGTCCTAGTGCAAGGATTAGTGCTGGCACAATGGGGTTTTCCCCCTCTCCTCTCCCTGCATGCACCCCACACGGTCCCCACATCTGCTCTGCAGGGTTGGGGGAACCCCAGATGAGGTTTAGGGGCATATGGAGGAAGGCAAGGGGGAGAAACCCTTGCGCTAATGGGACATTCACCTTAGTGGTATGTTGAGTACAACTCATGGTGTGTATGCTTAATGGCTATAATAATTTCTGTTGGTAAAAATGAAGCATTTTACTGGGGAGACAACACATGGTGAGAGCAAATCTGCCTGCCATTCTGGACACTGGGTGGCCTTGCCACCCCTTGATTGATAACTGGAGGTGGTGGGTAGCTCTCCTTCCACTCCTGAAAATGGCTTAAAGGATGTGGGAAAGGGCCAATGTTCCCTCTTCCCCCACCCTCCAAGCAGAAGCCAGGTTTGCATAGGGGGAGATAAGGGGGCAACATAAAGCACTGAAGACTAGACAGTGAAAAGGTGAGGCACAAACATTTTACAATTTGTAAAGTTACTATTGTACAAATATTTTAACAATAAACTGAGCCTCTTCACCTATTTCCCAACCCTGAATATATCTTATAGGTTGGGAAACAGAAGCTTGCCTCTCCTTCCCCTTGGGTTTTGGAGTGGGTGGCAGTATTTTAGTTTTGAGTGTGTGGAGAGAGCCAGATATTTGGAAAAGCAAGTCCAACAGTCTGCTCTGCTATAGAACAATGGCCTCTGGGGTGGTGGGATATAAGGGGGCTGTATTGAGAAAAGGGGCTTAAGCTTTGGACCTAAAGGGGGTGCCCTCAAAATGAGCTAATAGTAGTTCATCTACGAAAGCAATTGGAAGTTTCTACATAACATGTTTCAACTAGTACTTCATATTTTTGTTTGGAGGTAATAGTCATTTACTGTACGAAATGTTCCTTTTGGCTTTTGTTGCTGAAAGCTGGTTATGACTCTCTTACTGATTCCTTTTCTGGACTCTGTCAGTTTTGCTTTGTTGGCATTATTTTTTCCTATCACTTCTCAGGACCCCAATATCTTCTGGAATGATATGAGCCTACCCAGACCTTTAGATTTTCTTCTGAGGCCCTTCTCTAGGTCCCCCAGCTGAAGGAAGCTCAGAAAGTGGTGACAAGGGAGAGGGCCTCTTCAGTTGTGGCTCCCCATCTCTGGAATATGCTCTCCAGTGAGATCTGCCTGGTGCCTTCCTTGACATCTTTTCGGTGCCAGGTAAAGACTGAGAAGGTGTTGTCTTTTATTACTATGCTGCCAAAGCTTCCTGTGTCTATATGTTTTTTATTGCTTTGTTTTACTATTTTGTTTTCAAAGTCTTATATATTTTGGTTTTATAAGTGTTGTAAGTCACTTGGATAACAAGTGACTAATACATCAAACAAACAAACAAATAAACAAACAAACAAATAAATGTATGTATGTATGTATGTATGTCACCCTGGATATGCCTTATGAAAACTGCTATAATGCTTTTTCTGAGCTTCTGTGGTCTATTCTCTGGTAACTTTCCATTTAGATTACTGAAATGCAGTCTACATGGTGCTGCCTTTGAGAATAGTCCAAAAAACTTCAGCTGGTACAGAATATGGCAGTTAGGCTGTTAAGAGGAAGTTTGTGCTCTGATCAGATAATGCTAGCCCTTGCCCATCTGTACTGGCTACTGATTCTTTTCTGGCCCCAATTCAATGTGCTGCTTTAAACATGGAGTGTCCTGCATGACTTGGGGCACCAGTACCTGACAGAATGCCTCTTCCCATATGTATGTATCCAGGCCCTAAAGGTCGGTGTCAGAAGCTCTCCTCCAAGTGTCACCACCTTCTAAGGTGTGAACAGGAGAGAGGGTCTTCCCAGAGATGGCCCTCTATCTGTGTAATGTCTGGCACCCACTCTAATGTTATTTCAGTGTTGGGAAATACCTTTCTCCTTGCTTGTTTAAGGAGTGTTTTGGAATACTTAAAAAATAGTCTTTAACTTTATTACACGATTCCCAGATTGTTACGTTGTGCTGATTATCAGTTTCATGGTAATTTTGTTTTGTTGGTTTTTTAAAATTAGTTGTACATCACCTAGAGGCTGTAGCAATAGATGATTTATAAATTTAATAAAAACAACAGAAGCTCCTTTATACAATGTATGACAAAGCCCTATATATTGATATAGGCAAAGAGCACCACCTAGAGTGTCTAGGATTTGGAACCTGAAATATACTCCAATACGCTTTCCCATTTGTACAATAGGCTAGCAAGTACATAGATGGGGCTTTTGTTTATCCTACACACTAGGGTTTGTCAGGCAGTTCAGCTAACTGTACTTTTTTGGGAACCTTTACTAAAAGAGATCCAACAGTAGGTAAAGAATCCCCCCTAAGATCTATCGCACCAAGTCAAGATGAACCAGTCAATTTAACTAGGGATTGTCTACACAGATTGGCAGCAGCTCTCCAGAGTTTCAGACTGTCTTCTTGCCAAACTTACCTGGAGGTGCCGGAGACTTAACCTGGGAACTTTTGTATGCAGAGGATGTGGTTTTCCACTGAGCTATGATTCTTACCTATTAGAATCTGTTAATTGTAGGCAGACTTCTCCTGGCAGAAAAGCCCTCTTTAAACTAGTAAAATCAAGAGAAATGCTGGTGACATTCCAAGAATAATCTGTGGGAACAGATAATAGGTAGTTCCAAATTTCTTTTCCTCTAATAGGAGGAGATTGCACTGATGAAAGGCACTTTCACGTTAGCAGAAGGGAGGGCACCTTAAATCAGAATGGAACCTTTGGATCTTTAACCCTATTGAATAGAAAGTCTGCCATAGGTTGTGGTAATATTAGTGACTGACTTGAATGAATATCCCACCTAATTTGGATTTTTTTCCAGTGGTAATGAAATTCAAAGCAATATTCAAGAAAATGTTATTCTAAAATAACCTGGTCTAAACCATAGAATTTGTTATGTGTCTTTCCCATTATGAGTAGAGAAGTGTAGACCTGTGAATGAATTTCACAGTTAGGATGAAAGAGTTTTTTCCCCTTTTACTCTCTTTCTTAAGTAGGGATGGGTTCTGTTGGCTGGTGTCAGTTCAAAACCTAACAGGCCAGTATTGATTCGAGTTTATTCTTTGTCTGCTAGCCACTGCTTTTACTGATCTGTTTTTCCCCTGTCTTTTCATGTTTGAAAGGAAATACTGATATCTTGAAAGGAAATATTGATAAAATTATTGTTGTTAATAATATTTCAGAGGTAATTTGAAAAAAAATCCAATTTTGAAAATAGCTGTGGAAAATCGCTACATAAAAATGTGATCCTCAGTGATAGAGAATAAGTGAATTAATGGAAAATTTGGTACCAAATCAGAATTGGGTAGAGTTCTAGCACATTTCTCCTCCATTTCCTACCCATACTTGCTAGCCCTTTGTAGCTACTGAGGACGGCTGCATTAGCACCTCTGCTTGAATCGGGAAGGGGGGCTGCAGTGGGTCTACTGCAGGGGTGGGTGGCCTGTAGTTCTCCAAATTTAGCTGAATGATGACTTTCATCCCTGACCATTGGCCATACTGGAGGGCCAAAGGTTCCCACCTCTGGGTTGCTGTGACCCTGTTCCTGAACTGGCCAATGAGAATCGGAGGGGGAGTGTACTACATGTGTGTTGCAATGTATGATAGGGGGACATGTCAGCAATTTGTAAAGAGTTCTAGGCCAGCAATAAAACATGTGACATGATTGAAATTGCAAACTTGATAAACTCAGAATAACATTTCATTCTCTGAGAGTGAAACGGCAGCATTATAAAATTGTTCACTGTTAATCAGTTCACCAAAGAAGAACCTGTATTTTATTTCCTGTTTAATTCTGAAAAGACTTTCAGCAGGCCACAATCATCGCAAGAGTCTAGTGGAGGCTGTTCCTGTCTAAAAGACAGACTCCTGTATGTATCCCCTCTTCACAGAACTCTATATGCAAAAGTACTCCGCAGATTGTTTTCAGGGGCCAAACTGAGTTCTCAGGGGCCAGCTCCAAACATTTGCTGCAGGCTAGCAGGCACATACAGCTCTACCCTCCAGCACTTCACCACACCTTGCTCACAGCTTTTTCTGACACCTGCTTGATGCCCACTCAAAAAAAAAAAAGGCTTCAGTGTATCCATTGGCAATGGTAGCACTATCATACTTTATGGGAGCAGAACAACACAGCACACCTGCTGGAATGTGTGCCCTGTAAGTCTGTGATGCATTGTGAGACTAGGTAAGAAGGCCAGTCAGGCTTGACCAGCAACAAGCACAGACTCTGGAGGATGAAAATGGGTTGGGAGTTTTTTTTGGGGGGGGGGAGCCCAGGGTCTGCCCTTGCTGCCCACCAGTATCTGTTGCTTGAGGCAGCTGCCCCATTCCGCCTAATGATATATAGTGCTGGCTCTGGGAGCACACACTACCTGCCTAATGGTAAGGGATGTCAACGCTGAACCCCTTCAAACAGATAACTGCCACAGTTAAAGCTGACACTGCTGTGTTGGATATCTCTTGGGTGTGAGCCACGCAGCCCATGACCGCCAGCTGCAACCCAGAACAATGGGCAAGTATGAAAATTATCTATGCTGTATGTTCAAGAAAATTTGCTGCAGTAATGCTGAACCATCAGGCAAGGAAACATTTACATCTTAGTAAATGTAAAAACTAATAAAATGTAAAATGTAGTTAAAACTGTGTTTTTTCCATTACGTAACAATACCTCCAGTGGCTCTTTATTTTGCCAGGTGTTGGTATTTGCAGGTTTTAGATCCAAGAAAGCTTTTCTTATCCCATATATTTTATTTATAAACAGTCTCATAAAATATTAGGGCAGTGCATAACAATAGGTTTACAATAAAAACCATTAAACACAAGCAGATACTGCATTCCTCTTTATTTGATAGTGCCTTGAATAAATGACTGTTTTGCATGTAAACTATCTTATAGGAACACTTGTCATATTTTTGAAAAACAAATTTGTTGAAGCTCAATAATGAGAGTAGAACAGTGCTAACTTATGCCCGCCAAATAAGTTTTCTTGTTCCCTGAACTCTACAGACTGACTTGTTGCCCTCCCATTTTCTCATAGTTTTTCAATATCTTCTATTCTGATATATCAGCAAATATTAAATGTTTGACTTGATCTGATTTATAGGCATGCTTTTTAGACCATCAGAAATAGTATGTATTCCTTTGTCAGTGAGAAGTGTAATTAACTTCAAAGAGCAAATCCATATTGTACACCTGTGCTATTTTTGATGACTATTTGCATTTACTACATGACAATCACGCAAAGTCTTGCAAATCCTCTTTGTTAGCAGCACAGCAAGTCTCATATTTGACTACTTCATGTAGCTTGAGAAAATGCTTAACCTAACTCAATGTATAGTGCATTCTTATTTACCGCACAGTTTGTCCATCGATTGATTGTATTTACTTGTTTTAAAGTGTTTATTTTATCAGTATTTTCTTATGGTTATATTATATAAACTGCTTAGAGGATTTTTATATTAAGCAGTATATAAATCTTGTTAAATAAAAGCTAGGCAAGGTATCCTCGGCCCAAAGAGGGACCTCTGTGACTTTTACTGGCCAGGGCAGTAACCAGAGCTTGGAAGATTACTTTTAAAAAGGAATAAATTACAGTTACTGTTACATGGCCCAAAAAGGAATAAATTACCATTACAATTACAATTGTGTGGAAAGGAATTGATTATTTTACCATTACTCAAAAGTAATCACTACAATTAAGTTACTTGAAAAAAACAGAGTGTCTACAAGGTGCTGTCCTTGGCCGCTGTACACCTGTCAACATTAAAAATAAAAATACACTCGCACACAAGGTAGTAGAATAGGGTTTTTTATCTGTAAGACAGCAGTGCTGATCTCTGTGTTGGTAAGGGAGGCAGGGAGGGAGGCAGAGGTCACTGCTCAGAGCTTCGCACTTCAAACCAATTGCAACCCCCTACATGTACACACTTTCAGCTAGCAAACGCTGTCTCTCTCACTCAACCACCTCCCAGGCCCTGCCCTGCCCTGCCCTGCCACTAACGCACACCCTCAGAAAAGTAATAAATTACAAGTAATTTGTTTTTCCTAGTGACCTACTTCCAAGCTCTGGCAGTAACTGCATATTAAAGGGTCGTGGAAGTGCCCCTTAAGGTGTGTAGGAAAAAAGGCGAAAGTTCTTTTTTTGTAAATTCTATAGTTTACAAAAATGATACCTGTTGAGTTAATAACTTGAAACTTTGCCAACATGATGAAGTCTACTAAAGTGACAAATGTCAAACTGATCTGATAAAAATTACCACAGGTACAGCAACTGATAAAAATAGACACTTTGACACTTTTTAATATAATTTGTACTAGCATGTAGTTCCAGTTTTGGTGAAAACTACTGATGTACTTTATTCAGGCTTGTCAAGGAAGACACACTTGTGTTGGTTTGGTCAAGTTCTTAGCAGAGGTTCAAAAGTTACTAAGTTTTTCCTGCGTCTTTGAAGCCTATGGCAGCAACTGCTGGCAGAATAAAACAGGGTGTGTGCCTTTTAACTTTTGAAGCAAAAATTGCCTAGTGGATGCTATGAGCAATGCCTATTCCTTTAGTTATGGGATACAACAGTGTAGTGCACTGGGTAGATTGCCAAGTTTTTTGGGGGATCAAGGGCATACTTGGAAACCTGAGAAACTGTTGTGAGGCCCTGTACACCACCATCTTGTGTGCCTCCACTCCCCACTGCAACTACCATGCACACAGACACACACTCCTCCCACAATCCCTTGCTGGAGGGTCAAAAGGATAGGACAGACCCTTGTGAGGCTTGCATAGAACAAAAAGGACTTTTTTCTCTTTTTTTCCTTAATGTTATTTGTTATTTAGTTTAATTTTTGTAAATTGTATTGCTTTTATTGATGTATTTTTATACTTGTGTTTATTTTTCTTTATAAGCCGCCTTGAAGGCCTTTGACCAAAAGGCGGGGTATACATAAATTTAATAAAAAATAAATAATAATAATAACAACAACAACAACAACAACAATAATAATAATAAAATCCCCTGATACAAACAACACATTTAACTGAACCTAGTGTACTTATACTTCCTTTAAAAAAAAGAAAAGAAAAATTTCAATGATGAGAAAAAACTTGCCAGTTTTAAGACTAGTTTACCTCTTGTTGGCTCAAGATCTTCAAAGCCAGGAAATTGGAAGTTGAGGCAGGATGCCTTAATACCCCATTTTTTCAGCTTATTTCCTTATTCTACTCAATTGTGCTTTCCATCTTTTTTCTTTCTTTTATTTCTTTCTTTGATATTTCTACTTTACCAGCTATATAAAAAGAAGCATTTTCAAGAATCATTCCTCTCTGGTTTTAATCTTAACACTTTCTTTGCATCTTGTACACTAGTTTCATTCTGTCAGTCCTTTATGTATGATTTGCAAGCTGCCTTCTTGTTGAAGCCTTGCAAATTTCTTGGTTCTAATGGAATATTGATTTTTCACAGTCCCTAATCAATACTGAACTTCAAGTCAAGAGATCGAGGTCAGTCTTGAAAAAGGAAATAATTTTGCCACTTAAATGTTAAAATTTCACTTGAGATGGATATTGACTAGCCAGATTGAGAGACAGTTCAGAGGAAATTCTTCCAAAGTCAGAAAAATAAGTGGGGAGGAAATCACCAGTTGAATCTCTTTAGATAAACATGATTTAATGTGGTTGGAAGCCTTTTTAGATAACAAATCCTTCAGTAATTTCCCAGTTTTGGTGAGTAAAGGAATGAGTAAATGACTAGGTGAAATTTGTTTTCTATTTCATAGTACTTAGTGCTCCTTTCCCTTTGCTTGTGGGAAATGCATGTTATGTAATTGCTTCCAGCAGCCTATATGGTTTAAAAATTTATGTTTTATTTAAGGTATTTATGAATTACTTTCACAGAGGCTCAAATCAGGTAATGTAAAGTCAACAATATAGGAGAAATAACATAATTAAATTTTAATATTAAAAGCCAAAGCCAACAATTAACTGTGGCAGTTCCAGTTGAGTTGTCCAATGCACCATCTTCCTCTGTCTTGTTGGATCATTTTCAGTTTGTGTGCCCTGATGATGTGGAGAAGACAATTGTATAGAGATGTGAAGGCCCAGAAAAAATCAGAAAAAACAGTTTTGTCCTAGATGGGGCTGCCCTACCTATGAAGGAGCAGGTGCATGGTTTGGGGGTACTTCTAGAACCATCTTTGTCACTTGAGGCACAGGTGGTCTTGGTGGTGAGGAGTGCCTTTTATCAACTTTGGCTGGTACACCACCTACAACCATTCCTAGACAGGGACAACCTTACCAGTGTAGTCCATGTAATAGTAACTGCAGGACTGGATTACTGCAATACACACTGTGTGGGACAGCCTTTGGGTCCACAAGCTTCAGCTAGTTCAGAATGTTGCCGGTAGACTGGTGATGGGAAGAGACTACCGCCAACACATGACACCCATGTTAAAAGACCTGTACTCGCTTCCCATCTGCTATCAGGCCTGGTACAAGGTTCTTGACCTAGTGTAAAAAGCCCTGAATAACTTGAGGTCCTCAAGATATCTTATGGATGTCCTTGCCTTGTATGTCCACGTTGATTACTGAGACAATCTGCAGGCACGATATTAGTGCCCCCCCCCATGAACCAGAAGCACGACATCCCAATGAGGATTTGTGCCTTCATTTGTGGGCTCAACTCAAGGGAACTTCCTTCAATTAGAAACTGGGCAGGTACTGATCCTGCTAAGCTTCAGATGCCTGGTTAAAACTGTTTTATTCCAGGAGGTCTTTGCATGATGAATGCTATTCTGAAGTTTTATTATCTGCTGTTTTAAATTCATGTTTAATTTTTGTATATTGTATGTTTTTATTTGTAAGCTGCTTTGAAATGCAGACCAGGTGAAAATGGGGTATATTTAAAAAAGAATAAAACAAGCCACTGAAAGAGTTAAATAACAACTGAAATAAGTTTTGCAACTTTAATGGATACTGAACAGAGATGAAGTCTTTCTTACCTACTCAGGTAGGGTATTCTAGAGGCTGAGGTCAGCAGCAATGAAAGCCCTGCTCCTGGCTTCTACTACCTTTTTCCTGATAGGATTAGTAAACAGGAGCTGATGACAACTTCAGGTGATGCCCAAGACTGACATACTGAGAGATGGTCTGCTTTCCTTATTAAGAAAGGTTTGTTTCAGAAGGAATGCTGACAGTGACCTTGTTCACCTGTGACATGAAGGCAAACCATGGCTTAGTAAGAATGATAAAGGGTGCAGGTACCCAGAGAGAAAATTGCAGCCACTTCACTCATCCCCTGGTCCTCCTGCCAAGCTACCCAAAGCTAAGCCATGATTTGGCTTAGTGTTGTGTGCAAACACTTGTTTCGCCCAAACAAATCACAAGCTGTAAACCAAGAACAAACATGGGTTACAGCTCATATTAAGCCAAACCATGGCTTGCTCCAGGTAGTTTGGTAGCAAAAGGGCTGGGAGAGGAATGAAGTGGCTGTAATTTTTCCCTGAGTACCTACTTGCTCATTCTTAATGAACTGTACAGGGCCAGATTCTAACTCAAGTTGCTCATGTTCTGGAGGATCCCTTTTTTTGGAATTGGCACTGTATGCATCTGTCTAGTTTTGCCCCATGTTAAGCATCTGCTAACCTCCAATTATATTACACCTTTTTATTATTCTCCTTCTTGATATCTTTTTTATATCATATTTACTTACTTAATTGCTTCCTAAATCTCAAAGTGGCTTAACAATAAAAACATCAATGATTTCTTTCTCTTGCTCTCAAAACAATTACATATATAAATACAATATATGGGAGTTGTTAATTTGATTAGATTTTACATGTGAGCAGCGTAGATTAAGTTGGGGCTTCTCCTTATAATCTTGTCTATGTTTCTTTTTCCCACTAGCCCATATTGTCTGAATTTTCCATTTTTCCATCTAGTTTAATTTTTAAATTTTATTTTTGTCTTAAATTGCAGCACACCCCACAGCAACCAGCTCCATGCCATCTTTTCTTTTTTTTAGCCTTTTGTTTCCTGAAATAAATACTTTGGATTTGGAAGCCTAGGCTACTTTAAATCCCAGCACTACAGTGGCAGGATTTTTATTCTTACATTAACTGTATTTGTATATATGTTTAAAGGGACAGAACTGTTACTGCATTTGGAGAATTGCACAAAAGTGTAGTGGTCTGTAACATTCTGCTCTGAGACTCATCAAAGGGGAGAGGGCTGCTCTGATAGCTTTGACATGAATTTTCATAAATTGGATTCCAGGCTAAAACATCCCCAGATGTATCAGAAGGCATGGCTCATATTTAGTTCTCTTAGCCCAAGCAGACTCCTCCAGTGCGCTACAGTAACTTTTTCTTGAACTTGACAGTGCTAGTGTTGCTGGTTGCCTTTCTTAAATACTTTTTTAATAGTCTCAGCAGGTGTAATTATTTAGATTTATGTTGCATAACACAGGGCTATGTTTGGGTTCAGTTAAGTCTCAAATTGGGCTATGAACTTTCCATTTTATCTGCTATGTTTCTCAAGGTAATTTTCCTCACTTGAAGAGTTTTGTTTACTTTCACTTACCCATGACACAAGTTAACGTGCATCTTCCCACACAGATGGGGTCTGTGGATTTAAACTGTTGCATGTGAAGTGTCTCTTGGGCGTTTTCCCAGAGGAGAGAAATTGCATAGATGAGAGGTGTCCACTGCAGATTGTTTTTAACTTGATATCGAGTTGATAAATTTAAGGTTGCACTCTTAACAGGGTGTTACAAAATATGTTCACAATGAAGAATGGTAGGGCCCCATTCCATTAAACATCAGTATTAAAGAAAGTACTCAAGCATTCACTTGCCATGAGATATGTGTAACTGAGGCAGATTCATAGGATGCTGTGTTGTCAGAACAGACACCAGACATGTCATCTGCATGAATTGCATGCTTGGGTGTTACAAAATATAGCAGTGGCAGCGGTTTCGAAGACATGTTAAGCCCCTAGCTGTCTGCTAGATGAATTAAAACCATTCCTAAACTTGCATGTTCATTTTGGTAACTGAGAGAAGGCCACTGGAGAAATAAGAAACTCCTGTCTCTTGCTTTCTTTTTGCTTAAGTTTACTATATAATGGCTGCTGAACCTGAGAGAAAAATAACACTGCAAACATTTTCTGCAGGGATAATAATTCATTGTGTTTTACTTTTAAAAGTTCTTCCACCCATGCTTAGAACACTAACACAGAAACTGGAATATTTAACTTTTTGACACTTGAAATCCTGTGACAAGTACAGTTTGTTCAATTCTCAACTTGATGTTTGACTAATATAACATTTAATATTTCTTCAGTGTATGACTACTTCTGTTTGATTATAAGATGTCCACCTCTACAGGAAGTCCAACTGGACTAGAACAGGATCTGAACCATTATTTTAAAGTCTTTGACTCCAAACCAGTTAATAAGATTTGACTAATGTGGTGCATGCTGTGTGGAGCCACCCAAACTATAATGAATAATAGAAGCATAAAGAAAATATCCCTAGTGTGTTTATACACTTTTAGGCTAGTTAAGACTTTAGCCTGCCACCTTCATTGTCTGGGGAGCAGTAGTCAGGATGGTGGCCCTCTGCTTTTTAGGCTACATTCTACTGTAGAGTAGGCTGTGAAGATAAAGACTGGCAGCAAACATTGGAGGGGGGAGGAGATTATTTCTGTGCACTGCAAAGTTCCTTACATAGCCTTACATAGCTTTCAACAACAAATTTAATGGCTACAAACATTTGACCTAAAGGCCAGCATTATACATAATATAATGCATTTTGTGGTGCTTACACTTGCTAAATTCTAGGCAATCTCACTATTCCGGCATTAATGTATGGAGGATATGTTTTTAAATTGTTTTTTAAAAAGTTAAATTGTATTTTAAATTGTTTTTAAAAGAAGTGTTTTAAATTTGTATATTTGTTTTTAATGTTTTTAGTTACTGTAAACTGCCCAGAGAGGTTCGGCTATGGGGCGGTATACAAATACAATAAATAAATAAATAAATAAAATAAATCTTGGAGTATGCAGGTGGATAATGTGTGAGTAAGCAAAAGTATGGATGACCCTTCTATTGTAACCTAGTGTATTAAATGTGTCAATAGCAACTGTTACTCCAGAGAGAGGCATGTTCCCTACCTTTGCTCCCACCATGTTACAAATACCTGTACAAGTTGAGGCTTTTCTAACTCTTTTTTTATTTACAGCATTTATACCTGCCCTTCAGCCAAAATGGCTCTCAGAGCAGCTTACAAAAATCAGTATTAAGATGGTCCCTGCCCTCTGAAAAGGTATGAGACACAAGGAAAAGGAATGTGAGGAAGGATATATTTAAATTAAACAAACAGTTCAATCATATATTCTCTGCTAAGATTATTGCAAAATGAATCAAACTATATTCAGTTGCACATCTTAATATAAATGGCACTTAAGATTACTAAGTAAAACAAACCAGACTGGCAGGTTCAGGTTTATCAAACCAGATACTGAACCTTTTATTTTTCATTAGTGAAACTTCCAACTTCTTTTGACAAAAGAAATTCAAGGCAGCTATCACAAGAAAAGTAAATTAAAAATGGCTTATGCCAGGGCTGTTGCTCTACTACAGTTGTCTGACCATTGGCCAGGCTGTCTGGGGCTGATGGGAGGGGAGAGTCCCAACAGCATCTGGAGGGCACCAGCTTCAACATCCCTGCTTAGGCAAATGAAAATGCCTCCACTATTTTTTGGTTATATTGGAATCAAATAATATGTTTTAATGGTTTGGCCAATGCTGGTTCCAGGTTTTTTTGGTTGGGGAAGGCTTGGGCAAGATACTCTCAGTGGTGACTAGGGATGGAAAGATCTGTCTGTTTTGGTTCTCTCAGTTTCTCATTTCAAGTTTAAATTCAGTTCTCTACATTTCTACAGCAATCTGCAATTTTTTAAAAAAAATTCTCATGAAAATTCTCCACCATTTTAGTGTGAATTTCTCCAAATAAACACATTTTTGTAGGCAGTTCTGACAAAGATACACATTTTTGCAAGCCATTTCTCATCCTTTCATGCCTTTTTGCGTGTTATTTTTACTCAGGTATTCATTTTTATGCACACTTTCCTCTGATATATGCATTTTTGTAAATGTTGTTTAGTTGGCAAAATTCTAATAAATGCGAGTTTCGAAGGATGGCTGTGTTTCTGTTATATTTTTTCGGAAATAGCAAATTTGATAAATTCTGCTTGACATGCGAACTGAATTGAAATTCTCACCCATCCCTAGAGGTGACCCCCAATTTCCTGCTCATCACTCTGCTGCCCATTTGCTTGCCTTTTCCTCACACCACAATCCACACCACTTCCCAAAGAAAGAGGCGAAGGATGCAGAGGTTGCTGCTTCTCACTTCTTGCTTGTTTGGAGGAGGCAGGTGGAAGAGGCAGCAACAGCAAGGTGGAAGAACACATCATGCATCTTAGATTGTACATCTCATTGATCTTATTTTTGGTTCAAGAGCTGGATAAAATGCTTTAAACAAATAATAAGCTAAAAAATGGTTTTATAGATACAGATCCAAGTGGAAAATCATATCAAGTAGATCTGTTCCTGGCAGGTTAAGCTACAAAGCTTTAGATTTCTGTTTGGGGCCCAGTTGAACCAAGTGTGTCTCTGTAAAGTCTGGTACAACATCTATAACTGAAGGTAAAGGTGTTCAGAGAAGAGGAAATGTGTAGCTGGGTGAACATCCTGTTTTATACGAAGCCATCTGTTTTCAAGTTGACACGGGGAAAGATAATTTGGACAAAAAAAGGATGACCAACAGCATAATACTCTATCATTATATGTTCTTGAAACACAGAATACATAAATCTATTGAATGAATGCTAAGGACATAACATTTCTACATGATGTAGTAACGATTCATACAAAATAGGAACCAATTATGTCTATAATTCTTCTGATTCATGGACCAAATAAGAAAACATCTTAACCTAAGGTTGCACCAAAAGTTCAAATGTCCAAACTCAAATTCAGATGGTGGTGCAGAGTGGAAAGGTGGGCCATTTTGGTGATGGTGGTGATCAGTAAGGGGCACAATTTCTGCTCCAGAATCGATTGAAAGAATGCTACATCTTGGAAAATAAAATGGCAACTCACTGCCACCAAGTTGACTGGGGGTAGGTTAACTATGAATTTCAGGTGTAGAATTTTAGAAACAAATGCCCTGGGTGTTTTGCCACCCAAAAATGGGGCAGGGCATTCTGGCTTTACCCTAACTTTTGCTGCCTTTTTAGACGTTTTCTATGCTGTATAGGAACTGTTCATAGATAATATTGACATGATTGAATCATATGAGAAGGATCTGCTTGTGTGGGTCTTTCCCACTGTATTGGCACCTTAGTGCAGTGCCAATTCTGTGGTGGTGATGGTGGGGCAAAAACGAGCCACACAACTGAGCCCTCTTGGCACTGACTGGATCATTTCAAGATTCTCCTAGCCACATAGAAAGTGTTCATGGATCAATATGGGTTGGAGACTGTTTCAAGGAGCATTCAGGTGATTTAACCACACATTGATTAATATAATACTTTTTTGAACATAACTCCTTTGAATGTTCTTTTGAACTCCCAGAGCATAGTATGAAGAGACACAAGGCCACCAAGTTGGTGCTAAGCTGGTCTGCATGCAGTCAGTGCCTAGATGGGAAACTCACTGGAAACTACTTTTATGCTTCCTAGGATTCTGTACTGAAAGAAAGGTGTGATACAAATGTAACATGTAAGAATGTTTCATTATTAACTACTACACTGAGCATTATTGAAATGTACTCTCGTATAAGGTCAGACACAATATACTAGATTTTCTGTTTTTTATAAATCTTGCATTGTTTTAATGTGGCTCATGTTTGCTCTGGGACCTTTAAATTCAGAATTAAATTCTGTGAGAGGCATGGAAATGATGATCAGGACCACTCACAATCCATCAGCTATTAACTTAATAGTGTAGTACATAATTTATATTTTAAATATTATAGTTTGCTGTTCAAAGTCATGTGTGATACCTAAAAACACGGTAAGATAAAACATTTCCCCCCCCAAAAAGCCTGGAAACTACTGAATCAATCAAATCCTTGTGAAATTAGTCTTGCAGCACTTATGGGAAGTAGTCAGTGATGCGCTGTGATGTGTTTGGGTCTAAAGATATGAACAGTAGGATGATGATTAGCATAAAGCACAACTTTAATCTCCAGGGTGACTGTACAGCAGTTTCAGGCATTCCTCTGCTGTGAAAGCTCAATGTGTTCACAAATTATTTTCTTAATATGAATGATTAGTGTCACATATTAAGGAATGGTTATGTCTCTAAATTGTAATGAAGTATCATTACAAGTTGTTCTTCATGTCTAGAGGCCCTAGCACCCACTGAAAAAAAGCTGTCCTAACTCTAACCATATGAAATGAAATCCTATAAAGCAGTGCTTAATCACTGGACAGCAACAGGCTGACACAGAGAAAAATGGGCACTCTGGTTCTAACATATGTACTATTTTAAATTTAAATCCACTTGCAATGATGATCCGTTGCAGTATTTTGGTTTCTCCAGATTACAAGAGTCAGACCTAGGACTGATAGCCAATTAGACTTACTATTTAAATTACAGGTAGTGAATCTATTTTTGGAGTCAATAGAAATAGTTGCATATGTATTTATGGATGTGCTTATATTGTTACTTATGCATATTTTGGAAATGTCATGGTTTCATGGAAGTTAAGCATTTTATTGTGTTAACCTGACCACTTAAAATAAACATTCTGCTTTATGCTGTACATTACATGACAAGAACTGGCTTGCTTTATGTAGCAGAGGCAAGCAAACACTGGTTTGATTTTAACAACATTAATCTGAAACAACTAGCCAAAGTTTGGTTTCAGGGGTCTACCAAATTTTGTTTTGTAATTGGTGAAATACCTTGTTCCAACAGGGTTTTAAAAAATGCAATAGTTGGTATATTTTTAGGGGGGGGATTTGACAGTGCAATCCTATGCATACCTACTCAGAATTGAGTTTTGTTGAGTTCAGTGGTGCTTACTCGCAAGTAGGGATAAGTGAAAAACTTGATTCAGTTTGTATTTCAAGCCAAATCTATCAAATTAGCACTTTCCGAAACAATATGAGAACCGAAACATAGTCATCCTTTGAAATTCCTACTTATTTGAATTTTGCGATGCAGTTCACCAACCATTGTTTACAAAAATGCATATATTAGGGGAAAGTGTGCATAAAAATGAAGATATGAGTGAAAATAGCAAGAAAAAATATAGTACATGACAAGACACTGTTGTCCACGCACTGGTAACCTCCAGGCTGGATTACTGTAATGCGCTCTATGTGGGGCTACCCTTGAGGTTGGTCCAGAAGCTGCAGCAGGTGCAAAATGCAGCAGCAAGACTGCTCACTTGGGCAGGGTATCGCCAACATGTCACCCCACTACTGAAAGAGTTGCACTGGCTGCCCATTTGCTACCGGGCCAAGTTCAAGGTTCTAGTTTTGGTGTACAAAGCCCTATACAGCTCAGGACCAGGATACCTGAAAGACCATCTTACCCCTTATATGCCCAGTCAATCACTGCTCTCTGCAGGTGAGGGCCTCCTGCAGATACCATCTTATCAGGAGGTTCGTTCTGTACAATATAGGAAACGGACCTTTAGTGTGGCAGCACCTACCCTGTGGAATTCCCTCCCTTTGAATATTAGGCAGGCGCCATCTCTGCTATCTTTTCGGCACCTTTTGAAGACTTTCCTCTTTCAACAAGCCTTTTAGGTTGAGACCTATCCCGGTCTGCATCTGTGTTGGAATTGCTTAATATGTTTTTTAATAATGTTTTTAACCCTTTTTTAAAGTTGTTTTTAAAAAAATGTTTTTAACACTGTTTTGTTTTAATGTATTTGAAGATCTGTTTTTATGATGTTTTAAAGTGTTTTTAGTGTTTTGTTTGCTGCCCTGGGCTCCTGCTGAGAGGAAGGGTGGGATAGAAATTAAATAAGAAATAAATAAGAAATGGCTTGCAAAAATGTGTATTTTAGTCAAAATTGCCTTAAAAATGAATTTATTAGGAAAAATGTGCATTAAAATATTGGAGAATTTTTTTGAGGATTTTTTTTTAATTCACAAATTACTGCAGAAATATGGAGAATTGAGAATTGTTCTTATTGGTTGAATCATTCTAAGAAAGGGCAAGAAATGAGAAATAGAAAACCAAAATTGACATAACTTTCCATCCTTACTCCCAAGTAAGGGTGTACAGCATTGCTCTGTGACATACTATATTTAGAAGCAGTGGGTAATTTTAATTCCACGAAGAAGTTCTATGGTTGCTCTTCTGCTTTTCTTGGGGGGGAGGAATACCACTGCATTCTACTGTTAAGTCTTTTGCACACAAAATACCAGCATCACTATGTGTGGCTTTTCGTTGTGGTCTTTTTATTGGATTCATTCAGCATGACATTAAACAAGTAGCTGCTTATTTCCAAACCTTAAAAAGGTTAAGTCACATTTAATTCTTGACGTTTATATTCTTATAACCTCTGACATGAAGCCTTGCTTAGGGATCATCTTTGGTGCTTCACTGTTATCAACAAGTGGCTTTGTGTCATCAACTTAATTATGTTCAATATACCAGAAACAAGCACACAAAAGAACAATGTGTCTCCTTAAATCTAAAGAGCAAAAGAAAATACAGCTTAAATAATGAATAATTGTAAATAAAAGAGCCTTTTTATTTCATTAAAAATATTGTTTTAATTCAGCGTCTGAATTGACTCCTGAAAAGCAGAGCAAAGACCCCCAGACAAAAGGCGATTTTATTTTATAGGTGATTTTTAAAGTTTAGAGAGAAATGATCAAATGTATGTAAGACAAAAGAATCTGCAAGAGGGTTTTGTTGGCCATGACAAATGCTATTGGAGGTCACTGATTTGTAGGGTCGCCATAAGTCATAATAGACTTGAAGCCACATAACAACAACAAAATACTTGTTTATTCAGAAGTAAATTGCACTGGGTTCAATAGGGTTTACTTAAATTAGTTCCCTTTTACTTCAGCTCAGTTATGGTGTAAAATGAATCAAAACTGGGTTATGTTCACCCACTTCATCATGAGCACTTCAAATTCTAAAATGAGTTGCTTCCAAGTTATACCTTTTTCCAGAAAAGCCCCCATGCTTGAAGTTGGGCTGCCTCCTTCCCTCAGAGGCTTATTTTATTAAAGTAACATATATTTTTTTAGCGGAGCGACTAGGTACCTGGGGATTGTTAGGCACAAATAATGATGGGGGGAAATTCGATTCCATTCAAGTTCAAAGGCGAACCAAACTAACTCTCACTTTGCAAAACAATACATGAACCAAAATACAGCAATCCTTTGATATTTCCACTTCTCTACATTTTGAAATGCAAGACAAGGAATGTGTGCAAAATGCATATATTGGGGTAAATCTGCATGTATTAGTGAAAATAACATACAAAATGCATGATATTAGGGAAATTGCCTTGCAAAAATGTGTGTATTAGACAAAATTGCATACAAACATGTGCGTATTGGGAGAAATTTGCCTTAAAATGCAGATCAATTTTCATAAGAGCTTTTTAAAAAAACTGCAACGTGGAGAAATAAAGATTGGAAAAATGAAAAAGAGAAACTAAAACTGACACAGGCACAAATAATCCAGGCAGTTGGATAGGTAAGTCAAAGGCCTAACTGTGAATTGAGCCCGGTTGTTATCCAGCCCAAACCATGGCTGTCTGCTACTACGTGAAGAGAACAGGAGCTGGAACATGTGGATTTTCTTCCATGGAGTTGAGAGATACTTCCAGGCATGGTCATCCACAGGATTTTTTGCGGGGGAGTAAAACACTGAAAGGAGGAGCAGGCTAGTTTCTCACCAAAAAGGAATAGAGCCTGTACATTTTGCCTCGTATCTCAAGTTTTAGAGATAAAAATGTTATAAATTTACTCTATATTAAAAAATGAAAGCTCAGATTCTGGAGAATATTGTTTACTTCGGGGGACAACTGTACCCACTTGCCCCCCTCCTGTGGATACCCATGCTGCCAGGCTTTGTTCTTATTGGTTGAATCACTCTAAGAAAAGGGCAAGATGTTCCTTCTCTTATAGCATCAATTATAGCTTGATATACAGGCAATTTAGGTGAGGAAATCCATGATGTGTTTCTGTTAATTCCTTTTCTTCAGAAAGAATCCTAACCCAACAATTTGCTTCCAGAAAGCTGTTCAATAACCTTTGCAACAATTTATATACAGTGTTCTCAGATGTTCTGTTCACCTCATTACCTATATTGTAGGATAGCTCAATTTGTTTGAACCTTAGAACTAAAGGAATTTTTATTGATAAATTATTAAGTGTGTGTGTGTCGATTTGTCCTTAGCTAGATACCCTTGTATGTGAGGACAATGTTTTGGCTTTCATCATGCATCTGTAGGTAAATCAAAAGGGAAGTCAAAAGTTGCTTTCTGACTGAAATGAAGCCTTTGATGTTGTGGAAAGGCTGCTATTCTGTCAACAATAAAAATAAAACCAAGATTCAGAGACATCTATAGAAGGGAGTTCTCCTAAGGTATTTGCACTCAGCACATTAGGTGTGTCTGGATCTATCCAAACTTGTCTGGACTGGTCAGAAGCACATTCTTGAAGCAGAAGGATAGTGAACCTGTTGCCTCCGATTCTGCCCTCCTAATTCCCATCAGCCGTAGCCAGCATGGCCAGTGGTCAGGGGAGTTATAGTCTGGCAACATATGGAGAGCAGTAGGTTCCCTACCCATGCCTTTCCCAACCTGTGGGTCCCCAGATGTTGCTGGACTACAATTCCCATCATTCCCAACCAATGGCCATGATGGCTGGGGTTGATGGCAGTTGAGGTCCAACAACATCTGGGGACTCAAAGGTTGGGAAAGGCTGCAGTATAGTAGAGGAGAGTTCAGAACTGGAGCTCCCAGGAACATCTCAGATTTCTTCCCTTCTAATAGTCATCTTGTTTTATTTTCAGATTGTCTCTTCTCTAACATTCCCTCAGTCCCACTCTGTTCTGTCTATGTGGGTCATGGGTGGCTAATCTTTTTGGCCTGAGGGCCACATTCACCTTGCCCCAAACTCTGGGTTTCAAAGGCCAGCAGTGGGTGTGTCCATTCCACATTCTCACCTTCCCCTAGGCAGGCAGCCTCTCTCCTCATCTGATCCATGAAGATGTGGAAGGTTATCACTTCCTCTGTGCTCATCAAACAATCAATTTGATGACCGGGGAGTGGTGATTCACATCTGTATCTTCATCAGGGTATCCATGAAGGGAATTGTGTATATAGCTATCTTTCCTTTACTTCAGTATTTGATGTCTTGTGAGTCTTGGAACTGGAAATGACTTCTTATGTTGGAATCACTTTTCAGTAGCCTGTCCTGTACTCTTCTGAAAAGGTGTGTTTGTTAAATGACTGTAATACTTTAAACAAACATAAGGACTGCTCAACACAATGTGGGATTTTGTAATGCTTCTCTGTTGAGTTATGGCTAAATTAAAGTAAGTGTGAATGCTGTATTAGAAAAGAAGAATATAACAACTGTGTAACACTCAAGGCAGGTAACTGTAAAATACATAGGTCTTGAAAAAATACAATAACACAGATATAAAGTCATTTGAAAAGATGGCTTCTCAGAACCTGGGCACAACTATTGAGGAAGATCTCAAAATGTGTTTTTTTCATTTGTATCCTTCAAGTAACCAAACTGTTTACACAGTTTTATAGGTTATAACCAGCACTTTGAATAGTGTCTGGGAATGCACTGACCACCAGTATAACTACTGGAAGCCTGGAACTGCGTGTTCCCAAACATCAGCCTCATTCAACATCTGGTTGTAGTATTCTGAACCATCTGAAATTTGCGGCCTATTGCCGAAATAAAACACAAACACCATTCATTGGGTTAAATCCTGGGCCACTTTATTAAATGGAATCAATTATAATAATGAACCTGCAGAGGGGAAATCAAGTGCGGGAGCATTCTGATGATCCAGGCAAAGCCTGCTTGCAGCCATAGGGCAACCAAACCCTTGCCTGAGCCCGGGGCTGCCCTGTGCCAGACCCCAGCTCAGGCCACACCCTGAAGATGTGTAGGGGGTCCAACCCGCATCACCGCCCCCCGGAGCCCTGAAACTCCGAGCGGATGAGGCACGTTGGCCCCAAAGGCAGCCCATTTTCTGCCCCCGGGCTGTATAGCCCTGAGCTGCAGGCCCCCGGACCGCCAGTCACCCCCAAAGGTGCCTAAAGGTGTCACCTAGCTGCCCTTTCCCTTTTAACCTTTCCCCCGCACTTCCTTGACAAGTGACCATTAACATGTTAAGCCAAAACAGACCAATCAGCCTATTACCCCCAAAGGCACCCGTGCTAACCCTTGACCCTTCCCCCCAACCACAGTGTGGAGTAGGCAAAATAAACCTGCCAGCAAAGCGAGGCAGGCAGGCCAAAAATTCCTAGTCGGCCCCGTAGCGACCAAATGAATCAAACTGCAGCAGAGGGAGGGTCGGGTGGGCGCCGCCAAAATTCAAAGGAGGGCGGGAGGCTGGCGGAGCAGCCTTAAATGGCCTTCAGCAGCCCCGCCTCCTATTTTGTGTCACACAGGCACGCTGGCGCACTGCGTGCACACACACATCCCCCATGATGGCGGCCTGGGCTTCGGCTGCGGCCGCAAACTCACCCCTTTGCCCGGCATGTACCGGGCGCGGAACGGGATTCTGAGCATTATTCAAAGGCAGGCCCGCATAGACCATGTTTACCATAGCCAGATCTGACATCTCTAGCAACAGGCATAGATGGCATATTAGTCTCAACTGTGCAAAGACATTTCTGTATTTTCAAGGGAAGTGCAAACCCATCTGAAATAGACTGAGCCTCTGTTTCCTGATCTGCCTTCTACCAACTAGGAGCAGGTATCTTGCTTGGATTAAGCTTCAGTTTAATTGTTCTTGTTCTAGTCCAGTACAGAAACCAGATATCGATGCAGAATGTCAGTAGCTTCCTTGCATTAAGATGAAAAGAGATAGAGTTTGGGTGTCATGTGCGTATTGGTAGTACAGTACTCCATAACCTTTGGTGACCTTACTAGCGGTCTCCTGCAGATATGAAATAGCATGCTAAACAGCCAAAAGACTGTAGCTGTGTAGGTGGTTAATGGAGGAGAAGCAGCACACTGTCAGTTGGCAGACACTGCATTTTTTTCCTTTTTTAAACAGGCTACAGGACTGTAGTTCTCACTCAGCTCCATTCTGGCTGTGCATCACCCTTGACAGACAACACAGAAGGATGACTGTCCTGGCCTTGAAGAATTCACGGAAGTGGCAAATTTGACATGTTTCTTCATGGCAGTTTTGACTGTGAAATGGCACAAGCGGTTCTTGGCTGATACAAGAAGATTAGTTGAGGGGAGCTTATTGGCCCCTCTGTGCTCATCAGATTAACAGTCTGGTGACTGGGGAGGGGTTTTTTTTTGGCATCCCTGTCTTCATCAGGGTATACATAAAGGGTACACAGTTCACTTTCTTTTGCATTAGATTTTGTCAGCCTTAACTACAGTATAACTTTATGGCTGCCATCATTGACATGAACCATGGCAGGCATTAGTGCAGACATAATGCTGAACCATGGTTAATGGTGACCAAAGAGAGAATTGCATGATAAAGGAGCAAAAGTAGGAAGGAGTCTGCTGCCATTCTTATTACATTTAGGAGACAGCAGTATTGCATCTGTACCAGGCCTGAAAGGGGAAGGGAGATGGAAAGCTTTTAATTGATAAACTTTAGACTACCCTGCATTTCTCTCTTAAGACATGCAGTTGTGAACTTATTTTTATAATGTTTTTATTTGCAATTACTTATTTTGTTCTTTAACCATGAAAAGGATAGTTAAACAATCACCTGTGTCATTCCCATTCTGGTAATTATAGGCAGGCCATTTACAATTGCAAGAAAAGAGGACACAGATTTTGTATGTTAATTTGCATGTATAGCTGCAAATTTAGAAATTGCTATAGAAATACAATGCATATCACCATAGTGGGGAAGACTTCGACAAGGTGACCTATATGCCTGCTGTCCAGATGCTATTTGTTAACATAAGAGCCTGCTGGATCAGGCGAGTGGCCCATCTAGTCCGGTATCCTTTACTCACAGCGGCCAACCAGATGCCTTTGGGAAGCCTTCAAGCAGGGCCAGAGCACAAGAGCATTCTCCTGTCTTGCAGTTTCCAGCAACTGATTTTCAGAAGCATACTGCGGAAGCAGAGCATAGCCATTGATAGCCTTATTCCCCATGAATTTGTCTAATCCTTTTTTAAAGCTGTCTACGTTGGTGGCCATCACTGCCTCTTGTTGAGAATGAATTCCATAGCTTAACTATTCGCTGCATGAAGTACTTTCTTCCAACATTCAGCTTCAATGATGTCCATAAATTCTAGTGTTTTGAGAGAGGGAGAATTTTTTTAAAAAATTCACATTCTCCATGCTATGCATAACTTTATACTGTACACTTCTATCATGTCTCCTCTTACTTGCCTTTTCTCTCAACTAAAAAGCCCTCGTTGCTGCGAACGTTCCTCATAGAGGAGTTACTCCATCCCCTTAATCATTTTGGTTGTTTCTTTCTGTACCTTTTTGAACTCTAAAATATCCTTTCTGAGGTGAGGCAAGCAGAACTGTACACAGTATTCCAAATGTGGTTGCACCCTAGATTTGTATAATGGCATTATAATATCAGACATTTTATTTCCTTTGCTAATGATCCCTACCATGGAATTTGCCTTTTTCACCATTCTTGGTTGAGCATATATGTGAAATTAAGGGTTTTTTTCCTCAACAGCTTCAAGGCCTCTGCTCTCTTTTCTTGCAAGTGTTCATCTTTATACCAGACTTGAATTGGACCACCATTCAAATAGTAAAGGAGGACACTTGATCACCCTGGATAATTAGTCTGCAGCAGCAATTAGTTTGCCCTAAGAAATATGAAAGTGGACTCATTGTGGGTCTTTTGAATCTTTGATCTGTTAGTGTGTTTCACCTGTGTAATTTTAACATATGTTAGGATTAACCCATTATTTTTGAGATCTTTTAAGATTAGTAAGCTGACAGGCCATGTGTATTATGGTAGAATATGTCCCCACCACCACCACTTTTGAGTTTTTGCTGTAGTACACTTTGTGGATTTTTAGCATTTTTAAAGCAATATTGTATTCTTACCCAGTTGTTGAAAAGATCCCATGAAACTATTCTGTGTTTTGTGTTCACTGTTTGGAGACACTAAAAGATGTAGTACAGTGAGATTGGAGATTAGTTGAGTCATATCCTTTTTAAGCTGTGAAGCAACTGTATTCACATTCTACAGTTTCCTCTTACAGTCGCTCCCGGTGACTGCAGTTCAGAGCAACAAGCAGTGTGCTAAGAAGGCATTGCTACTAGATGGAGGTAAACAGTATCCTTCGTTGATAGCCCATTTATAGGACTAATTGTATTAAGTGTGAATGGATGGATGTGAGGCCAAAGAATGTTGTTTGGAAAAGCAAACTGAAAATGGGAAATGTTGCCATTTGGCCACAACAAGGTAATTTTTTTTCTCCCCTTCTCTCCCCCCCCCCTTTAACTTGTTCCTAGTGATTTTGACAAGGCTTTATTTATGGAGTGAATTGATAGAACATAGGTAGTTTTGATTTTATTTAATTACAAGGACACAAGGCTTAACTATGTTACTTCTGTGAAAATTATAATTTTTAATAGTTATCCTACTAAGCCTCTAAGAGGAACAGATGAAATGCTGCTTTTTACTATATATACATTGTTCAGAATTTTTCAATACTACATCTGGATTCAAATGTATTGATTAAACTATTGTCAGTTTAGATCATTTACACAAAGATGCAAAATAGTGAAATTTCAGATCATAGCTCATTTTTCTTTGCTGAGATAGTTTAAAGTTTAATCTAGGATTTTTTCAAAATGAGTCTAAAGCTGCAGTCCTATATACATACTTATCTGGAAGTCCCATTGAATTCAGTAGGACTTTCTTCTGAACATACAGGATATACTAAGTTGCTAGTAGGTATAGTTAATTCTCATCTGAGATTGTAAACCTTTTTATTTACCAGTGCTGACAGAACACAAGTTTCTCAGATGTCTACAATTTACTGCAAAATCTAAACATATGCTACTGACTACTGTATGGAAATTTGTTGCTATAATTAGCAATATAGGAGAACTTGGGTTGTTTTAAAGGTTATACAAATTCAGCTGCTGGATGTTTTAAAAAGTAATTTTGCTAGCTTAATCTAATGCCTTAGACTACTAAAGTTTTTGGTTTTGGAAGATATTGGTAGAATTCAGCTAAGCGTGCCTGCAAAAAAACAGTAAGGCATATAGCAGGGCTGAAGAACAGATGGGTGCACACACTGTAAATGAGGTTTTCTTCTTAGATGTAACACTGATATAATAATATTTTTTTAGATTAAATCTTGTCTTAAAATAAAATTTACTCCCTTGCCAATTAAATTATAATGGTTCTGAATTTCTTTTAAGTTGATCAGTAGCCTAGAAACTGGTATTCTAAATAGTTCCAAGGGAAAGCATGTGATTTGAATAATCATAGTTTAAATCTTTGCCAGTAAGTATTTTTTTCTTTAAGAAAAAAGGATGCAGTACAATTCAGCATCTTTTCTGTTTTTAATTGTTATCATTCTTGGATGCTTTGTTGTTTAAGAATTCTGCAGCAGTTCTCTACATCTTGGCCAGCAAACTATAAGCTGCCCATTAGTTACCGGGCTAAGTTCAAGGTTCTTGTTTAGGTGTACAAAGCCCTATACAGCTTGGGACCAGGATACTTGAAAGACGGTTTTATCCCTTATATACCCAGTCAATCACTGTGCTCTGCAAGTGAGGGTCTCTTGCAGATACCATCTTATTAGGAGGTCTGTTCTGCATGACTTAGATTAGTTACGTGGACCTTTAATGTAGTGGCACCTACCCTTTGGAGTTCCCTCCCCATAAATATTAGACAGGTGCCATCTCTGTTATCTTTTCAGCACCTACTGCAGACCTCCCTCTTTCAACAAGCCATTTAAGTAGAGACTTTATCCCAGTCTGTGTCTGTGTTGGAGTTGCTTTTTAAGATGTTTTTAAAGCTTTTTAAAAAAGATGTTTTGTTTTGATATCTTAAAGTCTGTTTTTAAAATGTTTTAGAGTGTTTTTAGTGTTTTTGTTTGCCACACTGTGCTCCTACTGGGAGGAAGGGTGGGATATAAATTTAACAAACAAATAATACCTAGCTAGGTTCTTGGATGTCTTTTTCACTAAAAGTAACAGCCAATTCAACACTTTAAAGTAGATAAACTTAATGTGGTTTCTAATTAGAATTTGCTCTGCTTTGCTCTGTGAAAGAGACATCTGATTTTATAGTCTTTTCATTCTGGGTACTTAGAGCTTGCAAGTATCTGGGCCACCCTTGGGGAGGAAGATTTAATAAATAACTAAATATCTCATTTGTGCACGACCTTGTGATTTTTTAATGATGCTGGGCTCAAGTACCCATAAAAACCTTTGTTTACTTAATCTATGGGGGGGGGATAAAACAATATGCCTGTGGTCTTATGTTAAAGATCCTTCCTGCTGTTTATGGGCCCCTTCATATGTTACTGTAGGTGTGTGGAAGCTGCTTCTGAATAGCTTCATTTTCAGAAGCTTGGAACTACATGAGTGGGACCAGTTATTCAGGCCGTTTTCACCAAGTTGTCACCAACTCAAGGGAGATGATAACAGCAGGACCCTATACTCATTTCCAATTTCCAAATGTTAATTGTAGTGTAGAATGAAGCCTTAGAAAAGCAGTTCCTGTATTAGTGCAGTTTTAA
Source organism: Rhineura floridana (assembly GCF_030035675.1). Lineage (NCBI taxonomy): Eukaryota > Metazoa > Chordata > Lepidosauria > Squamata > Rhineuridae > Rhineura > Rhineura floridana. The sequence goes on along the minus strand of NC_084480.1, from coordinate 62,407,237 downwards.
GTAATTGTGATCAAGTTATGTTATTTATATTTTTATCAATATTGTTAGTGACGTTATTACATATTACCATGTTTAAATACAAGTTCAATGTTTCCTTTTGTATGCACTGTTACATGTAATTTTCCACCTGAATCATGCTCTTTCATCAATAAACAAAGCTATAACAAAACTAAAATAGTGAGACTATTGACAGCATCACCAAATTTGCATTCTCCATCTTGCCAATGACTTATTTGGTGGCTCGTCTGTGATTTTGTAAAGGATAGCTCTCTGTTCCAGAGTATACAACTGCAACCCTGCTGAATTTTTGGATAGAAACCTTCCTTGGTTTAAGGTGAAACTTGGGTTATGATCTATAAGTGCACAAACTGGGCTTGATCTATAAGTGCACAAACTTGGAAGCACATCTTTTTATCTCTATTGATTTGACATCGCCTGTATTGGCCATGTGAAGGGGAGAAACTTGTATCTGGATTGGGGGGGACTCTGAATATCAATATTCATATCATTGGAGCCCTGGGCTCCTGCTGGGAGGAAAGGCAGGATATAAATCAAATAATAAATAAATAAACAAACAAATAAATGGTATCTGAAAATAAAAATGCTCATGGTTGCAAAAGTGATTTTTTTAGTGGTTGTCCTACTTAACTATAAAGGTCTTTTAGCAACTTGGCTGCCTAGAGTAGAGAAGAAATATGAATTATACAGCCATGAGAGTGATTGTATGCTATAGCCAGTGTGGATTTTTCACATTCTGCAATGTTAAATTGAAAATACCCCCATGCCATTCTGATGCTTCCCATAAGCTCATTTCAAAACAAAACCTTACAAACCTTATAGTCCTGAACTCAGAAACACTTGCTTAACAACTCTCTAAATCTTCATGGTGATACACAAAACAGTCAGAGAGAATTAAGAGGTCAAAGTGTTAAAAGAGAGGAAAAAAACAGACCCCTTTTGGACTCTTTTCTGTCAGAGTTCTCATAATTTGTTGAAATTCATTGAAAATCAGCCATGTTCACTGAGCACCTGTAATCCTGTTACTGACCTTGCCCCCTACTCTGACCTTCATCTTCTGCAGTTTAAAAGTAAAAAAAAAATGCCTGGCTGATCTTTAATTAATTTAAGAAATTTTACATTGAACTCAATGATAATGTCAGGCATGCTCAGTAAGAACCAACTGTCAGTGTTGACTCACAAGCCAGACTCATAGCTGCTTGGCTTTGCTAATCAGGGGGCCACACCCACACCAGACCTTTATTTCACTTTATTTTATTTATTTAATTACATTTCTAGACCGCCCTATAGCAGAAAGCTCTCAGGGCGGTGTACAACAAATAAAATCACAATTAAAATATGAGCAAGTGTGGAAAATATATATATATATATAGTACAATTATAAAACATTAATAAAATTGCCATTGAGATTTAAATTAAGATCATATTAAGTTTAAAATGTTAAATTAAAATATTTAAAAATTTACAAAATTTAAAAAGCCTGGGCGAAAAGGTAAGTTTTTACCTGGCGCCGAAAAGATAACAGAGAAGGCGCCAGGCGTATCTCGTCTGGGATGGCATTCCATAGTTCGGGGCCACCACCGAGAAGGCCCTAGATCTAGTTGTTGATCTCCGGGCCTCTTTATGGGTTGGGACCCGGAGAAGGGCTTTCCCCAAAGAATCCTGGGAAGTGTAGTTTGTGAAGGGTGCTGAGAGGAGACTCCTATTCCACTGACAGAGCTCCAGTGGCCAGACTGGTTTAACAGTCAGCTGCTCTGACTGAAGCTCTGTGAGGGAAACAGGGCGTCCCACAGCAACTCTCAGCACCCTTCACTAACTACTAATTGTACTGCCCTACAAATATGTAAAAATGCAAACACGATTTGGGTTGGTCTTTCACAGTCCAATTCACTTCCTGTTTAGCTTGGAAGAATTTGGTAAGATGTGCCTATTTGCCTATTAGTGAATTAATTTTTTAAAATATATTTGATCCCCTGTTGGTACTACTGTGGCTCAAACCTGGAAGTATTTTTTCAGAAATATTCCCAGTATTCTTTTTATTTTAAATAAACCTATAGCATTGATATGGATTCTTAATCAGTCTTGCTACAGAAAAATAAGCACTTCATTATTTCCCTTTCATAATATATGGAAAGCCATATATTTATCAAGGAAGCAATCCTGTGGCCCTATGAATATGCAGCATACCTCGCTATCAAACTGAGAATGAATGCATCTGCATTTAAAACTTTCAAGCACCACAGAAAATAATAATGACAGACGGTTGCTACTTTTTGTACATTCTACTCATAAGCGAACTTCTTGCTCTTCTAGATTATTTTTCAACCCAAGTCACCCCCATTGTAAGGTTATCAAATGAAATATCTTGTGAAACAATGCAAGTTGAACAGTAGCAGAACATATCAGGAAATAATAAGTGAGCAACCACAAAGGGAGCTGTAACGTCTTCCCATGTACTAGTTAAGATAGTTGAAACTGGTTTCTAATAATGAATTCCATAGCAATCTTAAGAAATAGTTGGCTAAACTAAATCTATAATAGGTGATATCCATCTGTGGCATTGGGGGAACCCTCTGCTGCAGATGGGGGCACTGGGGGCTGTGGAGGGGAGAAAAAGGGGATGTCCCATCATGTCTGTTGGTGTGATGCTGGATCTCACTCAAAATGTTGCTAGTAATCCCTAGGCAATAGTTGTGATAGCATTGGCTTTAATTTACTCTCATGCACAGAACAATATGTTTGACTAATGGGCTCAGTTTCCAGATAGCACTTTGCTTACAGCAAAGCTCAGGACAATCTGATTTTCCAAGTTTAACTAGGTTTCATATACTAGCACAAGTTCTATTAAATGTATCACTTATTATTATTATCATCATCATCATCATCATTATCATTATTATTATCTTTATTATTATCTTTATTTATACCCCGCCCTTTTTCCAAACTGGAACTCAAGGCGGCTTCCAGATAAAAATAAGTACATATCATTAAGAACCTATAAAAATATAAAACATATAAACATATAAAATCAGCATTAAAACAGGATTAAACTATTAAGATGTTAAAACCAATTAGCTATACACTTAAAATACTGCAACCCAGTTTAGGAGCATACAAGTAAAACAATAACATACAGCATCCTCTTCAGTCACTACCCTTAAAGCCTTCAGTTCCAAAGGCCTGCCAGAAGAAAAAAGTTTTTAGCTGTCGGTGGAAGGACTGCACAGAGGAGGCCATTCTTGCCTCCCTAGGGAGGGAGTTCCAGAGCCTAGGGGCAGCCACCAAAAAGGTGTCCCCACCAGTCGCACTTGTGAAGGTGTTGGGATCATGAGAAGGGTCTCTCCTGAAGATCTCAGGGCCTGGGCAGGTTCATATAAGGAGATATGGTCTGACAAATAGCCTGGACCTAAGCCATATAGGGCTTTATAGGTCATAATCAGCATTTTGAATTGTGTCCGGAAACAGATTGGCAGCCAGTGGAGCTGTTGCAGCAGGGGAGTTGTATGGTCCCTGTAACCAGCCCCAGTTAACATTCTGGCTGCAGCTCGTTGCACCAACTGAAGTTTCCGAACAGTCTTCAAAGGCAGCCCCACGTAGAGTGCATTACAGTAGTCTAAGCAGGATGTAACTAAGGCATGTGTCACCATAGCCAGATCAGACGACTCCAGGAACGGGCGCAGTTGGCGCACTAGTCTTAACTGTGCAAAAGCATTCCTGGCCACCGCAGAAACCTGGGCCTCCAGGTTTAAGGCTGAGTCCAGGAGCACACCCAAACTGCGAACCTGCATCTTCAGGGGAAGTGTAACCCCATCCAGCACAGGCTGAACCCCTATTCCCTGATCTCCCGTTCGACTGACTAGGAACACCTCTGTCTTGTCTGGATTAAGCTTCAGCTTGTTCACCCTCATCCAGTCCACCACTGCTATCAGACACTGGTTTAGAACCAAGACAGTTTCCTTGGAATTAGGTGGAAAGGAGAAGTAGAGTTGGATGTCATCTGCATACTGATGGCACCGAACCCCAAACCTCCGGACGACCTCTCCTAGTGGTTTCATGTAGATATTAAATAGCATGGGGGACAAAACTGAACCCTGAGGGACCCCACAGGCCAACAGCCAAGGAGTCAAACAGGAATCCCCCAGCACCACCTTCTGGGTTCGCCCCTCCAGGAAGGAACGGAGCCATCGTAAAACGGTGACCCCAAGTCCCATCCCGGCAAGGCGACCCAGAAGGATACCATGGTTGATGGTATCGAAAGCCGCTGAGAGGTCCAACAGAACCAACAGGGACATACTCCCCCTGTCCAGTTCTCTGCGTAGGTCATCTTCCAAGGCGACCAAAGCCGTCTCTCTCCCATAACCAGGCCTGAAACCAGACTGAAATGGGTCCAGATAATCCGTTTCATCCAGGAATCCCTGCAGTTGGGAGGCCACCACACGCTCTATTACCTTGCCCAGAAATGGGATATTAGACACTGGCCGATAATTATCCATACTAGAGGGGTCCAGGGAGGGCTTTTTCAGCAAAGGACTTACAACTGCCTCCTTTAGGCGCATTGGAACTCTGCTTTGTTGTAGGGAGGGAGGGACACTTCCATTTTATTCTAAATGGGGTCAGAAGGAATCCAGAGGCAGAACTCTGTGTGGAAGAATTGTGATGCACTTACTTATCTTACATATATAAGTAGCTGAGCTGTAAACCCCCACCTCACAGTATTTCAGGATCAAGGTTGCTCTTCTGAACAGACAGATATTAAGAATAAAGAAGGAAAACTATTAGGGATGGAAGAATCTGTCAATTTTGGTTCTCTTATTTTCTCATTTTTCCAATCTTAAATTTGGTTCTCCACACTTCTGCAGCAGTTTGCAATTTTTTAAAAGGGAATAATCATGAAAATTCTCCAGCATTTTAGTCAGAATTTCTGCTACTAAACACATTTTTGTACATAGTTTGGACAAACGTACAAGTGATTTCTCCTAATATAATGTATTTTGTATGTTATTTTCACTGTTACATTCATTTTTATGATTTTCCCTACTATGTGCATTTTTTTCAAACATTGTTTAGTTGGAAAACGGCACTGCAAAATTTGGATAAGTGTGAATTTCAAAGGAAGACTGTGTTTTGGTTCCCATTTTGTTCTGAAAAGTGTGAATTTGAAAAATTTGGCTTTAAATGTGAACTGAATAGACTTTGCCCTCATCCCTATACACTACTGGCTAATAGTTCCTTTCTTAGGCAAATTGTTAATTAATAGGCTAGAATGATCTGCTGGTGGGACCTAATATTAGAAGAGAATAGCAATGTTTTAATTAGAACCTTTCCCATTGGAATCTGGGTAGGGGGAAGGACAAATGTTTGTGTATTATGTGAAGAAAGAGCAGTTTTATAAGTATGGACTGACTGAGACAAAGTGAGCAAACTGAGTTGGCTGAAGAAAGGGAACCTTAAGGATTCAGGGATTCTAATGCATAGGGTAGTAGATCTTCTGTCTTGTAGAAGTGCCTGCTGATTGTCTGTCTCCACTTAATACTCTGCTTCTGTATTTGTAGTTAAAACAAGCATTACAAAAATGCCGCACATATCCATATACCAGAGATGAGGAACCTTTATCCCTCCAGATAATCTTTGACTGCAAGTCTTGTCATAGCTGGCCATTTGCCATGCTGGCTGGGGCTGATTGGAGTCCAATGACATCTGGAGGGCCAAGCTTAGTGAACTCAGAGATATCATATCAGTCTATGATAGTCTTCATTTTGTCAATTTCAAATGAAGGTATGATATTTATATCCACAAATGGCACTGAAATGCCAACATTGTCACTTAATAGTTAAATATGAGTTGAATCTATGAGTGAAGCATGGTAAAACAGTCACTTTATTGAGGCCCCAATAAACAGTCTCAGCAAATGCACAACTGCCACACCACTACATATTTGCAAGCAGCAGTCCTATAGATATCTAGGCCAGCATGTCAAGATATTAGATTGAATGCTCTCAATTTGTGCTGCAACTGATAATTGTTTTGTTAAGCATCTGTTTAACAATAGAATGAGCCAGTAAATATGTGCCTGTGCATGAGCCAATAAATTTGTGCCTCTGACCAGCTGCAACATAACCCCACTTCCAGTCAACTAGGAAGAACAATAAAAATTCATTTCAGATCCTTGGTTGGTCTTGTATAATGTGCACTATCTTTGGTTGGCCCTGTAATGTGCTGTAGTGTTGCTAAACTGTCAAGTTTACCTTCTCATTTTATACAAGATTTCTGTACAGTAAAAGAACCCTTCACTAAACTGACATTGGAAGATTGTATTAGCTGCTAGAATGGCACAGCCATTTATTATGAAGCCTATTTTTAAGCACTCAGATTTTGTGAATGATGCTAAAAATTTAATTACAGCCCTAACCCCCGATGCTGATGAATGGAGGAGGTTAGGATGGCGTATTGGTGTCCATCTGTCCTGGTGGCATCCCAGTTCTACCCAGGTGGCCAGAAAGCTATCACAGGCCCAAACTACCAAACTTACACTATCCTGTAACTGGTATAGCACACACACACAAAAGGTAAGAAAATAAGGCCCGACACATTTTGCTCTGGCTGGTGTGAGCTGGCGGGGCTTGGAGTGCTGTAGTGAACCAACTCTGCTCCTCCCAAACCCTGCATAATGATTGCTCCCAACCCAATCATGTTGAACTTGAATGCCCATTTAATTGTAATAGGCTACAATCCTATGTGCACTTAACTGGGAGTAAGCACCTTTTGAACAGGGTGGGACTGCACTCTTAAAGTATCCTTGCTGAAAAGCACTTGTTCTTTAAAATAGATTTATTTTTATTTGTCAGCATTTTAAAGTAAAGTACAAAATACTGGGCCAAAGAAGATTTGTATGTATATTTACATTATTTGATAAATCTTGTTTTGATAAAGTCCAATGCTGATACAAATTCAGTACACTGGAACTCATATTAAGAAAATAGGTTCTGTACCTAATAGACAGATACTGCTTTAAGAATATTGTATAACAGTATCAGTAGAACCTGGGGTCATCCAAGGAAGCTGAGTGTTGGAAGATCCATAATGGACAAAAGGAAGTACTTCTTCACAACATGCACAGTTAAAATGATAGAATTCACTACCACAACATGTAATAATGGTTGCCAGCTTAGACAAATTCATGGAGGATATCTCTGTCTTATGTAATTCTGTGGGATCAGTTGCAGTTACTGAGGCCTGAAGACATGGACAAAGTGCTTTTTGGCTGTCACACTATTTGTCCTCTCAACCTTTGCTCATTCTGGGTTTCAGGGCTTTTTAAAAGGAACATTTAGAACTGTCCATCACTTATGCTTTGCGTGCATAGCATACACTGCTACACCCCAATTGTGCATTTTCTTGTGTGAGTCACATTCCATGACATTTAGAAGTCTACATAGAGTAGGGGGGGAAATAAACAGAAATGGGAATTTGACAGCGCTAATGCAAAAGAGTGTTATAATCCAGCTTCATAGAAGAGAGGCATCATGAACTCCTTTATTTGGAGTAAGAGATATTAAAAAACTAAAAAGTGCTATGATACTTTCTGGCACAAATGTTTCATGTAGCTTTGCCCCAAGAAGGTCTCTGTTAAGAATGTCATACTGGATATTTTTGGCACCTCTGTCCTTATAATATTGACAGTTTCACATGAATTGTCAGGAAAGGGTTCTCTCATTTATATATATATATATATATATATATATATATATATATATATATATATATATATATATATATATATATATATATGAACGTAATTGTGATTAACCAAACAGAGGTTTTTATTGTATTTCAAAACGTTTCAGCTTCCGCCTTCATCAGCTGCTAACATACAAATGTTGTTACCAAGGTGGCAGTTATAGAGCTTTGAGGATGGAATGCTCAGAGGGGCTTCATTTGCAGAAGCTAAGTAGTGGTGGTACTGTCCTCCAGGTTCAGGCCATGTGGTGCCAATGCTTCCAGAGAGTATATCCAAAAGTTCTCCCTTTTGGTCAATGCTGCTGGATCTGCTGGCATCTCTATCGCTGTTATGGAAAAGTCCAACAGGCTGTGACCCACGATGTTAAAATGCTTTGTAACTGGTTGCTCCACTTTTTTTGTCAAGATTGCTGACTTGTGGTTCCTGAAGCGCGTGCGTAGGTCAGTTGTGGTCTTTCCTACATATTGGATATGACATCCTGGTCTTTTGCACTTGATGATGTAAACTATATTGCAGGACCTGCAGGTGATGTTCTGTTTGATGTAATATGTCCTGCCTGTCCTAGTGCTTGTAAAAGTGGCTGTCTCCCTCAGGTACACACAGGTGATACAGCGTTTGGAGTGACAAGGATGAGACCCTGGATTGGTGATAGGTGACTTAAGCAGAGCTCTCACCAATAGTCTGCGCAAATTAGGAGGTTGGCGAAATGCTATAACAGGAGGCCTGCTGATGGCTCTAGTAAGATGTTCAGAGTTTGCCAGCAATGGGTAGCTCTCCCTGATTGCTCGGTGATAGTTAGGAGATGCTGGATGGAAATCTACCACAAATGGAATCCGTTGCTCTCTGCTCTTTGACACCTCAGTATGATGGAGGAGGTTTTCTCTGGACAGAATGGAGGCTCGGTGGATGTTGCAATTGATAATATGTGGAGAATATCCTCTTAGAAGAAGGTGTTCTTTAAGTTCACTGATCCTTCTCTGGTATTTATCTTCAGTGTTGCAAATAAGTTTGATTCTCAGAGCTAAGCTATACATATATATATATATCCCGCCCTTCCTCCTGGCAGGAGCCCAGGGCTTTATTCAGTAAAGTAGTGCTGTAAAACTACAGAAGTTCATGCTAGATGTGGGCTGAGTAATTTGCACATTACATCTAATTTGTTGACTTAAACTTGGATGCAGAGTTAATTATTCTCAGGTATTTTGTGCTATTCCCCACCTCTCTTCCAGCCCCAAGCATGGAACTGGAGAAGGAAGCCAGGGGTTTTGTCTAGATCTCACTCTGTGTTTAGGAAGTTCAATGAGGTTAAAATCAAGACTCTACTCTTTGGGGGGCATTGTTATGAACCACAATTTTTGGTTGGCTGCAAAAGCCAGATAAAGTCTGTGGACCCTCAACAAGAGACATTAAATGGTATGGTTACCTTTTATATAGAATTTTAGGAGTGCTGAGAGTGCTTGCTGGAATACGAATTTAAGTTACAGTAGATGATTCAATAGTTTTTTATTGATGATGAGATGCAAAACTGCAGTATAATGTTGAATATATTTAATGATATATTGAGTATGCACTGTTACTACTTTTATATATGGAATTTATATATGTAGTTCTCACAACATCACTGTGAAACAGACAAGTCAAGACTTCCTCATATCACTTTAGATTATAAGGTTGTTTCTAATTCCCAGCTATAATGGTAACAAATTAAACAAGAACATTTATATATGCAAACTACATAGCTGTGAGGAAGAGGATCAGGCATAGCTTTCCTGTAGCATATTTCATTCTCTTTGAAAGTTTAAACAAATCGTATGATGATTACTGTTCTCACCAAGGCAGTCATATGTATAAGGTCAGGACTTCATTTGAAGGCTGCACGGTGACAAGAAATATATTTTTTTGTATGTACTAAAAATTACCCACTTTTGTTAGGTCTAAGCAGATGATGTCTATAAATATATTTGACATAAGTTCAGTGTAGCATTTTGTTCTCTGTGTGTGTGTTTAAAAAAAATCCACCCTGGGTTCCTTTGGGAGAAACGGTGGGGTATAAATGTAATAAATAAATAAAAACAACTTTGCTTATTTGCCTGAATATTTTATCAATCTAAGGCAAATCATCTAACATCATAATAAATGTATGAAGGAAATTAGAATGGTTTACTGTCTGCTATATTTGTACAGTGGAGTCAAATTCTTAAGTGGTGTTATAATGTTGTGTCATTTTACTTAACTTATTGGCCTGGTTCAGACGTAATGCTAAACTATGGTTTAATGTTGCCGATACTGGCCATGGGTTTTGCAGCCTTTCACTGTCTTTGCTGGTGTAGCCACAAGGAAGACACTGGAAGTATCTTTTTTTAAACCTACATGGAGTTCCTTTATGTCCAAGCCCAAGGATCTCTGGTTGGTTTCGTTTATGCTTCACAAGCAAGCCATGATAATTCAACCCTGGCTTGTTTTATCTATTTATTATTTATTTATTTATTATCTATTATTTTATCTATTAGTGTGAGTAACAATGTTTAATCAGCTATTTAAGTATTAACCACAGGATAGAATAACGTAATGTAGGAAACAATTGGTTGATAGAGCCCATCTTTGGGGGATCCTTTTTAACTTTTCTATTCTTTGCTTACCCTATTGCAGGTGTAAAAGGGATAAACATTATTACTTAAATATCAAATTTGTTGGGTGTTTGGCAAGTCTCTTAAATTAATTATTTTGCTGTTTTACATGTGTTGACAACTTCAGTAAGACTGTGAATGTGATTCATCCATGAAATTTAAAGATCTGGAGTAGCCAAAAGGGGGGCCTCCTAGATGCTGTTTGACTCCACCTCCCATCAGCTTGGCCAGTTGTCAAGGATGATCAAAATCATAGGCTGTAGACACACTAGTGGCCAGATCAAAGGATTTCCATTAGCCACACCTGGAGGGGGAACAGGTTGATCTGCTGATACATTGTGAAGTCTCTTTGAAGCTGATTTTTTTTAAAAATCAACTCAAGCTGCTCCCAGCAGGTTTTACAGTAAAAAGGGGTGGGGTTTAACTAGTGTTATATACCCCCATTTTCAGAAGAGAGAGGTGTAAACATGTTGGAATAGGCAGAACAGTGTGTGTCTTTCTAACTATAGTTTAGCAACATATAGAGTGAGCCACACTGGCTGCCCTTACCTTAGAGATTATAATAAAATTATATGTTATGTTATGTTATGTTACGGTTTATTTCTAGGCCGCCTTTTGGCCAAAAAGGCCCCCAAGGCAGCTTACACACAAATAAAAAACACAAATACAAAACAAATAAAAACAATACAATTTAAATCAAACTAACAAAATTGTGGCTTTTCTAAAAAGCATCAACAGCTAACCAAAAGCATTCATCTTCCTGGTAAAGGCCAGACCCCAGAAAAATGTCACTGAGAGCAGGGGTGAGGGGGCAAAGCAGGTGGAAAAGCATGCCCCTTGATGGTCCCAGCATAGTCTCACCCCTGCAGCAGTACCTCTCAGTCTGCAGCTCCTCCTGATAAGGTCCAGGCAGAGGGGTGGGGCAAGGCAGGTGGAAAAAGGTGCCCCTTGATGGTCCCAGCACAGTCTCACCCCTACAGCAATCTGGGTACTTGTTTGACACCACTTTCTTGAACTGTTAGAATTAGCGTTTTGTAATCTAATTTTTATAAATGAAGTAATTTCTGCAAATAAAGCTTTTCAAAATTCAAAATATGTGGACTCTTAATGGGGTATCGTTCACTAGAATTCTAGGAAGCTCTTGTTTATACTGTAGGGATAGGGAACCTTAGGCCCAGTGGCCAAAAGTGGTCCTCCAGGCCTTTCTGTCTAGCCCTTGGGATTCTCCTCAGACACATCCCCTCTTCTCAGGCCACACCCCATACCGTCTCTGCTTTGCAGTGTGCTTAAGTGTTTTTGCCTGGCTTGAATGTGCTCTTGAGGAGCGATAATGATTCTTCCTTGTGCCTGGATGTAGGATAGAAGGGATGTGCATAGGCAAAATTCACCTTCATAGTTGTGCCCTCTTTTATTTCTGGCCCCGCCCTCCACTGGCATTTGGTCCTGGAAGGTCACTGAGAATGGAATAGAGCCTTGGGCTGAAGGTTCTCCACCCCTGCTATACAGGGAAATCTTGAGGTTTGTGGAACTCAAGCAAGGTAAAGTGAGATAAGTCAATGCTCTGAGGCATCACATAGCACTTATTAGTCTAAAATCTTTGTGAACATATAAAAAACACATAAAAAATGAAGCTGGCATTTCATTTCCATTTTGCCATTCTTTTCCAGTTTTGACAAAAGGCAGGACAAAAGTATATTGTAGGAATATTATACAAGTATTAGGAATATTGTATATATCTAATAGAACAAAACTGCAGCCTCCTATTTGAGAAAAGTAGAAATCATGTACTCAAGAGTTCCTAATCATGAACTTTATTGGAATGCACATGTTGAACACTCTTTTAATGCTGGTAGATGGGAAGAAGGCTGTCACTATGAGCCACAGATTGTGACGTCTTGATGCCCTAGTGATGGTATGCCACACTATTTCTGTACCACATCTGAATCAAGAGAGGCTATATAAGATCTGTATTGCTGTCTGGATGCAGTGGTTGACTGGATGAGGACCACAAAACTGAGTCTGAACCCTTTTTTTACTACTGTCAGCACATCTCCAATGTTTAAAAGCTTGCATTAATGGCCATATGCTGCATGGCCAAGTTCAAGTTGTACACATTTACAATTTAATGGCCCAAGGTCACCCAGTGAGCTTCATGGCCGAGTGGGGATTTAAACCCTGGTCTCCCAGGTCTCAGTCCAACACTACTGAACCACACTGGTTCTCTCACAAGGCCCTTAACAATTTGGATCCAGGATACCTTAAGGACTGCCTGATACCTTATATCTCTGCCCAATCACTGAGGTCTTTGGGGGTGCCGCTGTTGGTGGTCCCACATGGATCAGACATTCTCTGTTGAACTGCTGGTGGTTAGTGAAGACTTTTTAAAAATATCAGCAGGCATTTTGTGGTTAATTTTAACTGACTTCATGATGTATGATGACTCCTTATCGTACATCACTTAGAAACTATGGTATTAAGTGGTATATAAATTATTAAAATAAACAATACTAACATTAATATATAACTTTACTTTGCAAAATGGCAAATTAGATTTTCTAAAGAAGATATTAAAAATGTTGGGCAATAACGCATGTGTATTCTTTGTCTTTTAGCGAGTCAATCCTACTGGAACTAGTAATGCAGAATTATCCCTGGCTGATCCTGGAATGTACCAGTTGGACATTACATTAAAAAGAGGTCATAATTTAGCAGCTCGCGATCGGAGAGGTAAGAATATCCTGTTATTATATAAAGTACTGTCCAAAGACTAGAACGGCACCTATTATGAATACAATTGTGCAATTGAACACACTATTTTATTTATTTATTTATTTATTTATTTATTTATTTATTTATTTATTAAATTTATTAGTCACCCATCTGGCTGGCTGTCCAGCCACTCTGGGCGACGTACAAAATAAAAACATACAAATACATTAAAACATTAAAAATCTCAATAACAATAAAACCTAACCCACCCAAAAGCCTGCCTGAAGAGCCAGGTCTTCAAGCCCAGCAGAAGCTCATCATAGAGGGAGCATGGCGGAGATCGTTTGGGAGGGAATTCCACAAAGTGGGGGCCACAATTGAAAAAGCCCTCCCCCTAGTTCTCACCAGTCTAGCTGTTTTAATTGGTGGGTTAGAGAGAAGGCCTTTTGAGGCTGATCTTGTTGAGCGGCATCCCTGATGATGTTGGAGGCGCTCCTTCAGATAGACTGGGCCAAAACCATATAGGGTTTTAAAGGTCAGAACCAACACCTTGAATTGGGCCTGGAAAATAACCGGCAACCAGTGCAACTCCTTCAGCACTGGAGTGATGTGATCTCGCCGGCGGCTGCCTTTAATCAGATGAGCCACCTCATTCTGTACCAGTTGCAGCTTCCAGACCGTTTTCAAGGGTAACCCCACATAGAGTGCATTACAGTAGTCTAGGCAAGAGGAGACCAGGGCATGTACCACAGATGGGAGCAGATGGTTGGGAAGGTAGGGGCGCAGCCTCCATATCAGATGGAGTTGATACAGCGCCGCCTGGCTCACAGCTGAGACCTGAGCCTCCATAGACAGCTGGGAGTCAAGAATGACCCCCAGGCTGCGGGCCTGGTCTTTCAGGGGCAATTGTACCCCATTGAGCAGCAGGTCAACATCCCCTAACCTTCCCTTGTCTCCCACAAACAGTACTTCAGTTTTGTCAGGGTTCAGCTTCGGCTTATTCCTTCCCATCCAACCACTCACCGACTCCAGGCACTTGGATAGGGTTTCTACAGCCAGCCTCAGTGAAGATTTGAATGAGAGACAGAGCTGCGTGTCATCAGCATACTAGTAACACTGCAGCCCAAATCTTCTGATGATAGCCCTCCGCGGCTTTATATAGATGTTGAACAGCATCAGGGAGAGGATGGAGCCCTGTGGCACCCCACAAGTGAGAGGCCAAGGATCCGAAACCTCATCCCCCAATGACACTCTCTGGTACCTACCAGAGAGGAAGGAATGGAACCACTGCAATACAGTGCCCCCTATGCCTAACCTCTTCAGGCGGTCCAGAAGGATACCGTGGTCAATGGTATCAAAAGCCACTGAGAGATCCAGGAGGACAAGGAAGGTGTATTCGCCCCTATCCAACGCCCTCCTCATATCATCCACCAAGGCGACCAAGGCCGTTTCAGTCCCACGTCCTGGCCTGAAGCCTGATTGAAATGGATCCAGATAATCCGCTTCCTCCAAATGCACTTGCAACTGCTTCGCCACCACCCGCTCAACCGCCTTGCCCAGGAATGGCAGATTTGAGATTGGGCGAAAGTTGTTCAGATCTTGGGGATCCAAGGAGGGCTTCTTTAGAATTGATTTTATTACTGCCTCCTTGAGAGCTGATGGCATTACTCCCTCTTCCAGGGATGTATTTACCACCATCTTGATCCCCTCTCCCAGTCTGTCCTTGCAGCTCATAATGAGCCACAATGGGCAAGGGTTGAGTAAGCAAGTGGTTGGCTTTAAGGTTGAAAGCACCTTGTCCACTTCATCAGAAGGAAGAAGCTGGAACCGATCCCACACCACCGGAGCACCACTGGCCACCTCTGGCTCGCTCACTGTGTCCACAGCGCACGGAATAGCACTCTTAATACAATCGATTTTCTCCATAAAGTGCTTTTCAAACTCATCATAGGAGGCCTTAGCATGTTCCATCGGTTCTGGGGCAACTGGACCGACCAGGCTCCGGACCACTTGGAACAGCCTCCTGTAACAGCACTCTGCGGACGCAATAGAGGCAGCATAAAAATCCTTTTTTGCTGCCCTCATCACCACATGGTAGGCTGCCGCAGCTGCTCTGACCCGTGTCTGATCATCGTCAGAGCAAGATTTCTGCCACAGGCGCTCTAGCCATCTCATCTCCCACCTCAGAGTTCGCAACCGTGGAGTATACCACGGTGCCGTCTGAGCTCTATTCAGGGGGAGATGGCGTTTTGGAGTCACCTGGTCTAATTCCCCGGTGATTGAAGCATTCCACTCCTCCACCAGGGTCTCAACCAAGTGCACGTGTGCATGCTCCAAAGAATCCCCAAGTGCATTCAGGAATCCATCTGGATCCATCAGATGTCTGGGGCGGACCATCCTAATGGGTAATAATCTCCAAAAGAGTAGCTGTGTTGGTTGCAGCAAAAACAACAAAAGCCTTGTAGCGGATTCTAGTCTATGATAAAGCAGGCTTCTAATTATGTGGAGACTTATACTTGCATTCAAAGTAATTGGGGTGAATCAAAAGGTCCCCCCTTTTTTTATAATGGGAGGGCGTCTTTGAATCCAACCTCCTAGGTTGAAGGCCCTGTATTAATTGAAACCTTCTGGTTATCTGAAACAATGAAAACAAAGATACTTGATGATAATATTTATGAAATATAATAAGATGATTTTGATAATAATCAAAATATAGTAATCAAGGGCTCTCTAGTGGAATTTAAGTAACACTGTTTGAGTTTACAGGGTGGAATCTAGTGGTGTCCTTGTGCTGATGGAAGAGGAGGCAAGGTGATTTTTGCCAATTGCCTTTCCCTCTGCAGGCCCCTGTGCCATCTTCCATCCTGATCTGGAGGGCTTCCCAGCTCTGGAACTAATTTTCAGTGGGTGCTGATGGTTGTGGGAGTGGGGAAGGAGAATTGGCAAAAATGTCCTTCCCTGTTCTATTAGTGGAGATATGTACAGGATCAAAAGCCTTTTCATGAGCACAAAGGCTCCAAAAGGATTTCATCCATAGGATTTTGATGGTTTTTTTCAGATACTTTGGAAAATTGCTTAGAATTCTTAATGAACCACAAGCTTGAAGGTTTTGCTTGAAGAAAAGAAGTGTTAATAGAACATGCAAACTAAGTTGACTTAAACAAAATAATACACTGGTTTGGAATGCTGACATTTACAAATACATACACCTATAGAACAGGATTCCTTTTAATATTTTTTGAACTTCTTTGTAGCTTTTAATGAATTCATTACTATATTTTACTGCTAATTTTGTCAGCATTAACTTGGGGCAAACTGTTTAGAGATTACAAAATTTAGAATGAGTCTGCTGTTCTGGAATTCATGTGGAGATTTGACACTTTTACATGTAGGATCAGTAGGGACTGTAAAGAGACTAGCTCACTATGAAAAATAGCTTTCTTTAGATGTTCCTGTACATTATTTACCTTGCTGTGCGAATTCATTACCTGAATTCAGACTCAAAAAGGTTAGCCATTCCTACATTACCAGCACTGGATCTTTTTACATTCTTGTTTGCCTTTGATTAAATATAGTAATGTGTGATACACCTTTCTCTTGCATTGCTGGGTCTTCTACCCTTTGTAATAATACCCCCTTCTGTCTTGTACCTATATTCATGTATAAAATAAATGCATACACACATACTCTGCCAACTGCACATTTCATGCACCTGATGTGTCCTCTGGGCTACATTACATACAGTAGATTTTTAAAGGTGTTGTTTTCAAACTCTTCTCAAGTATTAACAAACAATAATATGTTCATTAGTTTTTTATTAGTATATGCCCTTCATGGAATTATAGAGTTGGAAGGGGCCTATAAGGCCATCAAGTCCAACCCCCTGCTCAGTGCAGGAATCCAAATTAAAGCATACTCGACAGGTGCCTGTCCGGCTACCTCTTGAATGCCTCCAGTATTGGAGAGCCCACTACCTTCCTAGGTAATTGGTTCATAGAATCGTAGAATCGTAGAATCATAGAGTTGGAAGGGGCCTTGTAGGCCATCGAGTCCAACCCCCTGCTCACAGCAGGAAATCCACAGCTAGAGCATCTCCCGCAGATAGCTGTCCAGCCTCTGCTTGAAGACATCCAGTGAAGGGGATCCCACCACCTCCCTAGGCAGTCAGTTCAATTGCCGAACTGCCCTTACTGTCAAGAAGTTCCTTCTAATGTCCAATCTCAATTTACGCTCCTGCAACTTAAAACCATTAGACCTAGTCCTACCCTCTGGGGCAGCAGAGAACAAATCTGTACCCTCCTCTATGTGACAGCCCTTCAGGTACTTAAAGAGTGCAATCATGTCACCCCTCAGCCTTCTCTTCACCAGACTGAACATGCCAAGTTCCTTCAACCTTTCCTCATAAGACTTGTTCTCCAATTGTTGTACTGCTTAACAGTTAGGAAGTTTTTCCTGATGTTCAGTTGAAATCTGGCTTTCTGTAACTTGAGCCCATTATTCATTGTCCTGCACTCTGGGATGACAGAGAAGAGATCCTGGCCCTCCTCTGTGTGGCATCCTTTCAAGTACTTGAAGAGTGCTATCATACCTCCCCTCAATCTTCTCTTCTTGAGGCTCAACATGCCCACTTCTTTCAGCTTCTCCTCATAGGGCTTGGTTTCTAGTCCCCTGATCATCCTCATTGCCTTCCTCTGAACCTATTCCAGTTTGTCTGCATCCTTCTTAAAATGCAGAGTCCAGAACTGGACGCAGTACTCAAAATTAGGCCTGAGCAGTGCCAAATGAAGGGGAACGAATACTTCATGCGATTTGGAAACTATACTTCTGTTAATGCAGTCTAAAATAGCACATGCCTTTTTTGTAGACACATGACGCTGTTGGCCCATATTCAGCTTGTGATCAACAACAATCCCAAGATCCTTCTTGCATGTAGTATTGCTGAGCCAAGTATCCCCCATCTTATAACTGTGCATTTTGTCTTATTCCTAGGTGTAGAACTTTGCACTTATCCCTGTTAAATTTCATTCTGTTGTTTTCAGCCCAATGCTCCAGCCTATCAAGATCCCTTTGAATTCTGTTTCTGTCTTCCAGGATATTAGCTATCTCTCCCAATTTTGTGTCATCTGCAAATTTGATAAGCATTCCCTGCACCTTGTCATCCAAGTCATTAATAAAAATGTTGAAGAGCACTGGGCCCAGGACTGAGCTTGCTATACCCCACCCGTTACCTCCCCCTCAGTTTGATAAGGAACCATTGATAAGCACTCTGAGTACAATTCTATAGCCAACTGAGGATCCATCTGATAGCTGTTCCATCCAGCCAACATTTAGCTAGTTTGTTAATCAGAATATCATGGGGCACTGCATTTATGTCCTAGGTTTCCCCAATTTGACCTGTATAACAATTATTCCTCAGAGGTTCCTGGAGGACAGTCCTTGTACTCAGGATGGCCCCTCCCTCTGGGTGCAGGCAGGGTTGTCTTCAGATGACCTCACCCTGGGGGAAGAGGCCATCCCACTCTTCAGACTGTCTGGCAAAGCAGTGATTACCCCTCAACCCCCATGATGACTCCATTGATGTGATAATGTTCCATGTCTTGGCCAACCCATCACTTGACAGAGCTGAAACTTATAAACAGAAGAACACACACATGGCAAAAGAGAGTCATTTGGGGAAACAGTAACAGGAAAGAAGAAGGAAAAGGACAACCCAGGAAATCCCTACAGGGTCCTGGCTATCACCCCACATGTGCGGTGCTGGCAGAAGCCACTCATATAGACATGACCTACCGCTGGAATGAAGAGGCAGGCGTGTATGGGTGAATACAGACTCCTTGGTCATTCTCAAGCCATTTGGCAAACTAGGCTTTGCAAGTGACCTGACAAGATAAGCACACTAATGAAATCAAGTTGTTGGTCTTGCATCTTGCTTGCTTGCTATTCTACCACCGTCTCCTGCTGAGAAAGCTAAGTGTCCCCACACCTGGGGGCTTAAAATATAAATGGAAAGTGATGGAGTTAGGAGAGATGGGAAGACTGACAGCTTCAATCAGTATTTCATTAACTATCGTAATTGGCATTGAGTACCACTGTGAAGTTGAAAAAATGTTGCTACTTGGAATCTTATGTTCTGGATTTTTTTTTTTAAATAACATCTGTCTTTAACCTAAAATACCCCTCTGAATTGTTACTAAAATTGAAAAGCTATTAATCTTTGTCTCTGTAGTCTTGGATTTTGTAAATGTCACAGACATGTACAACATTTCATGTGAATATGTAAAGTCTTATGTGAAGGACTTCCTGACAAAAACAGTTTATCTCCTTTTGGTGGTGCTTAGATAATCCTGGTGCTCTGGGTTTTATTTACTTCAGAGATGATTTGGAATTTTATGAGAAATAATTCAGTGTGATAGTCTAGTCATTATAATAAGCTTAACACATTCTAAATCACTTTTATCTGTATTGCAGCAAATAAATAAACTCAAATAGTCTTATTGCTGACCAATATTGGGTGGAAATGAAAGCATTATTTTGTGAATTCTGAAAGGGCAGTGCTTAGATCTTTTTAATATATACCATAGCCTGCCAAATTGCCCAGTAAATGAAAATTGTTTTATCCTATGTGGTGTTTTTTATATTAGCAGTGCTTGAATCTAAGTTGTGAATCTATATATATCATAAAATGAAATAAAAGTAACTCTCTGCTTTGTAGGGCATGATGTCCTCCAAAGGGTTGTTCAGACATGACCTTTGGTCCTGGAATCCTGCCCTGCCAGTCCAGACTGCCATATTCATACAATGTGACAAGCCACAGGTTTGAATCTTGCTTCCATTAGGCAAGTTGAGAATGGTGAGGCTGTGTCTTCTATATTCTGCTTAATGAGTATGTCCAAGTTAAAAAAAAAAGAATGTATGAGGTGTGTCTTCTAAAATGTATAAACTGGAATATAGGAAGCTGCCTTACACTGGAAGAGACCATTAGCCCATCTAGCTCAGTATTGTCTACACTACCTGGCAGCAGTTCTCCAGGGTTTCAGGGAGTCTCTCCCAGCCCTACCTGAAGGAAAGAAGGATGGGATCTTTATTTATATAATATGCTGATGGGTTTTGGCCAAAAATGCCTTTATCAAGGGCTTATATTATTGTTTCTTAACTAACTGATCTCAAAAGCTTCTGTTGCAAAAGAACTATTAGGGCACAATAAGCCATAAGAACATAAGAACATAAGAAGAGCCTGCTGGATCAGGCCAGTGGCCCATCTAGTCCAGCATCCTGTTCTCACAGTGGCCAACCAGGTGCCTGGGGGAAGCCCGCAAGCAGGGCCCGAGTGCAAGAACACTCTCCCCTCCTGAGGCTTCCGGCAACTGGTTTTCAGAAGCATGCTGCCTCTGACTAGGGTGGCAGAGCACAGCCATCACGGCTAGTAGCCATTGATAGCCCTGTCCTCCATGAATTTGACTAATCTTCTTTTAAAGCCATCCAAGCTGGTGGCCATTACTGCATCTTGTGGGAGCAAATTCCATAGTTTAACTATGCGCTGAGTAAAGAAGTACTTCCTTTTGTCTGTCCTGAATCTTCCAACATTCAGCTTCTTTGAATGTCCACGAGTTCTAGTATTATGAGAGAGGGAGAAGAACTTTTCCCTATCCACTTTCTCAAGGCCATGCATAATTTTATACACTTCTATCATGTCTCCTCTGACCCACCTTTTCTCTAAACTAAAAAGCCCCAAATGCTGCAACCTTTCCTCATAAGGGAGTCGCTCCATCCCCTTGATCATTCTGGTTGCCCTCTTCTGAACCTTTTCCAACTCTATAATATCCTTTTTGAGATGAGGCGACCAGAACTGTACACAGTATTCCAAATGCGGCCGCACCATAGATTTATACAACGGCATTATGATATCGGCTGTT
This sequence comes from Rhineura floridana, assembly GCF_030035675.1. NCBI lineage: Eukaryota > Metazoa > Chordata > Lepidosauria > Squamata > Rhineuridae > Rhineura > Rhineura floridana. Next base: position 62,386,232 of record NC_084480.1, on the reverse strand, counting down.
TTATGATAAAGGCATTTTTGGTCAGAACCTATTAGGCATATTGTATAAATAAAGAATCCATTTTTCATGCATCTTTGAGATTGGACATGGGAGTCCCATTGCTCCGCCCCAGCCGAATATGCTGGCATCCACTGTGATAGCCTCCACACTGGCACCTCTGGGCTCACCCCTTCCATCAGCCTTTGAAGGGCCAACCACCACATCATTTGCTGTCAAAGTTCAGATGAAACTGGAACCCTCATTCTCTGTGCTTTGGAGATCGGCGTTTGGAGCGACAGGAGCATTTTGATTAGAGAATGACTATGGAACCAGGCCCAAGCCACTAAATCCTGGCAGGAAACAAGCATGCCCTGGAGTCTGGGCAGTTCCATCAACTCTTCTGAGTCTGAAGAAACCGCTCTCCATGTCAACACTTGAACCTTGTCGACCCACTCCTTGGTGAACCAGAGCCAAAACCACCAATAGTCTATCTGCACCCCAAGGTGTGTGATCACTTTGGTAGGTTGCAGCACACTCTTGCCCTTTGTCATGAGAAAGCTGTGTCTCTGTGAGTACTGAAGGGTAATCTCCACATCCTTCTCTCACTGAATCCTCATTGGTGCCCTGATGAGGCTGATGTTGACATATAGATGCACCCTCACTACCAGAGTCCTCAGATGCACCACCAAGGCAACCAGTACTTTGGTGAAGACCATGGGAGCAAAGGTTAGAATGAAGGGAAGAGCCCTGTACTGATAATGTCTTCATCTGTAGCAGAAACTAAGATACTTCCTGTGCCACTTGTTGATTGGAATATAGAGGCAGGCCTCCAACAGGTCTATGGATGTCATCCAGTCATCCTTGTTGATGGTTTTCGAAGTAGACTTGAGTGTTTCCTTCCTCAACTGCTTGTAGGCCAGCCACCTGTCTAGTCATTTGAGGCTGAGCATGGCCCGGATGTCCCCGTTTTTCTTCGGGACTAGAAAGAAAATGCAATACACCCCCCTGACTCCGGTCCCGCATCAGGACTGGCTTCACCACTCTGATGGTCTACGGGTGACTGATGGCTGTGCAAAAGGCTCAATGTTTGACTGGATTCTTGGATCGTGGAGTGGCAGTAAATTTCTCTCTTGGCCATCTGGAAAATTCCAAGGAATAGCCATAGGAAACAGTTTTGAGGACCCACCTATCCATTGTGGTCTTGACCTATTCGTCTGTGAATTTTAGCAGTCTGCCCCCTATGGCTCCCTGTGGAGCCAGGGCCCTAATGAAATGTTGACTGGCCCTTCTTGGCTCCCTTCTGGAACTTGCTGTCAGAGGAGTAGTTGGAAGCGGGCTGAATACTTGAGGAAGAGGATCCTGCCAATCTCTTTGATCTCCCCCAATGGAATTTAAAGCCTCCTGATGAGTGCTGGCCAGCATATGCTCTGGAGGACAGAAAGGAATGTGGCTGCTTGTTTTTGTGATCATCCTTCTTGGAACTCAGAAGAGATTTCTGCTTGTTTTGAGTTTTAGGGGCTCCCCATATAGATTGATCCCTCTGAAGGTGTATGCTGCAAGAGGACTCTGGGAGCCAGGATCTACCTCCCAGCTATGCAACTATATGTTGTGATGCACCACTGTGCTGGCTGCTATTGCCCTTGCATTAAACTGCGTAACATCCTGGGATGTGTCTGCCTGGATGCCGACGCTATGAATGTTTGGGAACAGGTTTGGGAACATCCTCCCTGGAAGCCAGCTCCTCTGTCCAGAGCTTGTAAGGGAGTGCCATCACTGAGGTAGCTGCTGAAGATCATAAGAACATAAGAACATAAGAAGAGCCTGCTGGATCAGGCCAGTGGCCCATCTAGTCCAGCATTCTGTTCTCACAGTGGCCAACCAGGTGCCTGGGGGAAGCCCTCAAGCAGGACCCGAGTGCAAGGACACTCTCCCCTCCTGAGGCTTCCGGCAACTGGTTTTCAGAAGCATGCTGCCTCTGACTAGGGTGGCACAGCACAGCCATCATGGCTAGTAGCCATTGATAGCCCTGTCCTCCATGAATTTGACTAATCTTCTTTTAAAGCCATCCAAGCTGGTGGCCATTACTGCATCTTGTGGGAGCAAATTCCATAGTTTAACTATGCGCTGAGTAAAGAAGCACTTCCTTTTGTCTGTCTTGAATCTTCCAACATTCAGCTTCTTTGAATGTCCACGAGTTCTAGTATTATGAGAGAGGGAGAAGAACTTTTCTCTATCCACTTTCTCAATGCCATGCATAATTTTATACACTTCTATCATGTCTCCTCTGACCCGCCTTTTCTCTAAACTAAAAAGCCCCAAATGCTGCAACCTTTCCTCATAAGGTAGTCACTCCATCCCCTTGATCATTCTGGTTGCCCTCTTCTGAACCTTTTCCAACTCTATAATATCCTTTTTGAGATGAGGCGACCAGAACTGTACACAGTATTCCAAATGCGGCCGCACCATAGATTTATACAACGGCATTATGATATTGGCTGTTTTATTTTCAATATATTTCCTAATTATCCCTAGCATGGAATTTGCCTTTTTCACAGCTGCCGCACACTGGGTCGACATTTTCATCGTGCTGTCCACTACAACCCCGAGGTCTCTCTCCTGGTCGGTCACCACCAGTTCAGACCCCATGAGCGTATATGTGAAATTCAGATTTTTTGCTCCAATATGCATAATTTTACACTTGTTTATATTGAATTGCATTTGCCATTTTTCCGCCCATTCACTCAGTTTGGAGAGGTCTTTCTGGAGCTCTTCGCAATCCTTTTTTGTTTTAACAACCCTGAACAATTTAGTGTCGTCAGTAAACTTGGCCACTTCACTGCTCACTCCTAATTCTAGGTCATTAATGAACAAGTTGAAAAATACAGGTCCCAATACCGATTCTTGAGGGACTCCACTTTCTACAGCCCTCCATTGGGAGAACTGTCCGTTTATTCCTACTCTCTGCTTTCTGCTTCTTAACCAATTCCTTATCCACAAGAGGACCTCTCCTCTTATTCCATGACTGCTAAGCTTCCTCAGAAGTCTTTGGTGAGGTACCTTGTCAAACGCTTTTTGAAAGTCTAAGTACACTATGTCCACTGGATCACCTCTATCTATATGCTGCACAATGCCACTTCTACTCGCTTATCACAAGCATCTCTTGGCCCCCCTTCGCCTTCTGGTGTGATGACCGCTGAGGGGTCTTCAGCTATTCCATCACTTTTGAGGGAAAGAACAGTGTCTGGTAACCTACTTGTGTGTTGGCTTGTGCTTGGTGGGTGTTGCCCATTCCTGCTTCCAGAAGTCCTGAAAGGAATATGGGAAGAGATGCATAGCCACCCTTGGTTGCTCCTCTGGAAATGATGACTCGGCTCCTTTTGGAAGATGAGGGCACTGAGGCTTCAGAGTCCTTGCTCTATTCATTTGGAAGCTCCAGAATCTGCCTTTGCCACCAAAGCTGGAAAAAATCAGGTTGAAACAGTCTCCCCTTCAGGGGCGGGGCCTCCAGCTCTTCCTCAGAGAAAGGGGAGGCTTCTGAGTCCAAGAGAAGTTGCCACTGCCTTACCGTGCTTTTCCTTTCCCCCCATGAGGCTTTCCCCTTACTGGTAGACTTGCCCTTAACTGCCTGCCTTTGCTCCCTAAGGTGACCCCTCTTGGGCTCTGGGGGAGTATTGGGGAGAGGTGGAGGACTGGGAAGAATGAGAAGAGGAGGATGAATAGATCAAGAAACCTTGTGAGGCTTTGCCCTCTTTCCCCCTTTCCCTTTGTGGGGGGGGGAATGGCGGATGAGCCTGCAGTGGGGAAAGACCCCACATCCTGTTCCTTCTGAGCCACTATCCCCCTGATCCGGTGGAGAAACTGGGGGAACTCCTCCTGGCCTGGCAGGGGATTAGATGGATTTGTGCTCACCCTCATCACTTGTTCCTCACGTGTGTTTGATGCCAAATCCTGGAGTCTCCCCGCCTCCTGGTTACTGGATGGGGAGGTCTCAAGTTCCTTAGAGGTAACCCAGATCTGGTGATTTCTGCCCGACTGCCCATGGAACTCAGGCATGTGGTGGAACATAACCTAACCTAACCTGTGGTAGGGAAAGGCAGGGGCTGGAAGAAGCCCAGGCCTTCCACGGTTGCAGCAAAGTGCTTCTTGCCACTTTGGACACCAATGGGAGAAGGCACATTAAGAGTGGCTGCCACTGCTTGCTCCAAAATGCAGTCATGCCTCTTGCTGGAAGGCATGGTCTGCGAGAAGAAAAACTCTCCCTCAGCATACCCTGACTGGGCATCTAGGTGGAGCCTCTCTCCATCCTGGCTACGGATAATGGGGAAGGATGGGGGTAGAGTGGGGGAGAGAAAATGAAGAGATCCAGATGAGAAAGGTGAGGAAAAAGCAGAAAGAACACTGAGCTCTTAAGGAGCTCTGCAAGTCCTAACCGTTTACTGCAACAGGCAGGGCCAGTCTGGAAAGCCTAATAGCCCCTTCCCCCAGGGTGAGGTCACCTGAAGAAGACCATGCCTGCTCCCAGAGGAAGGTGCCATCCCGAATACAAAGGTGTCCTCCAGGAACCTCTGGAGAATAATCGTTACACAAGGAAAAGGAGAACCTGCTACAAAGAGAATTGTAGAAACCTAGGGGTTAAAGAGAATGAAGTAAGATTTATCAACTACATCAAAGGCAGTAGAAAGACACAGAAGAAGGAGGAATTAATAGTTCTCTGGTTTTACGTTGGGGAGCTCATCTGTGATTTTTGCAAGGGCAAATTGCAGTGGAGTGCAAGGGGCAGAAATAAGAGTAGAAGGGGTCAAGAGCAGAATTGGAAGAGAGAAAGTTGAGACAACAGAAGTAAATACACTCCAGCAGTTTGGAGTTAAATGGTGGAAGGAAGATGAGGAAGTAGTTGGGGAGGATGTATGGGTCAAGGGATTTTTTGACATGACAGGATGTTTGAATGTGGCAGGGAAGGAGCCAGAGGGGAAAGAGATGTTGATTTATGTGGAGGAGAGGAGGGATAATGGTGGAGAAGATGCAACTATGAAAGGGGATCAGCTAGGATGAAGGAGGCATGTGGAGGGGTTAGACAACAGCAGCAGGGGGAAAGGAAAAGATAGAAAGGTTTAGTAGGAAGGAGGAGAAACAGTTCGCCAGGTGGATGGTGGACAGGAAGGAAAAGAGCATGGATTTACAGTGGACAAAGTCACCCAACTATTTCATTTTTCTCTAGAATCATTGGCTATAAAACAACATGAGCAAAATTATCAAACAGAGGCAGTGTGACGGGGGTGGGGGGTAGCAAATATTACACTGTGGGAGAGCAGGGTAAAAATGTCAAGAGTTGGTGATAGGGATGAATTGACTTGCAAACTGTGATTTCTCATGATAAATAAATTCTACACTAGTTGGTTTTGATGTCTTTCTACCTTCCTGAAGTCTCCAGTGTCTTATGCCATTACAGAGGTTCATGCTTCTGTAGTTGTGCCATGTTTTATTATGGTACGCCTTTGAAGTTGCTTCATGGTTATCATAGTTGCTGTCATTCTAGCAAAATTACCATCCTGCAAGAGGTCGTTTGCTTTGTGATAACTAAGGATTAAAATATGAACTAGTGTCTGGGAACCTATCAGTTTCTGTCAAATGGAATCTGCAGTTTCCATCCTTATTTCTGTGAACCAATTGTCAGAAGTCAGCCCATATAATTGAGAAGAGACCTGAATTTTGTTCAATTGTTGCTATTTGAAAACTTGAAATGATAGCTCTGAGAATCATAAACTACTACATATTTGTAGCATAAAAATTGGTATGAAATCTGGGAGCACAGAAGTATGTTGCAGGAACTGTACCTATCAAGGCTGGTGCCAGGCATGCCAGGGCCCTTGGGCACTAGCTTGCCCTGGGCCCCAGCACACATGCACACGCACACACATCCCACCTACCTGTCTCTCCTGTCTTTTGCGGCTGTGTGCACTGGGCTGCCATTAACCAAGATGGTGGCTGAGGTTTCCCTAAGAGCCTGAAGCCTCTGCCGCCATTTTGGTTGATGGCACACATGCATGCTACATGCACTCCTGCCATCAACCAAGCAAACGACCTCTTGCAGGATGGTAATTTTGCTAGAATGACATCAACTATGATAACCATGAAACACCTTCAAAGGCGTACCATAATAAAACATGGCACAACTACAGAAAGACAGGAGAGACAGGTAGGTGGAGCCAGTGAATGGGTGGGCGGCTGGGAAGCTCTCTCCCTATGATCCGTGGAAGTACTCTGCCACGGATTGTGGAAGGGGAGCGCTACTCCCCCACCCTATCACAGGGCCCCTGTGGCCCAGGGATCCTCAGCCAGGGCCTGACCTGGCTGCCCTTTAGCGCCAGCCCTGGTACCTATCATAAAAGCGATGATAGCACTTACACATCTCCAGTGAAGATCTACTGTAAAAGTTAATAAGAATATGGTAGAATAATTTTGTTCTTTGGAAACTGAGTTGAAGAACAAATGAATGTAAAAGGGCCACTAATAAAGTCTGCTAGAAAAAATGTGATTCATATTACAAGTTAAATGATTATTTGAATAAATATTCCACGCTGCAGTACAATTTCAGTTTCTCTTCTGAAAGATTTGCCAGCAGATATGTTCAGTGGATCTTAAAGATCATAGTTTGGTGGACATTACAGAATATATTCATTAATAGGCAAAAACCCTTGTGGTTTAAGAATGTACCTATAGCTAACAGATATTTCTGTCAAACTTTTAAAAAGCAGGAACATTGGGCAGCTATAGTGAATGCACCAGGGGAGCAGGATACCTGATCTCTTCTCTGAGAAATACTGCCCTACAAATTTGTAAAAATGCAAACACTTGGGTTGGTCTTTCAGACCAATCCACTTCCTGTTTAGCTTGAGGAATTTGGTAGGGTGCTATAGCCAGCATGGATTTCCAGACAGAAGAATGTAAGATTGGGAAATCGTATTAAATTGGCACCTATTATTTAGGTAGGGACGATGTTTGCCCCCAAGCTTATTATTGCTGGAATAAATGGACTGGTGTGGCAAGCACAAATAACTGTCCTGCAAAGCAGCTGGTCTAATATTGGCTGTAGATTTTGTCTTAATGCAAGGTTGTATTAAGAACTTGGTGGGTTTTTTTTTGCTTTTGTGCAAGATTATAGTCTAATTGAGGCATCATTTCTAATGGAAAGATACTGCCACCATGTGCTCAGACTGGTTGTTGCTACTATAACTATGATAGCAGACTAACAAAGACCTGCACTAGTTAAAAACAACAGTGTGTTAGAAAGCTACTTGAATCATTCTGTCTTCCAGCCACTTAGCATGCAAGGAGTTTCAGGTGCTGGCATTCATCCATCCAAAAGGCTATGGACATAGGTGGAAGGCACAAGTGGCACTGAGACCCACTGGAAAATGGTCCAAGACCCACTAATTGAGAAACACTGCTTTAGTGAATAGTTCTATTGGCAAATACTCATGCAATCTGGCTTTGTTCTCTAATACCAGTTTACCTTCCAGACTTCACAAAGACGCATGCAGAGACATGCATGTATTGCAGGATGAAATACTCTAATTGTATGTTAAATTCTAAGATCAATATTGAAACCAAATAAATAAACAAAGTACCTTGAGATAGTTTCCCTGAGAAATCTCATTGTTGTCCATGCCACAAATAGAAGAATGGCAGCACATGTTTTGCTCAGCCATCCACTAAAGCATTGGGTAATAGAATTGCATTCTACATCTGAAAAATGCAAGTCTATCTTAATTCCAACATGAAGTGAATTAAGGCACTTAAATGCTATATTAGGCTGCATTAACAGAAGTATAGTTTCCAAATTGCGTGAAGTATTAGTTCCCTTCTGTTCAGCACTGGTTAGGCCTCATCTTGAGTACTGCCTCCAGTTCTGGTCTTTGCACTTCACGAAGGATGCAGACAACAAACTGGAACAGGTTCAGAGGAGGGCAACAAGGATGATCAGGTGACTGGAAACAAAGCCCTATGAGGAGAGACTGAAAGGACTGGGCATGTTTAGCCTGGAGAAGAGAAGACTGAGGGGAGATATGATAGCACTCTTCAAGTACATGAAAGGTTGTCACATAGAGGAGGGCCGGGATCTCTTCTCGATCACCCCAGAGTGCAGGACACGGAATAATGGGCTCAAGTTGCAGGAAGCCAGATTTCGACTGAACATCAGGAAAAACTTCCTAACTGTTAGAGCCATAGGACAATGGAACCAATTATCTAGAGAGGTAGTGGGCTCTCCGACACTGGAGGCATTCAAGAGGCAGCTGGACAGCCATCTGTCGGGAATGCTGTGCTCGAACTTGATGGCCTTATATGCCCCTTCCAACTCTACTATTCTATGATTCTATGAAATATTTTTGTAGTGTAATGTTATACTGTTTTAACTGAATTTATTAATGGAAAAAGTGAAGGGAATATTTGCTATCTATATTTTAAAAAAATAAATAGAAAGCAAAAGCAAATATGTGCTGTAAAACTTGTTAGTAATTGAGCTGCTTTGAACTAACTTTTACTCAAAAGTCCCGCATCTAAACTAATAATAAATTGAATCTGAATTTGGCAGAATACATTGCCACCTTGTGGACTAATGAAATATCACAAACCTTTGAAATACTTTCACAGAATAAACTTGAATTTGTAATAACTAGCCTCTAAACTCTGTTGTACAGCAATGCACATATGAATGTTATGCAAGATGCACCAGCTGTCAGTTATCTATTTTAATTTTGGTAATAATTACTGCACTTAACTTAAAACTCACTAAGATTAGAGGGAAGTAAATGGCATCTGAAAGGGTCATGCTTACAGTTTTGCCCAGACCAGCTATTTTCTAACACAAAAAACTACAGAACTCTTCAGTGTCTAGAGCAGTGTTTCCCAAACTTTCAACATGCGCGTACCCCTTTTGAGACATTGATTTTACCGGCGTACCCAACTTTCACAAAAATAATTGGGAGAGGGGTAAGGTGTTATAACACATTCGTAATTCCTATAATTTTATATGAAATGTTTGTAAAAAAATAAATACAAAGTAAGTAATAAACATTTTAATAATAGAAATAATATTTATATAACAAAAATATATATTCAAAAATATAGAAATAATTTATATACTAATAATTAAAATAACTATTATTCAAACAAAAAAAACCCATTCTGGAAATAAAGAGTAATACTTTTTTGGTATTACTTTTATGGTCTCCAAAGCGCTGTCCAGGGGCATAGGATTTTGCAGATCTCTCTCCCTGCAGGTGAAGCAGGAAATTTGCCCATGGAAGTCTCTATATTTATAGCCATGAAAACCTCCATGTCTTCCTTCTTCCGCCATCAGTGTTCTGATAGCAGGAGGAGGCGGCAAATTGTGTTCTGGGAGTGGATCAGCCATGGAACTTGCTTTCTAGATCCCCCCCAATTGTCACCATGCTACCCCCCAAAAGAAAACAAAAACAGTCAACCATCATGTCTTCCTTCCCCATTCCCTGACAGTGCAAACCTGGAATTCTCCATTCTCCTCTGGATTGTTCTGCCAGATGACAAATTGTGAGAGGATATTAAATGGTACATTTAAATCTTGAGGGAATATTTTGCTTCAAGCGATTCATCATAGTATTAAAAAATATATATCTACTTTGAAATCTTGCCTCGGTTATAGTGCAGCTGGTTTCAGCATCACTACAGTCAGTTTCTCCACTGGCATCAATTCACACACTCTTCAGCTACTCTCAGGGTAGAGACACACTTTCTGTTGTGCTGGTTCCAATGTATCTTCACCTCTCTTTTCTGAAAATGGGGGCACATCACACTAGAAACTCCACCCCTTTTTACTTTAAAACTCTGGTTGGATCACTTGAGTGCATTTTTAAAAATAAATTCAGCTTCAGGCAGATTTTGCAACTGATTGGTATATCAACCCATTTGTTTCCCAAATGTGGCTAATGGAAATGTTTTGCCGCAGGCTCAGGCAGAGACAGTGATTGGCCCAACATTTTGCTGTGGGAAGCCCTGAAAGGTTTGAAGTCGGCAGTGGGGAAGGGAGGTGCGGCTAGCAGAGGGCAGAGTAGCTTCAGAATGCAGCCAGAAAAAAACATTCTTGCTACCTTTGAAGTGACTGCCCGCAGCCTCAGTGGTTTCCCCCCCAAATCTTTTAAAATCATTAAAAATTTTAAAAACTTAAAAAAAATTTTTTTTGGTATGACTTTCAAGGTACATGCAGTTAACATACATAATCCTGACTTTTGTTTCAGGGACAAGTGATCCATATGTCAAGTTTAAAATTGGTGGAAAAGAAGTATATAGAAGCAAAACAATCCATAAGAATCTTAATCCTGTATGGGAAGAAAAAACTTCCATCATGATTGAACATTTAAGGGAACAACTGTACATAAAGGTGAGCCACATATGATTCTACAGTATGTATAATGTTGCATCACTCCACTCAGTGTTGCAGTTTTTCAGTGGAATGTTATGTGGCTTAATGTTGCCATCATGGAAATTCAAGTTAAGAAAACATGTTAAAAACTTTATAACTTTAGCCTTGTCTTTTCTTGTAATATTCTTAATTGTTTAGAACATAAATGTTTGGTATCTTTTAAAAAATACAATCCAATGTTTAGAACACACAAGGGAATAGCAAAATAGAAATTTAAACCCTCATTTAAATAAGGAATGTATACAAATACACAATGTACAAAACAGCATGCAGTTTGAGGTATCATTGATTTGTAGTTGAATATCCCAACAAAGGTCTCCCTATAAGAACTTAAGAAGGGTCCTGCTGTATCAGGCCAGTGGCTCATCTAGTCCAGCATCCTGTTTTCACAGTTTTCACATTGGGCCAGCCCAATGCCTACGGCAAGTTGGAAAGCAGGACCTGAGTGCAGAAAGCACTCTGTCCACTTGTGATTCCCAGCAACTGGCATTCAGAGGCATACTACCTCCAACAGTGGAGATAGAACAGAGCCACCAAGGCTAGTTGTCATTGATATGTACAGGCAAAGCTCAACCATCCTGTTGTATAAACTTTGTTTTTGCATATGTTCTCAAATCTGTTGTTAATGTAATCCCCAAAAATAAGAAATCTTGTTTCTTTTGTTCATCTTAGGTCTTTGATTATGACTTTGGGCTTCAAGATGACTTCATGGGATCAGCTTTTTTGGACATCAGTTCACTAGAGCAAAATAGGTATCATGTTGTAAAACTGCTGAAGTAGATCAACAAGTTTGGGTTTGGGACATGATTAGAGAGGATGGTGTTAGCAATGCTACGCTGATGGTGTTATCACCAGTTACTTCTGTTGTGAACGGTCACTGTACATTTTTTAAAAAATTGAATTTTCACAGAATCTTCATTCAATGCCACTTTACACAGTTTTTCCCTCTGATGATGTGTGTATATCAGTGATGGGGAACTTTTTTGACTCCAAGGGATTGGACTCCAAGGTCAAATTTGACAGGTGAGTGTGGCCACCACCTGTTAATCAAGTGATATCATTATTACATCACATGATTGATAGGTGGGCAATCCTGGCCACTTGTCAAAAGTCTCCCTTCTCTCCCTTTATCCTCATCGTTTGGGAGTTAATAAGCTAAGGGGGGAGATTTTTGCAAAGGCTTTAAGACAGCCCTCAATCTCCATTTGAGCAAATGGGAATGCAGGAGCTGTCATAAAGCCTTTCCAAAAGCATATTTAAAGTAGCTGGCATGCATGAGCTTCTTCAAAGGGGGCTTTAGCCACTGGGTTGTTAAACCCTGCTCAGCTGGTGAACATGGATAAAATCCTGTTGCTGTTCATGCACAATTGTGTTCCCTGCTGAGAACAGAACTGAGCAGCCATGGCAGGATTACACCCTGTCCTCCTGCTCAACAGCTGATCTCACTAGTGATGTCAGCAGGTGGGTGAGTGGGTGTGGTTTGGGGGAAATGGCTTTGGGAACCAAATGGGACTGCCTGAGGGATCATGACTGGCTCAGAGGTTCCCTGCCTTTGGTGTATAACCTAGGGGTGTGCACTGACCACATGATTTGGCTTGGCTTTGGACCACACAGTTCAGCATTTTGTGAAATAGCCTGCCTTGGTCTGAGGTGCTTTGTAGACTGCCCAGTTTGGCTCAGGATCTGTCCAAGTTCACTTTGCTTGTGTTCTCTCCCCCCCCCACACACACACGCTTTACTGGAAAAATATAAAAAAAACTGCTATAACTTTTGACATAAATGGATGAAATTTACAGGCACATTAGCTCTTCCTGTTTGCCACATTGCAGGCAAGGAGGTCTAGGGGCATTTAAAGCTGGATTTTTAAATTGTTTTTTAAAGATAAAATTCTAACTTTATTTTTGGTGGAACTGATGAAATTTGTAGATGTATTTCCCAAATTTTAGAAGGATGGCTGCATTGATTTTCCTGCAAAGGGAGGCATTAGTTTTAGGGTAGGTTTAAAAAAAGGAATAACTTAATCTCAGAGACAAAGATGAAAACATGAACTCTCCAGTTGGAAAAGTCTACAAGGCAAATAATCCTCTAAAATTAATACTTCCTTCTGAAGTTTATAAAAGATGGACTTCCATTGGTAGGGAATTCTGTAGCTTGACCACTACCAAGAAGACCCTAGGTTGGTGGTAACCTCCATATGTTGTTGTAATGCCCCCCTCTCAACAGTATGGCCGCAGTATTTTCTGAATGGTCTTCAACAATATCTCCATTGAGCACATTACAATAGGTCATCTGTTGAATCAAACTAAGCTAGAAAAAGGTGCTTCAGGCCAATGTTGCCCTTTGAGGCTTGAGTAGTAAACCTAGGTCCAGAAGCATCCCCAACCTGCAGGTCTTTCTCCTTCATTTATTTATTTATTTATATACTTATTATATGATTTATATCCCACCCAAGCAGGAGCCCAGGGAGGCAAACAAAAGCACTAAAAACACTTTAAAACATAATAGAAACAGACCTTAAAATACATTAAAACAAAACAACTTTAAAAACATTTTTTTAAAAGCTTTAAAGACATCTTTAAAAAAGGGTTAAATATATTGTTTTTAAAAAAAGGTTTTTTAAAAAAATTAAAAAGCAATTCCAACACAGATGCAGACTGGCAATTCATGGCAATTGGTCTTAAAAATGCAGACGAGAGATGTGCTCCTATATAAGTAAACTACTAACTTGTAGACAAATAGGTTCCAGGGGCCTTTCTGTTATGTACCTTTAAAAGTTTTATTTTAGGGTGAGAAGAATTAAAAGAAATTTGCTTTCTGGTTAAACCTTTCCCTCTGATTACAAGCTTAACCTATCAGTCACAATGGAGCTCCTTCCGTACCCCTTCTCTATTCTAGCGTATTCCTTAAGCTTAAAGATATACTTTTCAGTCTTGCAATGCTGCTCCACCTCCCCGCACTTTGGTGCTTTCCTTATATGGTACTTAGAGACACTATTATGTTTTTAGTAAATGCTTGTATGTAGCATTTTAAAAAAAATGTTTGGTTTATCAAGCCTCCATGAAGCATTTCAGAGAACCCTGCCTTGACTTATGCAGCCTCATTCAAATCCTGCTTTATCCTTGGACAATCCCAGAATTCTTCTGAGACTCCTCACTCTGGCTTGGGATTTGGGATTGACCCAAATCTGATGCACACCACTAATATATGTCCATCAACCTATGGTAACATTTTATGCCTTAGATGAAGTAGGCTGTGACTGTGAACACACAAGTCGCTGGAGCATAGCGTTTGCATTAGCTACACCTGTAAGGGGAACGGGTTGATCGGCTGATCAGTTGCAAAACCTCTTTGAAGCTGATTTTTTTTTAAAAAAAATGCATTCAAGCTGCTCCCACCAGGTTTTACAGTAAAAAGGGGGGGATTTGACTAGCATCGTCTGCCTCCATTTTCAGAAGAGAGAGATGAAGACCACTGGAACTGGCAGTGACACATAGTGTTGGGGAATTATGTCTTACCAATGAACCCAAAGCCATTCCTGAGACCACATCGATACAAAAGGTTTTAAAAGATTTATTGAAAGAATTTCAATTGACACAGATGGAGGTGCTCTTGTGAGTCATCCATTGCAGGAATGGTAAAATGCAAAATTAGATATGCCCAATAGTCCTGATATTTCATACTCATACACTCACGTAAGTAGCTGGTAGCCAACCAGTACTGTAGCAAGGAAGAAGAGACTTGGAGAAGGAGGTGTGCTGATGGAGTTTCAGGTGGTAGGCTGTGGCAGAAAACTTCTCAAATCTTCTGGTGAAGCTGGGGTATCCTTATAGTCAGATCATGGTTTTTATGTTCTTTTGATATCTTCACTGAGCCCCGGTTTCTCATCCATCTATTGGTGAGCTAGCACTTGCAGTGATGTCAGTCTCTTGGCATATTCGTGTTCTCAGGATTGCATCTCCTCTTTCTCATGCAGCTTGGTGCCTATCAAGGGCTCCGGTCTTTTAGGGTACTCAGACTTACATTAGGATTATAACATTGGTTTGTGGTTGATGTATTCCAGACACCCTCCAGTTGTTGTTGTCTTAATAACCTTCAGCGCCTCCAAAGCTCCAGTTTCAGCCATAAGCCTTCGAAAGAGACATTCTTTCACACCCACACATCCTCTACATGTTATCATAACATAGACTACACTGTCATTGGTGGCCTTGGGTAACTAGCTGGTTCCGTAATACATACAAGCAATGTTACAGAACTGTGCTTTGTTTTGCAGACAAGATGGGGAAAGTTATAAACATTCCTGGCTTTATCTCAGACATTGTATTTCTGACATTGTCAATACTAAGAGCATTTTTATATATATTTTAAAGATACAATTATAAATGTGAATACAATGATAGAATAATATTTATAGTAAATGCATAGCAGAGCAGAAGCATATAGAAATATTTCAGTAGCAGTATCAGTAATAAATGGCATGAATATATAAGTACATAGAGGTGTTCAGGCCTTGATACACAAAAGGAGGAGGAAATATACAGCAAATATACTTCAATTCGTGAGCCGAACAGTGAGTGTGTTTTTATCTTCTAATTCATAAAACCTGATGCTATAATATGTAAGCTTTCAAGATCCCTCAAGACTTTGTTCTTTCTTGTGACATTGGTGTCGTATACCTTCTGCAGTGTAGTATTAAGAACTTATAAAGCAAGCTTGCTGCATCAGGTCAAAGGCCCATTAGTCCAGCACTCTGTTCCCACAGTGGCCACCCAGATGATCATGGAAAGCTTGTAAGCAGAATCTGATTGCAGCATCATGTTCTCCACTAGTGATTCCCAGAAACCTGTATGTGGAGGCAGAACATTGCCACTGTGGCTAGTAGCCATTGATTGCCTTATCTTCCATGAACTTGTCTAATCTTTTAAAATAATCCAAGTGGTGACCATTGTATTGTTTTTTATCTTGTATAAACCAGCCAGATGGGCGACTAATAAATTTAATAAATAAATAAATAAATACTGCTTCTGGGAGTGAATTCCATAGTTTAACTATGTGCTGTGTGAAGAAGTACTTTCCTTTGTCTGTCCTGAATCTTTCAACATTCAGTTTCATTGGATGACCCCAGTCCTAGTATTTTGAGAATAGTACATACTCTTCCTTGTCACATCAAGGCATATCTGGCATCATGCCTAATTTTAATAGAGCTGGCCTTGTTTGGGTACTGGAGCCTCCCTGCTCTTCAAAGCAAGGCAGCAAAAAACATTTAAAGACCACCCCATAGGACGACAGATGTCCATCAGATGCCCCAAGAGTTTTAATAGAAATCACTAGTTTTCTGATCACCTAGAATACTCCCCTGTGTCTGATGTTAAAATAGTAGTCATTTGTCAATGATTTTTCAGTACACTGAGTTCAAGTGAATTTCATTACTCCCCAAACCATTTATTTGTAGCATTTATATACTGCATTCTCCAGTGAACTGTAGAACATAGTATTGATACAATCACAATTTGAAGTATTAAGAGTAATTGAAAGTACTCAGAAAACCATCTGTAACGGCAGCAGAAAAATTAGTTAAATACCTTGCTGAAGGCTCGGTTTTTAATGCCAATGGAAGTGACAAAATGTGCTTCCAAAAGCAGCATATCACACAGAATGGATACAATCGATAGAGAAAGTTTGGCTCTGTGCCTCTCATACTCATCGTTTCTGAAAATGCCAGTATTCAGAGCAGTGCCCATGGGCACCTGTGAGAGGGAGCAGTTGCTTCCTCTGGATGAGACATAATCCCCAGACTCCCAGCTTTCTTTCTTTTTCTATAAAAAAGGTCTTCAGTCGTTGTAGAACCCAAGATGAGGCAAAATGCTAAAAACTTAAAGCCTACCCAATTTGACATGTATTTTAATATGTAATTTTATTTCATAATGTATACATTCTGCTGAGTTTATATTTTGAGACTGTTTTAGATCAATTTGTTTTTTACATGTTATTTTATCAGTATCTTAATGTATATTTTATGTAAACTGCTGAAAGGTTTAGTTTAGGTGGTAAATAAGATTAGGTGGTATATAAATTCTGTAAATAATCAAACAGGCAGATATTACTTTGCTTAATCAGTTTGTAACAAAGCAGCCTGCTCTGTTTTTCAGTGTGTTTAGCTAATGAATGAAGTCATAGCAATGACTGACATTTAGGACAGCATATCTAACCAATTAGAGTGACACACCCATCGCCTTCTTGGTTTATTTTTATGCCTTTTAATGCTGGTCTCCTCTGGTGGAGAAGTCACTACTGTCCAAGAGAAAATATTAAGGCATCCAGGATTTTATAGTAGCACAAGTACTCAAGAACAGTAGGTGGGAGCAAAATGGGGATTTGTGATATTCCTAACTTGGGTCTTACAAAAAAAAGTTATCTTCCCAAGTGTGTAAACATTTTTAAAAACTAGCTTGCTAGTGCTAATTCATAATTATTATGCCCATATTGCAGGGGGTAGGGCTGTGGCTAAGAGAGGGTGGATTACACCAGTCCTGCAAGTATTCCAGTTTTATAGTCATTTTGCTGGGGTAGTCAGAATACTGTATGACAATCCTGAAGTGTAGTCCAGTGTTTATCCAGATGTTTGTTTTTTAAGGGTATTGCTGGGGATCTGTGAAGTTGATTGTACCATTAGTGCAATGTATTAAAGGTTGCAGGGGGTGAAGGGAGCCAAATGTGGATGGAAAGGACATCATTTGATGCCAAGTTTATCCACAGCAGGTCTATCCCTTGAGAAATGATAGAGGGGTATGCCTGGAATACTGAATACCCAGGCCTCACTACTGCTTACACACCAGAAACTCCAGAAATGGTAGACCAGTTCTCTGATGTTACTTATGTTGGTTTAATTGGAGCATATACTATTCCTCTCTAGAAAAATTCCTGCACACACCTACAGTGGTGCCTCCCCCACATACTAAGGGTATGGAAGGACCATATGAAAGGAGATGAGGAAGCTTTTGCTTGTCCTCCACTATATGTTGGAACTTGGATCCAGCTGCTTTGAGGTGCAAACAAGTTTCAAAGGCCTTCCTCAGTTTAGATTTTTCTCCTTGCAGAACCACAGCACTGCTTGGCCAAGAACTAGATTTTTCAGGTTGTAGTATCGGAGTCACCTTGAAAAGATGGTGATAGTAATGGTGACTCAAGGCACAGCACTGAAGAGAGAGAGAGAGAGAACCAGCAAGAGAGTATGGTTGTAATCTGAGAAAAGGCCTTGTTCTTGTTCCCTTTCCCTAGAAAGGCAGGAAGGGCTCTGGCCAAGGATGGCCAAGAAATCAGAAGAAGGCTAGGACTGGGGAGGGCAGCTGTGAGAGAACTAGAAAAGGTCCTCAAATGCAAACATGTATCACTGAACACTAAAGTCAGGATCATTCAGACCATGCTATTTCCGATCTCTATGTATGGATGTGAAAGTTGGACAATGAAAGAAGCAGATAAGAGAAAAATAAACTCATTCGAAATGTGGTGTTGGAGGAGAGCTTTATGGATACCATGGACTGCGAGAAAGACAAATAATTGAGTGTTAGAACAAATTAAACCAGAATTATCACTAGAAGCTAAAATGATGAAACTGAGGTTATCATACTTTGGACACATCATGAGGAGACATGATTCACTAGAAAAGACAATAATGCTGGGAAAAACAGAAGGGAGTAGAAAAAGAGGAAGGCCAAACAAGAGATGGATTGATTCCATAAAGGAAGCCACAGACCTGAACTTACAAGATCTGAACAGGGTGGTTCATGACAGATGCTCTTGGAGGTCGCTGATTCATAGGGTCGCCTTAAGTCGTAGTCGACTTGAAGGCACATAACAACAACAAACCAAACACAGATAAGATACAGCCCTTCCTCCTGTAGATTGAGCGCTGTGTGTTGCATGGAACTTCTGCTTTCCTCCCTTCTGTTTGCTTTGCACCCTTGCAGAACATGGAATAAGCAAAACATACTCATCCCTTTTTAAATTGTGTGACCTGATGAAGGCAAACTGCTGAAACAAACTTTTTTGTGTTTTTCACTTTGGTTTCCTAGATCAGTTGATGTCACATTGAGTCTGAAGGATCCACATTATCCTGACCAAGATCTTGGAACTATATTATTATCTGTATTAGTGACACCAAAAGAACAGCAAAGGGAAGGGGTAAGTATGTATTTAAATATATTAGCAAGTAAGTGTAGCTTTTTCCTCCCTTTCTAACTGGGTGCATATACATTTCACAAGTTTTCTGTCAGAGTAAAATTAAAAGAGGCAGTTTTCTTATGGATTTTTAAATAGTTGTTTCCAGTAAATATTGTATGTTACTGATCAGTTTTGGGGATGCATTTGATTGCAGTTGCCTTACTTCAGGTCAGCCCCTCCCTATAATGATATTGGTATAGATGGAATTTTAACAGAATACAAACATACAGTGGATTCACACAGTATTTATTTAAGATAAAGAATTTTGGATCTAGTGCTGTGGTGTTCAAACTGCAACATTTCAGTCTTATTACAGTGAATGTTTTCAGTTATGAAGCTAGTCAGCTAACTTGTTCTGTGTAGAAATTTAACTGCTGAAATCTTGGAAGTATTTCTTTGGAGTGAATACTGTTGAGAAAAGGGTATTATGCCACAACATTGCTTGAAAGTGACATGCCTAAGGCATAAATGTCATCAGCTAGACCTTATTTTGGTGCTTTTGCTAATATTCAAATACATGAAAATTATTTCTGAGAGTAATATAAAGCAGGAATCCATGCCGCTTTTCCTATGTTGCCACTCTTCACCCATAGTTTGGAAGCTCATTTTCCATAATAGAGATAAATTATTTAGGTAGACACATACCTTGGTAAAATTTTATTCCTGGGGCTTCTAACATTTGCATTTTCGGTACCAAAGCCACTCCTCCCTGTAAATGTCACTTTTTGCATAGGGATATATCCTTGATGTTTTTGCTATTGTTCACTTTGCCAAATATGCTTGGGCCTGTCACAGTAAGCCATAGTCTGAAATATACAACTATACTTAATGTGATTAAGAGCATGATGTGTGCACACTGCTCAAATTGTGGGCTCTGTTCCTTCCTTCCTTTGCCAAGCCAAGAGGAAACAAACTGCAGTGTTGACTTAGCACTGCATGCAAGCCAGGGCTCATGATTTGTGTGTTTCTCTCCAAATAAGCTCTGTGAGAGAGCCTAGGTTTGTTCTTGTCTTCCTCTTGGGAATTGTTTGGAAATGAACTGCAAGTACTGATTTGCATGTAACCCGTGCTGTGGTTTGTTCCCTGTTCCCTGTTCAGCAAAGGCAGGCATGGGGTAGGTGCAATTTGAGGAGCATGCTCCTCTTTCAAGGCCAAGCTATAGTTTGTTTCAGGTTATGGCTTCTCTGATGAGCCTTATCATGATGTCCAAAAGGGGTCTTGAAAAATGGAACACCTCATGAGATGTATAAATAAGTGCTAAATGATGAATTAGCATGGAATCTCAACATTCAAATGGTAGTAATGCTACTTGAAGTTTTGATGTGAAGCACTTAAGCAAGTGCCTATAAATGCATGGTAATTCACTTTCTACCTCTGCTGGTATAAAACAAAGACCATGCAAATTGCAGGTGATTTTATAAAGAGTTCCTGAATTGCCTAGAAATTCAAGAGCACAACATTCCTCAATGGAATTTTTAGCTGTCTTACCCTTGAAATGGATTGCAGGTGTGCCTGCTGTAGTTCTGTAAACCCATTCCGCTTTAGAGGAATATACTACATTTTTGTTGCAGTCTCTTGGAATAGGAAAGTTATAGCATAGAACAGCGTTACCCAACCTTTTTCGACCCAACGCCCCTTTGCAAAATCTTTTTGTGCCCAACGCCCCCCTCAGATTAAGTATATGGCAATGCTTCCTATTCTTCCCTTAAAATATGAGTAATGCATAAAAGGTATTTTCAATGATTATTACTAATCGTTTTTATCATGCCTTTTTATTGCACTTAGATTACACATTGAATTCTTAGTATGATTTATTAATATACATACATAGTTATAGAAAAGTAAATAAAATGAGATTTATTATAAAATACTAGTGTGATCCTTGAGCTTGATGAGTTTTGGCTAACTTCACAATATCTGGAAGTCCACACAGTATGAACCAATAAAATACACTGTGTTACTTAA
The DNA here is from genome assembly GCF_030035675.1 of Rhineura floridana. Taxonomy (NCBI): domain Eukaryota; kingdom Metazoa; phylum Chordata; class Lepidosauria; order Squamata; family Rhineuridae; genus Rhineura; species Rhineura floridana. The sequence continues at coordinate 62,365,612 of NC_084480.1, read as the reverse complement.
CAACAAACTTATTCAGTTTACCGGCATTGTTTCGTTAAACAAGTTCATTTAAACATCACAGAAACAATGGGTAGCAAGTGTGTCCCATTCCTGAAGAAAACCAGCGAATAACTGACTGTCTGTGTCACCCATTTGCACACGGCACTCATCCGTTGGAAGAATGTGCCCTCCACCAATACACCCAGCTTATCAAACACTCTCTTGTGATTGGTTCCAACATCCCTCAAGACAGCATCAGAACATTACCTAGTGCCGGGGCATGGCTAATATCCCCATTCCTTGCAGGGCTGTGGAGTCGGTACGCCAAACCTTCGACTCCGACTCCTCTATTTTTCTATTGTCCAACTCCGACTCCGACTCCACCCAAAATTGCTTCCAACTCCACAGCCCTGGAAAGGGCTGTAAATGTCTTTTTAAATTGGAAGCTCCCATAGGAGCATTTTTATCGCTGCCTGAATATGCCCTGATCTTGGCATCACAGCATTTGTTTTCATCTGGTCCTGTGTCATACACTGACACACAAAATGTTTTCCATCTTGAGTTATGGTGAAATGCTCAACTACAGCTGACTTCATGGGAAGCTCCTTTGACATTTTGAATTTATATTTTTAAAAATGTGTCAATCAAAATTTATTTTGAAGTCGGAGTCGGTACATTTCTACCGACACCGACTCCACCCCAAATTGCTTCCGACTCCGACTCCACGACTCCGACTCCACAGCCCTGATTCCTTGATATGACACTGGCCACTATTCAGAATTTCTTTACTAAAGAGCACACACTATTTATAGTGTTATTTCCATGAATTGAGACTATTAAATACATTCTAACTGGGGACAAAACGGTTTAAAAATTAATGATTTGTGTATTAAATAAAATTAAACTTAAATGCTTCAACTGTCGCATCAGACTGCCAAATGTCAATGCCCCCCTAATGAACCCAAATGCCCCCCTAAAGTTTATAGTCATGCTAACGCCCCCCTGAAAGGCTACCACCCATGCTGGGAATCGCTGGCATAGAAGAACCTTCCTGAGATGTTTAGTATTGTGTCCTGCATCCTTAAATGTGTCTTTAAAATCCCCCTAGCCATATCAAGTAGGCAAACATATTCTAATGGTAGCATGATAACAGTATTAGGAGGTATCAGACAAGCCCTGTTTTAAACTGGGAGCCTTACAGCACATTCATAAACATGTCTACTTAGAAGAAAGTCACATTGACTGTAATTGGGATTACTCCCAAGTAAGTGTGTATAGGATTGCAACTTTCAGTGATGTAAATGTATGTGGGAGAAGAGGGTCCTTCCCCCCCTTTTTAGCCTTTGTCAGCTTTAGAGGCTATTCGGGTACAAAATTTACTCTTACAGTTTTTTTTAATGGCTCAAAATGCTATTCCCTGATACATGGCTGCTTGAAACCTAGAGGTCTGGAGGGATCAACACAGTATCATGCAGTGTAGTATGACTGTATGATTAAGTAGTCTTTTGTAATAACTTTCAACATAGAAAGATAAGCATTTCATCATGAAACAAGGATGAATTAAAATTGATGTTGCGTTACATAAGCAAGGTTTGGTAACATAAATGGAGATATGTATTAAAAGTAACAAAACACATGATATCACAGTGCTTTATTATTTATAAAGTAGTCAAACATGGCAAATATTTCTTTTACTGTTTATGCAAAGGTGCCATCACATACAGTGAAATTCCCCTTTCGTGCTGATCTTTGTGTTCCATACCACTCCTTCATATTCACAGGCTGCTCAGGTATACCATTCAGTTACTGTCTTTGAAATACCACATGCTGCTTTTTTTTCTTCAGGAGAGGCCTTGTTTCAAGAGGAGAGCTTGGTTTGGTAAAAGTAGTAATTGGCAGCAAAACAATGCGCTTAAAACTGTAGGACAACACCCCTCTTCTAGTAGTAGTAGCTGCTGTTGTTAGACAAATGTGTAATGCTATACACGAGTAGATGAGGACTAGGGATGGTGGAGAATATCCGCTAAATCAGACTTACTGGATTTCAACATAATCCGCTATCTTTTCGGACCGGCATTGATTTCTTGCGGCTGTTATCGGCATGTTTTTTTAAAAAACTCCGTTCTGAATTTCACGTTATTGTCTGTGTAATTGGCTTTCCTCTAAGCTGATGCATTCTTAACTGCTGTCTGGGTGATAATGATCGCCATTTACATCCATTAACCTCCCTCCTATTTTAGGCAATTTTCTGCCGAACTGATATATAAATAGGAAAAAATGGTGGAGCTGCATAAGCATTTCCATAACCATTTTAGTTAAAAATTGTGTTTTTCGCTTTAAAAAAATGAGCAGATCAGCAATTGCGAAAGCAAATGGGAACAAAAAAGGGCGGATCAACAATGAAAGCCAGACTCTTGGAACTGAAGCGAACTCCATCCCTAGCAAGGACTCGCAGTAACAGAAACAATGAGGTGAAGGCACTTAGGAAAACAGAGGGAATAGAAAAGGCTGAAGACTGCATGTTAAAATAAAAGTGGCTTCGGTGGTGACTTTTGGATGGACAGGGTCTATGTTTTGATCTGGTTCAGATGTAAGCGTCAAAGCATGACTTATCAGGACAAGCCAGTGTGAGTCTCCAGCACATGCACTCCTCTGCTCTTCCCTTTTATACTCAAGAATAGAAGTTCAAAGCTTCCAGTGTGGCTTTGAATAAACCACAGTTTCTTATGGCAGAACACAAGGAAAATTTATTTTGGTTGAATCCTGCCCTGTTTGAATGAAGTATAATCTGATAACATGGTTTTAGATCCTGGCTTGTTTGAACTAACTGAGGTGAGAACAAAATGGCTGTATTTGGACAAAATAATATACTATGGCTTTTTATGGGAATCAGCCTAGGCAAGCCTTGGATTCATGTGTAGCTGCTTCCCCTCTCTTCTGGGGAAGTTTGGAAGCTTTTACTTTTGTTTTCAATTAACCATGGTTTGGCATTGCATCTGAACCCTAAATTGTTGTTAATCTTAATAATGGTTTGTTGAAAACAGGGCTGGTGCCAAAGGGTGGCCAGGTCAGGTGCTGGCCAAGGGCCCCTGAAGGGCCCCTCCTTAGGGTGTGGGGGTAACACTCCCCTTCCACGATCCTCAGCAGGGTCGACTCCTGACCCTGCCACAGATCGCAGAGATGGAGCTCCAGCCCCCCTACAGACCATGCGGGCCTGCGGCACCCGCCTGCTCTACCTACCTTTCCTCCCTTTTTGTGAATGCCATGTGTGCTGCACGTGCAGCTGCCATCAACCAAGATGGCACCAGAGGTTTCTCTAAGGGGCTGATGCCCCTACTGCCATCCTGATTGATGGCAGGCATATGTGTGCATGCAGTGTAATGTGCATGTGTGCCATCAACAAAGATGGCAGTGGGAGTATTAGCTCCTTAGAAGAAGCCTCTGCTGGCATCTTGGTTGATGGCAGCGACCTGTGCGCCCAGCGTGCAGGGTATTCACAGAAAGAGAGAAGAGGTAGGTGAAGTGATCCCGCACAGTCTGGCGGGACATGGGAGTGGGGCCCCTAGGGCAGGTTGGCACCCAAGGGCCCAGTCATTCCTGGGGCTGGCCCTGGTTGAAAAAGTCAGCTTTGTGAATCAAGGCTTGAAGTTGGCTAGATTTGTTCATCATGACAATCTGCAGTTTGTTAAACATGGAAGTGCAAGCATCCAGTCTCCTTCTCACGGCTGTGCTGAGGGAGGGGACTCCCCTGGAGTGTGCTAACCTGTAGCTCATCTAAACTCATTTCTGTAATGGTAAAGTATAGCTTATTGTTGTGCCCAAAAACAGTTCAGAAATTTTCAGACGGAACATACTGGTTTGTTCAAAACCTTGAATGAGCTGTAGTCTTCCTCTTTTTGCACACAAAGGGAAGGGAAAGCACCTGAGTCCAAGCCTCACCACAGCCCATTCTTACTGCATGGTGCGGTGTCTGATCTGGTCTACTCATTTTAAATAATGGACTAATTTACAATAGATTTTTTTAGTGCTTCTCATAGCAGAAGAGACGTGGGGATACCCTTCTCTGTTTTAGAAGAAGAGCTCTGACAAAAAAAACCTCCACTTGTCTAATAAGTCATTTGTATTTTTATGTAACATTGAGATGTCACTGTCAAAAAATGTAGCTAATGATAGTTTTTCCTTCTAACTACATACTAATAGATGTATCTAATCTGTACATATTCTTTGTGAGCTGCTTTGCAGCATAAAGTAGCATGCAAATTCTTAAGTTAAACACCTAAAAAAGCTACATAGCAGAAGTCCCGCTTCGCCCGTCCGTGTGAAGCCTGGACGGGTGGTGCACATTTGCAGTCTGGGGTTGAAGCCCAGGTCGCCATTGAGGGTAAGGGCATCGGTCGCACGTTGTGGGTCACGATGCGAAAAGGGGTGGGGCGGCTTTAGGCTATTTAAGCCTGTGTCACCCTGCCTACCTTCCTCTTGGCGTGCGATGCCCACCCCTCCCTCCCATTACTATGGTGTGTTCATGGTCACTTCGGGACCGAGTAGCAATTTTTATCCTACCCACCCAAGTTGGTGGGTAGGTTATTTGCCTACTCCACACTGTAGTGGCAGGATGGAATTGGGTAGGGAGCGTTGCGTTTTCTAATAGGTTATTTTGGCTGATTTGGCTAATTTGACGAGTTAAGGTTAATCCCTGAGTTGAGTATAGTTTGTATGGTCACTGGTGCGGATACGTGCGGGAGGGGAAGTAGGTAAGGACAGTTTGGTGCCCCCCTTAGGTACCTTTGGAGGTGATTTGTGGTTCCAGAGGCCTGCCAGGAAAGGCTTTATGGCCTGAGGGCAGGATATGGACTGCTTCTGGGGCATTCTTAACTCATCTACCTGGAGTTATACGGCTCCGGGGGGGGTGATGTGGGAAGGCCCCCCTGCTCACCTACAGGTGTGGCTGGGGTAAGGGGTAAGATAAATGGGCTTATACTTGTCCCAGGAGGGGCTGGTCACTTGAGAGCTGTAAACAAAGACTTGCTTATAGATAGTTCCACACCTAGGTTTTCCTCTGCAGGTTAGTTAAAGTTCTGGTTTATAGTTTAATAAAGTAGCCCTTTGTTCACCCCAGTTTACTGTGTCAGTGTCTTATTTCAACCCTCTGCCGCAATTCCTGTATGTTTGGGAGTATGAAAGCCAGCATGGCTTCTGCAAGGGAAAGTCCTGTCTCAGTAACCTATAGACAGAGGTGATCCAGTGGACATAGTGTACTTAGACTTTCAAAAAGCGTTTGACAAGGTACCTCACCAAAGACTTCTGAGGAAGCTTAGCAGTCATGGAATAAGAGGAGAGGTCCTCTTGTGGATAAGGAATTGGTTAAGAAGCAGAAAGCAGAGAGTAGGAATAAACGGACAGTTCTCCCAATGGAGGGCTGTAGAAAGTGGAGTCCCTCAAGGATCAGTATTGGGACCTGTACTTTTCAACTTGTTCATTAATGACCTAGAATTAGGAGTGAGCAGTGAAGTGGCCAAGTTTACTGATGACACTAAATTGTTCAGGGTTGTTAAAACAAAAAGGGGTTGCGAAGAGCTCCAGAAAGACCTCTCCAAACTGAGTGAATGGGCGGAAAAATGGCGAATGCAATTCAATATAAACAAGTGTAAAATTATGCATATTGGAGCAAAAAATCTGAATTTCACATATACGCTCATGGGGTCTGAACTGGCGGTGACCGACCAGGAGAGAGACCTCGGGGTTGTAGTGGACAGCACGATGAAAATGTCGACTCAGTGTGCGGCAGCTGTGAAAAGGCAAATTCCATGCTAGGGATAATTAGGAAAGGTATTGAAAATAAAACAGCCGATATCATAATGCCGTTGTATAAATCTATGGTGCCGCTGCATTTGGAATACTGTGTACAGTTCTGGTCGCCTCATCTCAAAAAGGATATTATAGAGTTGGAAAAGGTTCAGAAGAGGGCAACCAGAATGATCAAGGGGATGGAGTGACTCCCTTACGAGGAAAGGTTGCAGCATTTGGGGCTTTTCAGTTTAGAGAAAAGGCAGGTCAGAGGAGACATGATAGAAGTGTATAAAATTATGCATGGCATTGCAAAAGTGGATAGAGAAAAGTTCTTCTCCCTCTCTCATAATACTAGAACTCGTGGACATTCAAAGAAGCTGAATGTTGGAAGATTCAGGACAGACAAAAGGAAGTGCTTCTTTACTCAGCGCATAGTTAAACTATGGAATTTGCTCCCACAAGATGCAGTAATGGCCACCAGCTTGGATGGCTTTAAAAGAAGATTAGACAAATTCATGGAGGACAGGGCTATCAATGGCTACTAGCCGTGATGGCTGTGCTGTGCCACCCTAGTCAGAGGCAGCATGCTTCTGAAAACCAGTTGCCGGAAGCCTCAGGAGGGGAGAGTGTTCTTGCACTCGGGTCCTGCTTGCGGGCTTCCCCCAGGCACCTGGTTGGCCACTGTGAGAACAGGATGCTGGACTAGATGGGCCACTGGCCTGATCCAGCAGGCTCTTCTTATGTTCTTATGTTCTTAAAATCAGCTGAGTTTGTCCTATGCAACAATATCATAGCATGGGGATGTGAACCCCATATGCTAGTAGAGAACAGGGAGGGAATGCAACTCAGGATTGCCACTTCAGTGGTGTACCTATGCCATATTAATCTACAGTTCTTTTTATTTTAGAGTAAAATATGCATAGAATTGTGCTGTTAGTTTCTGTAGAAATACCACAAAGTTACAGAAAGAGTTGTCATAAAGATGTTTAAAATGTGTAATTGGAAGGAGGGCAGAATATGTGCATGCTGTGCACATTTGGTAGCTTCTTGTGATCTATAACTGATTTAGTAAAACTCAGTGTTTGTTTTAGAAGTCACAAATTCTTTGATTTGTGCCTCATTGGAAAATTGTATGGAAATGTCAGTCTAGTGTTTAAGATGTGTAGTTTGGCAGTATCTATTGCAAATCCTTGCCTGCAAAGAAAAAAAACTAATATTGTTCCATTTAATTAAGATCTTTAGCATTTGAGATGTCAAAATGTTTTCTCTTTAGTTCTAGTATTTGTATAATTTCTTTCCTAATTTTGTTCATCATAAGTTAGTTGCAGTAGCACTAATTCCAATAATTCTTAATTGGATGTGTGGTTTTGCTTAAATAGTATGAACACCAACAAGATCCAAAAGATGCATTTCCCTTGGATGGACTAATCCTTACCCACAACCTAAGGGTAAATTCCAGAAAAAATTCTATTGTTTCTAATTAAGCAATGGAAGTAAAATAGAGAGTGATGAACATACCATCTAAACTATTAAATCTGCAACCCTGTGCACATTTACCTGGGAGTAAGTCCCATTTAATTCAGAAGGACTTACTTTTGAGCAGACTTGTATAGGATTGCATTGTAAACCTGGTAAGCAAAAACTTGAAACAAAATGCTTCAAAGTTGTGTTCACTGTATGTTGTGTATTGTTAACTAACATGTTTCTGTGTGCAAGAATAATGCATGGCATGCATTGTATTATTGCATGAACTGTGTACAGATGTATGTTTGCTTTTGTTTATTATGCATACTTGTGACAATTATTTATTTATTTATTGCATTTGCATACCGCCCCATAGCCGAAGCTCTCTGGGCGGTTTACAACAATTAAAAACATTAAAAACAAATATACAAATTTAAAAACAATTTTTTTAAAAAGCATTTAAAAAACACATGCTAAAATGCCTGGGAGAAGAGGAAAGTCTTGACCTGGCACTGAAAAGATAAGTGTTGGCGCCAGGCGCACCTCGTTAAACAATTCATTCCATAATTTGGGGGCCACCTCTGAGAAGGCCCTCTCCCTTGTTGCCAGACTCCCAGCTTCCCTCTGAGTAGGCACCCGGAGGAGGCCCTTGGATGTTGAGCATAGGGCATGGGTAGGTTCATGTCGGGAGAGGCGTTCCATCAGGTATTGTGGTCCTAAGCCGTGTAAGGCTTTATAGGTTAAAACCAGCACCTGGAATCGAGCTCGGAAACATACAGGCAGCCAATGCAAGCGGGCCAGAATCGGTTTTACATGTTTGAACCATCTGGTTCCTGTTATAAATCTGGCTGCTGCATTTTGCACAAGCTGCAGTTTCCAGACCGTCTTCAAAGGCAGCCCCACATAGAGTGCATTGCAGTAATCCAACTTGGAGGTTACCAGAGCATGGACAACTGAAGCAAGGTTATCCCTGTCCAGATAGGGGCATAGCTGGGCCACCAACCGAAGTTGGTAGAAGGCACTTTGTGCCACCAAGGCTACCTGAGCCTCAAGTGACAGAGATGGTTCTAGGAGAACCCCCAAGCTATGAACCTGCTCCTTCATGGGGAGTGCAACCCCATCCAGGACAGGTTGGACATCCACCATCTGGTCAAAAGAACCACCCACTAGCAGCATCTCAGTCTTGTCTGGATTGAGCCTCAGTTGATTAGCCCTCATCCAGTCCATTGTCGCAGCCAGGCACTGGTTCAGCACATTGACAGTCTCACCTGAAGAAGATGAAAAGGAGAAATAGAGCTGCATGTCATCAGCATACTGATGGCAATGCACTCCAAAGCTCCAGATGACCGCACCCAATGGTTTCATGTAGGTGTTGAACAGCATGGGGGGCAGAACTGACCCCTGCGGAACCCCATACTGGAGAGTCCAGGGTGCCAAGCAATGTTCCTCAAGCACCACCTTCTGGAGCCGACCCGCCAAGCAAGAGCGGAACCAGCTCCATGCAGTCCCTCCCACTCCCAACTCAGCCAGTCTTCCCAGAAGGATACCATGGTCGATGCTATCGAAAGCCACTGAGAGATCAAGGAGAATCAACAGAGTCATACTCCCCCTGTCTGTCTCCTGGCAGAGGTCATCATACAGGGTGACCAAGGCTGTTCCCATGCTAAAACCAGGCCTGAAACCCGACTGAAATGGATCCAGATAATCAGTCTCATCCAAGAGTGTCTGGAGCTGGCCTGTCACCACTCGTTCAAGGATCTTGCCCAGGAATTGAACATTTGCCACCAGCATATAATTGTTAAGATATTCTGGGTCCAGTGAGGGTCTCTTTGAGGCAGCCAGGGACCACCCCATCTTGCAGAGAGGCATTAATCACTTCCCTGGCCCAGCCGGCTGTTCCATCCCTGCTAGCTTTTATTAGCCAAGAAGGGCAAGGATCCAGCACAGAAGTGGTTCCATGAACCTGTCCAAGCACCTTGTCAACGTCCTCAAGCTGTACCAACTGAAACTCATCCAAGAAATCAGGACAAGGCTGTACTCTGGATACCTCGCTCGATTCATCTGCTATAACACTGGAGTCTATGTCCTGGCTGATGCTAAAGATTTTATCCTGGACGTGCCTAGCAAATTCATTACAGCGGGCCTCAGATGATTCTACCATGTCCTTGGGGCCAGTGTGTAATAGCCCCCAGACAATTCTGAAGAGCTCCGCTGGGCGGCAGATTGATGATTTGACAGTGGCAGCAAAATATTGTTTTTTTGCTGCCCTCACTGCCCAAATAGAGCTTACCATAGGCACTTACCAGTGTGTAATTGCATCCACCAGGAGGTTGTCCCCATCAGCACTGAAGCCGTCTCCTATATTGTTTCATTGCTCTCAGCTGTGGGGTATACCATGGAGCCGTACCAGCTCTACACAGGAGAGAGCACTCCAGAGTAATCATGTCAACCGCCTGGGTCATTTCTGTATTCCACAGTTCAACCAGGGTTTCAACAGGAGCACCAGTGTAACTCCCCAGAGCCCTTTGGAAACCATCCAAATCCATTAATCTCTGGGGGCATTATGTGCATACTTTGCTAAAATTAGTGCATGAGTGGATTCTTCTCTTTTGTATGTTGGTTCTTTAGCACAGTTCAGTGCAAAGATTTCATCAATGGAGAACTTGCAAACTAACAGTGAGTTCATTTTAGCAGCTTGCTGTTTTCTAGAGTTGTAATCTGCTTGATTAGTGTTGGAAGATTTAAAATCCTCGGAAATATATGAGTGATAACTTAAATCCCAGGATTTAATTATTTAGTGCTAATGCTTCTCTGAAATATTAAAGAAATTTCCCCCCTCCAAATTGTAATTCAAAACTTTTGTATATGTTTGGAAGGAAAAGGCCATATGACCCTTATTGACATGTTCTTAAATTCTACACTTCTAAAATACTTAATTTATTTCTATACCATTTTCATCCAGCAGGGTCCCAAAGCAGCTTGTATAAATATGCAGGCATAGGGTTCTTTGTCGCTAGAGACCTAGGTGACCTCAGTGGCTAAGAGTGCCTTTTACCAGCTTTGGCTGGTAAGACAGCTGCAGCCATACTGCAGCCCAGTTTCTGGACTGGGATAGCCTGACCACTGATGTCCATGCACTGGTAACCCCCAGGCTGGATTACTATAATGTGCTTTATGTGGGCCTGCTCTTGAGATTGGTTCAGAAGCTGCAGCTGCTGCAAAATGTGGTGGCGCAACTGCTCACTGGGGCAAGGTATGGCCAACATACTACTCTGCTGCTGAAAGAATTGCTCTGGCTGCCCATTAGCTTCCAGGCTGAGTTCAAGGTTCTAGTTTTGGTGTACAAAGTCCAATACAGCTTGGGACCAGGATACCTAAAAGATTGTCTTACCCCTTATATACCCAGTCAGTCACTGCACTCTGCAGGTGAGGGCCTCCTGCAGATACCATCTTATCAGAAGGTCCACTCTGTACAACATAGGAACCAGATCTTTAGTGTTGTGGTACCCTTTGGAATTCCCTCCTCTTAAATATTAGACAGGCGCCATCTCTGTTATCTTTTCGGTGCCAATTGAAGACCTTCCTCTTTCAACAAGCCTTTTAAGTAGAGACCTTATCCCAGTCTGCTTCTGTGCTAGAATTGTATTTTAAGATGTTTTTAAAGTTGTTTTAAAGATGTTTTAATAGGTTTTTAAATGTTTTATCTGAATATGTTTTAAAGTCTTGTTTTTAAGATTTTTTAAAATGCTTTTAGTGTTTTTGTTTGCTGCACTGGGCTCCTTCTGAGAGGAAGTATGGGATATAAATTTAATTAATTATCATTATCGTTATTAATAATAATAACAGTAACAGCAACAACAACAACACATTTAGTTGGATATAACCCAGTGTCTTGAAGTGTATTACAGAAAGAAAGTGACGGGCATATCTGAGAATATGTTCTGTTCAAAACAATATGCTGTTTTGGCTCTGATATTGCCTTCGCTATTGTAGCATGTCTTCCACTATACCCAAGTAATCATTATATGTTTCTGCTAGAATACATATTAATATGAATGCTGAAATAGAATTAGATTTCTAGCTAGACTACAGGCTTCATTATTCACTTGTATTATGGCTTGGTAAGCCTCTCTGAGCCAATGACCAAAGTTTTATGTAACTAAAGTGTCATCCTATGTGATGTACTTCCGTTGGTTTAACTAAAACAGTGTTGTTTGAAATGCATTCTGATCCTAATAGTCCACAATGATAGTTTAAATGAAATGCTTTACTTTTCTGTAAAAATTTGGCAAACAGTATATCCATGTATAAAAGAAAGAACAAAGTAATTCCGATGAAACTATTAAGAGTTTGAAAACAGTTCTTCCTTAGAATCCTTGATGGAAAAAAATTCTGCACCTGGAAAGTTCCCATAACAACTTCTGAAGTTACAACTTTTTTTCCAATTTGTTTTTTCCATTCAGTATGTTTACTTCCTAACATTCTTGCATTTTAAATCTGTCTGCATAAGCTGAAGTGGTATAATTTTGAATGTACTAGCACATTACCATATATATTTTCCCTGTTAGCATGAAAGGTTTCCCCCCCCCCCAACTCTAGGAGACTGTGTGTGTGGTGGGTGTGTCTGGATACATGTGCTGTCATTCTCTAGTATCCAGAAGGAAGTGCATTCTACAGTACAAAATAAGGCCCCTCTTTACGCAGTCTCAGTCTAAACTCTAAATTCTCTACCAAATTTCAGTGCATGTTAAAATTTGATTAATTCCCATCCCACCTGCTACAAAACCAGAAAACCTGCTTCACAACCAACCCATATAAATATACTAGATAACAGGAGACCAAACTCTGCACAGCCTTTCTTCTAATGAAGAGTCATAGCTTAACTGTAGAACATATATTGACCCTAAGCACCATCATGTTACTTTATCCTGTTTTTTTCTTTTTCATCATAAAATAACAGGAGGTCCACATCTGTGTGAATAATGCTTGTAGTTCATTTCAGTCTTGTATAGCTGTTTGGAATGCATCTGAAATTTCTGTATGTGCATTAATATATGCATTGCTGCTTTGGAAGACAACTTACCTCCTGTGTGAATGAGTAAAAGGTTATTAAAATGCTCTATTTCATTTGCAGACAATGCTAATGAGGAAGAGTTGGAAAAGATCAAGTAAGGTAATCTTTAGTATGTGGTCTTGATAAGAGGACTATGGTACTCTATAACTTGTCACTTGAATGGAAACTAGTGGCACATATGACTAGGTCTGTAAAATCTAATTTATAATTTTGCAGGAGGCCTTTTAAATAATAAGGAAACTCCCCGTGTTATATACTACAGCATTTAAAAACTATTTTAATCATTGCAGAGCACCTAAGTACATCTAACTAGGTGTAGTCAGGGTGATTAGTTTATATTAAGATCATACTTCTTGCACATTTGTTTCGGTGAACAGAACCTAAATTGGTGATTGTCAATTCATTTGTTATCACGTGACAGGCAATTCCAGAAAGCATGAAGTAGAAACATAAGGTGATATCCAGTGGTGTCCACCCTTTAGCTGAATGGGCTTACAGTTGCATAATGGGAATTCCCCTTTCTGTCATCCCCCCTGCAGCTACCTGTGAGACTTTGGGAACCCTTAGAGCACTGTTCTTCAACCTTGGGTCCCCAGATGTTGTTGGGCTACAACCCCAGTCATCCCCAGACAGAATGGTCAGGGATGATGGGATGATTGGGTTCCCAGATGTTGATGAACTACAAAGTTGAAGAACACTGCCTTTGAGCACATTTGGGAGGTCATGAGGTCTGTGGGGGAAAAGGAAAGGAAATTCTGTCATACATAGAATTCAGGTTATCTTTGTTCCCTAGTGTGCTTTGCAGTATGAATAAGCTTAAACATGCAACTGAATATAATATTCTGCTCAATAGGTCAGTGGTTTGGCCTTTTTGCTGCAAATGTATATCTGCAAATGATACAAAATGCACATGGCTTCCTTTGGTTTTAATAATTTTCTGTTCTGAGACTTAGATGAATTGATCGGTGGATTATATATTACTGAATAGTGTGTATGCACTGTGCACACGTACATACAGATATTCATACACAGCTGCATAAACCTTTTCTCATGAGATTCGACACTGCAATTTTTTTATTCACTCTTGACATAAGTTGGGTTTCTCTCATCTGCTATTCTGATGTATACAAAGAAAGGCTAGGTATTGCTACAAGTTCACGTACCTAATTAGTAATATATATCTTGTTTAGATTACTTGTTACCTTGGGACAGTTCTGTGCATACATCATAAAGACAGACAAAAATTGTGGCAGGCATCAGTCTTTACTCCCTTAGGGCAGAGGCAAGAACCTTTTCTGACTGATGAACCGGATCTTAATCTCCCTACTCCTGGGTGCCAAATTTGCAAATCGTGTGGCCACCCACATGTCATCACCTGACACCATAGTGACATCAGGTGATGCTGCACTTTGAAATCCCAGCAATCAGGGTTTTAAAGTAAGGAGAGAGATCTTTGAAAGCCCTTTGCAAGCAGCCCCATGCTTCTCCTGAACCCTTGAAAAACATGAGCTAAAAGGAGCAGTGCAGACCTACTTACAAGGAGTGTTTTAAAGCACATTTCCTAACAGCCCCATGCTTCTCCTTAAACCTCCCAAAGTTGGAGGTTTAAAGAGCTTCATGGGGCTGTTTGGCAAATGGCTTTCAAATAGTCCCACACTGTTTTTGGAGGTTCAAAGAGAAGTGCTGGGAGGAAAAACGGTTTCTATTGAATGTTTATTTATTTTATTTATTGCATTTGTATACCACCCCATAACCGAAGCTCTCTGGGCAGTTTACAACAATTAAAAACATTAAAAACAAATTGTTGTTGTTATGTGCCTTCAAGTCGACTACAACTTATGGCGACCCTATGAATCAGTGACCTCCAACTGTATCTGTTGTGAACCAGCCTATTCAGATCTTGTAAGTTCATGTCTGTGGCTTCCTTTACGGAATCAATCCATCTCTTGTTTGGTCTTCCTCTTTTTCTACTCCCTTCTGTTTTTGCCAGCATTATTGTATTTTCTAACGAATCATGTCTTCTCATGATATGTCCAAAGTATGATAACCTCAGTTTCATCATTTTAGCTTCTAGTGTCACTACGTACTAGTCGCTGTACTGTTGTATTTAGGGTTCTGACCGTGTTTCTATCTCCTTTTGCTTTTGCTTTCCTTCTCTCTTTAACCATTTTAAGAGTTTCTTCAGTCATCCATTGAGGTCTTTCTCTCTTTTTAACTAAAGGTATTGTCTTTTTGCATTCTTCCCTGATAATGTCCCTGACTTCACTCCATAGTTCTTCTTGTTCTCTGTCAACTAAGTTTAAAGCCTCAAATCTGTTCCTTATTTGATCTTTATATGCTTCTGGGATGTTATTTAAATGGTATTTTGGCATTATGATTGCTTTGTTGTTTTTCTTTAGCTTTACTCTGATTTTTTATATGACCAGTTCATGATCTGTACTGCAGTCTGCTCCTGGTCTTGTTTTTGCAGAAAGTATGGCACTTTTCCATCTTCGGTTACCAAATATACAATCAATTTGATTCCTATATTGACCATCTGGTGATGTCCACGTGTACTGTCGTCTTTTCGGTTGCTCAAAAAATGTGTTCGCAAGAAACACATTACAGTATTGGCTTCACAGAATTCAATAAGCCTTTCTCCTGCTACATTTCTGTCTCCTAAGCCCCATTTCCCCACAATTCCTAGTTCTTCTCTGTTCCCTACTTTTGCATTCCAGTCCCCCATGATTATCAGCACATCTTGTTTTGGTGTGTGATCAATTTCTTCCTGTACTTCTGTGTAAAATCTCTGCAATTCCTCTTCTTCTGCGTTTGCCATTGGAGCATAGATTTGGATGATGGTTATGTTAATAGGTTTCCCGTTTAATCTCATTGATATCACTCACTCAGACCTTGCTTTGAAGCTCCTAATTGCTTTTGCTACATCACTTCTCACTATTAAAGCAACCCCATTTCTTCTTAATTTCTCATTTCCTGCATAAAATATTTTGTAGTTGCCTGATTGAAAATGTCCCATTCCGGTCCATCTTAATTCACTCACACCAAGTATTGTAATGTTGATGAATTCCATTTCTTGCTTGACAATTTCTAACTTTCCCTGATTCATGCTTCTCACATTCCATGTTCCTATTGTGTGCGCCGTACAACTCCGGACTCTCCTTTCGCATCTGTGCGCATCAGCATCTGGGCTTCCTTTCGGTTTTGACCCAGCTGCGTCATTAGTCACAGTGCTACTCATACTTGTCCTTTGTTCTTCCCCAGTAGCTCCTTGAGTGCCTTTTGACCAGGGGGTCTCATCTTCCAACACTATCTCATGTTGCATTTTGGATACTCTGTTCATAGGGTTTTCATGGTAAGAGATACTCAGAGGTGGTTTACCATTGCCTTCCTCTGAGTTTGGATGCATCTTAGTCTGGTGTCTCAGCTTTGACCATTCTGCCATGGGTGCCCCTGCTAGGAGTCTAGCCTCTTGGTCTAGACTCCTGACGGCATTGCTCTCAGCTTCTTCAACACTCTCAAAGCCCCTCACCACGTTAAGGTGTGCATCCTAAAGGGGGGTACTAAGAAGTAAGCCCCACTAAATTAAATAGGACTTCTTCCCAAGGGTCTGAAAGGAATTAGAGCAGCACATGGAAAAAAATGAAAATGGGCTGCCTTCAAGTCGATTCCAACTTATGGTGATCCTATGAATAGGGTTTTCATGGTAAGCAGTATTCAGAGGGGGTTTACCGTTGCCTTCCTCTGAGGCTGAGAGGCAGTGACTGGCCCAAGGTCACCCAGTGAGCTTCATGGCTGTGTGGGGATTTGAACCCTGGTCTTCCAGGTCATAGTCCAACACTCTAACCACTATGCTACATAAAGGCCTGAAAAAAATTTTTTCATATTTTTTCCAGGGGTTATTTTTGGGCATTCACATCTCTAAAGAAGACAAGCCTTCTTTTCATTCCACTTTTTTTTTTAAAAAAATTAAAACATAGTGTTCTGTCACTTCTTTGCATTTGCCGGGGGTAAAACAAATATACAAAATTAAAAACACATTTTTTAAAAGCAATTGAAAAACACATGCTAAAATGCCTGGGAGAAGAGGAAAGTCTTGACCTGGCACTGAAAAGATAACAGTGTTGGCACCAGGCGCACCTCACCAAGGAGATAATTCCATAATTTGGGGGCCACCGAGAAGGCCAACTCCCTCGTTGCCAGCCTCCCAGCTTCCCTCAGAGTAGGCACCTGGAGCAGGGCCTTGGATGTTGAGCGTAGTGCACGGGTGGGTTCATGTTGGGAGAGGCGTTCCATCAGGTATTGTGGTCCTAAGCATAGAATAGAAACAGCTTCCCCCTCCTTGAGCAAGGTATGCTCCCACCACTCATCAGCTGTTGAGTAGGTGGAGCACACCTTGCTCCAGCAAAGGAACAATCAAGAGCTCACTTTAAATTCCCAGTTTCCTCCTTAGAAGCCCCATCCTTACCCACCCCACAAGTGACTTCATGTATAATGTCAGCTGTAGGGCGGGTGGGTGTGACTTCCCCAAAATGGCTTCACAGGCCAAATGGGGAGGCCTGGCAGACCAAGTTTGGTCCATGTGCTGGAGGTTCCCCATTCCTTAGGGCAGCGTTTCCCAACCTTGGGCCCCCAGATGTTGTTGGACTACAACTCCCATCAGCCCCAGACAGCATGGCCAATGGTCAGGAATTATGGAAACTGTAGTACAGCAACATTTGCTTAGGGTATAGAAAATGAGGTTTAGAATGGAGTCCACCAAGGGCTTTTTCATTAAATAGGTCACATGTTTGTAACTTTTATTTCATGTATTAGACATTTTATAAAACTAGACAAGTTTTGTCTTCAGCACATGTTCAGTTCTAAGTGTCTTCATGTTTGTTTCATCAGTTTATGTAGAGGCTACCCCTCAATCTACTTTACTCTGCTGTTGTACTAGCACTTGCACTCAAGGGTTTGAGTAGTCTTGTATTTATTTATGTAATGCATTTATATATTCTGGCTTTCAGAAACAATTGCTGGTTCACATTTGCATGCCAGCTGCTTTTATTTTAATCACACAATCCCTTCTGACTACCACTGCTTTTGGGATTCTGTGGAGACATGTTAGTATTAACTGAGCTATTGAGTGGTTTGTGCAATTTGTGCAATCACAGCAGCTCCTGTCCCAGTCACCATGTGCATTTGTGGCAGTGGTGGTGAGCTCCAGTTTCATCCATGTAAAGCCTGGCCTAAACAGACACTCTCTACTATACCTAGCAATAGTCAAGAAGAATTATACGAGGAGCAAAAGCAACTGATTTGCATGTGTGAACCAAGCCTTAAATTCTATTCCTGTTACCTTTTGTACAGGGAAATACATTCCAGACTACACAAAATGTACACAAAATAGTGTTTCTTGCCAGCAGAATGCATGTAATCTCAGTATTTTGTATTTCCTGAGTACAAATGCATGAAGCAGGCTTAAAACTGTTTTGGGTCTGGATATTTGAAAATCCACCTTCTCCTATATGAACCTGTCCATAGGTTATGATACTGTTTGGATGCTCTGCTTTTTATCTTACCATCTAAAGAACTTTGGTTGGTGGGAATATGAGATGGGGCCTTTTCTGTGGCAGTAACCTAATGGTGGCATTCCCTTCTGAAAGAAGTCAGACTAGTCCTGTCAGTCTTGGCTTTCAAGTGTAAAGTTGTTGTATTTTTCTGACCTTCAGTGTCTCTTAATTATGATAGTGAACTTTTAATCACTCAATTCTCTTTGCCTTTTTAATCTTTAAGTCTGTTGAAATGTTTTGACTTGTTTTAGCCATGTTACTGGTTTAGAGTGCATTGTAAACCGCACTGGGGGTTGCTGCTCAGGCTAAAAAGTGGTCTAAAATTTGTTACAAATAACGCAGATCAGCTGGAAAGAGATAAAGAAAACCTGTGTACTTTTGAGAGGATTGCAAATAACTAAGCTACCTTTTTTTTTACTGATCTACAAAAGACAAACATAAATGTTCAGTGTATTGGATGTTAATATTATGATCAGTTTGGTCATCCGTATTTAAGAAAAATGAATTCCAGCTGGGGCAAGTACAAAGAACAGCAGTTGGAATTATTGTGACAATGCAGAATTTGATTCATGACAAAAGGTTTTGAAATGGCATACTTGAGGGCGCAAAAATGGATGTCAGGGATTATTTTCTTTGAAGAACTGATTTTAATAACTAGTGAAGATAATTAATATAGAGTATACAGAAAGTTGTTTCTGATTGTCAACGTCTTTAAACAAATGAGAACAAAAACATATAGGCACATCATTGCTTAGCCAACCCATAGCTTAGCGCAAATGTATGGGCTCCCAGAGAGGGTATCACACCCACTGTGCTCCTCCCTGGTTTATTTTATTTTATTTATAAAAATATTTATATACTGTGCTAACTCATATTCTAAGCAGTGTACAGCAAATATATGATCACCGTAAATTTCAGAAAAAATATATTTTAAAAGGTCAGTTCTTTATGAAATTTCTATCACACGGAATTCAACTAACTGAAAAGGCCTGTCAATGCAAAGTCTTCAAAAGATACCTAAAAAGAAGTGAGGATGCTTGGTGAATTTCTATCAGGAGGGCATTCCATGTTGCTGGACCAGCCATGCTGAATGCTCAATTTCTTGTAGATACCCAATGGGTCTCATCCACACGGGGGACAATTAACAGCATTCCTCACTCACTCTCAACGATCAAGTTACGTGGCTACTTAGTGTCATCTCCATTGACAATGATATATCAAGAAGAACTCCCAAGCTATGTACCTCTAACCCCACCCAGACTGGCAACTGTCTAATTACTTGGGCATGGGCACCACCCATCCACTGAGCCTCTATCTTCCCAGGATTCAAACTCAGTTTATTGGTCCTCAACCAGTCCACCACTGTGTCCAGGCACCAGTCCAGGGCTTGCAAAACCACTTCCGATTCAAATGTTATATGGAGAAATGGAGTTAAGTATCATCAGCATACTGATATTGGAGGCAATATGCTTCTGAATACCAGTTGCTGGAAAGTGCAGGAAGGCAGAGTACTCTTGCACTCAAGTCCTGCTTGTGAGCTTCCCACGGGCATCTGGTTGGCCACTGCACTAGATGGGCCACTAGCCAGATCCAGGAGGCTATTGTTATGACACCTCTCTTCAAAACTCCTAACGATCACTCCCAACCATTTCATATAGATGTTAAGTAACATTGGGGACAGAAGAGTGTCTTGCAGGGCCATATAGCACAAGTTCCAGGGGGCCAACGAGAACTACTCCAGTGCTATTGTCCGGACTCAGCCCTATAGGTAGGAATAGAACCACTTGAATACAGTGACTCCACTACCCATCCCACAAAGTCAGTGCAGGAGAATACCATGGAAAATACTATCAAAAGCTGCTGAAATTGAGCAAGAGTAACAGGGTCACACTCCCCTATCCCTCACTCAAAAAAAGTAATCGGGACAACCAAGGGTTATTCCCTCCTGAAAGTAGCCTGAACTCAGACTGAAGTGGATCTAGATCATCAGTATCACCCAGGAATACTTGAAGTTGCTCAGCCACCACCCTCTCCACACCAAAAAGAGTGTTGACCACCAGTTAGTAGTTATTACACAGCAATGAGTCCAAGTAGGGCTTTTGAAGAGTGGGTGTATCGCTGCCTCTTTAAGTAGTTCAGTAGTTCAGTAGTGGTTCAATTTATTGTAATTTTTTATGGTTTTTTAAAAATGTAATTCATGTAATCAACAAACCTGAACTCAGCAGGGGTGGTGGGAGGATTTGGGAGAATGGGAAATGTATCCTCTTTCCTTTCTCCTGAAAAATCTCTGTATAGTGCAGGATGGGACAGTTTTTAACCCCACAGCATCTCTCCCCCCCCCAGATCCTAATCCCTCTCCCAGATATTTGTTATAAACTTTTAGGGGCTTGAGCAAGTTAAATCCCACTTCACTTTTGCACCTCTGCAACGTACCATATCTCCTGGTAGCTCACATGTCCTTAAGACATAAAAATGTTTTTCTTTAATTTACAAACTTAAATATCTCCACATACCTCCCAGAATATGTAGAAGCCACTACCCTATTTTTGAGTGCTCCTATTTTGCTTCCAAACTGATATGCATTCAGGCAGCTAAATTTGCTGTTTAAAATGCTTAACTGGCAAACTGGCATGCCTAATTAGGTATCTCAAAATAATTAAAAGCTTTTATCTCTTCACTATACTTTACTGTCAAAGAAGCTTATCGCTGATTTTAGAGCTATGTTAGTTCTTAGATTGGAAATATTGTTTCTCTGTGCCTGATGTCATATGATGTTAGGTGACTGACAGGTGGGTATGGTTTGCCCCAAACAGCCTTGCGGGTCAAATTCAGAGGCCTGGTGGGCCTTATAAGGTCAGTAGGCCTAGAGTTTCCTCACTGCTGTTAGACATGAACTCTGATGGAATTGACAATATAAACTGTTTGTTTAGATAAAACGTAAAGGTGTCCGCTCTTGTAGTGCGAGTCGTTTCTGACTCTTAGAGTGCTGTCTTGTGACGTTTACTAGGCAGACCGTATATATGGGGTGGGATTGCCAGTTCCTCCCCCGGCCTTTCTTTACCCCCCAGCATATGCCGGGTACTCATTTTACTGACCACGGATGGATGGAAGGCTGAGTGGACCTCGACCCCTTTTACCAGAGATTTGACTTCCTCCTTCCGTTGGAATTGAACTCCGGCCGTGAGCAGAGCTTTCGGCTGCATTACCGCCACTTACCACTCTGCGCCACAGAGGATCTTGTTTGTTTAGACAGAGACCTCAAAATAAGCAAATGCAATAAAAATACCCATGTTTGCATGATGAATATTGCTTTCCCCATACTTAAGGTGGTATAGACTGTGGTGTATGGATATAAGAAGAATCCACTTTGTATTGCACTTATGAAAGTAAAGCCTCTCTGAGCAGATGTGATAGTAGGCAACGCTTAAAACATATTGTCAGGTTGTAGAGCAGGATGGCTGATCTGTGGCCCTCCAAATGTAGGTGGACGATACCCATCATCCTTGAAAATTGGCCGTGCTGGTTGTGGCTGATGGGAGTTGGAGTTAACAACGTCTGGAGGGCCACGGATTAGTAATTCACATGTAGAGCCTCCATGGTGTTTAGCCCGAGTAGTCTGCCATGCTGCACCATACTCCTTAACCAAAATACTTATTCTCTACATTGATGTCTTTGTGTATTCACTCTATATTGGTAGCTCCATGGCCCAAGGAAGTTTATGTTTTGGCTAAGCACCCAAGGGCCAAACTATACATAATTCAGCGTTTCCCAACCTTTGGGTCCCTAGATGTTGCTGGACTACACTTTCCATAATTCCTGGCTGGGGCTGAGGGGAGTTGTAGTCAGCAACATCTGGGGATCCAGAGGGGAAAGGCTGGTTTACATTATATATGGTTTGGCATTGTGTGATTCTTTTTTAAACTTAATTGCAGCTACAATTGGAGGAGGGGGAAGAGATCAGGATAGGGACCACAGTGTGGGAGTCACTGTCTCAGTCTTGTTAGGGGGCACCTTCCAGTGGCTGCTACATAATGTTATAATGCCAAACTAGGAGTTTAATGCAACATGCAATTTGACCCAAAGTCATCTCAGTCTGTTTCTCCTCAAAAGGTTTTCTTTTCATATTTTGTCTCCTCGTGGCATTGACACTAATTTAGTGTACTACCACTTGGTACTACATAGCAGCCTTGTGAATATTTTAAATAAAATTTAAAGGTGGGTTACAAATGTTTTATATAAATAAGAGTAGCTAAAAGCACCCAACAGATGAAAATACAAGCAATAGAATGAAGCCATCCTGTTAGCACAACAGGACTTCCTCTCCCCAACCCCCCCCCTGTGCCCTCCAAATCTGCTCTAGAGGGTTGGAGAACCCCCAGAAAAGGTTTTGGGGAGGGACATAGGAAGAGGAGAGGGTAAGGAAGTCCTTGCACACATGGGATGACTTTGTTGGATACAATCCCATGTTATTGATTAGCTTACTTAATCAGGGTAGTAGATTTTCTGAGAACTGATCTAGCCACTTGATTGCAAAGGTAGTTTGTGGAATGAAATTGATGTCTACTATGTTTATTTGTTTTGTGTAATTTTCTTTGGGTTGACAGATATGAAATGACAATTTAAGAGGCCGCTCGAGTTTTAAAAAAACCCCACCACACACCACCATTGTTAGGTTATCTTTTTCCCCATCAAGATGTGGCCACTAAAGCTGCATTTTTAATATGAGTTCCACTTGTGACCTTTTGAGATGCAAAAAGAGAATGTCTTAAGATCTGATTGGTGTCGAACCTTGAGAAATAGTGTCACAGGACCAGGTACACTTTCCCATCCTTGGGGTGTTCCTAACACACTCTGTATTTTGTTTCGGGGATGTAGAGGCTTGTTAGTAGATATGGTGGGAGAATAGCAAGCTTGTTGAAAGGATTGTCATCTAATTGAGTCTCTGTGTGCTACACTGCTGATGAGACTGGGGAAGTGAGGCTACAAGGAGAACATGGAGCACTCTTAATGGAGACAACCAAGCCTGCATGATTTGAAGGCTTCTTTCTGGATCACAGCTGGTGGCAGACCTTTTCATCCTTTCCCTCTCAGAAGAATGGAAATTAGAGGCACCCACCTCCTACCTTTTAAGGGGCTATATCCTGTTCAGTGAGATGGTAGTGAAAGGGAAAAGAATTGCCAAGATGATACAACATTTAAATTATATTTAAATTTTACATAATCTCTAATATTTAAAGAAAAAGAAAAAGGACAAACTCTCAACACAACATTGTGTAATGAAACCATAATCAATCTACATGTAGTGGGTATGTATCAGAAGGTTACAGTGCCCAGCAGAATGTGAATGATTTTGAATTTACATTATGCTGGTGGCATGAATCCACACAATCATGGAATCTAACATTACATTTACAATAAACACTTCTTGAAAAATCAACAGGGTATATACTACCTAAATTTTGACTAAAATCTGTCAAGAAATATGGAAAACTAAACAATGGCCCACAGATTGTGGCCTATTGCCGAAATAAAACACAAACACCATTCATTGGGTTAAATCATGGGCCACTTTATTAAACGGAATCAATTAGAATAATGAACCTGCAGAGGGGAAATTAAGTGCGGGAGCATTCTGATGATCCAGGCAAAGCCTGCTTGCAGCCATAGGGCGACTGAACCCTGCCTGAGCCCGGGGCTGCCCTATGCCAGACCCCAGCTCAAGCCACACCCTGAAGATGTGTAGGGGGTCCAACCCGCATCACCGCCCCCCGGAGCTGTGAAACTCTGAGCGGATGAGGCACGTTGGCCCCAAAGGCGGCCCGTGTTCTGCCCCCTGGGCCGTATAGCCCTGAGCTGCAGGCCCCCGGACCGCCAATCGCCCCCAAAGGTGCCTAAAGGTGTCACCTAGCTGCCCTTTCCCTTTAAACCTTTTCCCGCACTTCTTTGCCACAAAAGGGGGACAAGCCTCTGCTTAGTCTCCCTTTACCCCACACCCGATAAGAATCTCGTGCAGACCCCTCTGCAGGTCCATCTGGAAGATGCCATCGTTGCCCCACGAACTGCATGTCTACGCATGCCTACTACTGAGGGCCTTGCCCTCCATGTCTGACCACAGCAGACGACCCGAGGCTACCGAGGCCTCAACTGCATGTCCTCACATGCCTGCCACTGAGAGCCTTGCCCTCCATGTCTGACCACAGCAGACGACCCAAGGCTACCGAGGCCTCAACTGCATGTCCTCACATGCCTGCCACTGAGGGCCTTGCCCTCCATGTCTGACCACAGCAGACGACCCGAGGCTACCGAGGCCTCAACTGCATGTCCTCACATGCCTGCCACTGAGGGCCTTGCCCTCCATGTCTGACCACAGCAGACGAACAGATGCTATTGTGGCCTCAACTGCATGTCCTCACATGTCTTGCCCTTCAGTAACCAAGGTAATTCCCACCCAGGGGAATGACCACCACCTGCAGAACCTTCCGCCCTGAACCCTGCTGGAACAACATGGGTAGGAGACCATTCCAGTGCATACTCTGTCGACCCAGCCACCAAACTGTGGCCCACCATCCGAGGCCCAGCTGTGAACCAATGTGCGTTTGCGGCCCCAAGGCCAGCCTATGAGATCATGCCATGGCTGCAGAGTAGGCTGCGCGTCTGCTCCATCCCCATCCAGCAACCTGCCAAAACAGAAACAATCGTGAACAGTTGGGTCGCGGACCTTCAGACTCACCCCCAGGGTGAATGTATTCCATGCGCCCCCTACTTCCACCTCCTAATGGCGTGCACCTTCATATACCAAAACCAAATGGACCGTCCCAGGTAGGCAATTCCACTGCCAGGTAGGCAACCCCCATTCCGGAGGAGCATGTCCCTCAAACCCCCATGGGTCTGCTCCCAGGCACTGCGACACTAGACTGAAACTTTATAAGGGAAGATCCCTCCCCCTGAATATCAGGCAACCAGGCCTGTAGCTTCAGGCCAAAAACACTATGACGCCGTCATGGGGAAATGTCCAGTCCAGGGGGAGGGTAAAATAATGTGGACTAACTCTTGCACCCCTGGTCTGCCTGGAAGTCTGACCTAGCCCCCAAACACCCTTGCCCCCCATCCGGAAGGCTCTGAATTAAGTGTGAGGGCCGCTACCTGCAACTGCTGAGCTTTGAAGCATGATGGTCTCAGGGCACCTCCCTGATCAACCATCCCTGGCGGGTCAGGTGAACATGGAGGATGAGGATAAGGGGTATGGGGGTGTGCATGGGCCAGCTGGCCAGCACCTGACATATCCCAAGACATCTGAATGGTCCTAAAGGCCCCCTGCCAGCCTACCTTGCGACACACTGACAGACAAGCTACACTCCTACCATGTGATGAATTCCAGCACGTGATTCATAGGAATAGGCCACACTTTGCATAGCCCCTGCCAGCCCCTAACTCCCAGGAATCCCCTCCTGCCCTCTGATAGCTGGTGAGCATGCTGGGGCAGCAGATAGGCATATGGCCATCTCTGACTCCCTTCCCCCATCTCCCAGTATGCGGTATGGGACTAGCTGAGTCGGTCCTTCCTCTAACTGAAACACCATTGACGCGCCGCAGGAAAGGAGAGGGCCACCAGAGGTTGGCGCACAAGGCAGCCAAAAACTTTGAACTTGTGGTAAGGCTGTGAAATCCCTGTTATGGCACCATCACCCCCACCGTAGAAGGTCCCCAACACCTGAAGGGGAGGAAGCAAACACCTTCCCCAGCCCCTGAAAACTGCAGGATCTTGATCTGCAACAGTTCAAGCTTTTCCAGGGGAGCCTGCAGCCCTGGGTCCAAAAGTCAGTCTTCATACCCTGGAAGGTGAACACTGGGGCAGGATCTTCCCTTTCCCCAGCTGCCAAAGGAACCCCCCAGCTCAGAGCTACGCTATAAACTGTGCCATCAGGTGCTAATATGCACCCAAAGTCTGCCCTACCCGTAAACTGTAAATCATGAAAGTAGTGCCCCACTGCTTCTGAGCCCTCTCGTCTCCAAGAAGGGGCTGAAGTGCTCCATGCAAGAATACAGCAGCCCCTAGGTAATGCTCTGCTGCATAGTTGACTTAACAGGCAAAACTCAGCAGCTCAAAATCCACCGTGTGTAACGGCCGGCAATGCAGGCAGATTAGCTGCCACACTTGCCCATAAGGCATCACTGAGTGACCCCACTTGTATGACAGATGGTGAATCAGGTAGACTTTGCCCACTGCCACTTTGGGCACTATACTGGGGGGGCGCTGAGAGAGCAGAGGTAGGGGATGATGGGAAGGGGCGAATAACCCTGCCCAACTGTATGTCTTCATCAATTGTCCCCTGGACCAGTGCGTCCATAGGATCCGGAAAACCGCATAATAAAGAAAAACCACATCATAAAATGAGTCCCCCCATAACTGGGCAGTCTGCAAGCAAGGTCCATAGCCCTTGAGCGTAGCTGGGAAGGGACACTTTTTCCGAGCAGCCTCTGCTGGGGGCTGCCCTGGCCCCACATATCCTTCTGGCTTGTTGTTGTGCCTTTAATAGCAGGTTCGTATTCAGCAGTTATTAGATGGCATGGAGTTAAGCAATGTCATCTTCTAATGTCTGCAGATCAAATGACCCTTAAAGGCACAGGACTAGAGGCCTGTAAAAAGGTGGGCACCTTATCTACAGACCAGTTTGTAAACTAGCTAAAGTGAAGATGCAAGCAAATGTGCAGCCTGCACGTGATTAATTCCATTATGTTTAAATAATTTACTCAGAGAAATATGAATTGGACCAATTCTATGCATACTTACTTATGAGAAAATCCCCGAGTGTCTCGTTACTTGTTCCCCTGGAAGGGTGCATGTGATTGCACACATACAGCAGAATCCTATGTGTTTACTCAGAATATCACAGATTAAATGGGTTTTAGGACAGAGGTTTATGGGACTTAACTGATGGAAAGGTTCATATATTTTTACCTGGGTTTGAAGAACGTATTTGGGGGGGGGGGAGAGAAGCTTAACAGTGAAAAAAGGGGGGATGAGTTCCCTTTGCATTTTGGAGTTGAGGTAGTTTTGGAGGTGAGGTTGCAGCACTAACTGGGGTCCCTACAGGCTCCTGCCGCCTCCCTTCTGTCTCCAGCTGCCCCCCACCCTCCTCAAAAAGCCCCTCTCTTTGTAATTACATTGCATTGCTCCAATCCAAATGGCCGCTACGTTATGACAGAGCATCTTTCTAGGTTATTCTGCAAAAGAAGTGGCGGCCACAGGCAGCAGGAGGCTGAAATTTAAAGGAGGATTAAATTTAAAAGAGGATTAGACAAATTCATGGAGGACAGGGCTATCAATGGCTACTAGCCATGATGTCTGTGCTCTGCCACCCTAGTCAGAGGCAGTATGCTTCTGAAAACCAGCTGCCGGAAGCCTCAGGAGAGGAGAGTGTTCCTGCACTCGGGTCCTGCTTGCGGGCTTCCCCCAGGCACCTGGTTGGCCACTGTGAGAACAGGATGCTGGACTAGATGGGCCACTGGCCTGATCCAGCAGGTTCTTCTTATGTTCTTAACCCATGGCTGCTAAGCTCTGGAGGAAACCAGGTTAGGGAAGGCTGACTTATAATCATAAGATCACCTAGCTTTTCATTTTCGTAAACTGTTGTGATACCTCAGTTTGGTTCTTCAGCTGAATCCCTTTTTAAACAGTATTGTCACCCATTGTATCACATTGATTCACCATTCTGTGCAGTGAATTAAATAGGAATTAAATGATTGACAACAAAAATAAGCAGCTGTTTTTTAAACAAAAACACTCAACTAAATTGTACTGAATGGTTTTGATGTTCAAACAAAAAATCAACCACCTGAATTCCCAATATCCAAGGATCTGCAGTTCTGACTCATTTAAACTTCAGATGCATTTTCCATCTCCACTGTATATTAACATATCCTCCTGTTAGGATACTTTGAAAAACATGGATTAAATGCTAGCTTGCTCTTTATAATTCCATGGGTAGATCAGGATAATGAAGCAGCTGCCTTTTTATGAACAGCCACAGAGAATCAACAGGACTAATCAAGTAGTTTGGGGGCCAAAATCTTTATTAACCTCGTTGCCATGCTTGAAATTCTCACTGATGCACAGGATGGTGCTTTCAAGATAAACCAAGGAGCCAACCAAGTAATTAAAAAGAAGCTGGTAAATGTCCCTGGCTGGCACTCATTGCCTGATTAACAATCAAACAACAAAGCACTAGTTTAGATCTTATTTTACCGAGTGCAAGGGCTGAAAAGGACCTCTTGATGGTAACTGGGAAGATAAACCAAGAAGCCAACCAAGTAATTAAAAAGAAGCTGGTAAAGGTCCCTGGCAGGCACTCATTGCATGATTAAAAATCAAACAACAAAGCACTAGTTTAGATCTTATTCTACCGAGTGCAACTGAGAAGAATAGCATAAGCAGGCTGATCCTTTCTATGCTACTTAGAAGTAATTCTCCCTGTATTCAGTGGGCCTTATTTATTCTCTAAGTGTGCTTAGGAATGCAACCATAAATCTTCCTTACACCACCTCGCCGCAGCTGAAAGTCCTCCCACGCCTCACCGCCGCTGGAAGTCCTCACGTGTCTCATCGCAGCCGCAAGGCTGGCCCATCGCGGCCATGGCCTTCAGCCGCCCCGCCTCCTTCCTGTGTGTCACGATGGCGCACCGGCGCGCCGCGTGCACGCCCGATGGTGGCCTGAGCTTCGGCTGTGGCCACAAACTCGCCGCTTTGCCCGGAAGTACCGGGCACGGAACGGGACTGGAAGCGTTCCATATACATCCCAATTCCAAAGAAAGGGGATCCCAGGTAATGCAGTAATTATTGAACTATTGCCTTAATATCCCATGCAAGTAAAGTAATGCTCAAGATTCTACAACAGAGGCTCTTGCCATATATGGAGCGAGAAATGCCAGATGTCCAAGCTGGATTTAGAAAGGGAAGAGGCACCAGAGATCACATCGCAAACATACGTTGGATAATGGAACGGACCAAGGAATTTCAGAAGAAAATCAACCTGTGCTTTATAGATTACAGCAAAGCCTTTGACTGTGTAGATCATGAAAAACTATGGAATGCTTTAAAAGAAATGGGGGTGCCACAGCATCTGATTGTCCTGATGCGCAACCTATACTCTGCACAAGAGGCTACTATAAGGACAGAATATGGAGAAACTGATTGGTTCCCCATCAGAAAGGGTGTGAGACAGGGGTGTATTTTATCACCCTATTTATTTAATCTATACGCAGAACATATATATGGAAAGCAGGATTGGACCAAGAAGAAGGAGGTGTGAAAACTGGAGGGAGAAATATCAATAATTTAAGATATGCAGACGACACCATACTACTAGCAGAAACCAGTAATGATTTGAAACGAATGCTGATGAAAGTTAAAGAGGAAAGCACGAAAGCAGGACTACAGCTGAACGTCAAAAAGACTAAATTAATGACAACAGAAGATTTATGTAACTTTACAGTTGACAATGAAGACATTGAATTTGTCAAGGATTATCAATATCTTGGCACAATCATTAACCAAAATGGAGACAATAGTCAAGAAATCAGAAGAAGGCTAGGACTGGGGAGGGCAGCTGTGAGAGAACTAGAAAAGGTCCCCAAATGTAAAGATGTATCACTGAACACTAAAGTCAGGATCATTCAGACCATGGTATTTCCGATCTCTATGTATGGATGTGAAAGTTGGACAGTGAAAAAAGCAGATAAGAGAAAAATCGATGCGTTTGAAATGTGGTGGTGGAGAAGAGCTTTGCGGATACCATGGACTGCAAAAAAGACAAATAATTGGGTGTTAGAACAAATTAAACCAGAACTATCACTAGAAGCTAAAATGATGAAACTGAGGTTATCATACTTTGGACACATCATGAGGAGACATGATTCACTAGAAAAGACAATAATGCTGGGAAAAACAGAAGGGAGTAGAAAAAGAGGAAGGCCAAACAAGAGATGGATTGATTCCATAAAGGAAGCCACAGATCTGAACTTACAAGATCTGAACAGGGTGGTTCATGACAGATGCTCTTGGAGGTCACTGATTCATAGGGTCGCCATAAGTCGTAGTCGACTTGGAGGCACATAACAACAACAACAAATATACTACCTATGGTGGGCATAGCCATCATGGTGGCCTTCAGATGTTGTTGGGCTCCAGCCCCCATCAGCCTCAGCCAGCATAGCCAGTAGTCAGGAGTGATGGACGTGGTAGTCCAGCAACATGACAAGGGCATCATATTGGCTTCCTCTGACCTATGATATAATCTATGGCAGTGTAGCTAGAGAACGTACCAATGAAGGTTGAGCGTTCAGAAGTTACTTACCATCACTATAAAAATTGTGATATTTTTCTATTTAGTAAGATAACTGCTCATGATGATTTCTGCCACTGTGCCAATTTGGCATGGATGTGTAAGTGAATAATTTTTTATTTGTTTTTTGTAAGTTGTTTGCTATTCATTTAAAAACTTTCTTTAAATAGTTGTTCTGACTGGAAGCAAATTACAAAGTTATTGTTTGCTTGTGATCTAGCTAAATCAGGGTTCTCTCTGCACCTGAAGTTTCAGACCCAGAGTATACGTCTGTCAGACCTACATAGAAAAGCTCAGCTATGGAGAGGAATAGTCAGTATCACTTTGATTGAAGGTCGTGAACTCAAGGCCATGGATCCAAACGGATTCAGTGATCCATATGTGAAATTCCGGCTGGGACATCAGAAGTACAAGAGTAAGGTAACTTCTTTTAACTTTTTTCCCAAATAGTGGTGAGTTTTACATGTACCCATAGCTTTTGTGTGTTGAACACAGTCACTGAAGAAATCTTCATATTGTTAAACAGAAGTCTTGCACAGTGCAAATATTCTTGTTCAATCAAATATGTTGTAAATGTAGGCCTGAATCCAAATACTAGTTATGCCACGGCGTAGGGCAAGCATAGCCAACATGGTACTCTCCAGACATTGTGGACTACAACTCTTATCATCTCTGACCATTGGCTATGCTGGTTCAGGCTGATGGGAATTGAAGTACAAAAGATCTGAAGGGGCCACAATGGCCCTAGGGTTTTATATGTCTGATGAGAATTGTGACTTTTTCTGTTTTAAACAGCAGGCAGTCATGGCCCTATGCAGTATGTCATACTTCTGTTGAAACTCCTTTGAGTTTCAAAAATGATTTGCCATGGGTATGGTGCTGCAGTTCAAGAACCACAATCCAGAATGGCTTAGCTGTATGATTCTTGGACTGAGCCCCTAGTTCTAAAAGAAACATTTGTATATAAGAATGCTGGTCAGGATCCAATATATTACCAAGCTCTTTGAGGTCTTTTCAGAAGCAGGTGAAGAAATTACCATTCCATGAGGCTTTGGGGGGATAGATGGGGGTTGGGGCATCTTTTTATTTTTATGAAACATTTCTATTTTAAAAAAGGCTTTATTTTTGTGTATAAGCACTCTTTTGTTGAAAGGCAGTTTATAAATCCTGCAAACAAATCCTATGCTGAGCAAAGGAAATCCATTGTCATAGATAAATCAAATAGAAAAAGGTACAGCAGTTACATTTTACCTATATTTTTCATGCAGGGGGAAAAACATGCTTAAGTTAATGCCTTTTAAAAGACTGGGCAAGAAACAAGCTCATTAAACCAACTTTCATTCTCCTACATATGGTAAAAAGAACTGGGATAGTCTGTAACTCATCATTTTATCCTGTTGCCTTTTTAGATAGCTTTATTGAATTTCTATCCCCAAGAATGTCAATCTCTTAGTTTACTTTTAAGGTAATATTTAGGAAACCTGGAATAATTCAGGTTATCCAGAAAAGGACGACGTCTCATCTTCAGTGCACCTTACTTTTGAAATAAGCATTTCAGAATGACTTATGAAGTGGTTTGTTTGCTGAACCTCTTTCCTAGCTATACCAAAGGAGTATTCTGCTGTTCCAGGATGTCCACATTTTTACAACTGTCCTTACTTTTTCCAGATTATGCCAAAAACTTTGAATCCTCAGTGGAGAGAACAATTTGACTTGCATCTCTATGAGGAACGAGGTGGAATCATTGATATTACAGTGTGGGACAAAGATGCTGGCAAAAAGGATGATTTTATTGGCAGGTTTGTCTGATTACAAACAACTTGTATTCTGGGAATGAGAGATGATGAAGAGAATGTTCTCAATTTTTATATGAGATAATATTTCATGTAAATTCTTGCTATTTTTTTTTTTTAAAAAGGCCGAGGTACCCTGAAAATTACACATAGTTGACTTACTTCAGTTTTTGTGTGGGAACATTTTCCTTGACCAGTAGGTGGCAGATCATACAAACTGAAAGATGTCCTTTTTCAAAATTGTGTTACAAAAGAATCAAGATGCAGGAAGTTCCATTGACAACTTTTTTTAAAGGGAAAGCAAACAAATAACTGGCTATTCTTTGTAATAAAAGCATTTTGTCATTATGAATATTAATATACTTGAGTGAAATTGTTCAAAGCAGTCGGGTCAGTGTTTCTGAATTGTGTGAATGAGCATATTTCAAGAGACTGATAAATCTGAGTCACTATTCTCAAAGTTTTCATTTTGGTTGAGTGGCAAGTCCTTCCTGTTTTGCATCCATTGACAATAGAAGATCTTAGAGAAATGGGTTTCCAGGATAGTATACTTATTTGGGAACTTCAAATTCAAAAGTTCAGTTATACCACTAAATGACATAGTATATTTTTAAAAGTGTGTTGTGGGTGATTGGCTGCGTTCAGATGTAATGCTAATCCACTGTTTGTGTTAACAGTGGTTCGTTGGAACAAACCAGAATCTGGCTCGCAGATGAGCAAAGAAAGCTATGGTTTGTTTAAACTAATGTTGGTTTGTTTCTCCCCTCACCTTCTGAATACCCAACTGGCTTTGCAGTGGTTGAGAGCTGGCACAGCCTCACATTGTTTATTTATTTATTTATTATTTATTTATTTTTAAAACTTACATACCACCCGACTAGCAATAGCTCTCTGGGCTGTGAACATAAATACAATAAAATACAGGAAAATTCAAAAGCATCACAATCTAAAATCAAATTTCACAATCTAAAAACTGCATAACTAAGATCAAATTACAAACATTACCATCATTAACAAAAAATTAAAATGCCTCGGAGAAGAGAAAGGTTTTAACTTGGCACCAAAAGGATGATAGGGTCGGCGCCAAGTGCACCTCCTCGGGGAGACTATTCCATAGTTCGGGGGCCACCACTGAGAAGGCCCTTGATCTTGTCACCACCCTCCAGACCTCCCTATGGGTCGGGACCCAGAGGAGGGCCTTCGTAGCAGACCATAGTGTACGAGCCAGTTCATAACGGGAGAGGCGTTCCGACAGATATCGTGGTCCCGTGCCGTATAAGGCTTTGTAGGTTAATACCAACACTTTGAATCTGGCCCGGAAGCATATTGGAAGCCAGTGCAAGCGGGCCAGAACAGGTGTTATATGGTCCGATCGCTTCGTTCTTGTTAGCAGTCTGGCCGCCGCATTTTGCACCAGCTGTAGCTTCCAAACCGTCTTCAGAGGTAGCCCTACGTAGAGCGCATTACAGTAATCCAAACGTGAGGTTACCAGAGCATGTACTACTGATGTAAGATCCTCCTTAGTCAGGTAGGGACGTAGCTGGGCTACCAACCGAAGTTGGTAGAACGCATTCCGTGCCACCGAGGCTACATGAGCCTCAAGTGACAGGGAAGAGTCTAGAACAACTCCCAGTCTACGAACCTGTTCCTTTAGGGGGAGTGTAACCCCGTCCAGGACAGGATATGTATCCACCATCTGATTGGAGAAACCATCCACCAACAGCATCTCAGTCTTATCAGGATTGAGTCTCAGTTTGTTAGTTCTCATCCAGTCATCCATTGTTGCCAGTTTTCTTACGATTACCATTGGCAGGCTGCATAAACGGGACGGGGGATGTAAATGCTCTTCTCTGAGACTTTCATCGTTCTTTTCCCAACATGAAGCTTCCCTCCTTTCCCCCATTCCTAGACAGAGGCCTGCCACCATTATTTTTTAATTCTTTCCCCCTGAACAAAAGAATCTCTTGCTGCAAAACTTCTGCCTATAGTGCCTTGGGCTTTTAATTTAGCCCAGGGATTTGTGAAACTTCTCCTTTGGTCATCCACCCATCTGTACAAGCGCTGGTGAATGTCCCCATGCCCCCATCTTTGGTGACTCCTGGCCTCCAGCCAAGCATACCAGGGGATGTTTAGGGTTTTTTTGCCATTTATTTCTATCCTAACACCCAGCAAACCCAGGCAGCTCTTTCCCCATTTCTACCTCCAGAGAGCATCTCTAACCTGTGAGTTAGCACCCTACTACCCAGTTGTAAGCCATGTGAAATTAATTGTTTCCACATACACCAGCCTCTACAGCACACCTGAATACAATTGACATCTGCATCCAAGTTCCTGAGGACCAGGCCCTGACTTCCAATCCTCTTAGAACCTTCCCTTGACATCTGTACCCAGTTGTGAACCCTCATCTCAACTTTAACTAGCTGAATGCACTATCTACAGGCAGCCTGGCTGTACTGTAGCAGTAGTTCAAGTTCTTCTCTTGTTTGTGGCCATCCCTGGAGAATGATATGGTACTATGAATCAGGTCTGCAAGATGAAAATCTGGTCTGCAAGGATGACTAGCCATCCTTGGAACATCTTTGATCAGCAGCCCAACCCTGAGAAGAAGATATCTGCCACTAGTTTGTCAACCAGGAGACCTAGCTTTGCCTGGAGATGTCAGTGTACACACTCATGAACCTGCTCTTGGCATTTTCTACTACCTGCAATACCATCCTGTAGAAGCATTTTCTCTTGTATTACTCTGTGGTGTGGGTCTCTCTCTCTCGCTCTCTCTTTCTCTCTCTTTCGCTCGCTCTCTCTCTCTCTCTCTCTCTCGCTCTCTCGCTCTCTCGCTCTCTCTCGCTCTCGCTCTCGCTCTGTGCACACACACAGGGCCACCTCAGTTCATGGAAACCCTAGATTTCTTCCCTCTCATTCCTGCTTCAGGTAAACCCTCCAAATACAGCTTGTTGATAACACTGGCCATGTCTCTGAAGTTTCACAGTCTGAAGGTGATACTGAGAGGCAAGTAAACTATGTTCGTTTGAGGGTCAACATGAATCTCTCCCTCCCCTTTGTTGCTGGTTGCTAAATTAGTTAAGCAGCACAGGAGAGAGTAACAGTGGTCTGAAATGCAAGTGTGCCAGCATGTGTGTGCGTTTACCTAAGAAAGCAAGCTTTTACCCTGCATCAGCATCACTGAGACATGAAACTTAGTAAAACAAGAAAAGCTACTTTATTTATAGAAATACATAGTAGATAGAAAGGCATACCTAGTTCTAACTAACTAACTAAGTTGGTGCAACGCCCAGATGTGGGAGTTGACCTCATGGCTAGGAGAGAGAGCAGAGACATAGGGTGTCTCCTCTGTCCCGGAAAGTCAGAGAAGAAAAGTAGAAAGGGCAGAAGGAGGAGGGGCAAATAAGCTTCCCTAAAGACGTATCAGTCTAGGTGATGGAAGTAAGTAAGTCAGAGCATCACAGGTAAACAAGTCTATCCATCTGGAGGACCCTAACTCTATCTCCATTCTGGAACATAAACAAAAGAACAAAACAGGAGTTGCTCTTGCCCCACTTCCAACACCCCTTCTCAATGAGTGTTTGGTTCATCTTATCTCACAGCTTGCAATGTCTGACTTTGCCCAATGCCTTTGTGAAAGCATCTGCAGTCATGTCTTCGGTTGGACAAAACTCCATCTTGAGTAGTCCTCTGTGGTAGGTATCTCTAATGAAATGGTGCTTCATGTCTATGTGCTTGGTGCGTGAACTCACCCCTTCTGACTCCATGAGTCTGATGCATCCTTGGTTGTCCTCATGCATCACAACAGGCCCAGGTATAGAGATGCCTAAATCTTTGAACAGTTCAAGCAGCCACATCAACTGTCTGCTTGCTTCAGAAGCTGACACATACTGTCAGCTCTACACTGCGTCAGCAGTGCCGGTGGGGGGCTGGAAATTCCTGGGTGGTTGCCAGGGAAGCCAAGTCCTTAGCCGGCAGTCTGGCCATAAATCTGCCAGGTCTAGAAGGAGGGGATCTGATAAGGGCCAGGCCTGTCCGAAGCGTACTTGCCGAGTCAGGAGTCCAGAAGCGAGGTCAGTAGAGGTCCGGGATCAAGTGCCAAGGGGTCAGTCCAAAAGAGGTTGCACGGAAACTAGGAACACACAAGCCACGCCTGACATTGCAGTCAGCAACAAGCTGCAGCCAAGGTGTGCCTTATAAAGAGCAGGTTGGACAGCAGGTGTGAGCCCTCAGCGTTTGGGCCTTGAGGAGACAGGCCTGCCTCTCTTCTGCCTGACCTTCTGCTGTCTACGTTCTGCAGGTGAGGGGGGAGTATCCTGTGCACTGTCTGTGTCTGGCTGCAGGGCCTCTGCTGTATCTGGGGTGCTCTGCAGCTGAGGGGGAGAAGGAGCTGGATTCTCAGGAGGCTCCTCCGTGTCTCCTTCTGAGTCTGCTGCTCCTGGGTCTGCTGCTGTTACTCCCGAGTCATCCTCATCTGAGGAGTCCTCTGACGGGGCCATGACACATACTCTGCTTCTGTGGAAGAGAGTGCTATAGTCTCTTGCTTCTTGCTTGCCCAGCTGATAACTGAATTTCCATAGTAGAAGACGTTTCCACTTGTGGATTTTCAATCTGTAGTGTCTTCAGCCCAATCAGTACCTGCATATCCCACTAGTTTGGGATCTCGGGTAGCTGCTAACTTCAGTTTCATGGTTGCAATGCCCTTTAGATATCTCACCGCTCTCTTTATTGCTTCCCAGTCCTTTTTGGTTGGCTAGCTGGTTTTTCTGCACAAGTATCCCGCTGCTTCCGCCACATCTGGCCTGCTAACAGTGCTGATATACAGAAGTGTTCTGATGGCTTGTCTGTAGCTCTCATGGTCTTCCCATGGTTGTTTGTTCTGGTCCGGTTTCAGGTATCCTACTTCCATTGAAGTAGGTGCTGGATGTGCATGCTTCAGTCCTAGACTCTCGAGAAGGTCTTGGATATTTTGTTTTTGATTAAGCAAGAAGGATCCATCATCTTCTCTTTCAATTTGTATTCCAAGGTAGTGAGTGACATCACCCAGGCACTTCACTTCAACCTCCTTGTTGAGATGATTTACTAGCTGTTGCTTGTCCATTGGGTCTTGATAAGCCAACAGTAGATCATCAACATAAATCAGTAAGCAAGTCCATCTATTGTTCTTGAATCTGCTGTACAAGCATGGCTCTGCTCTGCCTTGTACAAAGCCTTCCTTCAAGAGCATTTTGCTCAGTTTCTCATTCCAGGCTCTGGGAGCCTGTTTAAGTCCATAGATGGATTTTGAAGTTTACACACTAGGGTTTCCTTTCCTGGAACTTCAAACCCTGGTGGTTGCTGCATGTAGATTTCTTCTTCTATTTCTCCATGCAAGAATGCTGTTTTATATCCATGTGCTCCACCTGCATTTTCTTGTTGGTAGCAACACTCAGAAGAGTTCTGATAGTTGTGTATTTGACTACAGGAGCAAATGTTTCATGGTAGTCTTGTCCATATTTTTGAGAGTATCCTTTGGCTACTAGTCTTGCCTTGTGTCTCTCAACATTTCCTTCAGCATCTGACTTCTTTTTGAATACCCACTTGCAGCCTACAGCTTTCTTTCCTTGAGGAAGCTTGGTCAGTGTCCAAGTTTTATTTTGTAGCACTTATTAAATTGTCTTTAAAATCTGGAACATAAAGACAGTCCTTAAGTTCAAGCTGTCTTTCGCCATCTGGCATTTTGCACAGCAATTCTATTGTACCAATTCCTTCACAAAAGAATATTTGTCCAGACGCTGTCGGTATTTTTTGCTTGTGACTTTTAAAACTTTTAAACAGGTTTTTATCAATTACAAGATGTGAGGTGGATCCTGAATCAATTAAAAACCTGCTTTTGCAATCATCCTTCCTCTCACCAGACACATAGTAACTTGAAGCCTTTGTTTTTGGCTTTTCAGTTTGCCTAAGGGCATCCCTCACTTCAGCTTGCCTTTGCTTAAAGTCAGGCCTTGCTGTTGTCTGCCACCTATTGCATTCACTTTGAAGATGTTTTGGAGAGCCACATTTAAAACAGAACTTCCGTCTGTGTTTGTCTGTGCCCTTTTGTGGATTCGGGCGATGACTCATGTCACCATCCTTTGTTGGTTTGTTTCTCCCCATAGTAAAGTTTGCTTGCTCTGACACAGTCTCCAGTTCCTGTCTTTCTCTAAAATCCTGGTCTTTTAAATATGATATAATCTGACTCATGTTTT
Organism: Rhineura floridana; assembly: GCF_030035675.1. NCBI lineage: Eukaryota > Metazoa > Chordata > Lepidosauria > Squamata > Rhineuridae > Rhineura > Rhineura floridana. Next base: position 62,327,393 of record NC_084480.1, on the reverse strand, counting down.
GGTCAGAATTTTCTAACACATAGCAAATTAATTTATGATCATTATTGAGAGAGCTCAGAAGCAGTGCCTTTTTCATATCATCATCTAGATCCTTCCCACATCTTTCAATTTTAGCAAGTAGCCTTGTAAAAATTTCTATGTGTTTACTCAGGCTGCCTCTCTCAGCAGTCTCCTTCAGAGAAAATAACTCCTTGTAAAGGTACATCATGTGGTTCTTTGTTTTCTCATTATATATTCCTTCTAGTCTGTCCCACATTTGCTTTACACTGTTACATCCTACGCAAACATTTAGTGCCTCATCTGATAGTGCAGAAATAAGCAGAGACTTCACTTTTGCATGCTTACATCTCCATGATGCTGTGGCAGTCTCATCCTCCACCGAGGGTTCAGGATCAGTCAGAATTCCATTCAAAACTTCTCCTTCCAGTAGGGCTGTGAACCTTAAATTCCATAATCCATAGTTGTCCTTTTCAAGCTTTGGAACGCGTCTCTCAGACATTGATTATTCAGCCATCCTTTCCTATCTTTTGTTCTGCTTTTCCTTTTAACTTAAAGTCTCCTTTGTAAATTACACAGCGCTTAGCCTTTTTATATAAGTTCAGGCCACAACTTGCAAATCAACTTAGTTTGCTGGGCCCGTAACCCTTGTTGCTGGTTGCTAAATTAGTTAAGCAGCACAGCAGAGAGTAACAGCGGTTAGAAATGTGAGTGTGCCAGCGTGTGTGCGCGTTTACCTAAGAAAGCAGGCTTTTACCCTGCATCAGCATCACTGAGACTTGAGACTTAGTAAAACAAGAAAAGCTACTTTATTTATAGAAATACATAGTAGATAGAAAGGCATACCTAGTTCTAACTAACTAACTAAGTTGGAGGTCCAACGCCCAGATGTGGGAGTTGACCTCATGGCTAGGAGAGAGACAGCAGAGACAAAGGGTGTCTCCTCTCTCCCAGACAGTCGGAGAAGAAAAGCAGAAAGGGCAGAAGGAGGAGGGGCAGATAAGCTTCCCTAAAGACATATCAGTCTAGGCGATGGAAGGAAGTCGGAACATCACAGGTAAAGGTAAACAAGCCTATCCATCTGGAGGACCCTAACTCTATCTCCCTTCCGGAACATAAAAGAACAAAACAGGAGTTTCTCTTGCCCCACTTCCAACACCCTTGACCACTCTGTGGACCTTGTGTGGCACATCCCTCTGTCTTGCCTCTGTAAGGATGGAGTGATTTCCTCTGTCAGTTCTCACTTCCTCTAGAAGGATGATTTTAAGGAGGCTAATGCAGGGGTGGGTTGATCTGGGTTGATATCTGTCTTGGTACAGGTGTGTTGTTAAGGATAAGCTTGATGAGATGTTCCAAGAATGGTTAATGAAGTCTGCCTAGCCTGCATTGGAGCCATCTGTCTTAGCTGTTGACCCTTTTTGGAACTTTGCAGCTGCTGCCTGCAGTATACCTCGTTGTGACTTTTGTCAAGGAGAATGGTAGCTAGGAACATCCTTGCATGTTTTAGAGTAATATTTTTTCACAGCAATGGTGAGCTGAACTACTTAACCCCTCAGGGCCATTTCTTTGGGAAGCCAGTTAAATACTGTCTTATTGTGATATGTATTCTGGAGTTCCTTTTTCAGCTCTGGACTGAGCTCTATTTCTTCCTTCAAAATTGCTAACACAGTTTTAAAACTGCTAACAGAGCTAAACATATGTGTGCTTTATGGTCTGAGAACCATCTATTTTAGATTTTACATGTTAAGAGTGTTTATCTCCCTTCCAAGTGAACACAAAAAGATCACAGGGTGTGTGTGATTTTCTTTTGGGCACTCTTCCATACAATTGCTGTTGACAATTTCCAAGCCTGGGGTCCAGCATGATTGCCTTGAGGGAACAATAAGGTTTGGCCTGCTGGGCTTCACAGGCTTTCCAAGGTCACTCTGGTCAGTGGAGTACCAAGGAAGTGCAAGTGACCTTTACAGAAACAAACCTACAAAAAAAACTTAATTATGGTAGAGACCAGTACTGTACTTCCTCTAGGGGAGGTTTTTGTGAAATTGTTTCAGTTCAGCAATTGGGATAGGTTGTAGGAGCAATGTTGTACTCTCAACAGGTATTCCTGGATAGTAGAATCACACATACTTAGAGATATGAAAGCCTGGAAAAAACCCAGGAACATTTGGAAAAGTGCTTCTGAATGTTTGTTTTTCCTGAAAAACTGGGGGAAGGGAACCCACATTTTTCCTGAAATTTTCCAGAGAGCAGGGGCTTCACATCTCTACACATACTTAATTTTGTTTTACTCTCCACAAGCCTGCTGTGGAGCTAGGCAGGGAGCCTGGAGAGGGAGAGCTTACCAGCAAGAAGGTAGGCAAGAAAAGAGTGGGGAGGGAGGCTTAGGTCTGTAAAAGTTGTTTTCTAACTGCTGCTTCCTTGAATGTCTGTAGCCAGATGGGTGGCTGTATGGAATGATGAAACACTAGGATTAAACCATGATAGCAGCACCATATGGTTTGTCATTACATACGGTCCTGCTATCCTGGCTTAACACAAGTCAAGATTCACAAGTAAATTTAATCCATGGTTTCAGGTTATGGTTTGTTGGCTGCAAATAAACCATAGTTAGTTGTCCAGGGCAGGTTCAGACATACAAACCATAACTATGCTAAAGAAACAATGCTTTCACATTGTGCACAAATGCAGCCATTGTGCATGGACATGGACTGAAGGCACATGAGGCTGAAGCTAAGCCAAGTCTGGGTCTGGTCAAGGCCTGATAGGAGACTATCTGGGAACCTGCTTAAAACCTTTTTGTTTAGGCAGGCCTATTCAGACATATGGATGTTGATCTGTTAGTAGCTGTTTTGTTTTAAATATTTAATTACTTGTTTTTAACTGTTTTATTGATAATTTTAATGTTTTTTGTAAATTACTTAGATATCTACATTTAAGTGGTATATACATTTTGATACAATAAATAAAGCAGTATATACCTTGGGTTCTATGATGAAAGAAAGATGGGATATAAATATAAGAAATAAAAACACCTAAGCATGATTGAAAACAAATCCTCATGAACAGAATTCCCAACTGGTTGTTCCTTGTTTCATACTGTTATCTATTGAGTCTGAACCCAGACTAAAATGAGTCTAGATAATCAGCATATTTTAAGAGCTCAGACTGCTGCACTGTAAACACCCTCTCAATACTATTTTCCCAAAATGAGATATATCAGCAACCAAACAGTAGTTATTCAGAACCTCTGTGTGAGCTTTTTGAGGAGCGCACACTCCTCACATAATGACAGATTCACCACACTGTGGATTTACCCTTCCTTGGGCTAGCTCACAGCCTTGGTGGACAAGGATTGAAAGGGCATATGGTTAGCTGGACAGCTGCAAGCACTTTGTCTGCAATCTCAGGCTTCAAAAGCTGGAATTGAGCCAATACTACTATCAGGTTTTTTTAATCTGTGAATAATGTGAAAGTAGTGGCTGTTTTTATATTCTTTTCAAAACTTGACTATTTTGAAGCAACCGGATGAGCATAAAGAGTCTGTTAAGATTGTCCCATCCCTCCTTGTGTGGTTAATCCATTTTAATAGTCAAAGGTCTATTTTAAAAAGTAGGAGTTGGAATTTCATCTTTCAAAATACATTTTCTAGAATGTATATGTATTGTTAAAGCTCGGGAACAGCCTGCCTATTTGCCATGAACTTGATTTTCATGCTGTAGTTAAGGTCAGTCTTGACTGCTCATTATGCATTGGAGAACAGCTTTAACTGTTACTCTGACAGTGTTTCTTCCTAGGTATGTTGAATTCTCAGGTGTTTTGCAGACTGCTTTCCTATCCACTACCTCGTGCAATTTATAAGTATTCCTGTAGTCTCAAGAATTTCAGAGAGAATCTCCATTCCCATTCAGCCACAGCTATATGAGACGTACCTCCCTAATCCTAGCAGTGATGGCTGTGACTGATCCAGTGGGGCTAGAGAGGGTTCTGCCTGTGTTGCACAAAGGTTCATATTTCTTTTGCAGAAAGAAAGCACTGGGATCACTGGCTGCAAGCAGGTCTAGGTCCTGGCTCTAGCACAATGAATAAATGGTGCTGAAGTGGTGCCTATAACCCATATCTTATGCCTCGAAAAGCAGAGCACCAGGCTGCAGTATGAGACTGTTGAATATATTCCACTGTTAATAGTACATTTAATGAGAGACTACAAACTTATTTATATATTTAATTCCAAGTATTCATGGACTTCTGGTGACTGCGGCACACTTGAATAGCTCTCCAGAGAGAGAAACCTTTCAAAGACATTAAAAATATATATCTGGGAGAAAAGAAGAGGTAACCCTTTCCCCTGAAGACACAGTCCTTTTCTGTAAGTAAGGAGAGATCTCTCCCACCCTACCACCCCAGATCTAGGGCACTTGGACATGCCTGAAGTTTGTTGTAAGGTTCAGAAGAAGCTTTAGTCTACTTAGTGTACAAATGGGCTGAAAGTAATTATGATTTTCCTGACTCATGTACAATGTGGAGCTTTCCAAAATGTGCACTGATTTTATTTCCAAGTTCAGGTAATGTTAGAGAGCTTTTAAAGTGCATTAGGTGTGGCTGGCCCAAAAGGGCAAAATGGGAGTGACGCACTTTCACCAGCCAGTCACCCTCTGCAGTCCCCCCCTTCATCACAGTGCTTGAGCCCACTCTTCCTGTATCCAGACATCAATCCAGGCCTTGCACAGTCTCACTTGATTCAGATGTAACAGAGAAATTGAGGTGGATATTACAGATGACACCATGCTCCAAATCCACAAATGTCCACTCCCAATGGCTTTATATGAATGTTAAATAGCATTGGGGACAAGATGCTTTCTTGCAGCACTCCACAGTATAACTTCCAGGGGGTAAAAAAACGGTAATCTGATGTTATTTTCTGAGACTAGCCCAATAGGTGGGAGCAGAACTACTGTAAAACCGTGCCTCCAACTCCCAGTTGGAGATGGTTCAGGAGGAACATGTGGTTGATGGTGTGAAAAGCCACTGAGAGATCAATCAAGAGTAACAGGATTGCACTCCCTCTCCCTCTTCCAACTCCCAATTGGAACTCTCCCCCTGAACAGAGAAGGATGGGGGCCAAGTTATATCAATATTGGGCGGCAGGCGCTGGACTGATACTAAGGGCAAACTACGTCAATCCAGAAGAACAGGGGATAGATGCGTAATACCCATCCCCTGTTCTGGGTCGGCCCAAAACCAGAAGTTAACTGGGGGACGCAGGATTCCTACCGACCTTCGATTGCTGCTATGTAATGCCAGGTCTGTGACACAAAAAACATCTGTCATCCATGATATGATACTGGATGAGTGCGCAGACCTGGTATGTATTACGGAGACCTGGCTGGACGAGGCCTCAGCTCCCATTCTTGAGGCCATGTGTCCACCAGGTTTCCGCTATGCGCAGCAACCGAGGGTGGGAAGGCGGGGAGGGGGAGTGGCAGTCATCTATCGGGAGTCCTTGATGTTCACCAGGCCTCCGCTCCCAAGGACCAAGTTTGTTGATTGCATGTACTGGAGGTTGGGCCCGAAGGGCAGTCTGGGGATCCTGCTTGTGTACGGACTCCCTGACCGAGGTGTTGGAGGTGGTCTCGGATGTGCGAACGTTGACCCCAGAACTGTTAGTACTGGGGGATTTTAACGTACACGCTGAGACCACTCTCATTGGAGCCCCTTGGGATTTCCTGGAAACCATGGCTTCCTGGGAACTGCACCTTAGTAACACTGAGCCCACCCATGTAGCCGGTCATGTTCTCGACCTTGTATTTGTCCTGGGAGTGGTGGGGAGTGTTCTGAAGTTGGGGGCCATTTCTTTTACCCCCGTGTCATGGTCAGATCACTATCTGGTGAATTTTGACTTCTCGATGCCACACACCCTCCGCAGGGGTAAAGGACCTATTAGAATGGTCCGCCCCAGGCGCCTGATGGATCCGGATGGATTCCTGACTGCGCTGGGGGATTTGGAACCTGCTGAAGGTCGTCCGGTCGAAACCCTGGTGACGGAGTGGAACGAGGGAATCACCAGGGCATTAGACCGGGTGGCTCCGAAACATCCTCTCCCCCTGAACAGAACTCAGACAGCACCATGGTATACACCTCGGTTGCGAAGTCTGAGACAGGAGGTGAGACGACTAGAACGCCGGTGGCGGAAATCCCGCTCTGAAGATGCTCGAACACAGGTTAGAGCAGCAATAGCTGCCTACCAGGTGGCAATAAAGGCAACAAAGAAAGATTTCTTTGCTGCCTCTATTGCATCCGCAGAGTGCTGTCCCAGGAAGCTGTTCCAAGTGGTCCGAAGCCTGGTCGGTCCAGTCGCTCAGGAACCCTTGGAGCATTCAAAGGCTTCCTGTGACAAATTGGCAAGGCACTTTGCCGATAAAGTCGAACATCTGAAGAACTCGATTCCGTACGCTGTGGATGCAGTAGAGGATCCAGAGTTAACCAGTTGCAATCCGGTTCAGTGGGATCGGTTCCGGCCTCTTCCTTCTGAGGATGTGGACAAAGTGCTTTCAACGGTGAAGCCTACCACCTGTCTGATTGATCCTTGCCCATCATGGTTCCTTATGAACTGCAAGGAGAAATTGGGCGAAGGGATCAGGGCGGTGGTAAATTCATCCTTGAAGGAGGGTGTAATGCCACTGGCCCTCAAGGAGGCAATTATAAAACCCATTCTAAAAAAGTCCTCCTTGGATCCCCAAGTTTTGAACAACTTTCACCCCATTTCAAATTTGCCATTTTTGGGCAAGATCATTGAGCGAGTGGTGGCTAACCAGTTGTCAGCACACTTGGATGAAACGGATTATTTAGATCCATACCAATCGGGTTTCAGGACTGGGCATGGTACTGAAACAGCCTTGGTCGCTCTGGTAGATGATATGAGGAGGGCACTAGACAGGGGAGAATCCACCTTTCTTGTCCTCCTGGATCTTTCAGCGGCTTTTGATACCGTCGACCACGGTATCCTGTTAGATCGCCTGGAGGGATTAGGAATAGGAGGCACTGTTTTACAGTGGTTCCGTTCCTTTCTCTCTGACAGGCATCAACAGGTAGCATTGGGAGATGAGGTTTCAGACCCTTGGCCCCTCACTTGTGGAGTACCACAGGGTTCTATCCTCTCTCCCATGCTATTTAACATCTATGTAAAACCGCTGGGAGCTATCATCAGGGGTTTTGGGCTGCGATGTCATCAATATGCTGATGACACACAGCTCTATCTCTCCTTTAAATCTTCACCGGAGTTGGCTGTAGAGACCTTGTCCAAGTGCCTGGAATCCGTGAGTGGGTGGATGGGAAGAAACAGGCTGAAGCTCAATCCTGATAAGACCGAGGTGCTACTTGTGGGTGACAGGGGAAGGTTGGGTGTTGCTGACCTGAATCTTAATGGGGTAAAATTGCCCCTGAAGGATCAGGTCCGCAGCCTCGGGGTTGTTCTTGATTCCAAGCTGTCCATGGAGGCTCAGATTTCGGCAGTGAGCCGGGCAGCTTGGTATCAACTACACGTTATACGGAGGTTGAAACCCTACCTTCCTATTCATCAGCTCCCACTGGTGGTACATGCCCTGGTTACCTCTCGTTTAGACTACTGCAATGCGCTCTACGTGGGGTTACCCTTGAAAACGGTCCGGAAACTACAACTGGTGCAGAATGCGGCGGCACGCCTGCTTACAAACAGCTGCCGCCGTGATCACATCACGCCGGTGTTGTTTCATCTACATTGGCTTCCAGTTGTTTTCCGGGCCCAATTCAAGGTGTTGGTCTTAACCTTTAAATCCCTATACAGTCTCGGCCCAGTTTACCTGAAGGAGCACCTCCAGTACCACCAATTAAGCCGCCTGACCAGATCAGCCACACAGGGCCTTCTCTCCGTCCCACCAACGAAAACAGCTAGGTTGGTGGGGACTAGAGAGAGGGCATTCTCAGTGGCGGCCCCCACTCTCTGGAACTCCCTCCCGTTCGATCTTCGCCATGCCCCTTCCCTAGATACATTTCGCCGAGCCTTAAAAACATGGCTCTTTGGACAGGCCTTTGGGGTCCCCGGGGTGGGCTAATTTCTTTATATTGTTTTAAAATTGTCTATTGATGGCCCTGTACTGCCGCTTTTTAAAATGGTTATTGTTGACTGCGTTGTATTTTATTATGTATTGTATTATTATGTATTGTTGAATTTAATGTTGTATGTCGCCTAGAGTGGTTTCGGCCAGATAGGCGACTCAAAAATTAAATTTATTATTATTATTATTATTATTACTAAAGGTCCAATTGACTGATGCCTATTCCATCCCTAAATTGAGTCTGAATCCACACTAAAATGGGTCTAGATCAGTGGTTCCCAACCTGGGGGCCGCAAAGTAATCCAGCAATCTTTCAGGCATGCCGAGGGCAGGCGTCTACCTATAAAACATGTGGCAGACACTGAAAGAGGCTTAGGCCAGAGTTACCAGGAAGTAGAGGGAATTACTATCACCAACTCCTGCCTCCTCACACTCCCATCTCCTTGCTGCTGCTGACGCTCTTGCTCAGAACGAGAGGATAAGGCTTTTCATGAAACAAATGAAGCAAGGCTGCAAGGAAAGGCTGCTTTCCTCCTTCCTTCCTGGCAGCCATCCTGCCTGCCTGCCTTTCTTGGCTCCTGCTTCACTGCCACCTCCTTTTAAAAATTATTCTTATTTGCAAAGCCGTTCAGATCTCACCTTTGGCCCAGACAGAGCCAAGGAACAGTGAGGAAGCTCAGGATTTGCTTACCCCCCATCTCTGAGGCTAAGTATGTGTGCCTCTTTCTTCCACCTACACTCTGCCCCCCAATCTATTTCTCCAAGACGCTGCAGCAGTTGAGGGCTTCCCCCCTCCCATGTGCCTGAATGCATACATACTTGCAGGTGCTTGCAGGAGGGACAGGTGTGTTTGTGTGTGCTTGCGCGTGCTGATTTGTCTTCTGCTCCCTTGTTCCCCAAGTGCACACTAACAAAGTCATCAGTTCTGATGATCATCCCAAGGCCTAAAAGCACTAACCCCTCTCCTATCCACCCTTTCACAATCTAGCATGCCCACCACTATCACATTGCTCTTTTATTATTATTATTATTATTATTATTAATAATAATTTTTAAAAGCTCAGCAGATTGGCTGAGGCCGGGGTCCACATATAGCAGCTGAAATGTATTTATTTAATTATCATTGCATTTATATCCCACCTTTCCTCCAAGTTGCTTAAGGTGGTGCACATGGTTCCACCTCCTTCCATTTTATCCTTACACCAACCCTGTGAGATAGGTCAGGCTGAGATACTGTGTCTGGTCCAAGGTCACCCAGTGGGCTTCATGGCTGGGTGGGGGTCTGAACCTGGATCTTAGTGCAACACTATAACCCATTGATGTTGGGGGACATGACTGTACATTTTCAGACTGTGGAGGGGGGGAGATACCAATTTGATTGGACCTTTGCATGAAGAAAATAAAGGAATACCTCCCTGTCTGCGGGGAGCTTTTTATGGAAAGGGATATTTGGAGATGTGATTTTGCCACACACCATTTTTTTCAATTAACAGAGACTAAAATTACAATTAGTGGGGGGGTCATGAATTTTTTTGAGCTTACAAAGGGGGTCCCGTACTCATAAAGGTTGGGAAGCACTGGTCTAGATAATCAGCATCCTTCAAGAGCTCAGACAGCTGAACTGTAAACACCCTCTCAAGAATCTTTTCCCAAAAGGAGATATATAAGCAATGAAACAGTAGTTGTTCAGAACCTTTGTGTGAGCTTTCTGAGGAGCGAACACTCCTCGCATAATGACAGATTCACTACACTGTGGACTCACCCTATCAGCCTCCTATGGCTAGCTCACAGCCTTGGTGTACAAGGACTGAAAGGGCATATGGTTGGCTGAACAGCTGCAAGAACCTTGCCCACAACCTCAGGCTGCAAAAGCTGGAATTGAGCCAATAAAAATCAGTTGGACAGTGTATTAGGTGCCTCACTTTGGACCTGCTACAACAACAGCATTCAATAGTCAAGAAGGTGAACGTCTTTATCCTCAAAGTGCCTAGCAAGCATATCACAGCAGGCTTCTGAGGGTTCCAACTTACCATTCACTAGGGTAGGTATTAACAGGACCTGCACCACTAGGAAAGCTCTTCTGGATGGCTTCCTGATGCAGTGGAGGTGGCAAAGTAAGTCCTGTTTGCTGCCTTCACTGCTCGCCATTAGCCAAATCGTGCACAGAGTTATGGAAGGGTTCAGTCACCTTCACAAGCTTCGTGCCATTTGATCTCCAGTTATTGTCTGCTTTGTATCAGTGTTTAAAGCTGTCCAGAGTACTAATGAACAAGTCAGGATTTACAGCACTGGAAACAGTACACAGTAGCCCAACTCATCTTACCACTGCATAGTGAAACTAAGATCTCAACAGAATTGCTAGTTCTGGTTGCTGGAAAATCCTCCAGAGCATTCAGGAATCCATTGAATTCCCTAGGTTTTGGGAGGTGGACCATCCTAAAGGATCCCCCCTCCCGCAGAGGAAGAGAGCTGCCACCCTGAGACCACACCTTATCTGGAACGGAGTTATAACAACCTGCTCTATTCCCAGACCATTGCTTTTCACACACTGAGGCAAAAGCCAAATCAAGGGTATGTCCTGCTCAGTGTGTTGGGTCAATGACAAACTGAGACAATTCCATGGTATTTATGGAGACCATGAAGTCCTAGGTCAGCCCAGATGATGCCCTAATACCCCTGCTCCAATGCAGGGCATAGTGCAGACCCAGTACTAACCACTGGGTGCTCTCTACTCTCACCCATTAGCAACCCAACCCACACTCACACAATACAGATCAATGTAAACCCACACTCAAGCATCCATAAAAAGTTAGAGCGGGGCAACCCACTGCACATGGTCAACTCCAGACGTATCCCCTCTGCCTTTGGCAATATGGAATGGGAAAGATAGCTGGTGTTAGCTGATCCTGGATGTTCCACTTTGTTCGTTAGCCGCATAGCTAATCGGAATGCAGCAGGTCCTGGGGAATAGGAGCCCAGGTGTTTATTATCTGCCTCTCCCTATTCCTGGTACTATGGCTGCAGACACCTACCATTGCTCAGTGTGCTTTGCTCAGGAGCCTATGGCCAGCTCTGCCTTTATTGCCCCTGCCCTTCTGTGAGTCACTGAGCATTAAATAATGTATAGGTTGGTGCATAAACCTACCTTCTGTGATGTTGTGATGATGAGAAATGTAAAAATCCAAAATTGCTTGTCAAAATCTTTCTTTCACCTCCCTATCAAGTCTGGCTTACATCAATCTGGGAGTCCCCAGATCTTTACCTCTTTTCATTGAACCTTTGAGATTATCCCGGTCTTATAGTGCAATGACCCACGCTCTGTCAACTGTCTGAGATGATCTCAGTCCTATAGTGCAATGACCCATGCTCACTTGGTTGATGGTGCTGGCTCCTCCCCCCTTTGTTCAATTGAGGTTTCTCGTATAAAGGTTCGGAATGGAGTCAACCGAAACCCCCTCCTGCACCACTCTCAACCTCTTTCTCAAGCTCCAAAATGGAGAATTTTCAAATTACGTCTCCAACCTCTAACGTGGTACCCACGGAGGATGAAAGGTGATTGAGAGCTAAACGCAGAGGTTACTTGGTTTTATCCATCCCACTGCTAAAACCAAAACTGTGGAAGAAAAGCTTTTCACAATGAATTTAGGAGAAACTGTTAGTTGGACAGATGTTTATTGCAATAGAAACAAAATACTGATGGCCATCAGGAGAGAGTGCCCAGGGCCAGAGAGTGACCACAAAAGGGAAGTCTCTCTGCCTGTGGGACAGTTACACCCAATTTTATAAGCATGGCATACAACGCATCAAGATTACCATATTTGGAAGCAAGGTAAATATTCCCTTAAACGGATATTACACATATCCGGAGATGGGGTCTCCCTAAATTGAGTTAGGGTATCAGGCACAAGTCATAAAAATGTTTAGAGTCATATCCTGATGACTCCTTACTGTAAAATTAACTTCATTACAAAAATTTCCCTAACCACTTCTGCTTTTTTACACAGGGTTTGCAAGTCATGATGGTTTCTCCCTCTATGTCCTAATCCAGTGTAATAGCAAGCACTAAATTGCAAAGCATATCAAACTATATCATAAATGGAGATTTGACTACCTTTCACTAGCTTCCTGAGGAAGCTCGAGGCCCTGCTTCCTCACTTGTTTAAAACTCAAATATATGTATTTTTAGTCAGATTTTGAAAAGATTTAAAATACTGGTTAATAAATATGCCAGCATGAAGTTATAGTCGAGGCAAATAATAGGATTTTGTGGCCATTTAACAGGGACAGAGGTCTAGCAATGTTTATGTCCCTGAAGTTTTTATATCATCTAAGCTAGCAAATGGAAAAATGAGAGCTATGTTATGTGTACGCAAAAAATATGTGTTAAAGTGAAAGTTGCACTCTAAGCGGAATTTTTTAAATTGGTATGTCTCAACCATTTCTTACCTTCTTGAAATTTAACCATTTTGTAGACCTCACAATGCAGGCTCTGGGGACTTTCAGTCTTTTTGAATGGTTGTCATCTTTCTATATGCTCTTTGCCAGCATGTACCCGAATTCCCTTTGAGAATCTTGAACACTTACTCCATCATCAGTAAAGGATAGGTCTTCCTAAACCAGATGCTCTTCAGTCCCTGTTCTCCTTCCCCTGACAAGTCTTTCCCCCCCCTATGTTAAATAGCAGCAGTGCCTCCATTACAGGCCTGTTGTGACATAAGCAGGGTTATTGTGAGATAAATAGTTCAAGTGGAGCCTTATTCCAACCTCCTGCTACTTAAAAAAAAAAAAGCATTGGGGATGTCTGCTATCAAAAAGAACCTCTTCCATCCTGAAGAGCAGCCTCTACCATTTTGTACAGTCAGTGCTTGCATGTGATCACTGAGTTCACAAAAACATAAAGTAGTTGCCAGTTATGACAGCATACTTCCATGGCTGTTAACTGAACATTTCTGGGTCTTTGTTCATGATTGCCAGCAATGACATGTCTCTCCTCTAGATTGCCCTGCAGTGGTGGTAGGTGATTCCTTACTGCCTGTGAACTGCCTCCCCAGCCCTGCTGAATTAGCTAAGCAACCCAAATTTTGCAAAAGATCATACATCCCCACTAGCATTGTCTCAAGTGAGGGTGATAGTAATGTGCTGGTTTGCAGCAAGTCTGTTTTGTAGCATAGAAACAAATGTAGCATTCCACCTCCCCATTTGTGGTTTGCCTTCAGCTTTTAGAAAAGGAGAAAGGATGGGAGGCTTATATATCAAGCTGTAAAGAATTTCTCAGTGAGTCTCTTTGGAAATGTTACCAAATTTTGTTCTCTTGCAAATATTGGTACAAATAGTACTAATATTTTGAGCTGAAACTAAGATTTGGGACCATGTTCTTCTGAAGTTTAAATACAATGCTTAGTCTGCCTAAAAAACACACATGTATTTTCCCTGTCCTTTGTTTGACTTCATGGCAGTGATGTTAGACAGCTAATTTTAATCTGCTAATACTGAAGTAAAATTTTCAAATGAAGATGACTATCTTAATACTCCATGTAATCATTTAACTTTCTATCACTGTGTTTTTGAGCAATCATGACTCTACCACCTTTACAATGATCAGCTAATAAATCCCCATGATTGTTATAACTTTAACACATAACAGTAATCTGGTCAAATTGGCTGCTGACAGCTGCAATATATTTCCAGGAATGATTGCTGTCAGTGAACAAGTTGTTTCTGTGAATATACAGGATAAGTAAACCCCATGTAGTCTTAATTTTATTCTGTTGGAGTTATTTGCAGTCCAATACAGCAGGATTTATAGTGTTGTTTATTAGTATGAAACCATGCATGTTTATCTTCAAAATGACATTGATTTTTGGTCATATTTTTATGCCAAGGGATTACTGGTGACTGATTTATTTTCATCCTCTGTGAGTCAGCACTGTCCTTCCCAATAGATGGAAGCTCTGTGCTTGTTGGCAAGATGACACACATGGTGTTTTTTTGGGGGGGGGGGGAGAATAGTCCCATGCTACCATTAAATTCAGCTGGTATAGAAGTGTATTTATATATGGACAAAGTCTTCCATCATCTTTGTCCAACTTAACCTACCATAAAGGTTGTGGAAACCTATGGTAAGATATGATTAATCACCCCATCTTTCCCTGCACTTTTCATATCCACATTGTTATGGTTTTGCTACTCTACCATTTTCAAAGTAACTAAGAGGCTTTTAGAACACATATCAATAGAATTAGAAACACCACTGGTTCATGTGAATTATGACAGCTATTGTCATCTGAGGTGGACCTTAAAAAGGAACCATGAGCATTGCTGCAACAAGATTCCCTCCACACCAGAAGTGTTTCAGATTAGGATAACTGAGTCACTCTAGTTGAACAGGGGAACTATTTCAGATGGTGGATGATAGACCAGTTCCATGTTTTAAATAGATGCAAGTATTCTCTCAGAGTATCAGTATCTCTGGACAGTTTACTGCACTATTGCTATATATATGGAAGTTTGTTATTATGAATGCATGCTAAAGGCACAAGTCCACTTGTTTTTGCTGTTTTGAAATGTGACTTTGAATGTATCTAAGGGCAGGCCTTTGGTCCTTACTGAATGTCATGGAACATGATCAGGCAGGGGGTCGGTTCTCTTTTGTCCACATTCATGATAGTAATGCTGGTTGCATACTACATGAAACTCATGATGTCCAGCTAAATGTAGTAATAAGGGAATGCTGTTTGGTATTTCTTGGGAAGTAAGGTGGCTTTGTTTTCTTTTTCTGGAATAGAATTGCTCTTTTTCTGCCATGTTACATTTGCTGCTTATGTCACTTCACTTTTAGGCTGCCTAACTGGGATCCTAATTAAGAGTGCCTCAGTATATCCTGCAGCTGTAGCAGGGATTATATGGAAAATATTCTATGACTTGGAAACAATATTGGGGGCTAGAGAAATTAAATCTAGTTCTCTGGAATTTATGTGCTACTTTCAGCAGGATGCTCCTTCCCATGGAAAATTTAGTGTGAAAAGAGGATTGTGTTTGTGTGTGCATAGGCACAGCCCAAGTGGTCCATGTACAGGCCTCAGTTCATTTAAATGTTCTCTATGCAGTGCGTGTGTGTGTGTATGTGTGCACGTGCACAACAAATCAAAGTATTGTCAAACTCAGATTATTTAAAAGGTAAACCAATTCATCATTTTTAACTCAGAGATTTGTTTCTAATGAGGCACATACCAATTTATCTCTACTGAAAAATATTTTTCTTTAGTTCAATGGAGAAAAGGTGCAAAGGTTTACCACATACACTACAAAAATGACACATTGCAATGTGATAATATCCCTTATTCAACTGTATCTGATGTATTGTTCAGGTGGATTGGTGCATACAAGGGCTCTTATAGGATTCTAAAATAAGTGGAGGCTATATTGGACTGTGTTTGTACTATACATTTCACAATTAATCCCTTAGATTTTAATAGTGGGGTTTTAAGAGAGTTCAAATTAAGAATTGAGGTAATAACAAGGACATAGTGATCAATGAATGTTACAGCTGTATTTTCTCCCAATAGACTAGATCAGAAATCTCTGCTGTATTTTATGTTAATGGAAGTCCATCATCTTTCCAAGCTTTTATGTTGGTTTTTACTGTTCAGTTTTCCCCCCACATCAGCTTTGTTTAAGGATATGGTGATCCTGTGCTGATTTGATTCCTTCCTCCTCTGCAGTTACACTAAGGCACTTGCAGTTAACTGCGCTACAGTAGGTGTCCCACCGTGCCCATGACCCGGCTCTGTAAAATTACTAACATAATGATTATACATTGCTGGTATCTGGAAGTCTTTTCTGATTAACAGGTAGAGCCTATCTTGTTTTCAGCTTACAGTTGAAAACATTCAGAGGAGGTTTTAGAGAAAAATATATCAAAACCCTCAAATAGGGTGGGCAAATCTGTCAGTTATGGTTTCTCTCATTATTCCATTCTTACTTTCAGTTTTCCACATTTCTACTTCAGTTCTCAAATTTTTAAAAAATGCAAGTCCTCATTAAAATTCAGCAGCTTTTTAGTGTGAATTTATCTTAATATTCACCTTTGTATGCAATTTTGTGGAATATACACATTTTTGCAAAGTAATTTCCCCTAATATAATGCATTTTATATGTTATGTTCACTAATGCATGTGTCTTTATAGACACTTTACCCCAGTATATGTATTTTTGTACATATTAGCAATGCAAAATTCAGAGAAGTGTAAATTTTGAGGGATGGTGTTTCAGTTTGCATATTATTTCAGAAAGTGAAAATTGGGTTGGACTGTGAACTGAATCAAATTTCTCCCCCATCCCTACCATCAAACCATTATAACAGTGCTACTGTATGGGAATACCGACGGGAGAACTTCCATTAGCTTGGTTTGAACTAGGCTTAATAAACCTAGCTATCTTCCCCCCAAAATCAGAAAATTGCTGAGGTTTCCAAATTCAGAGTCTGTTGTGCTTCCAGTACTGACATATAGGGTTCAAAAATCTGCCTGTCTTCTTCCATTCCCACTTAGCAGGTGTTGGCTTGCTCCCTCCCTCTCCTAGTGCCTGGAATGCTGCAACACAAGGGTAGAGGTGCACCAAATTGGAATATGATCCAAGGTAAAGAAAAATGTTGGTGCAAATGGTACTCAGTTCAGAATATGGTAGAGCATTACACACTGGACAAACGTATATTCTGAACCAGGTATTTATTGATTTCAGTGACATCACTACTTAAGAATTTTAGAGAAGTTGTGATAAGTGAGGCACAAGCACATTTCGATTGTAGTGCTGTGCTTTTAAAGCATCTTTGCATTCACAGACAGCTATATAATTCTAGTGTATCTTAAAGATAGTTGTGCCATGTTTCAATGACAGAATGAGCTGAGTGGCAAAAAGAAATGAATCTGGACAGACTGCCTTCTAAAAACTGGGATGGCCACTTTTATTTATGTTTTGCATACCTGAGTGCATGTCATTTTATTCTGTTCTTGCAAAGATAGCCACATGTTAATAAAAAACATTTGTTTCTAGGTGCCAGGTTGACTTGTCGACCCTGAGTAAAGAACAAACTCATAAGCTGGAGTTGCCTCTGGAGGAAGGGGAAGGATTTCTGGTACTGCTGGTCACCTTGACTGCCTCAGCTGCAGTCAGCATCGCTGATTTCCCAATCAATGCCCTGGAGGACCTGAAGGAACAGGAAGAAATATTAAAGAGATATGTATGTAGTGCCTGTCTCTTGCTCCTACTGCATATGATTACAAATATGATAAACAGTGAACTGTCAAATAAATATATTAAGTTATGAATGGGAAAGATGGCCTATTAGTAGTAAAAACCATTCAAGTTGTTGATTTTTCAGAACGTTGATTTAATACTGCAGGCTTACATTAGTTAGATTAATATCTACAAGTAATGCTTAGATTCTGTTTGTAATAGCCACAATTCATTGTTCTGAATATTGTTCTACTAGTTCTTTCGAATTAGTTTTTGTTCAGTGCTTTTCAACTTCAGTCATTAGGTGATTTTACTTTATCACTGTTCTCAGATGAAAAATTAATGCCATAATTAACAAGTTATCCCATCGAATTTTGCCATTAGCAAGTCAGGTAGCTTTAAGAGTCCAATAATAAATAGACCTGCTTTGCCAGTCTTTTTAATGTTAAGATAACTTTAACCTTCATAAACGTGCAAGAATGGAGGAATGATCCAATATAACAATTATGACAGTAAATTTAAAAATTGTGTTTAAATATTTTGAAAAGAAATATTTCCCAGCATTCTCATAGCATGTAAGCTTCTGTGTAGTTTTAGTAAAGCAACAGCAAGGGGAGCTCTTACTCCAGCATTTATCAATACTGAATTCACTAAAACTGACTTTCTAGACACAAAGAATAAAGAAGAAAGCTATTTTCACCTAAAATTACAAAGCTTTTATTGTACAGTGCTGCCAGGTGTTTAGAAGGCTTCTCTAGACACTCTGCCATTAAACCCAAGCTCTAACAAAGGGATGTTTAATTTTTTTTTATTTTAAAATATTCCTATTCCCTGGCTGACATCCTTTCAATAACTGAATTTAATAAAGATGTACCTTATCAGGCTCTGCAGATAACATGAAGTGCTAGTACTAATGCTGTACAATATTCTTCAAACAGATTAGCAGGATGTGCGCTTCAGCAAATTTATTCTACCTATCTCCACTGAATCAGCTGTCTGCTGGTGCTTGTACAAATCATATACCAATAGTGTTATCATAAACACATTTTAATAGAGGTGACTTAGCAAGGCTAAACATTATATTTCCTAAACCAACTGAGAGCTAAGATACAGTGTACTATGTCTGAAAAATAATAATTATAAGTATTATTTCAGGTTTTGGTATCAACCAAGACAGTCTGTTTTGTCAGACTACATCTTAATAGATATAATGCATTTCTGATGGATTAATTGTAGTGATACATATTTTGATACCGAGTAGAGAGAATAATATTTTTCTGCTTTATCAGGTTATAGGTGAAACAAGTGATACTGGCTATTTTGATAATTGTATAACATTACATTGGTTCTCTTTTGAACCTTATGCCATTTTTGCACCCCACCTCCAATTCAGTCAATGGTATAAACAATATTGATAATATAAAAACAAGATAACGCCTTTTTTTTAAAAAAAAAAAGAGAAAAAAAGTCTGGCATGGCATTTTATCACCATGACTGTTTCAGACATTGTATGTTTACTAACAAACTGAATTAGTTTGTTCAGTAACATGACCCATACATAGATACAGAAAGACAGGATAAAGAACTTGAGCACAATATTTGTAGAACTCATTGCAATTCCTATATATTGTTGCCCATTTTATCTTCAGTGTTTTTTGGTGCCATCTTTTTTGGAATATTCAGTAAATTATTACTGTGCAACTAGCAAGATACAGGAATCTTTTTATCAGGTTTATTTTGTAGATTTTTGACAGTTTCCTAGAGATTCTTTTCCATTTTAAAATGCATTTTTGCCTATTCTTGAGACAGAAGCCAGTAAATGAGCTGACCCTGCCATCAGATCAAATAGCATTGCAAAATGACTCTATTACTGTCATTTCACCATTTGTAGCTGAACATCAGAGCCCTACAAATTAAACAGGCATTAAGGTTTGAACCATTATTTTATCACTATTGTATGAAAAGCTTAATTCCTTTTGGGGTGGGGGAGGAGGAGGGCCATAATGGGTAGGAGACCAAGAGAGAGATTGTATGACCTTTTCAGAACGGGTATGCTGAACCCCTGCTCCCCCTTGTCACAGTTTAAAAACCAGAGAAGCTAGTTTAGTGAAGAAGTTGTTAGCATTCCATTTTTATTATGACATTTCACAGTCATCCGATTTAATGTCCCTTGACCGGATTGTCCACCGTGAGACGATGGGCTTGAAATGTTATTTAGAGCATTGATAAAAGGTGAGCAGTTCTAAGATGACAGCGAGTCATAAGGCTGGTGGTGTGACATTAATTTTCTCCATAACAAAGATGGAATAAGACGTCATGGTGACAAGCTGTCAATCAGAACTGGCCCCTCAGTGTATCTCAATGCCATAGGATGGGGTATTGGTTCTCCCATAATAGAGCTGAACTGAGATGCTCTCCCTGACAGCTGCTGCAGCCATACAGAAAATATATTATACAGCCTTTCATTAAAAAAATAAAGAGGACTCATCTCCAGAGCATTTCAATCTTTTCCCATCTATTGAGGGCTGAAAGGATTCTCAGCAAATCATAGATTTCTCTGCTATGGAAATTTCAGGTCTCCGATACTATCCAGGTTTTGAGGCCTTCAATAATAATCATAAATAAGAAAGCTGACAATCAGCTGATAAATCATTACTTTAAGTTGCATGTTTAAAGAAATGTATTAAAGTAATTTGCTTTTCACAACATCCTACAATAATATTCTGTAGTATGTCACTGGCCCAGATTGTCAGAATGTGCAGTAAATTGCTCTATATCAGCTGACTAGCTGAATCTAAAAGTTCAAACTATAATTACCCCACAGAGCCCTGACAAATAGTACCAAGTGAAATCCTGCAATGCTTTCATGTGCATGGTGTGTATGTGAAGTGCATGCAGCTGAACAAAATTCAATCTGTGCTTTTGTTTTTGTCTTGTGAGCTAAATATAGTTTCAAAACAAACATTTAATTTCTCATGCCTGCTCTCCTTGTTCTGCATATGTGAGAACTGAAAAATATCTGAATTAAGATACAAAGCCACCAAATCTTCTTGAGAATTGTAGCAAATGGCACACTACCAGCAAACATCTGTATTCTGATGCTATCTATAACATAACTTTGAGAACCAGGCAGTTTGGAATCATACAGAGTTTATTTGTGTTTGATCCTATGATTAAACAAATTTCTGATGATGGGCAAATATTAAGAAATTTATAATAAATAGCATGTGTTTCTATAGAAAGCTATAGATATAAACGCATTCATATGTGAAAATTGATGTGCCATATAACTGCATTGCCTCGGCTCAGTATGCCAAGGTCAGACCTTCTCTATACACAATAAGTGTCTTAGGGGATTTATATTGTGGGCTTTGTGTGTGACTCTTATTGGTAAAAGTGTTTGTCTAACACTTTAATAGTTGATATTTCAAGCAGAAAATATTCCTTTTTTCTTGAGCAATATACCACTAATGATGATCAATTAAGCAGCAACATAGCAGAATGGAAAATTAATGTGTACTTTTATTAAATCCAACTTTGCTTTGCTATCAGGCCTTAGTGCATTAAAATGTTTAGACATCCTGTTTGTTCTTGATACTTCCTGTTTGTTTTTATAAATTACCAATTTTATTTTGAAAACCTAAACTTTGTTATAAAACATTTTATTATATTTGGAAAAATGATCAGCTATTGATTATATAGCTTTATTTATCTAATACATAGTTTTATACCAAACCTGAATGAAAAATTAATGAGCATAAATTATTGAATTTAGTTAGTAATATTTTTGCTAAGATATCAGGAAGCTGTTTTGAATATAACTTTCTTTAGAAGCTTGTGTGTGTATAGAAAGTTAAGTATAGTCTTGTTCTATATACTCCCCCAAACAAGCATGTACTTGCAATTTAAACATTGGCTTCTGAAGTTTGTCTCAAGAATCGGATGTATCTCAGACTTATTTTATACAGACATATTTTTGATGCATTGTGACTTGGGGCATTAGTATCATTTTGGTGCACTATTTATTCCAATTAAATATTGATATGATGATTGATATAATGATTGAAATAATGCACCAACATGAAACTGAAAGGTGAGTATTCTGGTTTAGAACTCTTAAAATCAAATACCGGTGGTGGAAACAGAATAGAAACTAGGATATACTGAAAATGTGAAGTTGACTTCCAGTAATAAGATTTTAAAATAATTAAACCACTGCTGTAAAATCTGGTAGAAGAGGGAATCTCTTTGCCTGTTTTCCCTCCCTTTGCAACTCTTCCTAACTTCATAGTTTTGTGTGTGTGTGTTCTAGAGTCTAGTGCGGATGTTTCATAACATGAAGGATGTGGGATTTCTCCAGGTGAAGGTTATCAGAGCAGAAGGTTTGATGGCAGCTGACGTTACAGGCAAGAACTTCAATTTTTGTGGTGATAATTATCCTGTTAAAGCATTTATGGTTAATAGTCTTTTACAAAACCAGCACTGCAGACAGGATAGAAAACTTAAGTTTGCTAGGATTTTTGGTAATGACGAACTCATTCTTCTCGTATTTCTATTTGTGCTTGTGTGTTTTAAAGTAACTTTGCAAACAAATCTGTGACTGGGCTTTTGAAGCCTAGAAACTTACTGAAAATTTTAAATGAAAGGGATTATGATGAAACAATGCATCACAGACCTTCCACAGACATGAGTTTCATGTTGTTCAGCTTCATTCTCAGTGAGCTACAACAGATACCAAGTGATCAAACAAAACTGAATTAAGTATATTACAAGGTAAAATTATCACTTGTTCATGGTATGGCAAGTTAATATAAAGCAGTCTTTTAAAAATGTGAAAGCAGAGGAGGACTTGAAATACAGCTTCAAAATAGTATGTTTGTGATAGATCTCCCTCTGAAAATGTAGTATATCTACTTTAGCACTCTGGATTATATCATCATGCATGTTGCCTTATTTGTTTATTTTATTACATTTATGTGATTCCATTCTTCCATGGAATTCAAGGAAGGATATATAGGGGTCTCAGGTTGTCCCACATCTGGGTGCTGATAAGACACAGATGTGCTTTAGTTTTACAGGATTGCTGAATCATGTGTCATCTTATAAAGCAGAGATACTACATGCCAAAAATGCTGCATAGAGGTAGTTCATGTTCTTTAGTTGCAGGGAGTTGGATCAAAGGTGGATATCTATCCTATGTATTCACAGTGAAGTAGTTCACTGTACAGAATTATCACTTCATATTCCAGCAAGCATTTTCTTAATTTGACCTCTTTAAGGATTTAACAGTTGCTTTTCTCCCCTGTTGGTTTGTATGTATGCCATTCTGCCAAGGTACCCAAGGCAGTTTACAGTTTTAAAATACTAAAATAAATGTGACTGGTGCAGTCCCTGGTGTTGTCTGTGCCTGCCTGCCTTGCTCTTTTCTTTCTTCCCGCAGGGCAGATGCTGTCCATTGGACCTGTGGTGATGGAGCAGTCTGATTGGAATAGGCCCTGATATTGTCTTTTCCTGCCCCCCCTCACTCTCTTCCTCATAGGGCAGATGGTATCTGTTGGCCCTGGGGGCGGGGAGGAGACATTATAATAATACCATTATTAGTTACTTAAAGCATTTTAAGATTTTTAGTAGTCTATTGTGAGCTGCTGTGAGTACTCTCTGGTACAGAAAAGCAGGATAGAAATCTAGTCACTTGCATCTGAGGGTGGAAGCAAATAGTATTCCATTTCTGAATCAAGAAGAGGATAGTCTGCTGCAGTTGCCTGTTTCTTCACTGAAGAGATCTTGCTCATTTGGAGGGGGAGGATTTATTTTCCCATCCTGTGTGTGATCCTCTGCTATAGCATATAGGGATGGAAAGATGTATCAGTTTTGGTTCTCTCCGTTTCCAATTTTTCCAATCTTATATTCAGTTTCCCATATTTCAGCAATTTGGTTTTTTTTAAAAAAAAATCCTCATAAAAATTCTACAGCATTTTAGTGTGGGTTTCTCGTAAGAAACACATTCTTGTGTATATTAGTCAAAACTGCCTACATTTTTGCAAGCAATTTCTTGTCATACAATGCATTTTTGTATGCTGTTTTCACTCATATATTCATTTTTATACACACTTTCTGTAACATTTACATTTTTGTAAACATGGCAAGTGAACTGCATTGCAAAATTCAAATAAGTGCAAATTTCAAAGGGTGGTTGTGTTCGGTTTTCATATGGTTTTGGAGCGTGCAAATTTGATAGATTTGGCTTGAAATATAAACAAAATCGAGGTTCTCGCCCATCCCTAACAGCATGTTACAGTTGTTTCTGCATGTTCGAAAGCTCATCTGCATGTGTAAGAATCCCTAGCTGCCCAGGGTAGGCAATTTGGCTTAGGACGAACTATTTCAGAATGTTTTGGGTTTATCTTAATATTGATGATAATGCAATGAGCACATGGCTTTCCTTTTTTCTTTAGTGCCAAATATGCAAAAATCATCTTGATATAACTAGCACTTTACCTCACAAATGTGATATACGTTAGAGTATATACGCGTGTTCTGGCAATTTGTACAGGCTAAATTAAATGGCATGTCTAAGTAGATGTCATTTGAGTGAAGATCCATGACTATGTAACGATATTACATAGGCAACACTGTGTATTTCCTTGAGAGTTAGGTCACTGGACTGAGTGAGTGGGCCTGATTTCTAAATAAACATGCTTAGGGTTGTGTTGCTTATGGTTTCTTTGGTATGAAAAGGGTACAGTCTTCCTTTAGAATAATACATCAGTAGTGTAAGAAATATGAAATATACAGTTTTCTTTAGAAGTTCTAAAAGGGACTTTTCCCCTCATTTCTCAATACCATTCTCTTCTTTGGAGGGCCCCGAAAAAAATGTCTAAATATTCCTTTGACCTTAAAATCCAATGTGATCTTAATAGTATCTGTGTGTTTGGGGGAGGGAGTGTTCAGAGAGCAAAAGGAAAATTCACAGTGACCTTATTCAGTCCTGGTCTTTTCCTGAGCATCATGTCATCTATGCTGACTGTAAAATTTTGGAAAGACTGTTTGAGTCATTCATATATTTGCATAACTGCCAGAAGAACCCCGTCAGCTTTGCCGTTTGACAAATCATATTCATACTTCACCTGAAATATGCTCACCAGAAATAGAAAATAATATTTCAAGATGAAGCATTTTTCTTTAAATGTTTTGTTTTGTATTCCACAAAGGTCTGCATTCCAAATTATCATATTTGCAATGAGGTGGAAAACACTGGGAAGACATTTTATGTGCTTCCATGTTCAGGTATGAACAACATTTAGAATAAATTGATTATAAGTAAGTTTATGTTATTAGGTTGATTTCAGTGCTTCTTGTTCACACTTGCAAGTGTTGAGCCTGACACAGTTTTAATGCTTCATCTTATAGTATTAAATTGATTGCCAATGATTCTATGAGCACAATCTGACTATGCAAGTGTTTGCATACATACCCAGTCGATCACTGTGCTCTGCAGGTGAGGGCCTCTTGCAGATACCATCTTATCAGGAGGTCCATTCTGCATAGGGTTGCCAGGTCAGAAGCATCCCAAACCCTGAGATTTCAGGGGCGTGCCCTAGTGATGTCATGGGGGCAGGCCCTAGTGATGTCATTAAGCATGCTATGTTAACCATCAACCATAATTACTTGGAGCATACCACTTAAAGAAAAAAATTTCCAGGTCCAGCTGAAGTGGTAGGATCATTCCTTCTCACCTGCATAGAGAACCTGGGTAACGAACATTTAATCTAGCCTATTTGCTTCTGGCAAGAAGGGTTTAAGTGTCCTCAGGCCAGGCCAGTCACCAGAAGGCAATTGTAGGAAGAAAGCCTAGTGTTGTGGAGATGTTAGATGGGAGCATTCAGGAGTAAAGATGGATGCCCCTGAAGACTGCAATTCTAAACACACTTACTAAAGGACTCAGCCCCATAGAACTGAGCAGGACTTACTTCTGAGTAGATATTGTTAGGATTGTACTGTTGGTAAGGCTTGACTAGGGATCCTCTGCAACGATATCCATATCAAAGCAGGGTTGTCAACCCCCTGCTTGGAATGCCCTGCCTGCCTTTTAACATGGCTGCACCAAACGTCTTTACAGACTTGACCCTTCACTGCAGAGAGAGGTTTGAGATATGAGTAAAAGTTAAGAAGATTCTGCTCTTTCCTGCCTACTCTGTGGGCTGCTATAAACTCACTTTTGACAGCCAACCCAATTCCAGTGAGTAATAATTGACACAGAGAAAACACACATGGTTTGGTCTACCTTCACAGGCAGTAGATTGGGAACAACAGCAATTGAAGCCACACTTCCCAGAATGTGAATACTCTTTTACCACTATTGGGCAAGAAATAAACCATCATGCAAATAACAAGGTGAAATGGGGTTTAGCTATTTCCTGGGGGTCAACAAATCTTGTCAATCACAACCCTGACTTCACTTATTGGCTAAAAATCTGAAAGGGCAGGGGTTAGAGCAGCTGGTACTAACAGAAGTTGCGGGGGCAGCGGCTGACAGTTTGGTTTATATCGTTTGAACCAGACCACCTAGAAACTTAATTTTTAAAAAATACAATAGCTAAGAGTCCAGAGAGACCTGGAGAGGACCCCCAAAAAAACAGATTCTCCAGGCAAAAACTGGAGACCTGGCAACCCTAATTCTACACAACATAGGAAATGGACCTTTAGGGTTGTGGCACCTCCCCTTAAGTATTATACAGGCACCATCACTGTTATATTTTTGGCCCTACTGAAGACCTTCATCCTTCACCAAGCCATTTAAGTAGAGACCTTATCCCAGTCTGTGTTGGAATTGCTTTTTAATATGTTTTTAAACCTTTTTTTAAAAAAATTAAAGGATGTGTTTTAATATATTTTAAAGTTTGTTTTTATGATGTTTTAAAGTGTTTTTAGTGCTTTTGTTTGCCGCACTGGGCTCCTCCTGGGAGGAAGGGTGGGATATAAATCAAATAAATAAATAAAATATTTCACAGATAAACATAAAAGTAGTGTATGTAGAATTATACATAAATAGATTGTGAAATAGTAAATCAAATAGTTGTATGTGTGAATTGGGCTAGTTTTTTTAATGTTTACATGGGAATATGTCCTAGTCAGTGCTTAGTTACTGCCTTCACTTCTATAATGGAAGAAAGACTGGATATAAAATGTAGGAAAATAAAATAATAAATGTAATAAATAAATTAGAGTCTTATTTCCCAGTAAACATGTTTGTTTTGCAGAAAAACAGATTATTACTTTGATTGTTTCAAACATTTCCAGTGTTTAAGAGCCAAAACCCTTAGCTACAATTTGTATAATTTTGTTTTAAGGAAGATTCTACCATTAAGCAAAGTGGGGATTTTTTTTTTAAGGAATAGCTCGATTTGCATGTAATGCTAAACCAAACCATGTCTTAGCATGAACAAGCATACATGCTGGTTCCTAGGGCGAAGATAACAGACTCTGCACTTGCTGCAGCTGTGCTACCCGGGGCTAAGCCATGATTTTAGTGCTGCTTCCAAATCCAACCCTTGGTTTGTCTGGGGTGAGACTCACCCCAGACAAGCCATGAGTTTGTAACCAACATTTGTTCTTGGTTTACTGCTCATGGTTTCGGGGAGATAAACCACAAGAACTTTGGGAACTGTCACACAAGTACTAGCAGAAAGCTTTTAGCAGTGCAACACCAGAGTATGTTGGAGTTGTGTTGCAGTACAAGGGACCTGGTGATTAAGAAAGATACAAGCTGAGGCCATGTAAAATCTTGAAAAAAACCTGTGGAAAAAGTTTCATAAAAGAGCTTATGTGAATGAAATAACTTTTCTGGTTTGGGGGAAGTCACTGTTCTCATACAGCACTAGTTTGGAAATATTCCTCCATAAGCAGAAGAGGTTTCCTACTAGTGGATGACTTGTTTGGATCCATGCCAAGGCTGTGAGGAATCTGGGTTGCATTGGTGCATATGTAATGTGAAATGATATTTTTATGCCAGGAGGTGGTGGAAGGTGGGAGTAGAAGAGTGTGCATTCTTAAAGTGATCTCCCATTTGCAAATGCACCAAATCTTAGTGTCTTACAAAAATCACATCATCATACATCATTCTTGGAGTTATGCATGCACATTTTTATCAGGCAGAAAAAGCTTAAGAAAAACCTCCTGGACTTGGATATAGAATTATCCTAAGTGCTATAAATATATTTATTACACAGGAAATTGTTCTCCTAGTTCAAGGGTGGGCTGGTATGCAGCCTGTGAAAGACATATGATCCTCTGAGCACTTCTTTCTGTGTTGGACTGAAACTTGAGAAACCAAATATCTTTGATCATTCAGTTGCTGTACTTGCACAGTGGCATATAGAGTTAGGTGATACAAGGGAGTAGTTCGTCTCTAGCACGAAATCTCATCTTCAGTATAGGCATAACAGCAACCATTGGGATTGTGATGCAGATCTTGGCAACATATCATATTCCCACTGCAAAAGCATGGTTCTGTGCCTGTGTCTATGGAAGTTGGTAGATTTTAGGACACTTCAATGAATGCTTAAACTATAGTGCTATACACATTGTGTGCTACCACTACAGATGAAGAGGCTCATAGGACTGGGATTTGGCAAACAAAAGAATTCTAGCCCTCAAAAGTTTTATGCTCACAAGTTTGTAAAGGTCATGAAAACTTTCAGTAAAAGGGACCCGATATTCGTCTTATTTTCAAATCTCATGGCTCTTATATGTTTTGTGATATTTGAGGAAGTATTTCAAAGTTTTCTCATGAGTTAAAGAATTAGAACCTTATTTCTGAATAAATGCACCACTTAGCTTGGTACCAATACAATAAAGGAAATAGTTATATTAAATACATGTAGCTGAAATATGCAAATCCTTTTTTGAATCCCTAGCTTTGAATTTGTTGGTAACAAACAAGTTTCCTATGTTTGCCCTAATGAAGAAAGGACAGAGAATCTTCACAAGGAAAGCAGTGCAAAATTGATAAAAATTATTCATTGAATAAATGGCAAGAGAGTGAGAAAATTGTCACAGTTTCTTCAGATAAATTTACATTTTGATTATTAATAATCCTAAAGAGAGAGAGAATGAGAGAGCATGGAACTCAACTTGCCATGAAGTTAGCAAAAATCAATTTAGGCTTACAATCCAGGAGCAAGGAGACTCCAATCTGTTGGCCTAATGTGTGACATCAGGTATGGGGCAGGTAAGGTTATGGTTACAAAGTAATAATCAGGAACTTAAAATGAATTCCTGATTGTTCCTTGGCTTGATGTTGGGTGATGTGGTGGCCCTGCCCACCTGTCAAAGTTGGTCCATAGGGGTGGTGTAATTAAGGCCAGTTCCCTCCCCCCTTGCTATCCACACCTGAGAGTAAATGCAGTTTAATTTTATGGTACATATGTCTGAACAGACATGCATAAGATTGCTCTGTTAGCCTTTTTCTTTTTTTACCTATTGTGGATTGTCTCTTATTCCCCAGGAAGAAAATTAAAGCTTCCAAGTGGAGGGCAACAGCTAGACAGCTGGTAGAAAGCAAAACAAGGAACCCAGTAAAATCCAGTTAAATTGGGTCAATTATTTGCAGTGCAATAAAAAGTAATTATTTATATTTAGAATCTCCATTTAAGAAATGCTAACAAATACCTTTTATGTGTTGCATCTTAAATGATTTTAAAAATAGACTATTATTAAGAGCAGCTAGTCTAAATATATAAATAAATCCTACTCTATTGTTGATTCTGATAGGAAATAATTCCCTAACCTTCCAGTATGGGTCCACTTGTTTAATAAGTTAGTGATTATTTTTATCAGATATTTTCATTATTTTTTAAAACTATGGATGGAAAAGTATTTAAGAAATAATGTTAAGCAAAACCTATTTTTCTTAAGAAATAAGGACAATCTAGATTCATTAGTAGAGCTAAATCTAAGCTGCATTTGACAGGCTGCCTGGAAAAGTTTATTTTTTGCTATCCGTGGGTTTTAATTAAGATGTGTTCAATTATAGTCCCCTCACACACTCACTCCCCCTGCTTGCTATGTCACAGACTGGCGATCAGGGCGCTTTGAGATGGTCCAGCCCATGACTTTGACCTTCTGTGCAGTCCAGCGTTCCCTGGGGAACCGTTCAGCTCATGAGGTCTGATTTCACACTTCTAGGATGCCTCAGCTCTCTTAACAATGACAGGGAGACAAAGCCCTTTAGAACGGGCCGCACGGGGACTTGTTTAAATTGGAAACTAGAGAGGAGTCAAGGAACAAGGTTATGGACTATAGAATAGTGCTTTTAATAAAGAGCTCACAGCTCTGTTTCAGCTCAAAGAGGGCTACCCCTGTACAATTAATTGAGCCATTTATCTTAGCTTCTAATTTCTCACAGAATAATGATAAATATTAGCCAAAAGGCAAATGAGATATGATGGAAAGCATTTTAACATTAATGTAGACTTTAAAAAAAGAATCAAAGATATATTTGCTTGAATTTTACCCCATTCTCCTAATTGCATAAAGTTTGGGATTTTCCTGGATAAAAGATGGATTTTGTTTGACGGCTTACTTATTATCCTTGATGTTTCAGCGTTTCATGTTAGAGGCTGAAGGGAATGCAGCATGAAAGATGCAGTCAACATGAATACAAGTAAAATTCCAAGAAAACTGAATGCTCTTACAACTTAGTATCATAGTTTTCATTTATACTATCCTTGCTGAATCCTGCTTAACAGCAGCTTAATTTATCTCAAACAAACAAAAGCAACCCAGTATTAACTGCAGATACAAGAGCAGTGTGTGCAGTTCTAGCTGGGTCAGAGAGCCAGCAGATGTCAGGAAAAGGTACCAGGTAAGAAGGTTTTGGATAGAGAGTTGGCAGTGAACAGTTAGCAGCTCCTTGGATAGCACACAAATTGCTCCAAAAAAGCCATTGTGGGCTTTTTTAGCCCAGTGCAGGCCTGATGACTCCTGAAGTCCTGCACGTTTTTCTGAGGATGACAGAATTTAAAAGGCAACTCATTCAGTCACTATTGAATGACCTCATGCTGCGTCTTATGTCATCTCATCTGGGAGGTGCCTACAAGTATGTTTTTGTGACTCTAAATTAGAAAAATCTTAATAGACCTCTCTCTGGATCAGAATCTGGCAATACATCCACGTCAGAGAAGTCCAAGGGGTATTCTTGTCTGTGTTTCAGATAGCTTTGATGTTTTAACTTCTATTAATATTTCCAGGGTGGTTCACATTAAAAAGATACAGTGTAATAGATAAGAGCAAAATTACAAAAAATATCTCAGAGGACTGAAGTCTTGGGGAAAATGAAAAAGTCTTTGGTTGATGCCCAAAGAAATTGACATAGGCACCAGGCAAGCCTTCCTGGAGGGAGAATTCCATAAACAGGGAACAATGGCTGAGAAGGCCCTCTCTCCAGAGGGTGGCTTCTAAAAATTATCCAAGAGCCCTCCACAGCAGGCTCCTCTAGCTTTTGATGCCTGCCAGAAAATGGGGTCACAACACTTGCTTTGCCTTCCTTTTTCAGTTTGAAGAACACTTAGGATGTTAAGATGATTGAGATTTGATTATGTTGTTTAAAGCAATCAGCACTTTGTTATCTGTTAAGCAAATGGTTAATACCTGAATATGTAAAGCTAACAAGATTAACAAGTTTTGATCAGTAACACTGGCAGCTTATGTTAAATGGGAAAGTCATAGGCTGCTGATTTTTAACAAATGCCCAAATTTATTATAATGAGCTCCCATTCCATCTGTAAATGCTTCATTTAATATCTGAAATGGACCAGTGGATTTGTTGCGTACATCCAAACAAGTAGGGCAACACATCCCTTAGGGCTGTGTCTTCCATACCTGCTCCCAGACCTCCAGCAATTTTGAAGAATGGAGAAAAGTAGGTCAGTTAGAAATTACCAAGAAGCACAACCTGATTCGAAATACCTACATTTATGCCTTAATCCCCTGGAATCAGTGAAATCAGTTAATAGAGCTCCTGTTACTTCAACTCCTTTTTGTGCCCAAGGTACTTCTCTGCTTCTTTGAGATGGATTTGTTTTCCTTCACCTTGATCTGTCATTTTGCTGATTTGGGTTAGTAGTCTGAATTCCACCATTTTCAAAAGGAATTTCATGTGAAAAAGTGGAAGGTTCTGCCTATGCATATAAATATAACTGGAGAGGATTTTAAGTGTAGAATTAAATTTTTTTGACATGGTGTGGCAATAGTAAGCTTTTTTATGTGCAGGCTTGCTGTCAATGCAAATCTTGATATTGAGGTAGCATTTATGTGGTGTAATACTGTCCTGTTTATAAGGAACAATTAAACGTGAAAGGGCAACTTATTACCATAATCATATCAACACAACATATTTTATGACCCTCATGATGGCCAAGATAATGAGGGAAAGAGCTTAATGTGCCTGTCTGCTTCATTTGTTTCTTCAGCAGTGACTGCGAATACTCCACAATGCAATCAAAAGACTAAAAAAGACTCTATAAATGCCTACCTTTTTCATCTTGCACCTTCATTGTCTTGGCTAATAGGCCAGTCCCACTTATCCAGTACTACAAATCTACAAATATGCTTCATTCTTTTCCTTCTACTTATGACTAGACTTTACATCAACATCTGTCTTGTATGAAATTTAGTCTACTTACATTACTCATGCTTTTGCAAAGCATGAACCAGGGAAAGTTAGAAATTGTTAAGCAAGAAATGGAACACATCAACATTACAATACTTGGGGTGAGTGAACTAAAATGGACGGGAATGGAACATTTTCAATCTGGCAACTACAAAATATTTTATGCTGGAAATGAGAAATTAAGAAGAAATGGGGTTGCTTTAATAGTGAGAAGTGATGTGGCTAGAACAATTAGGAGCTACAATGCAAGATCTGAGCGAGTTATATCAATGAGATTAAACGGGAAACCTATCAACATAACCATCATCCAAGTCTATGCTCCAACGGCAAACACAGAAGAAGAGGAATTGGAGAGATTTTACGCAGAAGTACAGGAAGAAATTGATCACACACCAAAACAAGATGTGCTGATGATCATGGGGGATTGGAATGCAAAAGTAGGGAACAGAGAAGAATTAGGAATTGTGGGGAAATGGGGCCTAGGAGACAGAAATGAAGCAGGAGAAAGACTTATTGAATTCTATGAAACCAATAATTTGTTTCTTGCAAACACATTTTTTATGCAACCGAAAAGATGGTTGTACATGTGGCCATCACCAAATGGTCAATATAGGAATCAAATTGATTATATAATTGGTAGCAGAAGATAGAGAGGTTCCATACTTTCTGCAAAAACAAGACCAGGAGCAGACTGCGTTACAGATCATGAACTGGTTGTATAGAAAATTGGAGTAAAGCTAAAGAAGACCAACAAAGGAATCTTAATGCGAAAATCCAATTTAAATAACATCCTAGAAGCATATAAAGATCAAATAAGGAACAGATTTGAGGCTTTAAACTTAGTTGATGGAGAACCAGAAGAACTATGGAGTGAAGTCAGAGACGTCATCAGGGAAGAATGCAAAAAGACAATATCTCTAGTTAAAAAGAGAGAAAGACCTCAATAGATGACGGAAGAAACTCTTAAAATGGTTAAAGAGAGAAGGAAAGCAAAGCAAAAGGAGATAGAAACACAGTCAGAACCCTAAATGCAACAATACAGCGACTAGTATGTAGGGACAAAGAGAACTATTACAATAGTTACTGTATACAAATAGAAGAGGACAACAAAAAGGGTAGAACAAGAGCCCTGTTCCAAAAGATTAGAGAAATGAAAGGGAAATTTAAACCACGAGTAGGTATGTTGAATAATCGACAGGGGCTCAAGATTCTACAACAAAGGCTCTTACCATATAGGGAGCGAGAAATGCCAGACGTCCAAGCTGGATTTAGAAAGGGAAGAGGCACCAGAGATCACATCGCAAACATATGTTGGATAATGGAACGGACCAAGGAATTTAAGAAAATCACCCTGTGCTTTATAGATTATAGCAAAGCCTTTGATTGTGTAGATCATGAAAAACTATGGAATGCTTTAAAAGAAATGGGGGTGCCACAGCATCTGATTGTCCTGATGTGAAACCTATACTCTGGACAAAAGGCTACTTTAAGGACAGAATATGGAGAAACCAATTGGTTCCCCATTGGAAAGGGTGTGAGACGGGTATATTTTGTCACCCTATTTATTTAATCTATATGCAGAACATATAATATGGAAAGCAGGATTGGACCAAGATGAAGGAGGTGTGAAAATTGGAGGGAGAAATATCAATAATTTAAGATATGCAGACGATACCATACTACTAGCAGAAACCAGTAATGATTTGAAATGAATGCTGATGAAAGTTAAAGAGGAAAGCACAAAAGCAGGACTACAGCTGAAAGTCAAAAAGACTAAAGTAATGACAACAGAAGATTTATGTAACTTTAAAGTTGACAATGAGAACATTGAACTTGTCAAGGATTATCAATACCTTGGCACAGTCATTAACCAAAATGGAGACAATAGTCAAGAAATCAGAAGAAGGCTAGGACTGGGGACAGCAGCTGTGAGAGAACTAGAAAAGGTCCTCAAATGTAAAGATTTATCACTGAACACTAAAGTCAGGATCACTCAGACCATGGTATTCCCAATCTCTATGTATGGATGTGAAAGTTGGACAGTGAAAAAAATGGATAAGAGAAAAATCAACTCATTTGAAATGTGCTGTTAAAGGAGAGCTTTGGGGATACCATAGACTGCGAAAAAGACAAATAATTGGGTGTTAGAACAAATTAAACCAGAACTATCACTAGAAGCTAAAATGATGAAACTAAGGTTATCATACTTTGAACACATAATGAGAAGACATGATCCATTAGAAAATATGATAATGCTGGGGAAAACAGAAGGGAGTAGAAAAAGAGGAAGGCCAAACAAGAGATGGATTAATTCCACAAAGGAAGCCACAGACCTGAACTTACAAGATCTGAACAGGGTGGTTCATGACAGATGCTCCTGGAGGTCACCGATTCATAGGGTCGCCATAAGTTGTAGTCGACTTGGAGGCACATAATAACAACCTGTAGTTGCTTGCTTCTAAAAACTCCAGGTACTTGCTTTATATCTGCATCGTGTGATCCCTTGCCGCACAGCAGCTGTGGCTTAGGGTTGGATGTTTCAAGTGCAGACAATTTACAGCTTGGGTTATGTAGGCCAGGTGATGTTGCGTACCTATTTGTAACATCTCCCCAAGTTAAGCTTGGGGGTGTTCACCTGTTACAGTTAACAAGTGTACAGGTTTATTGTATCTGTGCACAGCATGGCATGTGAACAGCCCTCTTGATTAAGGTTGCCAGGTCTCTCGTTTTCTCCCAAACACTCTGGTTTTTGGGGTTCCTCTCCGGGTCTCCAGGTGAGTCATCCCAATCTCCAGACTCTTAGCTTTCATTAAAAAAAGTTTCTAGGTGGTTTGGTTCAAGATATATACAGCAAAATGTAAGCCCCCCCCCCGCAATTTCTGTTAGAGATCAGATGCTCTAATCCCTGCCCTTTCAGGTTTGTAGCCAATAAGTGAAGTTAGGATTGTGATTGGCAGGAGATTTGCTGATCTACAGGCAATAGTAGAACCCACTGCAAATCCTGAAAACAGTTTCCTTTTCCTGTTTGTTTGCACATCAGAAGTTGAGTGAGTGTGTAATTTGCAGCAGCAGCAATATTGCCTTTCTACAAGAATGTACCAGGAAATCTAGAACTGGAGATCACAGCAGCATCTTGGTATTAAACAATTCCAGCTATTATCATTATAATAAAAGTGCTTTTATTACTTGCAAAAATAGCTTATTATACATATTATCTTTCAAATAATTTTTGAACAGAAATCTGAAAAAGTGTACATGCTGCAGTTCATGATGCCATTATAATATGTTGTCTAATTTTCTTGGTATGCTTTTCTACTGTTATCTGTATTATGTATATGTTTTTGAGATATTTCTTTTCTTTTTTGTAAGTTGCTTTGAGTTTCATTTTGGGGGGAAAGCGACTAATAAATATTATAAATAAATAAATAATAAATAATTCATAGTCTGTTTCAAAAAGCTTCCCAATATGAATCCTATAATCTTATACCCACTTTTCAGGGAGTAGAGCTGCAATGCTAATCCCACATACCTGGGAGTAAACTCCACTGAATTCAGTAGGACTCCCCTTGCAATTCTTTTTTTTAAAGCAGCTAGGCATAGCTTATTTAGAATTATTATTAGAATTAGAATTTATAGCCTGCCCTTCACCCAAAGGTCAATGCTTTTATTTAGTAGGAAACTAATACTGCTTTCTTCTTAAAAAATGTTCTGCAATGACTAACTGGTTTTGGCAATAAACTATTACATAGGGTGTATGTGTTTTTACATCTCCAGTGTGTGTGTATATGGATCTTTCCAACAACCCTGTAATGTAGGGTTAAAAACCAAGGCAAAACTAGTATAAATAGTTGCAAAACAGCTTCAAGTGGCGTGTTCTGAATTTTGGTTGGGTGAGTGAAGTTCCTTATCATTTGAGGTTGCAGTTAATAAGAACATAAGAACATAAGAAGAGCCTGCTGGATCAGGCCAGTGGCCCATCTAGTCCAGCATCCTGTTCTCACAGTGGCCAACCAGGTGCCTGGGGGAAGCCCGCAAGCAGGACCCGAGTGCAAGAACACTCTCCCTTCCTGAGGCTTCCAGCAACTGGTTTTCAGAAGCATGCTGCCTCTGACTAGGGTGGCAGAGCACAGCCATCACAGCTAGTAGCCATTGATAGCCCTGTCCTCCATGAATTTGTCTAATCTTCTTTTAAAGCCATCCAAGCTGGTGGCCATTACTGCATCTTGTGGGAGCAAATTCCATAGTTTAACTATGCGCTGAGTAAAGAAGTACTTCCTTTTGTCTGTCCTGAATCTTCCAACATTCAGCTTCTTTGAATGTCCACGAGTTCTAGTATTATGAGAGAGGGAGAAGAACTTTTCTCTATCCACTTTCTCAATGCCATGCATAATTTTATACACTTCTATCATGTCTCCTCTGACCCGCCTTTTCTCTAAACTAAAAAGCCCCAAATGCTGCAACCTTTCCTCGTAAGGGAGTCGCTCCATCCCCTTGATCATTCTGGTTGCCCTCTTCTGAACCTTTTCCAACTCTAGAATATCCTTTTTGAGATGAGGCGACCAGAACTGTACACAGTATTCCAAATGCGGCCACACCATAGATTTATACAATGGCATTATGATGTCGGCTGTTTTATTTTCAATACCTTTCCTAATTATTGCTAGCATGGAATTTGCCTTTTTCACAGCTGCCGCACACTGGGTCGACATTTTCATCGTGCTGTCCACTACAACCCCGAGGTCTCTCTCCTGGTTGGTCACCGCCAGTTCAGACCCCATGAGCGTATATGTGAAATTAAGATTTTTTGCTCCAATATGCATAATTTTACACTTGTTTTTATTGAATTGCATTTGCCATTTTTCCGCCCATTCACTCAGTTTGGAGAGGTCTTTCTGGAGCTCTTCGCAATCCCTTTTTGTTTTAACAACCCTGAACAATTTAGTGTCATCAGCAAACTTGGCCACTTCACTGCTCACTCCTAATTCTAGGTCATTAATGAACAAGTTGAAAAGTACAGGTCCCAATACCGATCCTTGAGGGACTCCACTTTCTACAGCCCTCCATTGGGAGAACTGTCAGTTTATTCCTACTCTCTGCTTTCTGCTTCTTAACCAATTCCTTATCCACAAGAGGACCTCTCCTCTTATTCCATGACTGCTAAGCTTCCTCAGAAGCCTTTGGTGAGGTACCTTGTCAAACACTTTTTGAAAGTCTAAGTACACTATGTCCACTGGATCACCTCTATCTATATGCTTGTTCTGAGCACACTTCCCTGTTTGAGTAAGCCCCATTGAATAAATTGGGATTTGCTTCTGAGTAAACATGCGTAGGATCGCACTATAAATATCTTTACAGGTTATGTAAATAATAAACATCTTTAACAGTCATGCTTATATAAATATTTCTTCATACTATGTCCCAATAAGTATCTGATTTCACACTATAGTAGTACATTGTTATTTCCTCTACATTTTAAGTGTGCCCTTCTTTCTTGGGGTGGTCATGGACCCCCTCTGTTGGCTGCCAGGTTTTTTTTAGTTTTTTTAGTTTGGGTTAAGAACGCTGACTGGTTGGGGATATTGAGTTTCCTGCTTTTCTTGTAGGAATCTTGTTGTGGTTGTTATGGTACTGCGTTTAGGAAATCATCACTGTTTCCTGATTGATTTTTCTGTTTGCATTTCATGTACCTCTAACCTCACTCCATTACATCCATAGAAGCAACAACAGTATTTCTGTGTGCTCAGCACCCTTAAACCCACTGATGATGTACCATGTTGTTTGCATGATGGTTTGTTTCTTGCCTAATAGTGGTAGAAGAGAACTCACATACTGGGAAGTGTGGCTTCAATTGCTGCTGTTCCCAAGCTACTACCTGTGAAGGCAGGTCAAACCATGTGTGTTTTCCCTCTGTCAATTATTACTCACTGGAATTGGGTTGGCTGTCAAAGTGAGCTTATAGCAGCCCACAGGTTAGGTAGGAAAGGGTAGAGAATCTTGGGGTGGTCATGGATCCCCTCTGTTGTTTTCATCCTGAGGGGCAGATTAGGCTGAGAGACGGTGAGTAGCCCATGGTCACCCAGTAAACTTTATAGCTCATTTCCATTTTAAAAATTTAATTAAAATGATTTACATGAAGGCAAAGTTTATTAAGTAGATCCACACAATATGTTGAAAGCACATCCAACTCACATTTAAAGCACATGACTTCCTCTAAAGAATCTTGGGAAGTGTAGTTTCCCCTTCACAGTAATTGATCCCACTACCCTTAAAAAAATACAGTTCCCATGATTCTGTGGTGGAATTCATGTGCTTCAAATGTGTGTTGAATGTGCTTTAAAAGATTGGTGTGGATCTGCACTAGGTATGATGTGCATTCATTAGTGAATTGAAAAGAACAATTTTAAAAGACACTTTTTTAAACAGGGGAAGGGCTGTAGCTCAGTGGTAGGGCATATGCTTTGCATGCAAAGGTCCAAAATTCAATTTCTGGAACAGACTATTGCCTGGAATCCTCAAGACCCAATGCTAGTCCATGTCATCAGTACTCGGCTAGATGGTACCAAATGCCCTGAGTCAGTATAAGGCAGATTCCTTTGTTCCTAAAAGTGGAAAGAGATGCAAGGGCCACAGTGACTCCAAAATTTATTTATGTATTTTATTTACAATATTTATATATCGCTTTATTGTAAAAAATCTGAAAGCGGTTTACAGAAGGAATTAAAACAAAAAAAAGTATTGGCTAAGCAGTTAAAGACATATATTTAAAAACATTCAAAATAATAAAACCAACAATGAGTTAAAACAAATAAAAAACACAATAGCTTCTACATGCCTGGGTAGGATTGCCTAAACAAAAATGTTTTTAGCAGGTGCTGAAAAGAGTACAATGAAGACTTCTGCCTAATATCAATAGGCAGGGAATTCCGAAGCTTAGGTGCTGCCATACTAAAAGACTGATTTCTTCCAAGAGTAGAACTAGTACTATGTAGCACCCATAACATGGAAAGCACACCTTGAACTTGTCCTGGTAGCAAATTGGTAATCAGTGCCAATTTCAGAGCAGAGGTATTATGTGCTGATAGGGTCTCACTCATGTCAGAAATCGTGCCATAGCATTCTCAACTGACAGCAGCCCATGGCTCTGGTTGTGCTGCATGGGATTTCTGTGAGCTTGGATGACTGGCTGTCAGGATTTTTTTAGTTTTGGGTTTTGGTTAGGAATCCTGACTGGTTGTGCAATACTGAGTTTTATGCCTTACTCATAGGCTCTGGGCTGGACACTTGTTGTGGTTGGTATGGTATTGCATTTAGAAAATCATCACTGTCTTTTGTCTGTCTTTTTCTATTTGATTTCATTTACCTTTAATCTCACTCCCTTACATCCATAGAAGCAACATCAGTGGTTCCATGTGCTCAGCTCAACCCCCTTAAACCCACTGATTACGCACCTTGTTGGTTGCATGATGGTTTGTTTCTTGCCCAATAGTGGTAAAAGAGAATTCACATACTGGGAAATGTGGCTGCAATTGTTGTTGTTCCCAAGCTGCTGTCTGTGAAGGTAGAACAAAACCATGTGCGTTTTCTCTCTGTCAATTATTACTCACTGGAATTGGGTTGACTGTCAAAGTGACTTTATAGTCACAGGGGAGACAGAAAAGAGAATCTTCTTACTCTTACTCATTTCTCAAACCTCTTTCTGAAGTGAAGGGTCAAATCTGTAAAGAAGTTTGGAGCAGCCATGCTGAAAGGTACGGGCAGGGCATTCCAGGCAGGGGGTTGCCAACCCTACTTGGTTATGGAAATCTTTGCAGAGGATCTCTGGTCAAACTTTACCAACAAGTACTTACTGAGAGGTAAGTCCTATTGAGTTCTATGGGGCTCAATCCCTTAATAAGTGAGTTTAGAATTGCAGCCTTCAGGGGCATCCATCTTTACCCGTGTGTGCTCCCATCTAACATCTCCACAACACAGGCTCCTTTCTTCCTACAGTGGCCTTCTGGTGACTGGCCTGGCCTGGGGTCACTTAAACCCTTATTTCCAGAAGCAGGTAAGCTAGATTAAATGTTCCCTACCCAGGCTTCACCTTTTAGCTAATTTCCAGTCAATGAAATGTTTTTGTTTGAATTGCTCCAAGCAACTGTGGTTGATGCTTAATGTATCATTCTTAATGACATCATTTGGGCCCACCCCTGTGACATCACTAGGGCCTATCCCTGTTACATCACTTATTATTATTATTTATTACATTTGTATACCGCCCCATAGCCAAAGCTCTCTGGGCGGTTTACAACAATTACTTGGGCCCACCCCTGAAATCTTAGCGTTGGGATGCTTCTGACCTGGGAACCCTACACTACACCCCTCACTGACCCTTCTTTGAACCCTGCTCAAGTGCTTTTGCCTTGCTGGTATGTGTTCTTGAACTGTGATAATATCTCCTACTTGATTGAATGGAGGATGGAGAGGTGGCGGGGAGTGTAGCAGTCTCTGACTTTTCCACAGCTAGAATTCAGCCTATTGCACAAAAGAAAGAGTTGCATCCATTGCTCCACTCCCTTTTTCCTCTGGCCCCCACCCATAACTGGCATGTGTCCCTTAGAATGTTGTCCATCAGGGAATGTGGCCCTTGGGTGAGAAAGGGTTTCTCACCCCGGTCTAATGAGAGTGGGGAAAAGGCCTTCAGTTACCCAGAATGCTAATCAGCAGCACAGAGCAAAATTCCTCATGCTTTATGTGCTGGTTGCCTTTTGGGTTTTTCTCTCAAAACCAATTAGGT
Source organism: Rhineura floridana (assembly GCF_030035675.1). Classification (NCBI taxonomy): domain Eukaryota; kingdom Metazoa; phylum Chordata; class Lepidosauria; order Squamata; family Rhineuridae; genus Rhineura; species Rhineura floridana. Next base: position 62,286,625 of record NC_084480.1, on the reverse strand, counting down.
CTAGAAGCCTACAGTGTTGTTGTTTTTAAAGCTAGTAATGGATTCTGACAAACATGATATTTTGAAATAGCATAAAATTGGGGGATGGATATGTACATTTGACAAATACAAATATGAAATTGTTGCTCTTCCAACAAACACTGTGAAAAGGTTTCATACTCTCTTCTTTAAATGCCATGGACACATTTCTTCTATAACCACTAAATGAAATTCTTCACTTCACAGAAGGCTTTAGCAGTAAATCCAAGAAATTGAAACCTTAATTAACACACACACATTTTTCACTTTTAAAAGCAGGGAATTTGTTTTTAAACGTATAGCCCACTGACAAAGAAATGGAGATCCAGAGTTAGGAAGAGCCAAAGGCAAACTTTACATTTTGTAGAAAGGGGAATCAACAATATTTTTAATAGCTTTCAGGGGAACCAGATTAGGACTTCTTTCCTCCATTGAAAATGTTGTCATAGTTAAACTATGGAATTCACTCCCACAAGACACAGTAATGGCCACCAACTTGGATGAATTTAAAAGAGAATTAGACTAATTTATGGAGGATAAGGCTATCAGTGGCTACTGGTCACAATGGCTACACTCTGCCTCCACAGTTGGAGGCAGCATGCATCCGAACACCAGGTGCTGGAAACTGCAGGAGGAGAGTATATTCTTGTGCTCAAGTCCTACTTGTGAGCAGGACATGCTGAGTCCCTAAGCCTTGTCAAGATTCAGAGGCCCCATGCAATAAAAAATAAAGAGAAAAAAAGTGGTAGGAAAAGTGGTGAGGAGAGGATTAGCAGAAATGATGCCTGATGTGGAAGGGGACTTTACAATATGTTGGTAGGCTAATTCCCATTGTCTCCTCTTGTGGTCTGACTAGGTGAGGTTAAGCAACATGTGGATGATGTGAGTAGTCCAGCAGCCCTAGAAGAGTACTTGATAGGACTAAGATGGGAAAGGTCAAGGTTCAGAATTTTGGTGGTGGATTTTATATGAAATGCTATTTAAGCCAAAGTGATATCAATTATAACAAAACTTCTTAGTTATCTCCAACATATTGTAATGTGATCATATTGTAATCATAATGATGTTATGTGCCTTCAAGTCGACTGCGACCTATGGTGACCCTATGAATCAGTGACCTCCAAGAGCATCTGTCATGAATCACCCTGTTCAGATCTTGTAAGTTCAGGTCTGTGGCTTCCTTTATGGAATCAATCCATCTCGTTTGGCCTTCCTCTTTTTCTACTTCCTTCTGTTTTTCCCAGCTTTATTGTCTTTTCTAATGAATCATGTCTTCTCATTATGTGTCCAAAGTATGATAACCTCAATTTCATCATTTTAGCTTCTAGTGATAGTTCTGGTTTAATTTCTGGTTTAACACCCAATTATTTGTCTTTTTCGCAGTCCATGGTATGTGCAAAGCTCTCCTCCAACACCACATTTCAAATGAGTTGATTTTTCTCCTATCCGCCTTCTTCACTGTCCAACTTTCACATCCATACATAGAGATTGGGAACACCATGGTCTGAATGATCCTGACTTTAGTGTTCAGTGATACATCTTTACATTTGAGGACCTTTTCTAGATCTCTCGCGGCTGCCCTCCCCAGTCCCAGCCTTCTTCTGATTTCTTGACTATTGTCTCCATTTTGGTTAATGACTGTGCCAAGGTATTGATAATCCTTGACAAGTTCAGTTTCCTCATTGTCAACTGTAAAGTGCTACATGCGCGCATTGCTGCCATCAACCAAGATGGTGGCAGAGGCTTCAGCCCCTTAGGGAAAGCTCGGCTGCCATCTTGATTGATGGCAAACCTGTGTGCGCATAACGCGCAGCCACAAAAAACAGCAGAGAGAAAGCTAGGTGAAGCGTGGGAGTGGCGGGCGGCTCTGAAGCTCCTACCCTGGTATCCGCAGCAGCAATCCTGCCGAAGATTGTGGAAGGGGAGTGCAGGTGCCCCTGTAGCACCAGGGGCCCTCGGCCAGTGCCCCACCTGGCCACCCTTTAAAACTGGCCCTGTATGGAATGCCCTGTATGGAATGCCAGTCCGTGGGCCATTCCTTAGTTTTCCATATTTCTTGACAGATTTTTGTCAAAATTTGGACAGTCAGTAGCTTGTAGCAACTCTATTGGTGTGCCATCTATTCCTGGTGATTTGTTTCTTCCAAGTGTTTTAAGAGCAGCTTTTACTTTCTGGTTCTTCATCATACGGTTCCTCCATGAATGAATCTATCATCCTGGCATCTCTTTTATAGAGTTCTTCAGTGTATTGCTTCCATCTTCCTTTTATTTCAGTCAGTGTGTTCCCCTGTTGATTATTCAACATCCCTACTCTTGGTTTAAATTTCCCTTTCAGTTCTCTAATCTTTTGGAATAGGGCTCTTGTTCTTCCCTTTTTGTTGTCCTCTTCTATTCCTATACAATAACTATTGTAATAGTTCTCTTTGGCCCTATGTACTAGTCGCTGTATTGTTACATTTAGGGTTCTGACTGTGTTTCTATCTCCTTTTGCTTTCCTTTCCTTCTCTCTTTAACCATTTTAAGAGTTTCTTCCGTCACCCATTGAGGTCTTTCTCTCCTTTTAACAAGAGGTATTGTCTTTTTGCATTCTTCCCTCATAACGTCTCTGACTTCACTCCATAGTTCTTCTGGTTCTCCGTCAACTAAGTTTAAAGCCTCAAACCTGTTCCTTGTTTGATCTGTATATTCTTCTGGGATGTTATTTAAATTGTATCTTGGCATTATGATTGCTTTGTTCTTCTTCTTTAGCTTTACTCTGATTTTCGATACAACCAGTTCATGATCTGTTCTGCACTCTGCTCCTGGTCTTGTTTTCGCAGAACGTATGGAACTTCTCCATCTTCTGCTACCAATTGCGACTGAGGAGCAAAGTAAAACACAGACAACAGCAGTTTGTGTTGAACAAAGAGCCACTTTATTAGACTATAACAAACCCATTAAAGTGACCTGCAGAGGGGAAACGTAAGTGTGGGAACTATCTATAAGCAAGCAGCTTGCCATACAGCTCTCAGGCGACCAGCCCCTGCTGGGGCAAGGGCAAGCCCCTTTTGCTTACCCCTTGCCCCAGCCACACCTCGTAGGTGAGCAGGGGGGGCTTCCCACATCACCACCCCCCGGGGCCGTATAACTCCAGGTGAATGAGGTAAGTTGGCCCCAAAAGCAGCCCATATCCTGCCCTCGGGCCGTAAAGGCCTGATAGACAGGCCTCGGGAACCACCAATCACCTCCAAAGGTACCTAATGGGGCCACCTAGCTGTCCTTACCTACTTCCCTTCCAGCACCTTACCACCACAAAAGGGGGACAAATCTCTATTTAATCCCTGTTTACCCCACTGCTGAGAAACACCTCTCGCAGACACCTCTGCAGGTCTCTCAAATGATGTTGTTCCCTGCATCAGTCAAGTGAACACCATTGGCCCCATAAAGCTCAACCCTTGAATGGTGTATGTGGGGGTGAGGAATAGCCAAACCCCACATGTTCAAGAAGAGCCAACCAATTCTGCTGGTTGACCTTCCTTCATTCCCGGTCCAACCCCTTCATGTCCCTCACACCATGCTAATCACCATATGGGAGCACGTCTGACCACAGCAGATGACCAGAGGCCATCGTTGCCCCACAGACTGTATGTTCTCACATGCCTGCAAACTGGGGGCCTTACCCTTAAGTAACCAAGGTCATTCCCACCCAGGGGAACCGTAGGAGCATGTCTGACCGCAGCAGAAGACCAGAGGCCATCATTGCCTCCCAAACTGCATGTCCTCACATGCCTGCAAACTGGGGGCCGTTCCCTTAAGTAACCGAGGTCATTCCCACCTAGGGGAATGACCACCACATGCAGAACTGGCCACACTGAGCCTTGCTGGAACAACATGGGTAGGAGCCCATCCCAGTGCGTACTCTGTCGACCCAGCCACCGAACCGTGGCCCACCGCCTGAGGCCCAGCTGTGAACCGATGTGAGTTTGTGGCCCCAAGGCCAACTCATAAGATTGTGCCATGGCTGCAGAGTATACTGCTCATCTGCTCCATCCCCATCCAGCAACCTACCAAAAACAGAAACAGTTGTGAACAGTTGTGTCCTGGACCTTCAGGCTCGCCCCAGGGGTGAATGTATTCTATATGCCCCATAATTCCATCTTCCAATGGCCTGCACCTGCGTTTACCAAAACCCAAGATTGACTGTGCCGCTGCCGTGTAGGCAACTCAAATTCTGGAGGAGCATGTCCCCCAAACCCCCATGGGGTCCACTCCCAGGCCTTGCGATGCTAAACCAAAACTTTGTGAGGGGAGATCTCTCCTCATGAATATCAGACAACCAGGCCTGGAGCCTCAGGTATCCAAGAAACACTATAACGCCCTCACCGGGCAGGTGTCCAGTCCTGGGGCAGGATAAAATGATAGTGTGACCCTTGCACCACTGGTCTGCCTAAAAACTAACCTTGGAGCACAGGAAGGCTCGTAAGGAAGGGTCTGACCCGGACCTAGCAACCCCCGCCCCATCCATAAGGCTCCAAAATTAGTGTGAGGGCCACTGCATGCCCTTGCTGAGCTTTGAAGGGTGATGACCACAGGACACACCCTTGACTAATAATCCCAGGTGGGTCAGGTAAAAAAGGGGGTGTGAGGATCCAGGGTGCGTGGGTGTTTCCAGGCCAGCCAACACATGATGTATCCCAAAGTCATCCGAATGGTCCTGAAAGCCCCCTACCTTGGCCTTAAAGGACAGCCCCACCAGCTTACCTTGTAGCATGCTGACAGACAGGCTTATACTCATATGATCCATGACTAATTCCGGCACTCTATTCACAGGAATAGGCCACACCTTCGCATAGCCTCTGCTGGCCCTGAACTCCTGGGAATTCCTTCTTGCATTCTGATAGCTGGTGAGCATGCTGGGGCAACAGATAGGCTTATGGCCATCTCTGACTCCGCTCCCCAGTCCCCCAATGTGCGTTTTGCACAGCACTGCTGAAATCTCCCCCAGCTGATCCCGTGACAGCATATCAATAACACTATTGGACTTGCAGTTCTACCTCCCGGAGTTGGTTCTTCCTTCAAAATGAAACACCATTGCAACCCTGCAGGAAAGAGGGCCACACAGCCAGGTGGGTGCATAAGGCAGCCATAACCCTGAACCAGTGGCAAGGCTGTGAAAACCCTGCCATGACATCATAAACCCACCATCAAAGACCCCCAACACATGGAGGGCAGAAAGGAAACATTTTCCTGGCCCCTGAAAACTCCAGGATCTTGATCTGCAACAGTTCAAGCTTTTCCCCAGGCAGCCTACAGCCCTGGGCCCAAGAGGCAATCTTGATACCCAGGAAGGTGAACACTGGGGCAGTATCCTCCATTTTCCCAGGTTCTAAAGGAAACCCCAGGATACATAGCCAGGCTATAAACTGTGACATCAGGTGCAAACTTGCACCCAAAGTTCTGCCCTACCCATGAACAGCAAATCATACAGATAGTGCCCCACTGCTTCTGAGCCCTCTCGTCTCCTGACTGCTCCCTCCAAGAAGGAACTGAAGCGCTCCATGCGAGAAATAGAGCAGCCCATAGGCAATGCCCTGCCACACAGAATTGACCTGAAAGGCAAAACTCAGCATCTCTGAAGTATAGCTCACTGTTCATGGATTATCTGGTATGAAGCAATTACTAACTGACCCCGCGGGTATGACAGATGGTGACGTAGGTGGACTTCGCCCTCTGCCACTTTGGGCACTTAACTGGGGGTGGGCATCCTAAGGGCAGAGGTAGGGGGTGATGGGAAAGGGCCAAGAACCCTGCCCAACTGTATGTGTTTATACATCTGTCTCTGGGCCATTGCGTCCATGCCTAAAACAGATTTAAGATTGCCGGCCATGACGGCTAGCCGTGGGCCACAGGATAGGATCCGGAAACCAAAATAAAACCTCATAACCAAAAGAAAACCTCATAACAAAACAAGACTCTCCATAAACTGGGCAGTCTGCAAGCATGGTCCCTAGTACCTCGAGCTTAACTGGGAAGGGACACTTTCCCTGGGCAGCTTTTGCTGGGGGCTTCTTCTTACTCCTTTGAGGGCCTCTGGCCTCATATCTCACTGTTTCACATATCCTTCTGTAAAGAAAGAAAGGAAATCATTTATGAGTAAGTACATGTTGCCAACTACAATTTCATTGCAGCTAACCCAGTTCCCCTAAAGTAAAGAGACTGAGGGTTTGTTACTGTCACCAATATTTGGCCCCACTGCAGCAGCTTTCTCTGAATGGGTGTCCCAACAACTATCAGAATAGATGTTCAACATGCAAAATTTGCATACTATATTAATTTCAAGTAAGTGATACCATCATTCCTAGAGCAACAGATGCTGAAAATGTGTTGCTGTCACCACTGTAGCAGATTACTCCTTGTTGGTTTTCCAATGCAAAAGTTGCATGCTATATATGATTTCAGGTAAATGATATCAAAAGTCCTAACAAAGCAAGTTTTGTTGTTGTTGTTGCTGTAAAATCATCAGGAAAGGGTTAAGATACTGTCTGGACCTTAAAAGGCAGCCTCTGTGTCTATGAGAGTCTAAGATCTTGTCAAGGCAGCCTCTGTTTCAGTAAGAGTCTAAGATCCTGTAAAATGAGGATGAGAGCCTGTTAAGTAAATATGGTTTTCCTCTTTATTCCTGTTCTCCAATTAAGCCACATTATCATGTTAGACTTTCTGTTCCTTGCAGAGGTTTGCATGCTTTTCTTTAACTATAAAATTGCCATATGCTTTGTTTTGATATGAGACCAAATTCAGATAAATGCATCTTCTGTCTCAGAGTTAACAAGTAATGTGGAATTGATACTTGGAATGGAAAAGGATCGCTGTCACCTAAGTGATGGCAATTTAGACCTTTTCTAGCCAACCTTGTTATCTCTGCATGCCAGTATCAAACTATGAATAGGCCCAAAAGGCTCACCATGCCCCACAAAATGTACTAATAGAATTAATCCCTCAACCCAATATATGCCTGGGCCTAGCAAGAAGTGATGAGCCTAACCAAAGAGCTCTGTCCCACCCCACAATGCAGCCACCATGTAATAAAATTAATAGAATAAAGTACCTTAACCTAATACAGGCCTGGGTCTAGCAAGAGACCATAAGCCTAACCAAAGATGCCCTGCACAATGGCCAATAGAAGTTGCCAAGGCCTCAACCACATCCCTCCCCATTCTGTGCATCCTACCTAGGCTGAACTCACACCCAGCCTTGGCAACCACACGGGGGGAAATAGGACCTGTGTCGAAAAGCTTGAAATGCCTGTGCAGCCTCCTCTCTTGTAATCTGTCCCAAGCAGGCAGTGACTGGCTGAAGGTCACCCAGTGAAACCCATGGCTGTGGGGGGGACTCAAACCCTGGTCTCATGGGTCATAGTGTTGCAAATATTGCTGTTCGTTCCCCTTGGTAGGCTTTTTCAGATTTATCACCAAGAACGAGAAGTCAGTCAGTCGAGGGTTCAACCCAAATTTATTCTGCAGAATAGGGACACACTCACTGCTCATGCATAAAGTAAGCTGCCTGCCATATTACTGAACAGGTCTTGTTTTATACCTTATCTCGATGGTATGTGGCAATAAAAAGTTACACAGCTCAAGCATTTTAACACAGGAAACGAAAGACAAGATGTGCCACCGTTTGGCTATCTGCCCATTACATCTGCATACACAAGATAAACCAGAACTTCCAGCTAGTTTCTTTATCCTTAACTCAGTACATTGTAATCAGTTCCCTGAGGTCTTTTGACCTTCGATGTGGCTGTACTCTATTTCTATTATACATTATAACACACTCTGTATTTTCTTAACAATAGTCCAACACCTCAACCACCACACGAGGTGTATGGGGGGGGAGGGAATTGAAAAGCCTGAAAGGCCTGTGCCACCCTCCTACAATCTGCCCTGGGCTAAGGGGGTGTGGCTTAAAAGCCCAAAGGCCTATTTTTATGAGGGGGAGAAGGCCTGAATGCCAAAGGGTGGCACAATCCTGTCCTTATATTGCCCCACTTATACCAAACCCTGTATGTGCGGGGCAATGGATTTTATTTATTTATTTATTTGTTTATTTATTTAATTTCATTTATTTATTTATTTTCCCAGGGGTGGCTAGGCCACCCCAACAAATCATCTTGCCTAACTCTTGGAAGATCAGAGCACTTGGGCATAGGTTTCCGATGAAAATCTTAATTGCCAGATAGGTTCACTGGAGAAAGGCAATGCTTGGGATATTTTGGCCCCAGGCTATTTAGAGCTTTAAAGACCAAAGCCAGCACCTTGAATTGAGCCTACCTCTGCTGAAATTGCTCTCACTAAAATCACCAGCATCCTCACTGCCAGATCCAAAGGCATCTACTTATCTTTCTTGACCTCTCTGCCACTTTGAATATAGATGAGCACTCTCTTGCTAAATGCACTTTATTCCCTAGGACTCTTGTGGTTCTGTCCTCTTCCAACTTCTTTAATCATTCTTTCACTGTTTCCATATGAGGAAGCTCTTCCTCTCCTTTCCCTCTGTCTGTTGGGGTCCCTCAGATCTTGTGTTTGACCCTCTCATAAAGGAAGTCAATAGACTCCACCTTTGGCTTTGAGTACCACGAAATATGCTGATGACACCTAGCTGTTCCCCTGTATCCCAGAACTTTCTCCAGGCATCCAATCCTGTATCTACAGCTGCCTGTCTGATATTGCCACTTGAATGCTTCCATCACTTCAAGATCAATATATCAAAGCCATAACTTCTTACCTTTTCCTCCCAAGCTCTCTTCTCCTTACACATTCTTTATCCACTCAGTTTAACAGGCACAGAGCCTTGATTTTGTCTTTGATTCCTTCCCCCTTCTTTACTGTCCATATTCAATCTGTGGCCAGCTTATATTTCTTCTCCCTTTACATACAACTGGGCACAATTACACTTCTTCCTGTCGGTACTCTTGGAGGCAAATGTTTTATCCCCTGGTCATGTCTTGATAATTTCAGTCTTCTCTGATCTTCCACAATTTTACCTTGGTCCCTTCACCACTCTCTGGAATTCTACTACAAGAATTATTCACCTTCTTGTTGCTTTGGCTATGTGATACTCCTTAAATCCCTATAGCAACAAATAGAATCAGGTTAGTTTTTGCCATATCCTAATGGCTGTTGGCTTATGGTAACACAGCTAGGCTTTTTCACTGGTGGTGCTAATCTTGTGGAATGCTCTCCCTGCTGAAATATGAGAGGCCCCATTGGTATTGGCATCCTGCTGGCTGTTGAAGACAAGCATTCTCCTGACTTGAACATATTGTTTTAACTGTTACATTGTTTTAACGGGCTTATTATACATTTTAATTATGGATATTTTGATGAAATTGTTTTATTATATATTTTAATTCTGGATAGCTATATTTTTATAATTGGTTTTACATTATTTTGCTGTTGGCTTTTACTTTGTAAACCTCCACTGTATTTCTTTTTGAAATGAAAGGTGGTATATTCTTTCAATGATGATGTGAAGTACTAATTCTCTTCTATTCAGCACTGGTTAGGCCTCATCTTGAGTACTGCATCCAGTTCTGGACACTGCACTTTAAGAAGGATACAGACAAAGTGGAACAGGTTCTGAGGAGGGCAACAAGGGATGACCAGGGGACTGGAAACAAAGCGCTATGAGGAGAGACAGAAAGAACTGGGCATGTTGAGCCTCAAGAAGAGAACACTGAGGGGAGATATGATAGGACTCTTCAAGTACTTGAGAGGTTGTCACATAGCGAGGGCCAGGATCTCTTCTCAATCATCCCAGAGTGCAGGAAACGGAATAATGGGCTCAAGTTACAGGAAGCCAGATTTCAGCTGAACATCAGGAAAAACTTCCTAACTGTTAGAGTGGTACAACAATGGAACCAATTACCTAAGGAGATAGTGGGCTCTCCAATGCCTTGAATGGAGGCATTCAAGAGTCAGCTGGACAGCCACCTGTTGGGTATGCTTTAATATGGATTCCTTCATTGAGCAGGGAGTTGGACTTGATGGCCTTATAGACCCCATCCAACTCTACTATTAGATGATTATGTTCTTTGATTATGATGATGTGGCTTCTTGGCCATTCCCAGATGTAGTGCATAGTCCTTACTGTCAAAATTCCCCCATGGCAGCATCTGTTTATCTCTCTGTTCATGTATCCCAATACACCCCTGCCCTGTGGCCTTGTATCACCACCCTAAGCTGTCCGAAAGTTTGCTCCTTCAAGTGATTCTGCCCTGTTTCCTTTGCTGCCCTTTATGAAGTTTAGACCACTGCAATATGTGAGGCTACCTTTGAAGGCAAATTTGGAAACTGGAGTTTAGAATGTAGCCAGATGTACTGGCTCCTGATACGTTTCTGGGCTCCATTCAAAGGACTTGTTTTGATCTTTTTAAAACCCTTCATGGCTTGGAAATGGGCTACCTGAAGGATCACCTACAATAGGGCCCCGCTTACCGGCGCTTTGCTTCTTGGCGTTCCGCTAATGCGGCAGCTTTCATTCCCCATTTTAAAGCCGCTTTTGCGGCATTTTCGCGTGATGCACCCCATTATACTCAATGGGGTTCCTCTTTATGGCGATTTCTGCTTTACGGTGGGGGTCCGGAACAGAACCTGCCGTATAAGCGGGACCCGCCTGTATATCCATATGTCTGTTTGTCTACACTAAGGACTTCATCTGAGTCCCTACTCTGGGTTCTGTCCCTCCCACACCCATTTAAAGTAAAACATGTGGGTGGTCCTCAAAGAAAGGTCTTTTTCATTACTCCTACATAGAGTACGTGCATGTACAAAGAGAAAAGCAGGCTCCGGTGCTTACTAATGAGAGATTTATATTTTTGCTCTACATGTTTCAGAGTACAGTACTCCTTCAGGAGCTTAAAATACTGACAAATTCTTTAAACCCAGAAACACCCTGGTCTAAAAATCAAACTCGGAAACCAGCTTTGAACAAGCTGTGAAGCAACAGGTTTCCTTATCCACATCTTGCCTGCACATGCATGTTCCAGTCACAGCAAAAAGTTAAAGTTTCTAAGTACCATAAATGACCTTGTCCTAGAACAGTTGGTCATGGAGCTGACCAGAGGGGCAGCAACCCTGGACTTAATCCTGTGTGGCTCCCAGGATCTAGTGAGAGATGTAAGTGTTGTTGAACTGATTGGAAATAGTGACCATAGTACTATCAAATATTATATATATGATATATAATTGCCAAGAAAGTCCAGCATAGTCACATTTGACTTCAAAAGAAGAAACTTTCCAAAAATGGGAAGACTGGTAAAAAGAACATTGAAAGGCAAAATAGTCAATTTTTTCCATAACTAATGGTTGAGGGTTGATCAAAACCACAATAGAAGCTTAGCTAGAATGTATATCGCAGCTCAGGAAGGGTACCACCAGGGCTGCCAGTGTAGTTATTTAGTAGCATGAAGGAAGCTATTAGAGGCAAGCAGGTGTCCATTTAAAAAAATGGAAGTTGTGTCGAAACGAGAACAAAAAGGAACAAAAACTTTGGCAAACAATAATGTATGCACACAAACTAACACAGAGGATTCAAGGAGCATATTGCTAAGAACATAAAGACCAACAAAACCTATATAAATACATTAGATCCAGGAAGCCAGCTAGAGAGATAGCTGAACCTTTGGTTGACAAGGAAGTTAAAGGGTGTGCTGAAGGAGGAAAAGGAGATTGCAGAGAAGCTAAATGACTTATTTGCGTCTGTGTTCACAGCAGAAGGTCTCTGTGCCTGAACTAACTTTCTCAGGAACAGAGTTTGAAGAACTGAGGCAAATAGTGATGATAAGAGACAAAGTCATAGTTCTGTTGTTGTTATGTGCCTTCAAGTTGATTATGACTTATGGCGACCCTATGAATCAGTGACCTCCAAGAAAAAGAGGAAGGCCAAACATGAGATGAATTGATTCCATAAAGGAAGCCACAGACCTGAACTATGCTGTTGGAGGCCACTGATTCATAGGGTTTCCATAAGTCGTAATCGACTTGGAGGCACATAACAACAACACAATAGCATCTGTCCTGAACCGCCCTGTTCAGATCTTGTAAGTTCAGGTCTGTGGCTTCCTTTGTGGAATCAATCCATCTCTTGTTTGGTCTTCTTCTTTTTCTACTCCCTTCTGTTTTTCCCAGCATTATTGTCTTTTCTAGTGAATCATGTCTTCTCATGATATGTCCAAAGTATGATAAACTCAGTTTTATCATTTTAGTTTCTAGTGACAGTTCTGGTTTAATTTGTTCTAACACCCAATTATTTGTCTTTTTCACAGTCTATGGTATGCACAAAGCTCTCCTCCAACACCACATTTTAAATGAGTTGATTTTTCTTTTCCGCTTTTCCGCTGTCCAACTTTCACATCCATACATAGAGATCGGGAATACCATGGTCTGACTGAATTCAGTCAGGAGACTTTAGTGTTCAGTGATACATCTTTGCATTTGAGGACCTTTTCTAGTTCTCTCATAGCTGCCCTTCCCAGTCCTAGCCCTCTTCTGATTTCTTGACTATGGTCTCCATTTTGATTAATGACTGTGATTGATAATCTTTGACAAATTCAATGTCCTCATTGTCAACTTTAAAGTTACATAAATCTGTTGTCATTACTTTAGTCTTCTTGACGTTCAGCTGTAGTCCTGCTTTTGTGCTTTCCTCTTTAACTTTCATCAGCATTCATTTCAAATCATTACTAGTTTCTGCTAGTAGTATGGTATCATCTGCATATCTTAAATAATTGATATTTCTCCCTCCAATTTTCACACCTCCTTCATCTTGGTCCTATCCCACTTTCCGTATGATATGTTCTGTGTATAGATTAAACAAATAGGGTGATAAAATACATTCCTGTCTCGCACCCTTTCCAATTGAAAACCAATTGGTTTCTCCATATTCTGTCCTTACAGTAGCCTCTTGTGCAGAGTATAGGTTTCGCATCAGGACAATCAGATGCTGTGGCACCCCCATTTCTTTTAAAGCATTCCATAGTTTTTGTGATCTACACAGTCAAAGGCTTTGTTGTAATCTATAAAGCACAGGGTGATTTCCTTCTGAAATTCCTTGGTCTGTTCCATTATCCAACATATGCTTGCAATATGATCTCTGGTGCCTCTTCCCTTTCTAAATCCAGCTTGGATGTCTGGCATTTCTCGCTCCCTATATGGTAAGAGCCTTTATTGTAAAATCTTGAGCATTACTTTACTTGCATGGGATATTAAGGCAATAGTTGGATAATTACTGCATTCCCTGGGATCCCCTTTCTTTGGAATTGTGGGCCATTGTTTAGTTTTCTGTATTTCTTGACAATTTTTTGTCAAAATTTGGATAGAATCAGTCTCAGTTGCTTGTAGCAGCTCTCTACTGGTATGCCATCTGTTCCTGGTGATTTGTTTCTTCCAAGTATTTTAAGAGCAGCTTTCACCTCACATTCTAAAATTTCTGGTTCATCATTCAGTTCCTCCATGAATGAGTCTGTCATCCTGGCATCTCTTTTATTGAGTTCTTCAGTGTATTGCTTCCATCTTCCTTCTATTTCATCTCGGTCAGTCAGTGTGTTCCCCTGTTGATTATTCATCATCCCTACTCTTAGTTTAAATTTCCCTTTCATTTCTCTGATATTTTGGAATAGGGCTCTTGTTCTTCCTTTTTTGTTGTCCTCCTCTATGTCTATACAATAACTATTGTAATAGTTCTCTTTGTCCCTACGTACTAGTCGCTGTATTGTTGCATTTAGGGTTCTGACTGTGTTTCTATCTCCTTTTGTTTTTGCTTTCTCTCTTTAACCATTTTAAGAGTTTCTTCTGTCACCCATTGAGGTCTTTCTTTTTAACTACACGGTTTGGGACCACAATACCTGATGGAACACCTCTCCCGATACAAACCCACCCGTACACTATGCTCAACATCTAAGGCCCTCCTCCGGGTGCCTACTCTGAGGGAAGCTCGGAGGGTGGCAACAAGGGAGAGGGCCTTCTCAGTGGTGTCTCCCAGATTATGTAATGATTATACTGACGAGGTGCGCCTGGCGCCATCACTGTTATCTTTTCAGCGCCAGGTCAAGTCTTTCCTCTTCTCCCATGCATTTTAGCATGTGTTCTTAAATTGTTTTAAATTTTTTAAATTGTGCTTTAAATTGTTTTTAAAAGATGTGTTTTAAATTTGTATATTTGTTTTAATGTTTTTAGTTACTGTAAACCGCCCAGAGAGCTTCAGCTATGGGGCGGTATACAAATACAATAAATAAATAAATAAATAAATAAATAGAGGTATTGTCTTTTTGCATTCTTCCCTGATAACATCTCTGACTTCACTCCATAGTTCTTCTGGTTCTCTGTCAACTAAATTTAAAGCCTCAAACCTATTCCTTATTTAATCTTTATATTCTACTGGGATGTTATTTAAAATGTATTTTGGCATTATGATTGCTTTGTTGTTCTTCTTTAGCTTTACTCTGATTTTCGATACGACCAGTTCATGATCTGTACCGCAGTCTGCTCCTGGTCTTGTTTTCACAGAAAGTATGGAGCTACTTCATCTTCTGCTACCAATTATATAATCAATTTGATTCCTATATTGACCATTTGGTGATGTCCACATGTACAACCATCTTTTCGGTTGCATAAAAAATGTGTTTGCAAGAAACAAATTATTGGTTTCATAGAATTCAATACGTCTTTCTCCTGCTTCATTTCTGTCTCCTAGGCCCCATTTCTGCACAATTCCTAATTCTTCTCTGTTCCCTACTTTTGCATTCCAATCCCCCATGATCATCAGCACATCTTGTTTTGGTGTGTGATCAATTTCTTCCTGTACTTCTGCGTAAAATATCTCCAATCCCTCTTCTTCTGCATTTGCCTTTGGAGCATAGACTTGGATGATGGTTATGTTAGTAGGTTTCCCGTTTAATCTCATTGATATAACTCGCTCAGACCTTGCATTGTAGCTCCTAATTTCCATTCGGCCTTGGATGCTCCTGCTATGAGTCTAGCCTTTTGATCTAGACTCCTGATGGCATTGCTCTCAGCTTCTTCAACACTCTCAAACCCCCTCATCACGTTAAAGTATGCATCCCAGAGGGGGCAAAGTCATAGACCATATTGTTAAATTAATACTGACAAGTTGTCAAATCCAGATGGCATCCATCTAATAGTCCTTAAAGATGTGAAATTGCTGATCCTGTAATAAAAACATATAACTTGGCTCAAAAATCAGCTTTCATGCCTAAGGACTAGAAAGTGATCAATGAAACCATTTTGTGTTTGTGATGGAGGGGAGAATCAATGAAACTAAAGGCTGGTTAACATAGGTTCCTGGGAAAGTGGTGGAAAGCGTTAAAAATAGGATTACCAAACATATAGAACATATTAAGAGTTATTTGAGAACCTAGGGATGGAGATCTGGTGGTCCTTCCAGATGTTGTTGAACTCCATCTCCCATTGGTCAGGGATGATGGGAGTTGTAGTGCAGCTCTTGATATAGAAGAATAAATCTTTCTGAAGCACCAACACTGACTTTTTAGAGTTCTTTGAGTGCATCCACAAGCATATGGGTAGGGATGATCCAGTAGATGTTGTGTACTTAGACTTTCAAAAAGCTTTGGATAAGTCCCTCACCAAAGACTCCTAAGAAAGCTTAGGAATTATGGGACAAGAGAGCAAGTCCTCTTGTGGATCAGTAACTGGTTAAGAAACAGGAAACAGAGAGTAGGAATTAATGGACAGGTCTCCTGGTGGAGGGATGTAGAAAGTGGATCCCCCAAGGACTGATCCCAGGTCCCTGAGCATTGGGACCTGTGCTTTTTAACTTACTCTTGAATGATCTAGAGTTAGGTGTGAGCAAGGAGGTAGCCAATTTTATAAACCATTACAAATTTTCCAGGATATCTCTGAACTGGGCAAACAGGCAGGAAAATGGTAAATGTGATTCAATGTAAGCAAGTGTGAAGAAATTGAGACACATTGGGGCAAATTCCTAATTTAACATGTATGCTCATGAGATCTGAGCTGGCAGTGACTGACCAGGAATGAGATCTTGGGGTTGTAGTGGATAGGTCAGTGAAGGTGTCCGTCCTGTGTGCAGTAGCTGTGAAAAGGCCACTTCCCATGTCAGGAATTATTAGGAAACAGATTAAAAAATGCCAGTCATAACACTGTTGTACAAATCTGTGGCAACACCACACTTGGAATACTGGTTGCCTCATCTCAAAAAGGATATTGTAGAGCTGGAAAGCATTCAGAAAAAGCAACCAAAATTATCAAACTCCCCTATTAAATGATCAAACTCCCTGCCATGAGCCAAGATGGCGGCAGAGGCTTCAGCCCCTTAGGGAAACCTCGGCCGCCATCTTGGTTAAGGATAGTGCTGTGTGCGCAACCGCACGACAACTGAGAAAGGTAGGTTGAGCAAGGGAATGGCGGGGGCTCCGAAGCTCTCACTGTGTGATCTGTGGCAGCTATCCTGCCACAAATCGTGGAAGGGGAACGCCGAGGCCGGGGGCAGGCTTGTGCCCAAAGGCCCCGGCATGTCTGTTCATGGTGTGGAAAAAGTGAATACAGATAAGTTTCTCCCCTTTCTTCCAATACCTAGAACTCAGTGATATCCAATGAAGCTGATTGTTGGAAGATTCAGGACTAACAAAAGAAGGTACTACTTCACACAATACATAGTTAAACTATGGAATTCGCTCCCTCAGGATATAGTTGTGGACACTAATTTGGATGGTTTTAAAAGAGGATTAGACAAATTTATCAAAAGACAGGACAGGACTATGAATAGCTACTAGCCATGATGGCTGTGTACTACCTTTACTGTACAAAGTAATATGCCTCTGAATACTAGTTGTTTGGAATCACAAATGGGGAGAGTGCTGTTATACTGAGAATTCTGCTTCTGTGCTTCCCATAGGCATCTAGTTAGCCACTGTGAGAACAGCTTTGGCCTCATCCAGCAGGGTTTTTCTTAATGTTCTTATATGTGTTTGGGATTGCAGCAAAAAAGCCTGCTCCCGCCCCCATATCTCTCTCCTTTGGCTGCCTCCCAGTGTCGGATTTTTACATGGTAAGCAGAGGTCAATCCTTTTGCACTCATCATTTTCACATGCCAGGAAAACCTAGATATTTTAGCCCTTGAACTACTGACAAGCCTATTATGCATACCTGATTTGATCATGCCTAGATTTTGCTATCAAAATTATTCTGCAATAGTATTAGTTCACTGTCCTATGCACCTTTAGGAAGCTAAATTGATACGATACTATTTGGAACTGTGTGTATGTGTATTGCCAGATCAACACAGAGCACATACTTAATGGAAATACTGTGATTATATGTTTAAAATTATCTCTGAGCTGGACACTAGTTACTGGAAGTTAATTATACAACAGACAAATTATTTGTATTAAAGAGATGGAATTTGAAGTTAAAACTAAGCCTGATTCAGCAAAACCTTTTACTGTAAGTATTCTGGCTTACGTTGGTTTTTTAGGATCAGCATTTGAGGCCCTTCTCTGGGTTCCCCTGCCAAGAGGTTGTGGCCCCCTGATTATGGAATGCTGTCCCTAGTGAAGCCATTACCATATTTTGGCACCAGTCTAAGTTCTTCCTTTACTCCCAGGTATATGATGATGTATAATATGCCAATTATGTTATCATTTGACTGGTAATTGTAAGTTGGTTTATGTGAGTGATGTTTTTGTGCTAGTCATCTGGTGAAATCTTTTAGGAATTTATGACAATTTATCTTTTATTGCTTGTTTAAATTGCTATAATATTGATGGTTATGTTTTAATTTCTCTTGTATCCTTTGGATTTTTGTAAGTCACCTTGGGACTATTTTGGTGTAAAGCATCTGCTAAAATAAATAATATAAATCCAGGAGCATCTTATGTACAGAATGGGAAACTGATGTCCTTTGGAGAGTTCAATAGGAGAGCATACACTTTGCATTGTTTGTTTAAAAACTTATACCCTACCTTTCAGTTTATAAAATAAATACTCAAGGTTGTATCAAATGAAATGGGCTTGTTAGACCACGGACTTCCACCTGCACAATGGGACTTACTCTCCCTGAGCACCCCCCCATATCTGTTCTGGATTTCCCACCAATTCTCCGGTGTGTGTGTGTGTGTGTGTAAGCTTGCTGGATGCACGGAGAGGAAGTTCCGTTGAGCAGGCAAAAGTCCTAATGCTAACTGGATGACTCGGTTGGATGCAACCCTCAGTGTGGGTTACAGTACAAATTAAAAGCAACAATCTGCAATGGTAAAACACTTAAAAATTAAAAAATACAGCAAAACTAGATTTAAACAGTAGCGGGTGAATTAATTTTGCTGATACTCTAACATGTTCGTTCAGTGGTATCTTGAATTCAGCTATCCTACTTCAAAGCTATCCTTTGTCTGCATAAGGTCCCAAGCTCAATCCCTGGCATCTCCCAGTGAAATATCTTGGGTAGTAGGGCTAAGAAAGTCCTCGGCTTCACACCTTGATGACCCACTGCTAGTCAGAGTTGATAATACTGGGCCTAGGTAGAGCACAGTAGAACAGCTTCATATATATCATGCAATATGGACAGCATTCACAGATGTGATCAGATATGAACTAAGCAAATCTTGAGTTTCATCACTGAGCATAAACATGGAGCATGAACAGAAAAATAAGGGGAACAAGCATATTGAACATAGACTTAGAACCTCTTGTGCAGTTGGGGGGAGCTTTTGATTGTGCAAAAGGGGACACATTTTCCCCAATCTCCTCTTCCTGCATTGCAAGGTATTTTGTTTTGGACAATCCTCCAACCCTGAGAAGAGATTTTTGAAGAATGCAGGGGCTGCTAAGGGAAGAACAATCCTGGAACACCTGTTAGGATCCAAATTGTTGTTACTCTACATTTGAAAATATTTCTTCCTGAGCTCTTCCTTTAATGCTAGTTTCCCTCTTTGCCTTTCATAATTACTCATTACCTGTTTATCAAATTCTTGTCCCATCTCCTCCTTCCTTAATTATTTCTCAACAGTATTTTTCTCAACAATATTGTCATTTGAGAGCCAGTCTGACTTCGTGGTTAGAGTATCAGACTGAACCTGGGAGACCAGGATTCAAATCCCTGCTGAGCCATGAAGGTCACTGGATGACTGTGGGCCAGTCAGTGCCTCTCAGCCTAACCTTCCTCACAGGGTTGTTGTGACAATAAAATTGGGAGGGTGAGAACCATGTTTACATGCCACCTTGAGCTCCTTGGAGGAAGAGTGGGATATAAACATTGTAGTAGTAGTAGTAGTAGTAGTAGTAGTAGTAGTAGTAGTAGTAGTAGTAGGTTACATAACAAAATGCCACAACATAGAATTAAAATATAAACTATTAAAAAGTAAGAGGACAGCTTAAAATTCACTGTTCTAGAAGCAGTTAGACTCTCCTCTCCCTGTGTGTTACTACCCTATGAAAATTCCCCTCTGTGGTGTCAAACTAAGGAAAAAAGATCCCACAACTAGAATGGAAACTTTTTTCCTAAGCCTAATAAATAATAATAATAATAATAAATTTTAATTTCTGTGTCGCCTATCTGGCCTATGGCCACTCTAGGCGACGTACAACAGTTAAAACACAGCATAATAAAATACAATAGTACAATATAAAAACAGTATAAAACAATACAGCATACAATACAGTAGGAGGCAATTCAATCTAGTAATTAACCCTCCCCGGAAATCCCAAAGGCCTGTTGAAAGAGCCAGGTCTTTAAGGCTTTACGAAATGTATTTAGGGAAGAGGCGTGCCATAGATCTTGTGGGAGGGAGTTCCAGAGGGTGGGGGCCGCCACTGAGAATGCCCTCTCTCTAGTACCCGCCAATCTGGCTGTTTTTGTCGGCAGGATTGAGAGAAGGCCCTGTGTGGCTGATCTTGTCGGGCGGCATAATTGGTGGCGTTGAAGGTGCTCCGTAAGATAAACTGGGCCGAGACCGTATAGGGATTTAAAGGTTAATACCAACACCTTGAATTGGGCCCGGAAAACAACTGGAAGCCAGTGTAGATCGAACAACACTGGTGTGATGTGATCCTGGCGGCGACTGTTCGTAAGTAGTCGAGCCGCCGCCTTTTGTATAAGTTGCAGTTTCCGGACCGTTTTCAAGGGTAACCCCACGTAGAGCGCATTACAGTAATCCAAACGAGAGGTGACCAGGGCATGTACTACCATTGGGAGCTGATGAACAGGAAGGTAGGGTTGCAGCCTTCATATGAGGTGTAGTTGATACCAGGCTGCCCGGCTCACTGCCAAAATCTGAGCCTCCATGGACAGCCTGGAATCAAGTACAACCCCAAGGCTGCGGACCTGGTCCTTCAGGGGTAAACTCACCCCATTGAACTTCAAGTCAACTTCTCCCAACCTTCCTTTGTCCCCTACCAGCAGCACCTCGGTCTTATCAGGGTTCAGTTTCAGCTTGTTCCTTCCCATCCATCCACTCACGGATTCCAGGCACTTGGACAAGGTCTCCACAGCCGACTCTGGTGAAGATTTAAACGAGAGATAGAGCTGAGTGTCATCTGCATATTGATGACACTGCAGCCCAAATCTCCTAATGATTGCCCCCAGCAGCTTCATATAGATGTTAAATAGCATGGGAGAGAGGATAGAACCCTGTGGCACACCACAATTGAGAGGCCAAGGGTCTGAAACCTCCTCCCCCAATGCTACCTGTTGAAACCTATCGGAGAGGAAGGAATGGAACCACTGCAATACAGTACCTCCAATTCCCAATCCCTCCAGGCGATGTAAAAGGATACTGTGGTCTACAGTATCAAAAGCCGCTGAGAGATCGAGGAGGACAAGAAAGGAGAATTCTCCCCTATCTAATGCCCTCCTCAAATCATCTACCAGAGCGACCAAGGCTGTTTCAGTTCCGTGACCAGTCCTGAAACCCGATTGGTATGGATCCAAGTAATCCGTTTCATCCAAGCGAATTGCCATTTGGGGAGGGGGGTTCTAAGGAGAGGAGTGAAAGAGAGAAATACACAGCTGGTGGAGACAGAGGGGGCAGGGAAGAGAGAAAGGGATGGCATAGAAAGAAAATAAATTGGTGGCTCATTGCCAACTCTGTCCCATCCACTTTTGGCATGGCTCCCACCCACCCTGGGTACACAGCCACCAGAAGATTTCATTCTGAGGACTGTATTCCCCCAGTTCAAAAAAGATCCCCCACTCCTAAGTTGGAGCACTTAAGAGAATTCCATGTGTTCTTAATTGCACATATATCAAAGTAACATGGAAATTATTTTTGTTCCCAAATAACTTGAGCTATTTGGTTGAAAGTCTGGGGAGCTGATACCAATGGTTTTATTAGCTTATACTATGAATATTAAAAGGATATCATAGTTTGTGTGTGTAAAAAAAAAAGGTTTTTACTTGAGGTAGCTCCAAAACTTGTAATAAGCAGGTCAAGAATCAGTCCCGTCTATTAACGTTGATGCATGAATGTATCTAGTGTAGACTGTTCACATATGCTTAACTGAAAATTATGTAAAGTGGTGGTGGAAGGGTAAAGAGACAGTATAGTAAAGCGCCCACTCAACTGTGTCAAGAAATGTTGTTGAATGCGGATGGAATAACAGGGAAAAGTTTTAACTAGCCACTTGAAACACAACATATCAGCTTTTCTTAGCCTGATGGCCTCCAGATGTTTTGGACCAGAATTACCATAATCTCTGACCATTGTCCATGCTGGCTGGGGCTAATGGGAGTTGTAGTACAAAACATCTGGAGGCCATCAGGTTGGGGAACCTCCCTTCACGCTTAGAAGAAAATGATCACCTCTCAGTCCCTACATATAGACAGAGTATAAGGCTATCCATTAAATGCTGCTCATCACAAGGGATGGTTAATGAATTCATTCTTCATGTTAGGGTTAAATGATATTAAACTTTTTGCAAAATGGAAACATCAACTATAATTATAATTTTGCATGTTTAAAACAATTGAATTTTGCCATTAAAATTAATACTATGCACATTAACCTGTGATGGAGTTTGAATCAATATTCAGTTTGGAAGATGTGACTCCTGGATAGCTTTGCTAAATATTGATTTAATTGTCATTTGTTTAAGGTATGAAACAAATTACATGCCTTACTGATATTGTTAATCTGGCCCCTTTGAACTGCTGAATCCATGGGACCATGTAATACATGACATTACATTACAAAAGTATTGAAATTATTGTGAAATACAATTACCTAGTGTGCTAGATTGCAGCAAAATCCATCTGGGGTTCTTTCAACCATTTTACTTGTCAATATTAGATCAGAGACACAGTCGTACCAATTCCTCCCCACTTCCCTCTCTCTTTAAATTTAATCATAATTTTAAATTATGTGGTAAAATTAAGCTGTGACCACTGGCTGTTTTGAAGTGTATTTTGAATGAGGTATGTTTCCTTGATGGAAATTCACTAAGTGGTAAACTCTGTATATGTATCTTGTGCAAAATATGTTGTCCGGAATATGGATGTACATGGAAATTGGCTTGAAGACTTTATTATTTAGCATAATTATAACACTCACTTGGCCATCATAGGTTGCAGTGTGATTGTAAACATATTTAATCAGAAGTAAATCCCGTAGAGTTCAATGAAATTTACTTCCTAGTAAATGTTAATCTAAATGGTCGTAGGATTGAAGACTAAATTGAATTAAAGGTAACATGAATGGTGAAACTAGTTATCATCCAGGAGAATTAAAAATATGGTAGCTGTGCTAATGTTTTTTCTAGCACATCCATATTTATTTTCTCAAAAATTAAACCCAAACCTTGCTTTCTGGATTGTGTAATACAAGGATTTTTGTGGGTTCATTGCTTCCTAAATTTTCAAGCTGTCAAAATAATGACAAGTCTCTTGGTCAACATTTAATACTTCAAAAGTGCTTTTGTTGCACTGCAAAATGAATGAGTAAGCATTTTGTTTTTATAGTGTGAATTCAAGTTACATATAATATGAAGGTAATTTTAAGTTGCAAAGTGTTCATAATATTTTTAAACATTCTCCTCCTAGGTAAAAGTGATCCATTTTGCGTACTTGAGTTGAACAATGATAGACTGTTGACCCACACAGTGTACAAGAACCTTAATCCTGAATGGAACAAGATCTTCACATTGTAAGTCTTAATGTGTTGCTTTCGAATTTTACTTTCATATCTGGCTAGTCACTTCAAAGCATCAAGATAAGGTTAAATTGTTCTGGTTTCTTAATCAGAACAACATATTTCATTGGAACAAACAAAAGTTCCAATGCTTTTGCTTTAGCCTTCTGAGTAGTGATATTCCAAATGTTAATGTACTTTGAAGGTAGTATGGACCACTGCTGTGCAGCTACTAGGCTGACACTTTCTAATGTTGGTTCCAAGACATTTTTTTATTGATCTAGCAGTGCTTGCCATATTCCTGGCTACCCCTCCTGCTGCTGAGTTGATGCTAAGGTAGATGTGCAGTATGACCTGATGCACTTTATTTTAGCTTTTCATGTTGGTAAGGTATTTAATAAACCTATTGTGCATTTGGAAGTGTAGGGCAGGGGATTCTAAATATGTGTTGACCCTCCTCTGTCTTGAATGTTAGACATCTTGCTTTCTTCATCATATTGAAATCATTTTCTGAATTAATTTCAAAGGGGAGGGAAGGAACTACAGAGCTAGACAAGAGGTTAGAATGAATCAAGTGACAGTTGAGGTATGGAAACATGATTCAGGAACTTGTGTTTGTATATTTTTATTGCTATATGCTTATATAATGCTTTAAAATCTAGATCTGAAGAAAGGTGACCGTATTAACAGAGCTAGGATGATTATATTACCACCTACTACTGCTGTTGTGAATGGCCACACTGAATATTAACTTTATAAGGAATTGTCAAATTAAATCCTATCTTGCTTGCATAACATTGTTTGACACCATTGGTGACATTTTTTTAAAAAAATTATATGAGTGTGTGTCATGAAATTTGCCAACTGAAGATAACACTTCATGAATCTAATAAAGTGGGCTCTGGTCTGTGAAAGCTTATGCCACAATCATTTATTTGTCTTTAATGGGCTGCAAGAAGCTTTATTGCTTTCAGTTAAAAGTAGTCTATTTGGGTACAAAATGTTTGCTTTTATTTCATCAGCATTTTCATATGGATCTGAGGAAAATAATTTTCAGCTTTATACTATTTTGTATATTATTTTTAATATTCAAACAAGTGAAAACCACTATTAGCAATATGTAAAACAGCAGTGTGTCATATGGATAGACAGATCAGTCTATTTCCAGTTCGTGTGAATGTGTGCATAAGTCCATTCCATCCCACTCCCAAATTTTAAAAATCCATACAAAAATTCATATTTCTATTTTAATAGCTTTGTGTCAGCATATGCATTTCCAAATGTATTTGATCCTAAAATAAACCTTAATTAATTTTGGTAGCTTTTTTTGTACTGAAAACTATATCGCAAAATTCAGAAAAATGAAATCTGTAAGAGAATTATGTTCTCTCATGTGTCCCAGAGGTGCGAATTAGGTTTGTTCACTTCCAAATATGGACAAAATACAATTTTCCTTGTCCCTTTCAAGCCATTGGTCTGTGAGAAATGAAGCCCTGGGATGATTACAGGTGAAAGCCATGGCTCAGCAGTACAGCACATGAAATCCTGTATGGTGTCAGAGGGTTGAGCTACGCAGTCTGCTGAACAGGAGATTGTTGGCAAACCATCCTTAAATTCTGTTACTATGATTATTTACTTAATGAATAAGAATTGGATATAGGAAAGAATGTTAAGAAACTTATTCTTCTGGTATATTTTTCCTCCTATTAATTATGCTCCTTCCTTAGCTTTTTTGTAATGTTTTGATCCCAGAAGTCTGTTGGATTGAAGATATTAGATTGAAAGTCCTAATCAAAGGGTTCTCTCTGTCAGCAGGGGGTTGAACCAGAGGGTTCCATTACAACTTAAGTATTCCATGAAACTTCTATCTATGAAACACACTCTCGTTTAGGATAGAAAATTAAGGCAGCACTTACCAGTTTCTGAATGGTAATATTTTGACATTTAATCTTTTTTAAAAATATTAAAGAATCAGGCACCTTCTTTTCTATGACTGTGCTAATTGTAGTACAACACCAAGATAAAACAAATCTGTTTCACTGGTTTGTTTTTGCTATTTCACTATGCCCTAAAAGTTCCCATCTTGATGCTTTCTTCATGAAGCTTTTTTCACTTTTGGTATTGTTGGGTTTTATAAGAACAAAGTGAATACATAATATCTAGCCTATAATATATATATAAATCCAAATTTCTTTCTTTTCTTTTTAGCTTTATCAAGGGAATACAAGAAAAGGCTATCAGTTGTACACTTCTCATTTGTCCCTGTTCAGTGTTCTGTGTATCTGCAAAATACGTTGAATTTATTTTTAATTTCTTTATTTGCAAAGGTGCCACAAATCAACCCCCAGTATTTCACTTTATGTCATCTTGGTAAACTCTGTAAATTGCATGTTGAATGCAGTGTATCCTGAATCATCATTCTTATTTTTACTTATTGCCCCACTCATTATTTGTATGTTTTTTCCCAAAGTTGATTATAGTGTGCCACATTCTCTGGGTAAGAAATCTGATCAAAGTATAATTATTTGGAGCAATTTTAGGGAGAAGCTCACATTTTTCTAAACTAAATATCAGTACCTCTTAAATGTTGACAAGCTCTTAGTGACATTTTTCTGGGGACTGCCCTTTACCAGGAAGATGAATGCTTTTGATTTTTAGCTGTTGTTGCTTTTTAGAAATGCTAGGATTTTGTTGGCTTGAATTTTTGTAAATTGTATTGTTTTTATTTGTATTTTGTATTTATATTTTTCTATTTGTTTGTAAGCCGCCTTGGGGACCTTTCATGACCGAAAGGCAGCCTAGAAATAAACCATAACATAACATAACATAACAAACACTGTATTGTCTAATACACATTGGGCTGATTGAGACATAAAGGCTGGTTTGCACATAACTTTAAGCCAGACTATGGAGAGGAGATTGCAGCTGCTTAGCTCTTTCTCTGATCCTGCTACTGTGAGCTAAGCCATGGTTTGACTTAGTGGAGGGGTCGTCCATGATTTTGTACCAGAAGGCACATTTCAAATTTTGAGAGAGTGCTGGGGCACTGGCCACAGAATGGCTGCCACTTGGGTGTGGCTTAACATAAAATGTCTGCCTTCTAGGCATGGCATAACACCAAATTAAGAGAGTAGTCATGGTGACCCTTTCCCCATAACTGTATTTTCATAGTAGAAAAGTCTTGATCTATTGAATTTCTGCCTGCCACACAGCTGTTAAAGGCACAAGAACCCTGTTTTTCCCCAATGCCAAACCTAAATCAATTGCCATCCTGTACCTACTTACATGGAAATAAGCGCCTTTTGAGTAGGGAAGTGATCCATTGGCCAGTGCTGGTCTGAAAGCATTCCATCGACCTAACAGGCTGGCATCAATTTGAGTTCATTCTGTATCCTCTAGCAGCTGCCTTTAGTGATCTGGTTTTTTTCAGTTTGGAAAAACTAATGATATTAATATCTATATTTTCAAAGGAAATATCAATATTTATCATTCTTACAGTCACTGACTTAGAGATGGGATTTTTTTTTTGTAAAAAGTCCATTTTCAAAAATAGCTTTGGAATTTGCTACATTAAAATCCAATCCTCGGCAATTGAGAAAAAGTGAATTAATGGAAAATTCCATACCAAATTGGAATTGGATGGAATTCGAGCAAATCCCTACTTCTGAGTAGACATGTATGCCATTTACTGTAATTTAACTGTACAGTGAATTCTTAATGAGTCCCTGGTGTTTGCTTCCTGCAAAGCAGGAAATATGCCTAAGCCTCTTTGCGGAGTGTTTACTTTGCCTTTTGTGGGGAGGGGGATTTTTTAACATTCTGTAGTAGTACTTGCAGAAAACAATTTCTACCCACTACCAGATCTCAGGCGAACCCAGCACTGGAAAAATGCATCCTGGTTGTGAGGGAAAAAGGAAGGGCAGAAGCAAGTAAATTACCTACTCTGGATGGGGTTGTGCTCCCCCTGAAGGAGCAGGTATGCATTCTAGGGGTACTTCTGGATCCAGTGCTGCCCAGGTAGCCTCAGTGGCTAGATGTGCCTTTTATCAGCTGCACCTGCTGAGACAACTTCAACTATTCCTGGACCAGGAGAGCTTGGCCACAGTAGTTTAAGCAGTGGCGACTTCAAGACTGGTTTACTGCAATGAGACCCCTGACTTAGTGTGTCATCAAAATCTGAGCTTGTGGTTTGTCGTACATTATCATTATTAGTTGTTTTTTCAGAAAAGTGAACTCAAAGCAACTTACTAAACAAACATTAAAAAGAAGTGTAAAAACAAGGATAAAGTAACCTAAAATACACCAGTAATATAGAGAGAGGAGAACCAACTCAACCCTACTAAAAGATAATCAGAAAATGAAGGCCCTGAGTGAATAAGAATGTTTTTTCCCCACAGTCAGGATTAAGTGGATTTTTCACCCATCCCAGCCTGCAGCCTCTTGCTTGCCCCGCAGTGTGGTGCCTCTTCCTTTTCCTCCTCTGTGGTCTGACCCTGCTTGGGGAGGCTGTTACCACTCTATCGTTCTGCTGGGGGGGGCTCCTTTCCTGCCTTCTCCTTCTCCATGGGAGTGGGGGTGGGTGGGCACACAGTGGATCAGCAACAGATTGGCAGCTGCAGATTCCATCCCAAGTCCCTGTTGCCCAATGCTAGGTAGACACTAGATCTCCACTCAGGTGGACAGGAAGCCTGGAGAGAGAGATGGGATTCTTATAGACCCCAACAACTCACCCTCCCCGACCTTCAAGAGTGCTCTGATGCTGCACTGAGTACATGTGTTGGACACAGCTGAGTAAGACCAACTCCACTCTGCTCACCCACCCATCTCAGTAATACATGCTATGTTGGCCTCCTAATCCACAATCAAATTGTGAATGAGGGAGATCTTATTTGAAACTGACCTGGCATTCAGAAGCAGTGTCTGCAGATTTGATGGCTGGCTAACAGAGCAGCCACAATTTGTCTGGCTAAAGAAGGGGCTGGCACGTGGCATAGCTACCCATTGTTTATGTTGTTTGCCCCTCCCCTTACACCATACCTCCCTGTACCCTGGGCCACTGCAATCAGGGCCCCCAATGCTCTCTATGACTGATCCCATCCCAGACACATATCTGCCCCCTAGAAACCAGAAATACAAAAACTGGGTTAGCAGTATGAGTTCCAGCAAGCCTCCAACTGGGGCCTGTGTCAGTGCAGCTATTGAGCTCCCCCTCCCAAATCTAGTCCAACAGGGCTATTAATCAATATTAGGAGGGGTCCCTCTCCTACTTGGCAGTAATAAAGCTGGCATTTTCAGGCATTCCTCAAGCAGGTAGGGAAAAGGAAAAATAAGTCCAGCAAAGATTTCAGCTGGGATCTGTAAGCCCTGCTGTTCAGCCCCAAGGGGAGAAGTGGATGCTCTCCTACCGGTGGTCATAAGCTGATGTCTCACACTTACTCCAGGTAGGGAAAAGAAGGGAGGGGGAAGAATGCAGCAGTGAGCGGAGCAGCACTGGCTGGGTAGGTGGTCAAATTCACCTGCTCCACTGATGGTCCCAACTGCTGCACCCAAAAGACTCCAGGTGGGATCTATGTAAGACCGGCTCTTTGTCTGCATGGGGGAGGGGCATGCTTTCACTTGCCGATAGTGATAAACTGGCAGCCATAACACTAGACAAACCATGAACTGTAACCAAGGTTTGTTCTTCTGCTGAAGACAAACCACACACTCAGGTTGGGCTGACACACTAAGCCAAACCATGGTTTAGCTTGCAGCAACATAGCAGCAAGATGACTGGGGAAGGAGTGTGGTAGCCACAATCTTCTCTCTGGGGACCCTCATTCACACTAAGCCATAGTAGCATTACATATGAATCAGTGCACAACTACACCATATATTAAAGTTATGAGAATAAATCACAACGAGCTTCAGGCTTGCACATTTCACCCCCACACTGACATAGCCATGAGGAGGAGTTTAGAACTTTTACTTCAATTTTAGGCTAAATATGGCTTGCTTTACTACCTGAATGCAGACAAACTGTGATTGATCATAGCTATGGTTTTCAACACAAGCTAGCTTCTAGCTAACATTTATGAAGCTATTTTTAAAAGTAACCATAATTAAGATTAACCATAGTTCAGGGTTCAGATGAGTTGCAAAAGTGCAACATGCTAACAGCCAGATAGAAGGGGAGGAGTGTGTGAACCTGGTGGGATCTAGGCTAATTGTTTTTATGCTAAACCATGATTTAGATTTACATCTGAATGCAGCCACTGTGCAACCAAAATGTTGAAGCTCTATAATAACTTAAGGAATGGAGCAAGGGAGACCTTTGCAAATCAGTTAACAGCTTCCAGATATGTTGCTACTACTTTATAATTTTGGGGGAGCCTATTCAAAGCTTGCTAAGGATGCAGTCGTGTCCATTTTTAATTTCGAGTCCTTCAACGTATAAGCACTTTTTGAATGATTAAGATCTTATTTTCATACTCTGCAAACACATTACTTGTGCAGTGCACTAAATCAGGATAAGTATGAATTAAAGGTGTTTTAATGCTTCTTGTGAGTTGTGTAATGCATGCCCAAGAATGAAATGTTCAATATCAAGCCTTAGTTGCATTCCTGTACATTTCTGCTTCAATTCATCTCCCCTTTTAGCCCCCTTTTTCTGGTTTATACTTCAAAAAAATCATGTAACATTTCCTTTTTCTATCACTTATAAATGCATTTTCCTTTATAATCGTTCAGTTAAGTGACTCTTCTACCTCCATTCTGTCCTACCCATTTCATAGTAATATTAAGGATATCCACTCGGTTCTTGAAGTGACAGTTTACGATGAAGATCGAGATCGGAGTGCTGATTTCCTGGGCAAAGTGGCTGTACCATTGTTGTCTGTAAGTTTATTGTTATTATTTAGTTAATGCACTGTTCTGTGTATTTTTATGCTCATGGAAAAAATCAGGGCTGTCTGTCATTTCTCAACCAAGGTCTGTAATAAGAACACTAAAATTTTTAACATACTCAATTCACGGCCATGTTGAATCCCATGATAGTTAATTTTTCTTGACAGACTTGGTCCTGGTAATGAACAGGTACTTGTCAGAATTGCCACAGTTGTTTTGGGTTCTCTGTCAGTTTCAGCAGCTGGGGGTCAAAGGTTACTGAGGGAGTGTATTCAGTGGAGACCATGAGACAGACGGCTGTCATGTCCTTTTCCCGCAGATTCAAAATGGTGAACAGAAAGCCTACGTCTTGAAAAACAAGCAGCTGACAGGGCCAACAAAGGGGGTCATCTATCTTGAAATAGATGTGATTTTTAATGCTGTAAGTCTTAACTTTGGCTTTTTTGTACTGCTAAAGAGTTCAGTTTCATGAAAGCTTTTGTTCTTGATTTGTAGAGAATTTCTGTCATTCCTCATTTCTCTAAACCTTGATGTATGCTACAGAATACTCTTCTGCCACTGGCTGAGAAACCCACACTTTTTCACTTTGCTACTGCTGATGTTAATGTATACACAACCATGAGATTCTGTGTCTCACATTTCTAGCTTATAGTCCTGGCCCCATGAGTTTGAAATGTTATGATGATGATTCTACATATTTATTTGTAAAGCATTCATTCCCTAAACAAGATATTTTGATATATAGGTGAAAGCCAGCTTACGGACGTTAATGCCCAAAGAACAGAAGTATATTGAAGAAGAGAACAGAATTTCTAAACAGGTAAAGAGTTAGATAATTCTTTTTTCACTAAAGACCTGTTATCAAGTGAAAACTGGTAACTTTTGTCGATAGAGAAGCACATCTCACTTTTATGGAAAAATGTACCTGGAGATTTCAAAGAAAATTTACAAGAATATAGTTTTTAATATAGCTATTCCATTCTGACAGACTGAAATCTTTGTGAAATATATGTTTGATAACTCAGGCTATAATTGTCAGCCTGCCCTCATGTATCAGGTTATAGCGCAGGTGGCTGTAAACTTAGTCTAGCATAAATTTCCGTGACTAACTTTGACCTGGAGGAACTCCCATATTGTTTTGGATTAGGGTATGTATTGGCCTTTTGTTCTCTTAGTTCTCATTCTAAGGCGCTTGTTAGAAACTTAACTGAGGCAACAAAAAATAATTCATTTGACTCTTCAAGGCAATTGACAAGGATCTTTTCTCATTTACACATATGTTTACTACTTAATAGCTGTAACATTTCCCATAGTAACCGTTTTCAACTGTGCAATCCTACTGAATACTTTCATCTTTTAAAAAATCTAACAACTCTGTTCATGTTTTCTTTCTGCAGGATTAGAATGTTGGTCACTGAAGAGTCAAACTCTAAATAACTCTTTGCAGAAATTTAGTCATATACTGTTCAGTATTTGTATAATTATTACTTAAAATGTAGAGTTCCTTTCAGTACAGATATTTTATAAGGAGCAATATAACACTTCCATTATTAGAAAGTAAGCAGGCAATCTTTTTTAAGATATGGCAAACAAGGTTATTATTTCATATGTATAATTTTCTTTAGCTGCTTCTTAGCAATTCTTAAATTTTAGATGCAGAACAAGAGTAGCAATGAACCTATGAATATTATCATTCAAGTATTGTCTTAAAACTTTTGTTTGTAGTATGAGCATCTCATTAAAGAAAGTTCTTCTCTAAACATCAGAGAACTTGAATTAGTGAATAAAATCTACTATTTTAAAACTTACGTTACCCAAAAGTTAGTGAGCTCTGCTCCAAGTGAACTTCATGATAATTCAACTACTAGTTATAAAACATCATAATTTCTGTTAAAAAACCTACATGTTCATCCTTTTCAAACATCATCCTGTATTTTCATTGCTTAAATGCAAAAAGTTACTTCAATTTCCTTAGAAGTTATTACTCAGAACTGGTTTTTGGGCTGTCATCTCCTTATTATAAAAAATGAATTAAGCAAACTCCAGTACCAAAAATCTAGGTTGAGATATTAAATCTCTGAATCTCAGTTCTTAGACAACATGCTTACATATTTTGAAAAAGAACATTACTGAATACAATTGTGCGTCACTTTAATTATTTTCATGCTGTACAGCAAAACAATACATGCCTACAACTACTGATAATCTTAGTGATAAACACCTAGAGAGCAAGTGTTTCCATTTTTGTTCTGCAATACAAAACATATGCCTGTATAGAACAATATTTTCAGTTGAAATATGTTATTGCTTGATTTGAGCTCTTTAGATAACACATTCTACATGTGTCTTTCCTTCAGCTTCTTCTAAGGAACTTTATGCGTATGAAACGTTGTGTCATGGTTCTCATAAATGCTGCCTACTACATAAACAGTTGCTTTGACTGGGATTCACCACCAAGGAGTCTTGCTGCTTTTGTGGTATGATATTAACTTTTAATATTGATAAATTTATGTAGAAACAATATGAAATGGTCTCAGTATTAGGACATGATATTATCTGGCAGATCAAAATCAATAACAATAATCTAGTTCAAGGCTAATACTAGGACAGGCAGCACTTCAAAGTCTTCCACAATCAGTGACCTCTAAAATTAATGTACCCTAAACATAAGACCCCAGGGAGTTTAATGCAACCAAATTCTTCTCTCTGATATTCAGTAGTGTAGTAAACTTTGAAGTTCTTTAGTTCATCATGATAGTCCCTGTGGCCACACCCCTAATTGATAGGGTATTGATCCTAAATCTGTGCACATGCGCACTTGCATACATATACATACCTAAAAGAGCAGCAGCACATAGCGCAATACGCAATTTATCAGAGTCAGCTGACCATCATAGAATAGTGAGATGGCAAATCACGGTATGCAGGAATTTGGCTGAGGAGACTTGGATTTATGTTCCTGTTTAAACACAAAATCCACTGGATTACATTGGACTGGTCACTATCTGAACCTAGCCTGCCTCACAGGGTTATTGCAAGGATGAAATGAGGTAACCTGCACTTATATATGTCACTCTGAACTCAATGGAGAAAGGGTTGGATACAAATGTGATCAACTTTAAAGCACCATATAAAGCACAGTAGGGATGGGGGGGAAATTCAATTCAGTTTGTATGTAAAGCCAAATATATCAAATTTGCACTTTGCAAAACAATATGAGAACTGAAACACTGCCATCCTCCAAAATTTGCACTTATCCGAATTTTGCAGCGCAGGTCTCCAAACAAGCAGTGTTCATAAAAATGCATATATTAGGGGAAAGTATGCACAAAAGGATATATTACTGGAAATAACATACAAAAATGCATTATATTAGGATAAATTGCTTGCAAAAATATGTACATTAGTCACAACTGTATACAAAAATGTATTTATTAGGAGAAAAATGCACTAAAATGCTGAAGAATTTTCATGAGGATCTTTTTTAAAAAATTGAATATTGCTGCAGAAATGTGGAGAACAGAATGTAAGACTGGGAAAAAATGAGGAACAGAACGAACCAAAATTGACAGATTCTTCCATCCCTAGCATACTGTCTGCTATTTCACTTGCTGGTGAGGCTCTTTTTGAAGTAGTTAATAATAGATTATAAGACAATTGTGTTACTTTCTAATACAGGGATGGGGAACCTGTGACCCTCCCAGGTGTTGTGAGACTTGAACACCCATTAGCTGCAGCCAGCTTGGCCAACTGTTAGGAATGATGAGAGTCGGAGGCCAACAACCTCTGGAGAGCCACAGGTTCCCCATCCCTGTCTACATCCATTGTAACACGTCATATAAAATAGCACAGAAATAGTACTCTTGCCAGGTAAATGGATGAATATGGCATGCCCTGTATCTCAGTCACTCCAAGTTTATGACACTGGCTACAATACTACTGTTGCAGATAGATAATGTCATTCACAACAGGTGCAGAGTTTAGCTTCCCTTCGTTTGTGCTCCACTTCCCTACTGGGGAACTTTAATATGTCATTTTTGGGGTATGGGATCCAGCCTCTCCTAAAAACCTATACCATTCAGGCACTCCAAGATAAATGCATTCTCGGTTACTAATTGTTTATATTACAAGTTTCTATCCACCACATCTTTTCCCCATCCAAAAAACTTTCCACCCAGCATTAGCTGTAAGTTGTGTCAATTTAATCCAATTTCCTTCTTAGCCCACCTACATCTTAACCTCCTACCATATAGGAATATTTTAAGGAATAAAAGCAGAGGCCCCAAAAGCTAGCAGTTTGTCCTGGACTCCTTTGAAAGGAAGGTCAGGATAGAAATTTAATATAATCGAATTATCCACTCCCAAATTATTCATTTTAAATTCTGAGAAATGCGGCAGTGGCATTCTAGAAGCCTTGATAAAGAGCTATGTCTGTGAACACAAGTTTCAGAAATTGTGTGATAACTTTACTAAAAGTGGTGCTCCTTTTGTGTTTGTTTCCTGCATTGTTCTGGGAGCTACCTCTGACATAGTTACCATGCTGCCTTTGCCTGAGGAAGCGCAACACTGGTCCCTCCCATTCCCTCCCATGTGGTCTCCTGAGCTCCAAAGTTGTTGCAGTATGTCATTTCCTATGTCAGTCCTTCTGTAACGTGGCTTCCTTAGAATATACAAGGTGTAACTTGATGATGGAAATTCCAACTAAACCAATATGTTGATATAGCAACAAACTTTATTTTGTGGAGTATACTAGTCATTATGGCAATATTTATTTATTTATGTATTTGTATCATTTCAGTTTGTATGCATAAATGAACCCAAAGCAGCACATTTGCTACCTCCCAAGTTGAGAGCCAGCATGCCTTTGAATACAAGTAGCTGGAGAATCAGGTCCAGCATCAGCACACGGCATAGTCAGGCAAATGGCAGGGTCCCAACAGGGCCTACCACAGCTGATGATTCCCTGTGCACTGGATTGGATGGGCTCCTTTTCTCAAAAACAAAAACCCTTTCAGTAGTTACTGTGTAGAAATGTCATTTTAATCCCTCCCCAATGCCCCTGACACAGCATTCTTCCAAAGAGCGATGCTGCATCAAGGGAACTAGGGAGAATCAAACTGATAGCTCTCTTGTCAATGGATAGCTTTCTTGATTCTCTCTTAGTGCTGAGCAGCAAGGGGAAATGGCAGCTGTACTGTGGCAAGTGTGCTCCTTTAAGACTTTCCCCCTTTCACTCATCAGCACTAAGGAGAGTGCCAAGCAGCTGCAGGAAGCCAAAGGGTCCATCGGTGGAATTCCTCCCCATTGTCTTTGATGTTGTAGTACATTTGGGCTTCAGGGGAATTAAAATTGTGGTTTCCTCAGCACAGCTGTGCAATGCTTCTCTCAGCACCATCACTGCTGCTTGCCCCACTCCATCACTGTTGCTAGCCCTGCCCCATTGCTTGCTAAATCTCCTAAAGATAGGGCCATGGGGGGGGGAGTTGAGAGTGCTTTGCCCAGGACTCCCTCCAACTTGGGTCTGGTCCTGTGAAGAATAAGTAGGAAGAGAGGGCTGTTGCTCTTGTGTCTTGCCTTTGGCCTCCTATAGACATCTGGCTGGCCACTGTGGGAAGCAAGATGCTAGACTGTATATGCCTTTGATCTGATCCAGCAGCATTCCTATGGGGTTTTTACACATTTTTAAAGTTGGTTGTTTTCGTTGAAGTGGGGGGGAAAAACCCCATTATTCAAAAGTATTCTTTCTGCCTGATTTCCCTCCCACCCCACCCCCGAGTGTCAGAGCTGAGCTGTTATTTATACTGTAGAATACTGCTCTGAAAGAAAATGAAACGGTATATTTTCACAGACATTTTTTTCTATCTATTTATACTTCTCTGGCTAATACATACCCTTTTGAATCCTATCCAATATCTATTACAAGAGCATCTTTGTTTGCGCCTCAGGTCTAACGAACATATGAGTAATGGCCTGTTCTTAGATGCTGCTTGTCCTTTCACAGTCACTGTTGCTTCAGAACAGACAATCTAATGACCATCAGTGCAATGGACTATGCTTTTATTCTTCCATAAAGTCTCCTCTGAACCCTGTGCCTGCTCTGCCTCTTTTGAACCTCTGAAGTCATCTGCTGTGATGTCACAGTGTGGTATTAGAGGTATCACAGCTCATCTGCCTTGCATTGCCTCTGATGTCATATTGGATTGGGCAGTATTGACCTAGGCAGAAGTGTTTAGAGGGTCTTGTGAAAGAATCAAAAGTCAAACAGGCAGCTGTAAAAAATCCAATACCTTCATCTTTGTATGCCATGATCTTTAGAATGACACTTTGCTGAAACACATTTATTGAGTAGTTTCAAAGCCTTTTAATAGGGGAAACTAACATATGGCTGATTATACCCATGAGTTTTGTCCAAGTCTTGTCATAAACCAGACCTCAACAACCTATAGTGTTATCAGAGGACTGCGATCCTTACGTAATATTTTGTTTTTGCAGTTCTGCATAAAGTTCCACATTATGTGTGTCTGTGAAATCTCTGGATATTAGGCATATTTGTTAGCTGCAGGATTGTAACCTAAGGCTACAGGCTGCTTAAATGCTATTGAAATCATGAGATTTACGCATCCTTAACTGAGTGAAGGGATTGCAAACTAAATAAGCACATTTTGATGATTATATTCAGGCGGCATAGGATTTAATAGTCCCTTATAACATTCTATGTTAAATTTAAATGCTATCATAATTTTGAGGGCTGCTGAAAACTAATGGATTTCCTGTTTTAACACTGCTGTTTCCTACTATTTGCCAACGTAGTATGAGCGGACTTCTACTTGTGCAATATGTTGAGCCCCAGCTTTCCCAGGAGGATCAGGGAGGGGAGACGGTCTAGCCCCAGCTTCCCCAGTTAGAGCAGGAAGAGGAATCAGAGGCAGATGAGGTTTTCGAGGACAATGAGGGAGGGGGTGTAGTTGACAGTCTGCCAATTCCCACGGACTGTTCTCCTGCCAATGCAGACTTCACTCCACCTACAGACGCCCCACCAGAGCCATTGGGGGATGACCTGGCGCGCTCGCCAACTCCACCCCCCAGGACTCCCTACCTGGCACTTCAAATGCTTTCCCACCTCCTGAAGCCGAGCCGGCACCTATCGAGCCTGTACTGTCAGATGAGCCAGCAGAGGCTCGCCCTACCTTGCCCCACATGAGATGCTGCGAGAAGCGGGTCAGCCAGAAGGTGGAACTTCAGAGGAGTCAGAGATTACGAGCAAAAACCCCTACTTAAGGCGGCACCCCCCTGATTGGGGTGCTGAGTCAACTTCTTCACACGCTGCAGAGTATGCCTAGGTAGCTTAGTTAGGTTTAGTAGTAAGTTAGCATAGTTAAGTCTATGAAGCACACTGCTTTTGATGTAACCGTTACTCTAATAAAACAAGAATTAATTCCAGTCTCACCTCCATCTCGTGTCTCACACTCTGGGCAGGACACAATAAGACTTATCCTTCTCTAGCCTCCCTGCCCCCCTTATCTGCTCCCTAGGTCTCCGTACTCTCTGGATTGGATTTTGAAGATGCATGGGTGAGGTCAGGATGAGGTGCTGTTGCACAAGCAGAAATACATTCTGCTGGCAGATGGGCACAATTGGATATCATCCTTAGATTTTAACACACGGAGGGGAAGGGTGACTTAGCCTGTGCCTGCTTTTGAGACGGGCTCCTGCCTCAAAAGAAGCTTATTCAGATATATCAGTCAGTTTTTTCTTTTTTTTTTGACTGATTAAACTTCTCCCGGGTAGGGAGAAACGAAGAGATTAACCTCAAAGCCTATTTTTGTTGGGACGACCAGATCTCATTAATTTATGGGACGAGGTCCAGCCGACGAAGGTGGGACGGATTTTTAACAGCAAGCTCTATCTGATAAAGCGAACGTTCACCTTATCTTCTAAGAGAGAACGCACTAACAGGCAAGCACCCTTCTTTCTATATTTTTCTTTTACTTGACTTAAATTGTTGCTGTTTAAAAGAGATTTGCCAGATTGATCAGTTTTTGACATCTCACTGGGGAGCCATAACTTCTCTCTGCTACGCACTAATTAATAGCTTATCTCTGTTTTTGTTGCAAAAAGCTGTCCTGGATTTGCATTCTAAAGATATACACAGAAGAGGGATTTCTATTCCAGATTTTTATTTTGAAAAATATTATACTGTTTTGAGACTACTCTCTTTTTGGTCTATTTTATTTTGACGAATCTGTTTCTTGACGATTGCCATTAATTGTTTCGATCCTGGGAACTGCATTTTGTTTACTTAACTATTGGAGAGATAAGGCTGTCTGCTCTGTTTATACTGTGATGTCACCAAGTTTGGAGTATTAACCCAATTGTTGCTGAAATAAGAAGTGGTTTTCCTATATTTTTCTTTTAAAATGGCAATTAAGAAAGTGGCTGAAAATCTGGAAATAACTATGTTTCAGAAAATAATGGATGAGATTGAGATAATGAAAATTGAATTGAGTAAAATGAAGCAGGAGATTAAAGATATAAGGGTCCCTGTGAGAGAGGTGACCCTGGAAGGGGTCCCTGTGAGAGAGGAGACCCCGGAGATTGGAACAGGGGTCCCTATGAGAGAGGTGACCCTGGAGACTGGAATAGGGGTCCCTGTGAGAGAGGAGATCCCGGAGATTGGAACCAACGTGGAACAGGAACAAGATTTGGAGTCTATGGACTTTAGAAATAAAATCTATTGTTTGGAACTCAATGTTATCTCTGAAGAAATGAATGAAGATTCTAGAGATAAAGTTATCAATGGCATGGATAATCTTCTGGACTGGAATGATGTGATGGAGCCCAATATAGAGAAAATCTATGGAATTAACTGCAGCCATGTGACAATGGAAAAACTTTTAAGAGATGACCCAGTGTATTTTGAAAAAAAGAACAGAGATATGATTTTACAGCAGTATTTCAGCAACCTATTCAGAATGGATGGCAAGAAAATATTTGGGATAGAGGTAATCCCCATCAGACTCTTACTATATGACTATGGCTTTGACAGCAAGATTATTATGGAATACTGATAATGGAAGATTGGATATTGAAATTACTGGACTTAACAAGACTACTGAAGATGGAAGATGGAAAATGGAACTAATAGAGATAATAGAACAATGGCTACTGAAATTATTGAACCTAACAGATTCTGATGTGATGGATTAATTGAAATGTTTATTTTGACTATGGTTATGACAATAAGATTATCATAATTAGTAATGAGATGGATTAATCGATATGCTTATCTGGAAAAAAAAAATTGATAGATATATTTCTTAAAGAATTGAAACCTCTCTTTGACTTTTTGTGGAAAGAATAAAGTAATGTTTATGAGATTTGATGATTAAGTAAGATAACTACTGGAGGAAAGTGATTTTATAATATGACTTAAGAGACAGGATTGTTATATATTATAGACTTATAACTGATTTGATCTTTGACAAATGGGAAGTCAATATTTTACTCTTTATTTTTTATTTTTGTTTTTTTTTTTCTTTTTTTCTTTTTGTTTAACTATTTTTGATTTTGTTTTTTGTCTTTGAATGTTTTATGATTTTGTCTTGTATGTTTTATGAAAATCTGAATAAAAATTATTGAAAAAAAAAAAAGATTTTAACACACGGAGAACACCATTAATAAGTAAAAACAACTTGAATATTTACTTAAAAAGCTGTTCCATCAAATGTAATACCGTTTTCTTGTTCAGGTTTAAATGAAGCAGTTTGCATTTCTTATACATAATTTTAACAAGCAGTGATTATTGCAGAATGATTTTATGCAGTAATCTGTTCTGCAGAAATGACAAAGATTGTCTCTGGAATAACCTAATGTAGATACTGAAATGCCTTCTAAATTGGGTTTAATTTTCTTCAGGCTCTTGACCAGGTGTTCATGCACGTGTGGATGTTGGGAAATGAAAGGAGATACAGGGCAGTAGATGAGGGAATATATGCAACCACTTTCAAGTACTGTCACTTCTTACTTTAATGAGCAGAAGAATAATTGGACAACTAAGCTATCCAGTAAAAGGACACAATTCAACATATGTCAATGAATTATTTTGCAGGATAAACTTTAATCTTTAAATATGATTGTGGATAATTTGTGGTACCATTTGTCCATTTTGAATTGTTTTAGCCTTTTCAGTTGTTATACAGTAAGTGCTGCTATGTTAACATTAACATTTGATATTTTACACATTTAATTCCTGTACTGCTATGTGGTCTTTGGGGAAATGCGCTCTAGTGCTACAAGGGAGAGACAAAATATTGATCAGCTAACATTTCAGCTGCATTTATGTATGTCGCAAAATTAATGAAAATGCCAGACAAAAATGTCAGAGTGCACAAAAAGGTAGGATTTGAATTTTGGTTGCTTAATGAAAAGTTTAAGGTGTATGTTATCACCAGTCCCTTAGTGTGCAATTCATAATACAATAATGAAAGGGGAATACATATTTTACTTAGGAAACATAAATTTAGAAGGAAATATCCAATCCTCAGAGTAGGTGATCTTCCCAAATGATTTCAAAAAGGACTTGAATTGTTAATTCTTATATTCAGACATTGCTCTAAATAAAAATACTTGTTCATTTGGGGGGGAAATTGCCCAAATTCCACATTTTCCACCTCAGTTGTGGGATGCTCCTTTCTGCTACAGCTAATTTTCTTCTAAAAACTACTTTCAAAAGTAAAAAAAACAGTAATAATTTTTCTGTGGTGAATGTACCTCTTGTCTTTTGAAGTATATGAACAAGGCCAACTAATTTAAGAAGTTTTGTTCATACTGTTAGGGCCAGTGCAAGATATTCTATATGAGGCAGGCACCACCTTTACCCCCTGTCACTGCTGCCCCCTCACCCCCGCCTGCTTATCTGTTAATTGTTTTGACACCACTAATGCAGCATCAATGGTGGCAGTGCTTAGCCTCCTGCTCCCTCTTCCTCTCTCTGAGGAAGGGCTGGGGATCCTTCCTTGGAGCAAGGCATTCTGAGCAAGGTGTCCCAGGCAAGTGCCTGCACTGGAGAGGCTCTAGCACTATGGTTAGAATAAAAAAAGAGAATATCTAGCCACAGTGGGACAGACATTCTCCTATTAAGATTTAACAAGTAAGGAAGCAGTCAGTGGAGAAGAGTGGGGGTCACAGTGGTAAAGAAGAGGCGGAAGACA
This sequence comes from Rhineura floridana, assembly GCF_030035675.1. Taxonomy (NCBI): domain Eukaryota; kingdom Metazoa; phylum Chordata; class Lepidosauria; order Squamata; family Rhineuridae; genus Rhineura; species Rhineura floridana. The sequence goes on along the minus strand of NC_084480.1, from coordinate 62,245,361 downwards.
GGGGATGGAGAGAGCCATATAGGAGCCAGATGAAGGGTGTTGGAAACTGGATAGCTTCGTCGGCTGGCTTCTTTGGGGTTTGCAAGAGAGACTGTTCTTGACACAAGGGCAATGGTGGTTTGAATGTCTTCTGGACTGCAGGCATGTGGAAATGGCATGTATCCATTGCTATAAAAGTATGGCAGGCTTCAATTATAGAAAATCTTCATGGTGCTGCAATATATGAGTTTACTGAAATCATACTGGTAGCTTTGGGCTGCATAATCTGATAGAGAAAAATGGTTTTTGCTTGGATCTAAAGGATTGCATGTAGTGTTTAACTCTTCCACCATAGCCAATTTCCACCCCCTTACACCTTGTGTTAGCCAAAATGCTACTCATGGCAGACAGAGGCTCTTCCAAAGCAGCATGCAATGGGAGGAAGGGGTAGACATCCAGAGGGGATTGGTGATCAACATACCTATGCTCATATAGAATTACTTTCTGATCACACATGGCTCCCTGGATCCTAGTCTTTATGCTGAAGAAAATGGCTTGATATACTAATTTTATCTTGATCAATAATTGAAAGCCCTGTTTTCCCCAGGTCTGCTAGACTTTTTTGTAAGGATAACTGTGTAAAATGTGGAAGAATCCTGCTATTTCCTTTGGACTTCAGTGCTGCAAGTGCAGTGCACAGAAGTCCTTTTTACTTCAACAGATTTTATGCTAATGACCTAACATGTATGTTAATAATCAGATTCGTGCACAAATAAAGTAATATTTAATGGCAGGATTTCTGGAGCTGTTCCCAACAACTTGGACATACCCCGTAGGATATTTGATTTTGAACAGTAGAATTCCATGCCATATCAAAAATTGCTTCTGCTGATGGGAAGGGGAGAGGGCAAAAGCGATAATATTCTATTACTGAAACAACAATTTAAGCACATCTGTTTGTTCTGCACCATAGATTTGCTGGTGCAGAGTGAAGCATGTTTTTCTGATTTAAATCCTCGTCATCCCCCAGAAGTCACTGTTAGCCTTGGAGGGAGAGAAAATACAAGTACTTCTTTTTTTCCCTGTGGGGCTAACGCTAGGTGGAGGGGGGAATTTAGATAAGGGAAACCTGAATTGGTACTGTTCAAACATTGACCAGTAATTATTTGAAAAGGATAAATTGGAGATGTGGCATATTTTATTTGATAAAAGTATAGTAAAGCAAGTAGAGAGCTATAGACTACAGCAAGTAAACAATTTTGAAATGTTTTATGTAAGGTAATACTTTTGCATATAGAATCTTCATTGTGTAAACCTATTTTCTATGTAATTACATTGTTTTAATCTGCAGTTGGTCATACATGTAGTGATTGTACAATAAAAGATTATACTGAGCAAAAATGTCCTTAATCTTTATGGGGGGAAATGAGACCCAATTTCACATTTTATTAGTTTCTAATACCTCTCTTACCATTATGCATATCATATTAATATTTAGCTATTTCAGTTACTCAGAATACTACATTTAATGTAACAAATCTAACTGGTTTAGAAATAGGAGACATACCCAGATAACTTTTATTTTTAGAAACAGAGGACTGATGCTTCAATTTTTCAATATGTTCTTCCCCGCCAATGTGGTGCATCAGATCAGTTCCCGTATACATAAAAAGTAGTATTATTTTGATAATGAGAGCAGCTCAGGGGATCTTCCATATACAGGTAATAATGAATGTTGAAGACCCCCCTCTGTTTCCAAATCTTTCTATGTCCCTCTTCAAGCTCAACTACTTATTGCCCTAGACAAATGCTGCTTTGCTGACTCTGCCTTCTTTGATGTCCCTCACTCAGTGTCATTTTTCCCATTTGATTTCACATTTTCAAGGACTGCTTTTGTGTTGATTCTCCAGTCAGCAGGTGCAATGCCAATCAACAACAGTTCTCCATTAAAATGGAATGCAATCTTTTCTGAATGTTTGTTTAGGTTTCTCAGTTAAGAGTAAACCAAGTAGCAGGTCAAAGTTATAAAGGAAACTCCAGGATGGGCAATGTTCTTTTGCTCATGAAAATGGGATGTGTTCAATTCTTAACATGAAATTAAGCATTAGGGCTAGATTACATTTGAGTCAGAGAAGATCTTATTGTTGTTCAGTGTAGACATCCAACTTTCTTGAAAAACCAGAGCAGCTGGGTATTGTTGAACAAGAGTTTTGAAATCTCCTTCCAGAAGAGAGTGATCTCTTTAATTTTACAGTATGAGCAGCTTGGTGATCTAAGATACTAGATCTGAAATGGAGATTTGTTTCAGAAGTATTTTTCACATGTGGAATTAGGGGGAAATGCTGCTTCAAATTAAGACGGATGTTTTCAGAACTGAAGGTCTATCAAGTCTGCAGTTTATAAGTACTGCATCTGAAGGAGAGCACGTATCATATTCTATAAAGCAAAATGTTGTTCAAATTCATGATACATTTTTTAAAAAGTCATTAGCTCAGAAAAGGTGAACTTGCTGTTAAAGGGCAATACAGAATTGGAACACAGTAAAACTGCAATTAATGTCTACTGTACAATAGCCTTTATTACTCCCCAGAACAATATTGTCAACATCATTAGGCATGTCTATACCTATATTATAATGGATCATCCTCTTTAACTAGAAATGGCTCATTAATGGGACAATTCAAGTTTTTCTCTCATCAAAAATATAAAAAAGCTTTGACTAATCTAGTATCAGTTGATTCCTGCATATTTATTACTTACTGTCAGGGTGTTACAGTATAAATATTCACCCATATTGAGTCAACATGTAGAATCCATTCTAGAATGTATTTGACTTCCCAGTAAAATGACAACATTGTATAAAAAGCAAAGGTACCCACATCGGCCTGTAAGGAAAATCCAAAAATTCATACAGGTATTGCCTTACTATATGTGTGTTGGAATGTTGGGGAAGTTGGTTTTGAACAGCTTTGTATCTCCCCATGAAAACGTAAGCAAATAAGTATATGCTCAGTTTAAAAAAGATTCCCCATTCCAAAAATGCACAACCACTGGATCTGTTTTGGGCTCCTCTTCTAAGTTTTGTTACATCAATATGTGGTATGTCAATGTGTTATGTAGATTACTATAATATTGTCACTGAGTTTTGTTAATGAAATCAATGCGTGTGGGCAGCTTCTCTATCTCTCTCTGTTCTCTGCCTGTTTATAAAGAGTGGGGTGGGGAAGAGACTTTTCTCTTTCATTCTCTGTAGTGTTTAATCCCAATGATTCTCTCCATATCATCCTGCCACGGTTGTTTAGCTAGCAGTATTTCATTAGCTTCATTTTTTTTCTTGCCATAAAGCTGTGCAACTTCTATCCTTCACTCCTAGCTCTTTGTTTACAGCACTTTCCTTCTCTGTGTTCTTCCACTTAAGATCAAGACAAAACATATACACTGGAGTGCTTTTTGAGCTGTGATGGGATAGCACAAACTGTTTCCCCCAACAAGAGTTGATAGAAGGCTTGTGTGCTGACTAACCAAATTGGCAAATGTACAATGACTCTAGTTTAAACCAAAGTCTGAACAGGCATAATGGAGACACTTGATATAAGAATTATTTATATCTTGGTAACTTGAGTTATTTGAATTCTTGATGAGACAATGTGTGAGATTGTTTTGACTGAAAGAAACTCTGATGCCAAAACCACTATATACATAAGATGAGAAGTAGTCAGAAATTACTGCCCTCCTCATGCCATGCTGTTAGCACAGGAAGAAGGAATTAATAAAAATGCCACAGCATTTGTATTAACGGTATAACGGCACTCAGCCCTTAAGTAAATTTGTCACATTTGTAATCATGAATTTATAGTACCAACAGATTTAGTGTCAACCAAAAAATTAATTTGGCTAGCTAAATTATAGAATCCTTTTTTAGCTTTTAGTAGTTAAGCATTTTAGATGCAATGTATAGTGTTTTGCAAAGCTAGAAAGAACTCTGTGAAACTAATAATCAAGTTACCAGAAACCAATGTTTCTTTATGTGTACTAATGCTACAGTCTGTTGTTAACTATATATCATCTTACTGTGATATAAAATGTATCTGTTTCAGTGATGGATCACTTGAGTATACCTACGCAGTTTACAGTTGAAAGCTCTGGCAGCCTATCTAGTACTACTAGAATGATATCACTGAACTGGATGGAGTTACCTACCACAGGAACAATTACCCGATTAGGGTCAAATACACTTCCACCTTTCTACCTGAACACCTGCAAATTGAGCTGTATCCCATTCAGAATTTTAAGAACAGAGCCATTGTCAGGGAGGTAGTTTGTTTCTGGGAGAAAATTCTGCCAGTTCTCTTTTAAATGAAAGACAAGTCTGTTGTTACTTAAGGGATATTAGGCTTCGCTGCATTTTTGAGGAAAACAAATTTGCTGTAACTTTATATGTAATGTAGTACTGAATAAGTGCAAATAAGCTCTACATTGTATGTAGCAGAGCAGGGAAAATAAAGATTTGTTAAAAGGGATTTGTAACCATTATATTTCTAAGGAACTGCTTTATCAGAGTCACAGGTTACAGGAGAAATGTTTTAGTTACAGCCTTAAACATTAAATACCTGCCTTGTATTTTATAGAAATGTAGACTCAAATAAGGAGGGTTTTGTCTATTCAACTCACATTTGTGAAATCACAAATTTCCTGAAAGTAAATAGGATGATGGTCTTTGGTTTAGTGCTTTTAACTGGCCAGGGATTAAAATAAATACTAAACTAAAGTAATTATTCCAAAAACTGAGCTTTGATTTTGTTTCCATTATGGTGTTGAATTTATTCATTTAGTAAATGGTTACTGATTTCATTTTTTCATATGTTTTAAATGCTTTTAGTTAAAAGGCAGTGCATAAATTTTCCTTTTATTTGTAGCCTTGTTGCTAATTTGTTAAGCTGTAAAACAAACTTCAGCTCTTATATTTATTATTATTATTCCTATATTTAATTGCCAAAGTGTTGCATCATCATAATCCATAATTAAGAAGCACACCAATATTTATACTCTTAATATTTCACTAGGTGATTTTATCCACCTCATTCAAAATGCCTTCTTTATCTTCTGAATGGAAAAAATAGCTAATATTAAAAATACATTTTGACCTTACCATATGGCAGTACTGTGAGTAGGGGTTGGGGTGGCAGTAGTATTTGGATTTTCTTTACAGAAAAAGGGACAGAACGAATAATATAGTGAATACCTTTGTCAGCATGAAAAGTATGTTGATGAGTTTGTCTTAGTTTCTTTTTTAAAACATTAATGAATGTGAGGTGATACAATAAGATTTTTGTGAGGGGGGGATGTTCACATTGAGAGTTTTTTTTGTAGATAATGTGAATGGAGTCTGCCTTATATATATATTTCAAGCTGCAGCCCTGAGAGTTGGGAGGAAAGGCCGGTAAAAAAGTTGTACCTGATAAGTTAATTGACCCTTGATGGATCTATAATGAGTAATTTTTGACCATAGTTTCCAGGATAATACTCTTAACAGTTATACAAAATATATGTAAACCAAGGCTTATGTGAAATTGCTGATTAAAAAATAAAAGCGATAAAGATTTGTATGCTTCCAAGAGACTAAACCTGCATGCTTATTTGAGAGTGAGGCCATTAAAATTGGTGGGACTTGCTTCTAAATAAACATGATTAGAATCAACCTGTAATGTTATGCACATTTACCTAATCTAATTGAACTTAAGCATTTACTTTCTGTGTTAGAAGTTTATTTTAGGACCAACTATTCACCTTTAATCCTATAATAAATTATTTGGGAATAATTCTATTTTAAAAGTTAGATTTCCAAGTATGCATGCATGGGACTGGTCTATAAAAATGCAACTCAGAGCCTATATAAGTGGGACTAAAAGTGGTTGTTGCCTGGAAAGAATCACGCCTCTCTGTCACATCTTCTGTGTCCTTTTCTATCAGTAGCAAGATGCAAACAGTGTTCCTTGGGTAATGGAATGAATCCTTTATTTACCTTGATGTTGAAACTACCTATATTTAGATTTAGAAATAAAACTCCTGGTAGATGGCATTATATAGGCTTGCACTGTAAAAGTAAGGGAGCATAATTTAATTGACATACAACTAAAAACCATTTTATGTCCAGGATTGATAAGATAAAACTTTAGTGTGGTTTAGCGTACAAAGCAACATAACCAAACCTGATTAAAGAATGATTTATTATATTGGGGCTTTCACTTGTAGTCACCTTTAAGACATCTATTTTTTTTAAAAGGTTTTAAAATAATCTCAATAACCAGGACAAATGATAAAAATGAGATATTGAATACACAAAAGCTTTATAAGTTTATGACATTATCCATCTTTTGGGGTTAGTATAGCATTTTGCACCAGCTTATGTCTCATAATTGACAATCTCAGTTGTGTATTTGTTCTTTTATGGATTTTAAATGCTGAATAATGCCAAAGATCAGACCTTCCAGAAAACCCATGCATTAATTCATTTTGGCTGGTGGTCTCTCTCTCTTTCTCTTTTTTTTAAAGAAACACTGTTAGAGTTTTTGAAGGCAGTGATGCTTGTTTTTATGCAGAAAAGAATTTTGTAGGAAGAGAGAGTTGTCAGTAGAAATGTGGAAATACTTTTTGTCCTACTCATTCCAAAACATGGAGCGTCTTAAAACAAAGGTAAAATTGCAGCATGGATATTAGCAGAGTTTGTAAGCATACTAAAGTAATCTCTAAAATATATGTAATTTCGCCAAGAATAGATGTCTGCATGTGAAATCTAGTTTTAACAACAAAATCTAACTGAAATTAGGCTGCTTTTTATTCTTAGAATATCACAGTTTTCCTGTACAATGTTAGTGCCTGTGTTGGAGATCATTTTAAGACTGGCCCTGTTCATCTTAAAATCTGATCAAGAAGAAATTGTGTAGCTTATATTTTCATTGTTAAATATAATTTTAAATTGTTATCACATTAATTATATATACTAGAAAACAGTACAAAGATTGCAATATGGCCTCAGATTTGTGGTTGAATTGGTTAGTTTAATAAAATTCTTTTTTAAAACTCCATGACTTATTATAAAAATATTTCCTTTCACCAAACCTATTCACTGTAATTATAGTACAAGTTAAAATGACACTTTTAAAAAGTCAGTCTAAAGAAGTTTTTGCACTAGCCATAATGCATTTTTAAAATAAAATATTAAGAAAAATGTATTTGACATAATTTTTCAGCTTCAAAATGCATAGCTACAATTTCACTATGTGAGAAATTTCCAGAATAACAAAGAAAAGGTTACCTGTTTAATTTTTTTTTTTTAAAAAAACTATTCTTACTTTATTGTAATTATCATTACATCATTAGGTCAAAATCTGTAGAAGATGCAGGTTTGCATTCTTATTTTCTAAAGTTGAAGGAAATAAATCAGCAGTGATATTAAGTTAGTGTTTAAGAACAAACCTATTCAATAATTTTTGCATTTAGCTAGCACACTTACTTCATTTTTAGATCCTTAAAGGAGATTAGTGTAATTGAACTGTTACTGTGAAATCTGCATGCATACAATAATTTAGGTTGTAGTAGATCATCTCTTAAAACAAATATTAAGCCTATTGATAGATCTTTTGAATTATTTTCAAAAGAATGCTTGCTTGTTTGATCAACAATACATATTGACATACGGTTTAATCTGCATGTTTAATATGACAAGAAATGTAAAGTAAAATGTTGAGTTCAATCCGCAGGTGTTTTACATAGAAAAACTCAATCTAATAGTGATATTGCGAACCAGTGTAGGTTTTGGGTGATAGCCAACTACTTGAAGTAAACCCATTGAACTCTGAATATGGCTGACATTAGATTACAATGGATTTACTCTGAGCATGACTCTCATTGGATAGTGCCCTTTATCATTTGCACACACAAAAAGCCACTGACTCAATACACACTGATTCTGCCCACCATTTTATCAAATACCTGTTGCTTCAATTTTTATATAACTTAAAGGTATTTTCTAATATACTACTGTCCATACATTACAAAATGATGTAAATCAATAAAATGTATGAATTGCATCTCTGAAACAGGTGTGGCTGATGCCATGATTATGCTTAAACTATTCTAGGCAAGAGTATTTAGAAATTGATTTACAGGCTCTTTTTGTTGTGGCAGGAATACTGGTGTATTGTGGAGTTTTTCTGTGTATAAGAGATATTCTAATTCACTTTAATGTAAGGGGCATCTCTGTCCAGGCATCTCTATTACATCCTCACTGTTTACTGGGATTTCAGTGCTGGAGTATTAGATCATGATCGGTAAGCCCCATTGGGAGTAGAGCATCAGCATTTCCCCCAAGATTTAAGTTTGTGAATATCTTAATCATTTTAGATTTCTAGCTTGCCTTATTTTCTTGAGCTCTTTAATATCACTTTTTTAGAAAATTCCCAACAGGAGAAGCCCATAAAACCAAATGGAAGCAAATGTGTGTTACTATTGCATTCGCAGAAAAAAAAAATACAAATTTTAAAGACTGAGATGAGGAGTTAGACCAAAAAGAAAAATATGGACCATTCTAAAAACTGTGTAACAAGCAAAACAAACCCTTTATATTTGTGATATGCCAATATTTTAATATGTGGCATTCTACTGATTATTAAAATGTCAGTTTTGTCTGTCGAACAAACCAGTCATTGAATGTTGTTCTCTATTTGAGCCTCTAGGTAGCACTATTGCCTCACAAAAGTAATGAACTTTCAAGAGGCATAGCCTATTTTATTTAATTATTTAATCTTGGTAGCCTAAATCTAGCTAGCACTACATTTGCATAATTTCCAGACTTTCATGATGATCTGTGCTCTTATAACAAGTGGCCTAAATATTGTCTTGGCTTTGTCTTGGCCTTCTCTTTCAAAGATGTGTTCTGTGCTTTCCCCCTGTGATCTGATGGAGGTTCAGCTCGGCACCAAAGTCAGTATATTATTTGAAATCCTGAAAGTTACAGTGATAAGCTATCTGAAAAGAAAATTCTTTTTTAATGTATTGCTTTTCAGATACAAATGCATCTGTGGGGTTCTCTAACGTTCTGTACTCCATTTTCTTCTTTATACAAAACACTATTCAGCACTTGCTTTATTTTCAGTTCACTAATGAGGTAAATGAAGTCTCAATCTCTTAATCTTGCTTTTCTTTTCATCTCCGGACAGGGCCACCTACAGTATTTCCATTAACTTGTGTGAGAACTGGATTGGTTTGTATGAGACTGGCATATAACAGTAGTAAGCAATGCCTGCATGGTGCTTACACCCTTTATTAACTAGTACTCTGAAGTTAGCAGCATGTGTGAATAGCAGTCACTGTTTTGAGAGTTGCATAGTAAATGCTGTGAATAACCACTGTAGGATGAAACATCATAATTCAAGCTTGCAAATTTGTAATTGTCCCAGAAGGGATGCCTTGTCTTAAAGTTGTCCAGAATGGCTTGTAAATTGTACACTGGCTCCTAAAGTACATCTTTGTCCCAGGTTCACATGGCTTACCAGTGGCACTTTGATTCATCAAAATAACAGCTTCTTTTTACCAGAGAGATTGTTCTGCCCCTTAATACATACTTTCTTTTAGATCCATTTATACCCATAATCAGATATACTCCCAAAGGAGATTTAGTTATTATTCTAACTAGCAATCATGGCTTCCTTGAATGAAATTTTAGAGCTTTATTCTATTTTATTAATAACAAAGAAGAGAAAAATGCTGTTTTGAAGTTATCATAGATTTGTGATATCTTGTCTCTAAGGAAGATGGCCTTTAATGATTACAATAGTTTCCTTTTATTCATTTGTGTGTGTGTGTTTTGGTTAACATAAGGCAGCTGTGAGTGTAAAAATCATTGAAATTCACTAAGTGGGATTAAAAAAAAACTTACAAAGGCCTATTAATGTGCATCTTTATTATTCCTTTGTCAGTGTGCTGCACCATGGGAGACTTGAGAAGGGAACACTACAGCCTTCTATGAACAAGCTGTTTTCTAATCATATTATCTGTGCATTTGTGCGTATACTAGAACATGCAAAGTCAAATGCAGGTGGGAGGGAGCTAACCTTTGACTCACTGTAGCAGCAAAAATATTTCAGGCTATCAGCATGGGAGTTTTCAGCTTTTCATTGTCTCAATAGAATAGAAGGTATCTTTATCTTGAAGGCGAAGAGCATAAATAGATCCCCTGTGTATGCTGTACCACTGTTTGCATGAATTCTTATAAAATGCGAACCTCACAATTAAAAAAAATTAGTGAGGGAATTCAAGCATACAAGAAACTGAGAAAATGTATTATGTTACCTTATCTGACTGAATGCAATAAGGTTAACAACAAGAACCTCTTTTGCCTTTTTTGGGGGGGTGTATGTGATGGTTCTCCCCTTCAAGTTTCACTGTCACTAGCCAAGTTAGAACAACTGGTGTTCACAAAAATGTCCATAGCTTTATTAGTCAGAGAAGGGAGACCATTTCCATTGTAGAGGCTCCCAAAGAAAGAATAAGAGTTGTTGAATGCCTGAGCTCCATTGAACAGGAACACAAGCTGATGTAAAGGAATCTTCTATCTATACATAATGAAATCTTCACAATGTTTTGATTTTTTTTCTCTTGTAGAAATCGCTTGATACATGCTATAGAAATAATGATTTTGTGTGTCTACAAAGTTATAAAACTTTTATTTGCATGACAAATAGCTAGCCAATTAATCATCTTAATTTTGAAAATACATAAATTGAAACCTACCCTTGCCTAGTAATTTGTTGCATGAACAAGTGTTACAAGTATTACACTTGTTTGTCTTAACGTGTAGTAAACCACTTTGATGTTTTTAATGAAATAGCAGTATATAAATATTTGTATAAATACAAAGAAAGAAAGAAAGAAAGAAAGAAAGAAAGAAAGAAAAGTTTGGGGGTGGGGTGCACTGGAGAAAGAGGAGTCTGGTGGTAATCACAAACGTTGTTAGGATTTAAAGTTTCCCAGCACTTCTTCCAACTCGGTAGGCTTTGCTGCTTTCTTCTTCTGTCCCTAATATTTATGCATTGGCTGCCAGTCCAGGGGATCCTCCAACTTCCATGACAGCTTTTCAGGTGATGCAGGTAGGGCGACAGTAAGAAGGGGGGGCTTAGGAGTCCCTAGCTATACCGTGCTTTGTAGAAAATGTGGAACTGGATTTAATTTAAGTAATGGCAAAACACTGTTTGTATGATGATCCTACAAAGGCACTGCAAAACTCTTCATTGGTTTTGCTACAACCGATTAACATAGCTACCTATCTGGAATTCTTTACCAGGTTTGACTGAAGGTGCAGATGTAGTAGTAGTGGTACTGATGGTAGTTCCAGCTCTTATTTATTCAATTTATAATCTCTCCCCTTAATCAAGAAATCCCTGGGTAGTCTTTAGTGAAGTCAGTAGTCAGATTAAAATATAAAGTACTTGTTTTGTCAGAAATGAATCTCTGTGTGTCTCTGGATGAGTATTCACAGCTTGTAATCACAATTAAATTCAGATACTTTAGTGGCATAAGAATAATACACATGCGTATCTGAGTATGTACAAAAGGATGACTCCAAACATTACTAGGATGTGAGTAAAGGACTGTATGTTATCCTACCCAGAAGATGCTCAGATCACATACTTGGCCTGTTAATCCTTCATGTCTATTGAGAAAATGGTGAATAGTCCTGTATTGAAGCCTTTGTGTTTGTTGCACATGCGCTAATTGTAACTTTTGTGATCTTTCCAATTTCAGTCCTTAATTAAGACATACACTCTGCTATTTTGAATCCAGCATCCTGATTCTCCTCCTTGTCCCGATATGACATAAGCCCCAAATGCCTCTATATATCAGATATGGTACAAGACCAAAACATTAAGTACTGCTTCTAGGTTCAGGATGTCACGAATACAGTTGTTTGCCTATCTCCTTCCCTGAACAGTTAACCACTGCAAGCAAATAAACATCTCTAAGTGAACACTGTACCAACACTCTGCGTTTGAGAGCCTGTCATAGTATGTTATAACATACTATCCAATTTCTACATTGCTAACAGTGGTGTGGGATAGCCTTGTACACTATAGTAATATTTGAAGAAAGCAGATCATGTGAATGGTTGAAGATATAATTTTCCCCATCCCACTGTCACTAACTATATATTGGGATCTAGCCATATCACTGCCTCCCCCCCAGCAATGTGATACTTTCTTTTTGCTTTACCAGCTGCAGTACAACTGCTCCCAAACAGCTCTGGGAATGTAAGAATATATACAAATTATACATTGGTACATTGCTTTAGTAATCGAGACTTTTAATTTCCCAAAATCTGATTCAGTGGAGTATCATGCAATTATGAAATACCAAAGTTTCTCTGTGTTGTGTTGGCTGTCAGTATCATGCTGAATTTTAAAATGGCATGGATTTGAAGTTTCTAATGTATCCAGGTTGCAAGATTGGGAAAGACCTCAAAATGGCAGTGATTTTCCAAGGTCTCTGGTAAAGCAGACACTAATGGGTTAGATGAACCAACCATTTGTATAAGACAACTCCACCAGTATTGATGAGTAGCAGTACTGTGCCCAGAAAATGTACTGGATTCTGACTTTTAATCACATGGGCTTTATCTGACAAAGTCACAAGTAGATAATGTAGAGTAGACCATTTTTGTGATTCAAAACCCAAAACTAAATAGTGTGCCCACCATGGTGCCAAGAAATTATGGATGAAGTTCCCAGAGAGACCCTAGTTGGGTTGGACTGTACTTTGGCTTGGTAAGTTAATTTTGGTTTTAAAAGCAGGCCTTGTTAGTCCAAGCTTCTTTTACCGCTTTATTTTGAACAGTCTGCCTGCCACCTACTAATGACTATACATTTCTTCTATTGTTGAGCTGTCTGTCCTGATTGCACACATCTTCCCCAGTAGTAGTGATTCTCTTATAGTGATTTGACTTTCTCATTTTCTCTCCTCAAATGGTGAAATCCTGAATCATTCTAATTGTTTCCTTTTTCAGTTGGTTTTGCTTCTACTCTTCCCTTCTTGCATTTGTATTTACCAGCCTTCCATATAAAACAAATATATATATATTTGTTTTTCCAAGTCTGCCATGAGACCCAAGTGGAAGCTGCTTTTAACAACGTTAAGCTCCGTGTTAATTAACAAAATAGATTATCCCTTTGATTGTGCCATAACATTTATGCTATCTTTTGTTTGTTGCCCTTTGCTATGGATTTCAAGTTTTATTTTCATCTATTGAAGCAAATTCTCACACAGTCTTCAAATTATCTCCTTGGGGGTGTTTTTCCTGAGTTAATCCTGACAGAATCTTCCTGCCAGATATGCCCATCAACTCTCCACATATAGGAACCTCTGTGCTTCAGGCTGTATGCAAATTTAATGCCCATCTCATTTCTGTTTCTCTTACATGGATGACAGATATTATAACAATAACCTACACATTTCCCTATGGGGTTTCAATTGGATTTCCGTATATAAGAGTGTGTTTGTTTGTTTGTTTGTCTGTCTGTCTGTTTGTTTGTTTCGAGTTTTGCATGTGTGTTTCAGTACAATATTAGTAATGTGTATATGTAGAAAAATGTGTTTGCTTACATTTATGCATGGGTAAAATGTATATGAATGTCAAGACAGGAAACAGCAAAGGATATTAGAAATGTATCTAGATCCCAGGGAGACTAATCAGTTACTAAAAAATAGATATGGTGAGTAAAAGTGATAATCAAGGAATTATTAACATGCAATGTATACTGAAATATAATTCCTAACATTTGTGCCTTCATAAGGAAAGCAAGAGAATAGGAAATGAGCTTTTGTTTTCTGATGTTTCAAAACTAGCACAGTGAAGGCAAATTATATACCAGCATTCACAAGCAGAGCTTTTTTTACACATGTCTGCAGTCTTCATGACAGACTACCAGAACAGAGATCAGTTTAACACCACTTGCCATATTATACAGCCATGACAGGGGCTGTATACTATAGCCAGCGTGGGTTTTTCACATTCTGTTAAATTGACAATACCCCCATGCCATTCTGATGCTTTCCTTAAGCTCATTTCAAAACAAAACCTTACAAAACATATATTCCTGAACTCAGAAATGGGAAGTGTAGTTTCTCCTATGACCTGGGAGACCAGGGTTCGAATCCCCACACACCCATGAAGCTCACTGGATGACCTTGGGCCAGTCACTGCCTCCCAGCCTCAGAGGAAGGCAATGGTAAAACCACCTCTGAATACTGTTGACCATGAAAAACCTGTTCATAGGGTCGCCATAAGTTGGGATCAACTTGAAGGCAGTCCATTTCCATTTTCAAACATAATTGCACAGAAATAAATCCCATTGAACTCAAAAAGTATGCAACTGATCAAACCCACACTCCCTCTTATCCTCTCCCTCTTGCAACTTCCCTCCCCTTCCCCTTCCAATCCCCTCCTCTCCCCCTCCAATCCCCTCCTTCCCCCTCCCTGTCCCCCTCCCCACAGTCAGTTTTACCTATCTTAAGCATGATTGCACGGGAATAAATACCACTGAACTCAATAAGCATGCAAATTATCGAACCTGCCCACCGCTGCCCCTCCCTTTGCCCCTCACCCTGTAATCCCCTCCTTCTGCTTCCCTCTCCCCTCCCGTCTCCTTCCCTTTCCTCTCCCCTCCCCCTTCTCCTCCCCAGTGGTCAGTTTTACCTATCCTATCCATAATTGCATAGGAGTAAATCCCATTGAAATCAATAAGTATGCAAATGATCAGACCCTCCTTCCCCTTTCTTCTCCCTTCCTCCTTCCCTCCCTTCTTTCTCCTCCCCTCCCTTCTTTCTCCTCTGCTGCCCACTCCAGCTCTCCCTCCCCCCCTGGTCAGTTTTACTTGTCCTAAGCATGATTGCATTTGAGTAAATCCCACTGAACTCAATAAACATGCAAACAATCAAACCTGTCCTTTTCCTCCCCTCCCCTCCTCCCCGCTCCCATCCCCCTCCTCTCCTCTGCCCTCCCCCTCCTCTCCTCTGCCCTCCCCTCCCTCCTCCTCTTCCCCTACCCTCCCCATCCCATCGTCAGTTTCACCTATCGTAAGCATGATTGCAGGGGAGTAAATCCCACTGAACTCAATAAGCATGCAAATGATCAATCCATTCTCAGCATGCTTGCACAGGATCCCATTTCTTACCTCCCGGATTAAAAAGCAGAGAAATTCACTAATAGGCAAAAAACCTTGCTGTTTAAGAATGTACCTATAGCCCTCAGATATTTCTATCAAACTTTAAAAAGCAGGGAAATTGGGCAGCTATAGTGAATTCACCAGAAGAACAGGAGACCTGACCTCTTCTCTGAGATATTGTACTGCCCTACAAATTTGTCAAAATGCAAACACAATTTGGGTTGGTCTTTCGCAGTCCAATCCACTTCTTGTGTAGTTTGGAAGAATTTGGTAACATGTTTGCATTTTGATAAATTATATAGCCTAAGGAACAATTCACTTTTGGGGATACAGTATATATATTATTGTTTTGGAATGATCATTTGTATAGGTTTTACAAATGATCGTTCCACAACATCAGACCTCAGTTAATTTTTCCAATAAAAATTATTATCCATATCTTCCTCTCACAGTAGTATGTAGTTTGTTAATTTTACTATTTGGGTAATATCCTATTCTATATGCAACTAGTTCATTGTTGATGGATTCCACCTCCCAACTCTTGTTGCAGTTAATACATTAATTACAATTTCACGTGCATGTTTATGTTTTGGGCAATGTTTTTCTATTTGCTGCAGAAATTATAAAATAATGCTGAAAAATAGGTAGATAAGTAGAAACAGTCATTTAAGTAACTGTTACTAATTTTTAAACAACAAGGATGTGCTGGTTACTTTAATTTAAAGGTTACTTGGTTACTTTAATGATTTTAGGATCACATTCAATTACTTAGTTTTGTTGAGGTTTGCCATTCTTAATTTTTTACAGTGCTGTGGTCAGGCCTGGCATCACCAGCATGCTTGAACAACTTTCAAAGTCCACACATCCCAGCGGGGTACCCCTCAGCCGACACTTATCTTGCTTAACCCCTCTGTGGTATGTGCCAGCAAACAGGCCTCATCCAATAATGCAGCCACTCAGTAATGATAGGACTGCTGTTAATTAGGTCCACTCCCCCCACCATCATCCAACAGCACCAGCACACTTCTTAATGGAGCTGAGCAGCTACAACAAGCATTCAGTGACAGTGATGGGGGAGAAATTTGATTCAGTACACATTTAAAGCTGAATTTATGAAAGTCGCAGTTTCCAAAACAATATAAGAACTGAAACACAGCTATCCTTCAGAATTGGCACTGAATATGGAGATGCAGTTCTACAACCAAGCAGTGTTCACAAAAATGCATATATTAGAGGAAAGAGTGCACAAGATGAATATATTGGTGAAAATAACATAGAAAATTACATTATATTAGGATGAATTCTTGTAAAATGTATATTAGTCAAAGCTGCATACAAAAATGTATTTATTTGGAGAAATTGCACTAAAATGCAGAATTTTCATGAAGATTTTTTTAAAAAATCCACAAATTGCTGCAGAAATATGGAAACTGAATTTAAGATTAGAAAAATGAAAAACTGAGAACTGAAATTGGCAGATCATTCCATCCCTACTCAGCAGTATTGCATTATGGACATATAAAGAGTGGCTGCTCAACGTTGATCAGAGTCGAGCACATAAATGCTGCTGGATAAGGCCATGGAGGAAGCAGGCCCAGATCTGTGCTGGCAGTGCTCATGCCATTGGGAGGGCCACTGGCATTGGCAGCAGCACAATGTGAATGAACCTTCACTGTGATTCTTCATTTATATTAAATGAGACATTGCGATTTTCAGAACTAATTTGTCCAGATCCCCCTTTTCTTCTCTCAGGGTCATGTCCTGGTCTCATAGCGCTAACTTTAGTAAACTTTCAAACAGAAAGGACAAAAGTATGTGGAGTTAGTGGAAATCTCTTCTTGATCATCTGTGAGTGTAGGGCACAGAATAATGGTCTCAAGTTACAGGAAGCCAGATTTCGACTGAACAGCAAGAAAAACTTCCTAACTGTTAGAATGGCATGGCAATGGAACCAATTACCTGGGGAGCTGGTGGGCTGTTCAACACTGGAGGCATTCAAGAGGCAGCTGGACAGCCACCTGTCGGGTATGCTTTAAATTGGATTCCTCCATTGAGCAGAGGGTTGGACTCGATGGCCTTATAGGACCCTTCCAATTCTACTATTCTATGATTCTGTCATCATATCTAGATAGATCTAAAGCCTCCAAACCATGGGAAAAGGAGGAGAAGCTTATTGTGGTCCTTCCCCACTCCGAAGCCGGAGGGGGAGGGGAAAGGATGTGTCAACCAGAGCTTCACAGTTCTGGGAGCACTGCTTTCAGAATCTAGAGCCCCCATAAGAGAATAGTTTAAATTACAAAGTTTGTAAGTCCTCGCATTGTTGCTTTTTTCCCTAAGTGACTCTAAGCAGGCCATGAATTTCTAAGCAGTGCTATGCTGCTTAGAGGGGAAAATGCTTTGAAGGCTTTTGAGCTGTGGGGATTAAAGCCCTTCTCTGTCAGTGGTGATGAACATTTTTGTAGAGATAAGTTCCCATCCACTCTAAGGAGCAGCAGGGCTATAATACAATATTTCTGGCCCTTTGGGAGTCTCACCCAATTTATGTCCTGCTCTCAAATAGAAAACAGAGTTTTGGAGCAGCTGATAGCCAGAGCTGGCTCACACCCTTTTGCGCATTTTGATTAAGAAATACAATGTTTTAATTATGATATAGGGCAAATCGACTCTAGTTAAAAGCCCACGAGCCCAAGGAACCCATGTTCTGCACAAGCAGGAGGCACCAACATTTTAATCTCACGAGAGAGGGAATTGAATGGCCACTAACAGCCCTAGAGTAGGGAACTCCCCAGGCCAGTCATGATCAGGGCTGATTTTGAACCTGATTTTTCATGTGAGTTGTGGAGGCCTATAAGTGAGGAAACAGATTGCTCCGAATGTCTTCCTGCAATAACTACAGTCACAATTTTAGAGAAGCACTTAAGCTTCACTGCAAAATGATCAAAGGTTTGGACCTTTTAAGGAATATCCCTGGCAAAGAAACCACCTCTCCAACCTGTTATGTGTGTCTCCCTTCCCTGTGTCTTCCATGAACAAAGTCACTCTTTATGGAGAACTTTTCAAATGGGTTGGAAAGGCTATTATGCAGGATTTGTGGAAGACCTCAAGGCAAGAAGAGTTAGAAAAAAAAACATAACTAGAGAAGGGATGAACTGCTTATTTTTCAGACTAGCTAAATGCATACAGGTATCTGAGGGTGGAAATGGAGTGTTTTCAGACAGTTGATGTACACATCACATTTCACTGCAGGTAAGGAGAATATGCAGGTATTTTTATTGTTTCAAAAACCTGCAAGACCTGTTTGACTAAAGGCAATAATGAGGCAAAAGAAATGTGTGTGGGAAGAAAAGCCGCTCTCAGACCTCTTTTATCTCTGAAAAACTATTGTCCGGATACAGGTGGGGAGGTTAAGCCACAAGTTAATGCCAAGCTTTGTGCAAACTTTTTTTGGCAACTGTTTCTTAGCTGTTTTAAGGCTAAACGTGTCTCTTTTAAAATCCTATTTTATAAATTGTTGACAGTAAAATTGTTATGGCCCTCGAAATCTGTCTTTCAAAATCAATCTAGGAAACATTTTCTGTTTGGTTCTCAGAGGGAACTGACTGATTAGAACAGAATTAAACGGGGAGACAGAAGAACAGAGAATAGGGAGTTTAGAAAGTTGCTGTGAGAATCCCAGGGCAAACTTCCCCATTCTAGATAATTTGTTTTATAGGGAATATATTCAATTAAAATATAATTACATATGTTGTGTACATTTTAAAATAGTTGTCAGTATTTTCCTTTTCCTCTATACCAGCTTTGTAGAATAGATGATAAACGTATTTCATGACTGCTACAAATTATAATTTATTACACCCAGTGAGAAGGTTATATGTATATAATGCTATGTTTGTTAATGTTTAATCATATATCACTAAAATATCTAGAATAGTAAAAGTAGTATGATTTAGAAGAGGCAATTTTTGACTCTTTTGCTATAGATACACAGTTTGATTAGTGTAATAGCACAAGAATGTATTTGCATGTGATTAGAGTATTTCACAACTCACTTTGGCTGAGCATATATTCTACCAGTAGGATTTTCTTATCTTTCTGTGCTTTCTTCATCTTTTTTTAAAGCTGTATGTAGATCTCTAGATAGCGTGCACATAAAGTAATTTGAATACATTAAAAAGACTAAAAGAACACTCTTAGGCACTGGTATTATCACTGTATTGTGCTGATCTAATTCCATCACCTGCAGCATAAGTTTCAGTGTTATTAGTGAAGTCCATATTTCCAACCAGGGCTAGCCATATATCTTTCCTTTATTCAAAGTATATCTAGATTGTTTCCCTCTATCACTGAAACTGTACAGCTACATAATACTGGGCCATGTATACTGATCACATAGGGATCATGTGATAGTAGCACCATGCATAGCATTATAATGGTTTCTGGAGTGGCCCAGGAGACTAACAGCTGTCTCAGCATGATGAATTTCTTACAAAGAAGTAACTTCCATGTAGAGAACTACATGAATCCATGGTGTCATTTTTCATGTGCATGTACACACATATTCATTCATAACAAAACTGCTGTTGGATTTTATTACTACTTTGGAAAGTATAAAGCAGCCTGAATATTGGGGCAAACCTCTATTTCAGCTATATAAGACAATTTTCTGTCAGTGTAGTGGTCTCTTAATATTGATCAAGGCTAACTCCTGTGGAGAGAAGTCTTAAGGGACAACATACATGTGACATTCATGTGTTTCTCTGAGTTATGTGAAGTTTTTTAGAAATGCAAATAGAACCCACAGGGGAGCCCAATCAATCTGGGGGAAAGAGGGGAATTCTAACCCTCTCCACTACCATGGTCCCAATGACAATATTCAAAGCTGCTATTTGCATAGGGAGGCATGGTGCCAATTCGAGCTACCCTCACAATACAAGTAGCAGCTTGGGGGGACACTTTTCATCAGGACCACAGCAGGGAAAGGTTTTGAATCTCCATCCCTGTCCCTCCAGTCATGCTTGGGAGAGTCCTCTGCAACAGTTCTTTGCATTTCTAAGAAGATTCATAGAACTTAAACATATTTAGTATCATGTGTATATCCTAATATCCACCATTGTATTTTCATTCAACCTGGCAAATTTGCCACTCTGGATTATCATCCTTTTAGGAGCACCTGAATGAAAGCTGCTAAAGGAGCCTTTCTCCTGGCATTAGGGGGGATATTTTAATATTGTATGTTGCCTCAAGTGCCTTTGGTCTAAGAGGTGGCCTATAATTATTAGTCTAGGAAGCCATGCAAAAGCACAGAATAAAAAGGTGTTCTGACAGCTTGTTTCAAGACGTGTAGTTAAGCCTTTACATCATATCATGGGTTCCCTTTGGACTGCTTTTTCATTTGTTTCAAAAGCTCTAAAATCAACATTTTTCACATACAACCCCTTTCAAACACCAGGGGTGGATGAAATGGCATGAGAAGGTGTTCAAAAGCTGAACTAGATTTTGGGAGCACCACATCTTTCAAACTCACAGGCAAAAGAGTGGGCTAGGGCTGTTCATATCATGGCCATTGGGCTGTTGTTCTGAGTAGGATCCTAGTATGGTAAATTTCCATGCTACTGGAAATAGGGTCACCACTCACATGCATTTTATTCTAAGGTGTTTGCTACTATCTTTACATCATTTCAGCATAACTGGGCTCCTGTTGGGAGGAAGGGCAGGATATAAATTAAATAATAAATAAATAAATAACTTAAAAGCCAGAGATGGATACAACCATCCATCCATGTATTGTGCTTTTGCCATGTATTTGACAAGCACTATTTAACAAAAAGGCGAAAACAGGAGATTTATGTCAAACTCTTGGTAAATGGTTGTCAGTGCTGTAAGACTTTAGGACAGGTGCTTTTGGACCAGTTTGATTTATTTATTTAGTTATTTATTTATTTATTTAGTTAGTTAGTTAGTTAGTTAGTTAGTTAGTTATTGCACTTGTATACCGCCCCATAGCTGAAGCTCTCTGGGCAGTTTACAGCAATCAAAAACATTAAAACAAATATACAATTTAAAACACATATTTTAAAAACAATTTAAAACACAATTTTAAAATTTAAAACAATATAAAAACAATTTAAAACACATGCTGTGCCATTAGTTGTGCAGAAGTGGCTTAGAAGGTGTTTCTTCCCTTGTGCCCTATAAGGGTTTCTAAGATCAGCCTCGATTTTCTATTTAAGTGCACTTTACATTCAACATGTTCAAACAACAATGCAAACAGGCTTTCTCACTGAGACTTTTACCTGAAGTTCACTATAGTCTGCTCCTAACCTTACTGTCTTCTGAAAACAGTGGTAAATTCTGGTGGGGATTTAGCAGCTGGACGTACTTAAGTAATAAGAAAGCAACTATTGAGTGATATTATACAGCCACGAGAGTGGCTGTATACTATAGCCAGTGTGGGTTTTTCACATTCCGCAATGTTAAATTGAAAATACCCCCATGCCATTCTGATGCTTCCCATAAGCTCATTTCAAAACGAAACCTTACAAAACATATATTCTTGAACTCAGAAATGCTTGCTTAACAACCATCTAAATTTTCATGGTGAAACAGTCAGAGAGAATAGAGAGTTCAAAGTCTATAAAAAAGAGAGAGAAAACCCAGAGCCCTTTTGGCCTTTTCTCTCTCAGAGTTCTCATAATCTGTTGAAATTCATTAAAAATCAGCCATGTTCACAGAGTACCTGTAATCCTAATACTGACCTTGCCCCATACTCTGACCTTCATCTTCTGCAGTTTAAAAGTTAAAAAAATGCCTGGCTGATGTTTAATTAATTTAATAGATTTTGGCTGGAAGCCAGTGATAATGGCAGGCATGCTCAGTAAGTACCAACTGTCAGAGTTCTAAAAGCCAGACTCACAGCTGCTTGCCTTGGCTAATCAGGGGGCCACACCCACACCAGACTTTGATTTCACTTGAGACATTCATGGCTTCCCCCAAAGAATCCTGGGAAGTGTAGTTTGTGAAGGGTGCTGAGAGGAGACTCCTGTTCCACTGAGAGAGTTCCAGCGGCCAGACTGGTTTAACAGTCAGCCGCTCTGTTTGAAGCTCTATGAGGGGAACAGGGCATCTCCTAGCAACTCTCAGCACCCTTCACTAGCTACACTTCCCAGGATTCTTTGAGAGAACCCATGACTGTCCAAAGTGAAATCAAGGCCTGGTATGGGTGTGGCCAGGGACAACTTTGGTTTAAATTTGGGTGGGAGGCTACATGTACCTGCTGTAGAATAAAAAGGTGGGGGAAATGATGAAAAACAATGATATTGTTCACAATGTTTTCCTTTTGAAAAGGAAAGGGGCTTCCCTTCTGCCCAGTGCCCACCCACCCAATCTCCTCCCCTCCCTGACCCTCCCCCAGGTCAGTGTTGGACTACAACCTGGGAGACCATGGTTTCGAATCCCCACCCAGCCATGAAGCTCGCTGGGTGACCTTGTGCCAGTCACTGCCTCTCAGCCTCAGAGGAAGGCAATGGGAAAACCACCTCTGAATACTGTTTACCATGAAAACCATATTAATAGAGTCAACATAAGTCGGGATCGACTTGAAGGCAGTCCATTTCCATTTTCAAACATGATTGCACAGAAATAAATCCCATTGAACTCAAAAAGTATTCAAATGATCAAACCCACCCTCCCTTCTCCCTCCTATCCCCTTCCTCTTGCCCCTTCCCTCTCCCTTCCTTTGCCCCTCCCTCCCCATCCCCTTCCAGTCCCCTCCTTCCCTCTCCTCCCCCTCCCCTTTCTCCTCCCCATGGTCAGTTTTATCTATCTTAAGCATGATTGCATGGAAGTAAATACCATTGAACTCTATAAGCATGCAAATGATCAAACCTGCCCTACCCCTTCCTTTGCCCCCCTCCAATACACTTCCCCTTCCCACTCCTACTCCCCCATGGTCAGTTTTTCCTATCCTAACCAAGATTGCATTGGAGTAAATCCCATTGAACTCAATAAGCATGCAGATGATCAGACCTGCTTTCCCCCTCCTTCCTCTCTTCTCTCACTTCCTCCTCCCCTCCCTTCTTCCTTCTCCCTTGCCCAATCCAGCCCTCCCTCCCCCACCTTGGTCAGTTTTACCTATCCTAAGCATCATTGCATGGGAGTAAATGCTACTGAACTCAATAAACATGCAAATGATCAAACCTGTCCTTCTCCTCCCCTCTCCCTCCTGCCTGCTTCCATCCCAGTCCTCCCCTCTGTGTCTTCTCCCCTCCCTCCTCCTCCCCTCCCCATCCTCTGTGGCCAGTTTCACCTATCCTAAGCATGATTGCAGGCGAGTAAATCCCATTGAACTCAATAAGCATGCAAATGATCAATCCATTCTCAGCAAACTTGCACAGGATCCCATTTCTTACCTCCCAGATTAAAAAGCAGGGAAATTCACTAATAGGCAAAAAATCCTTGTGGTTTAAGAACGTACAATTTCACAGTCCAATCCATTTCCTGTGTAGCTTGGAATAATTTGGTAACGTGCCTCTGAGCATATGATGAGTGTTACCAAATTCTTCCAAGCTACACAGGAAGTGGATTGTGAAAAACCAACCCAAATTGTGTTTGCATTTTGACCAATTTGTAGGGCAGTCCAATATCTCAGAGACGAGGTCAGGTCTCCTGCTCCCCTGGTGCATTCACTATAGCTGCCCAATTTCCCCGCTTTTTAAAGTTTGATAGAAATATCCATGGGCTATAGGTACGTTCTTAAACCGCAAGGTTTTATGCCTATTGGTGAATATGTATATACTGAGTGATATATAATAAGGGCCCAGGGCAGGTGACAACAATTCAAAATACAATATCAAAAACAGTTCAGTAAAGTTTTCAAAGGCCAGAGTTGGTTGTGCAATGTGGCCTGACCTGCACTTTCTAAGGGAGCCTACTCCCTTTGGGTGCAGTGGAGGATGCTGTCCCATCATGAAATGTTGAAGCAAGATTCAAGTGCCAGTCCAGTTGGCTTCTGTACTTGGAATGGGCAGAAGGGGGCACCATCCTGAGCTGTTGAAATTGTCCAGTGCCGGGGCACTGTAAGACATTTGGATATAATTACATTATAGCTGTGGCAGAGGCCGTACTAACCCTCTGGTTTTGCATGCTACTAAATTCCTACATCACTGACTCATGGAAATTTAACAGGTTGATTGCTGAACCAGGGCCAGGGAGTACTAGGAACATTGTAGCAGAAGAGGTTACAGTAGGATGATATCAATTTAAGGTAAGCTCAATAAAAGCAGTATCAGTGGAGGGAAATGTACAGGAGCCTCTTTACTGAAATGATTTGAAGCCACTGCTAAGGAAAGTAGGCCACTATGTAAATGCTGATTATGTTAATATTGTATACATAGTTTACTGTAAGATAAAAATGACTGTTCAGTCACACTTCAGATTTATTCTTTGCCTGCCTGTTAACACAAACTTTATTAATATAAATATGGTAGTGAAATGTTGCTTGTTGGTTACTAAATATGGGGCAACATTTATGTAAATTCTTGCATTTCTGCTAGTCTTCAGGTTCCACACACAAGCACTCCTGTAGTTTTCAAGGGAAAAGAAATGATCAGCACAAAATATTGAAAAGCTATGGTTCTAAACCCTTATTTTCAGTCCAAAACTTTAATATGAAGAGTAATGTGAGTCCCTTTGAATGAAGGCGCTAAATAAACAAGCCCAGATTTGTGCTAAGAAAAGCTGGACTATGTGATCTGTATACATTATGCAAATATGTATAGTTTGCACTTATAGGGAGCTGCACGGAGTAGAAGGCACTGAAACCTCCAAGATCAATGGAAATTCTTTGCAGCACTTGGTATTTTGTCAAGTAATGCTGATATGTTTTTGCCATTCTTCTAGTTATAAGCCCTAGAACAATCTTCCTCAAACTGGGGCTCTCCAGATATTTTGGACTACAATTCTCATCAATCCCATACAGCACTATCAACATCATTGAATACTATACTCTGCTTTTTGCATATCAGAATATAGCACAGCACAGACAATATTGTTTCTGAAATGGACATTTGTTGCTGTTTCAAGATCAT
Source organism: Rhineura floridana (assembly GCF_030035675.1). Classification (NCBI taxonomy): domain Eukaryota; kingdom Metazoa; phylum Chordata; class Lepidosauria; order Squamata; family Rhineuridae; genus Rhineura; species Rhineura floridana. The sequence continues at coordinate 62,220,082 of NC_084480.1, read as the reverse complement.
AGAATCATAGAATAGTAGAGTTGGAAGGGGCCTATAAGGCCATCAAGTCCAACCCCTTATACTTAAAACATCTTAAACTTAAACATCTCTTTAGCTGCCTGTAGCATCTGAACTGCTTTACTGCATTGTGTGGTGTGAACAGATGAAGACTGGATATCATTTGTAAGTACTATAACTTCAAATTCTGGATATAAAGCAGTTGAATCTGAAGATTAACTGGGACCCAAACTAGACAATAGGAGAAATTTTGATTGTATTTCATGTGTCTTTTGTTTTAAAAAAAGAAGGCATTTGGAGACCCTGATTGGAACTCTGGGGAATGGGGTTTAAGCTTTGCCCTCCCCCCAGTGCAGTGCAGATGAATATCCCCCCCAGCAGCTATTTGTTCAAGGAGGGCTGTTGCTATTCACAGGGTAAATAAAAGGTTGGGGAACCAATTTTCATCAGGAGTTGGGGGGGAGAGACTTAAAAGTGAATATTCTTCCCCCTGCATCATGATGCCAATCATCATCATCATCATCATCCCCCTGCCTTTTTAAGAACATGCTTGCTGGATCAGGCCAATTGCCCATCTAGTCTAGCATCCTGTTCTCAGAATGGCGAAGCAGAGCACAGGACCCCTGACCACAATAGCACTCTTCATTTTTTTCAAACAAGACACACATTAGTTTGCTCAAGTGTGTGTCTCAGAGATTTGTGACAATTTAAGGAACTAGAAAACACTAGAAAATGGTCTGGCCAAACTGCACTGCCCAGAGTATGTACAGGTAACAATGAAAAAAAACTTGTGTGTCGGAGATCTCAGTCACATTACTACAGTTAAGTGGGTCTAGGTATGATCCATGCTTAGATAAGGTTGTAAGAAGAGAGCTGCAGGATCAAACCAAAGTCCTCTTTAGTTCAGCATCCTATTTGCCACAGTGACTAACCAGATGCCTATGGGAAACCCACAAGCTGGACATGAATGCTGTTGTCTCCTGCTGCTTTTCTCCACTGACTGGTATGCAGAGGCATGAAACTGATGGGCTAGAATCAGAAATTTCTGGTTTTGAGCTAGGCCTATTTACAGTATTTATATACTTCATCAATACAAGGTGGCTAATGTAAAAATGCAACAGAAATATAAAGCCATAATTAAACATTAAACTCTAAAACTTTACCAAAAAGCCCAGAAGAATTGAGCAGCCATGAAATAACTCAGTATAGCCCTCTCCTGTATTTAGCTTGGACTGTGGGTCACCATACACACAATGCACTGTGCACTGGTGTGGATCTAATGACAGTGTATGCACATGGGCCTGTAAAGCACCATGTATATAGCATTTTTCAGAATTTCCAACCAGTCTCAGTATTTCCAGTCCAACCCTAAGTGCAGTAGAGAATGATCACTGTGTGACAAGGGTTTTTTCCTTTGCTTTTAGTGTTTTGCCACAGTAGTAGTCTTCAGTGTTTCAGAACTGAGACCCATTTTTAATGCATTTGGGAGCCCACATCTTAACTTTTTACTATATATTTGTATGACAGTAGTATTGCTGCTGTGATCCATCTCAGACCAGACAGCACTGGTGGATCCACCAGTTGAAGACCTATGAGTTATAGCAAAGAATCTGACTGATACCCTTGATGCTTTGGCAAATGGGTATAAAACTCTATGAAAACCTTAAGTTGCTTTGTCTTTATATAGATGTAAGTACTTAAAGAAGATGCAAGACAATGGGATGTCAGATGTTTGGGGAATCTGAGCTTGATTGTAGTGTGCCTTGAGAATAAGCTATTTCAATATTATGTGCAATTTTTGTGCAACATGTTCTTTATAAATTTAGTATGGCTGCAGAATTGGACAGAACTGACTAAATCTATTGGCATGAACATGTAGTTTTGAGTCAAATAGTTCATTAATGTACCACATACATGTAGCATATAAAAGTGTTCTAGTTTTTCTGCCCTCTTATTGTAAAGAATATTTTGCAACGTATGTTCAAATGTCAAGCAGGTGTATAAACTAACTCTAATGTCAAAACAGTTATTTGAAATAAGACATTCTTGAATTGTAATGTACTTAGAATATGAAAGAATACCTGTCTGCCTGCAGGTACCAAAAGTGAAGTTATGCCACCAAAAGTGAAGTTATTTGCCGCTGTTGGCCAGTAATGTAATAGCAAATTCAGAAGTGCAGGGTCCCTTCATGATAGTCACAGCCAAACACTCTCACTCCTTTTTTTCCTTTTGCTGTTGGGTTGAGAATGAGATCCTTGTTAATACCTCACCCCACAACAATAGATGTCCATAAGAGTCAATCAGCATGAAAGAAGAGTGCTTTAGCTACTGAAAACAGTCATCTTAGTGGCTGACTCACATCCTTTCACTCTGATTGGCTCCAATCAGTAGGAAAGGACAAGGAAGCAAGTTAGAAGATTCTTCTCAGTGGCTAAAATATTCTCCTTTCATGTTAATTGGCTCATAGGACACTGGAGACATAGGGACCTTGCTCCCCCCAAAAGTAAAGAGTCTAAGACCCTGGATAACTACACCCCTGCTGTTGGCTGAAACAATGACTTGCTAACTTAATATTCTCTAGCTTGATATAATGCAACCCCTGTATTAATTTCTAAATAACTCAACAGATCAATCAAAGGGGTACAATATTTTTTACAGTAAGTAAACGATAAAATGCTGTAAAGAATAATTGAACACAATTTAGTTGGAAGCAACTTTCATTGATTTCAAGTGGAACATCCCAGTATTCAGAGCCAAAAGAGTCTGGTTCAGGGGTATCCACTCCCAAAACGAATCTGAATGTTGGAAGATAAACCTTGCAGATCTCTTCTCAGGGCTCCAGGTTTTTTTTTTTAATATAACATCCTTTTATCATTTTGAACTAAATCAGTGTTTGAAACCATAAACAAGTACTTTTCTACATGCAAAAATGCCCCCAATTTGGTGAAAGTTCTCTGAAAATATACATACCTAAAATGACTTACTTTGTAGCAGGATGCTTCTAAACTAAATAGTGTGCTTAGTCCTTTGTTGGACAGTTGTTAAGGAACCACAGAAGCACAAAGAATCAGAATGATCTCTACCCTGAAAGGCATGGATTATGAGAGGGGGGCTTCAAAAGCTTAATAGGGATATAATTGAATTACATAATGACTTCTTATATAGATTGTGAAAACTCCTCACATCAGAACTACATTGAAAACATAACTTGACTTTCAAAGTATACATAGTAGTAAAGCAAGAACAAATTTAGGATGGACTATAAGAGTAATTTGTTCATTTAGAAAATAAGTAATGTATAGAATGTTCTGCTAGGTAAAATGACCAAGACAAAGGCCCAAGAAACAATTGGCAACTCTGCAGGGGAAAATGAATACAAAAAAGACATAAGCTTCAATGAACCTAATAGCTTTACTACTTCAGCATTCTTTGATCTAGTCGTTAAAGCAGTCCAGTAGCCATTTGATACTAGTATATTTGTAGAATGAAAAATAATGCCATTCCCTTTTGGTTGTGACTAAATCTGAGTAAGTAAATAACTTTTGAACTGCAGTTTAGCGCAACATTGGCCGCAATGTGTATATCCTACTTGGATTCTTAAAATATCTGTCAATGACAGAATAGGGTAATTCCATAGTAAGTAAAAGTAACATTTGTAAGCTTCTTTACATAATATTTTGTGTTTTAGCTAATATTATTTGAATTCCAGTTAACATTAAACTGTTAAGTGGATTGATCTTCTCTACAAAAGTAAATCATGAACTATGCCACAGGTAGTTTACATACTTTCATTTTATTGTGTTTTAAAAGATATGGCCGATGTAACAGTTTTACACCCTGAAGAATTTGTATATAACTTAAACAATAGTGTTCTACAAAAATATCAATCAAAAATAAATTCCATTGGCAGCAACATACATACAGCTAATGTTTCAAACTTATGGTAATGTTTATTGGAAACTATGGGGGGAAAGTTTTCTGGTGAATGACTTGTGACCAATGTGACATGTGACAATTCAATTACAGGTAATCACAAATAAATGCCTCCAAAAGCAAGACCCTGTGCATATGTCACTTTACTATACTTTTACAAGTTGCAGGTCAGCATCAAGTGCATGTGGGAAGGTGTGAAGCCCACAGGAATCCACACTTGGCGGTGGCAACACCCTAATTATAATAATTTACAGGGAAGACAAATGTCACGGAAGTCCCCCTTTTTAAGAAGAGGATTTAACCATCATCATCATCAAACAAATTTTCACAACAAATTTTCACCAGTAAATTTTCTTTCCAATTTCCCTGTCTCAAATTCAACAATAACAAAGTTGCCAATTGATACCAGTACCTCAATGGATGTTTCTGCTTCTGCACTTTCTTTCAGGATAAATATATTTCCCATAAGGGTATTATTCCCTGTATTTGTAGTGTTTATTTTATATTATGTGAAAAATTAATTTGTGTTCAAGACTGCCTTGAACCTTCTACAGAGTTGTACTGTTCTCTGATGCAAAGCAAGAGACCTTCAGCTCCTGAGGTGAATTTTTGTGTCTCTAGTTGACCACTTCTGCGGGTTGCCAAGCCATTGTCCATGAGTGCCAGGGTGCCTGTAAAGGCATTCAGTGGGATGCCCAGCAGCAGCCCGGAATCTGAACTTTCATTTTTTAAAAAGTAAGTCTCTAGCCCTCATAGAAAGATAGTTATGGAGCAAAATGTGCCATTCTAAGTGATTTCTGTGAAATGAGCCAGCCTGGCTGCTCGTACCTGTCAGTATCAGCCAACAAGTGAGGTCAGAGCTGTGATTGGTAAGTGAGCTGTCTGGACACCAGGTGCTTGGAATCCCCGGGGTCCTAAAGAACTGCTGTTTTGCCTTCCCTTTTAGTGCATTTATCCTGCTTCTGTCTTTTTTCTAGCTCTTGGAATCTCCATGGTTTGCCCTTTTCCCCTAGCACTCGTGATGCATTTTTCTTGTGCTGGGTTCATCTGAAATCAGGGAGTGCCTATAAATTATATTCTGCAAAAACTATTATACAGTAGGTTTGGTGTGAACGTTAAAGAATTCCCTCCTCCGATAGGCAAATGTGAAAACTTTGCAAATATTATGGTTGGCATTAGGGAAAGATGGGGTTCTTGTGCCATTAACAGCTGTATGGCAGGTAGAAATTCAACAGGTCAAGCTGTTTCTAGTATGGAAGTACATATATGGGAAAAGCTCTAGCATGACTACTCTCTAATTTTGTGTTATGCTATACCCCTGTGATAACCATTTTGTCACTGGTGCCCCAGCACTCTGTCAAAATTTGAAAGTTGCTGGTCCAGAAAGGTTGGTGCCCCAGACCCTGCCTATTCAGTATAGCTAGGGAGAGCCAATCAGGACAGGCTTGCCTTCTTGATACATCTTAGAGGAAGCTGGTAAGAAACTTTTACATGCTTCAAGAAAGTTGGGGTAGGATTTACTAGAGAAATATCAGTTCTACATTTTTGTAAACCACACCGAGGTTGAAATGGAAATGGACTGCCTTCAAGTCGATCCCGACTTATGGCTACCCTATGATTAGGGTTTTCATGGTAAGCGGTATTCAGAGGGGGTTTACCATTGCCTCCCTCTGAGGCCAGTCCTCTCCAGCTGGCTAGGGCCTGCTCAGCGTGCCACAGCTGCACAAGCCAGCCCCTTTCTGTCCGCAACTGCCAGCTGGGGGCCAACTGGGCTCCTTGGGACTATGCAGGTTGCCCACAGCTGTTTACTGATAATTAACCTAAAAAGTTATCTTACTAAATATGTTAACATATAATTATATTATCTTCCTTCTAAAAGCAATAACATATGCCCTCCCTGGCCTTGTCTGCTTGAGGGCAGGGACCTGTCTTTTTTTGTTAAAACTCTGTAAGGTGCCCTGCATTGATAGTTTGATGCAAATAATATGCCTAATTATTATCAAATGATCAGAGAAAGAATTACAACAGTCCTAAAAAGGGATTTAAATGGCACATTTATGCTTTGTAAGTTGCACATTGTGGTGTTACATTGCGCACAAGAACTGTTGCATGTAAAACACGTTTCAGTTAACATCTCATCACATTTTTTTAATGCTTACAAACTCAAAGAAGATAAAGTTAAAAATTAGATTTTTCTTTTCATTTGTTGAGGAGGAAAAGAAGTGTGTTTCTGTGTCCAATCTAACATTCTCAACCAACATACATTTTATTGTCCTAAGCTCATCTGATTTTGTTGTTAACATAAAATTTCTTCTCAGTTTACCAAATGAAAAAGCAAAACTGCTAATACAATAAAGGGTAATTAGCCTATTATCTATTTTCTTGGAGAGGTCCTTAACTGACGAATGGGGAAAAAATAGAGAAATTCTAAGTCATCCTGCATGCCACGATTCTGGTTGTTTTACTCATGTGTAAAATGCCATTTTGAAAAATTGTTGCCAAATAATGAAACTTTGGAAAGCTGTCTTTAAAATTATATAGAACATGTTAACTATGTATGAAAATGAAAAATGGGCCTGTAGGTTGACATTTTCATGGCATTACCCAATACTCAAAAATGCATCTTAGTAATGTGTGAAAGATCACATACTGTTTGAAGAAATCATCTAGCAAACCTTTCTGAAACTGCTGTGCTGAACATATATTCTAGGCTCTTATCTGACCATTTGCTCATTAAAATTATGTGTCCATTCTGGCCATTTTCTTATGCAAATTTTAAGCATGTATCAAAGAGTTAGTGATACAGAAAGCTGCCACACTAATTTGGGCTTCTGATTGAATGAAATTTCCTACCACAATTTTTGCATATAGTGTAATCCTCAGTTGAGCAGGAAGAGTGTCTGAGATTATCATTATGTGAATATTTACAGATTTCTCTGTTAAATATGCTGTTTCCACTTTTGTCTGAATTTTACCAATATGAAAGTTATTACAGTGGCATGAATTTTTCATCAGTAATTCATGGACTGTTAATGTGATGCTTGTATGTACAGACTGATGCAGGACTGTAAGTTTACCTCTTTAGCGCATATTGAGTTTTCAGCTATTATAATCCCCTGATGAAAGCCTATGTTTGGCTGAAACACGTTGGGCAGCTTAATAAGGATTTACAATTAAAATATATTTTTATTAATTTTTCATCTTTGGCATTCTTGGTTTGCAACCTTTTTTCTGATGCAGGACTGTAAGTTTACCTCTTTAGCGCATATTGAGTTTTGAGCTATTATAATCCCCTGATGAAAGCCTATGTTTGGCTGAAACGCGTTGGGCAGCTTAATAAGGATTTACAATTAAAATATATTTTTATTAATTTTTCATCTTTGGCATTCTTGGTCAGATTTAAGAACATAAGAACATAAGAAGAGCCTGCTGGATCAGGCCAGTGGCCCATCTAGTCCAACATCCTGTTCTCACGGTGGCCAGCCAGGTGCCTGGGGGAAGCCCGCAAGCAGGACCCGAGTGCAAGAACACTCTCCCCTCCTGAGGCTTCCGGCAACTGGTTTTCAGAAGCATGCTGCCTCTGACTAGGGTGACAGAGTACAGCCATCACGGCTAGTAGCCATTGATAGCCCTGTCCTCCATGAATTTGTCTAATCTTCTTTTAAAGCCATCCAAGCTGGTGGCCATTACTGCATCTTGTGGGAGCAAATTCCATAATTTAACTATGCGCTGAGTAAAGAAGTACTTCCTTTTGTCTGTCCTGAATCTTCCAACATTCAGCTTCTTTGAATGTCCACGAGTTCTAGTATTATGAGAGAGGGAGAAGAACTTTTCTCTATCCACTTTCTCAAGGCCATGCATAATTTTATACACTTATGTCATGTCTCCTCTGACCCGCCTTTTCTCTAAACTAAAAAGCCCCAAATGCTGCAACCTTTCCTCATAAGGGAGTTGTGATGTTCCTATATTAGTGTAAATAGGGTAAGTGCTGGTTGTATAGGAGATACATGGTAAGTAGAATGAAAGAGGAAGGGGGAGTGAATGGGCAGTAGAATGCTGGATGATTGGCTGAATGTTTAAAATGGCTGACAGTATAAAAGGAAGAATGTCAGGTAAATCTGGGTGGATGTGGTGTGGATGTGAGGTGGACGTTGGTGGGTTTTAGAGAGTTGTTTGTCAGGAGAGCGTGGAGAAGGAGGGGGGTGGAGTTCGGATTAGTATTAGATAAAACCATATGCTTATGTGCCTTATGAAGAAATCTTGTTATCTGTGTTATTTAATAAATACTTAATTTGGTTTACCAAAGGCCTGATCCTTGGCTGGGGTTTCACAGACCAGAAGGGAGGGTGAGGTAAATAACCAAGGCTGAAGAGTGACAAATGGTGGCAGCGGGTGAAGGGAAGAATATAACACCACAAGTATTCAGAGCAAACCAGAATTATAAGCAGTCTGAGTAAATCAAAGGGATCGGGACAGCTTTAGCACTCAGTCACAGAGGTAACCTGATAGAGAGACTCAGGCAGAGTCTCTGGGACTACTGGTTATAGGACGTGACTGGTGGTGCTGCCTAGCAGGGGGATCTGTTGAGATCTGTGCTAAAGCGGGGAGAGAAACCATAAGAAAGGACAGTCTGGACTGGTGGAGTCCCTGGTGGTGCCTAGAGACAGGCAGTAACCACGAGCAGGTAGGAACCTGACAGGGAGAGCCAGGGAAGGGCGTCACAGGAGTCACTCCATCCCCTTGATCATTCTGGTTGCCCTCTTCTGAACCTTTTCCAACTCTATAATATCCTTTCTGAGATGAAGCGACCAGAACTGTACACAGTATTCCAAATGCGGCCACACCATAGATTTATACAACGGCATTATGATATCGGCTGTTTTATTTTCAATACCTTTCCTAATTATCCCTAGCATGGAATTTGCCTTTTTCACAGCTGCCGCACACTGGGTCGACATTTTCATTGTGCTGTCCACTACAACCCTGAGGTCTCTCTGCTGGTCGGTCACGCCAGTTCAGACCCCATGAGCGTATATGTGAAATTAAGATTTTTTGCTCCAATATGCATAATTTTACACTTGTTTATATTGAATTGCATTTGCCATTTTTCCGCCCGTTCACTCAGTTTGGAGAGGTCTTTTTGGAGCTCTTCACAATCCCTTTTTGTTTTAACAACCCTGAACAATTTAGTGTTGTCAGTAAACTTGGCCACTTCACTGCTCACTCCTAATTCTAGGTCATTAATGAACAAGTTGAAAAGTACAGGTCCCAATACCAATCCTTGAGGGACTCCACTTTCTATAGTCCTCCATTGGGAGAACTGTCCGTTTATTCCTACTCTCTGCTTTCTGCTTCTTAACCAATTCACCTCTCCTCTTATTCCATGACTGCTAAGCTTTGTCAGAAGTCTTTGGTGAGGTACCTTGTCAAACGCTTTTTGAAAGTCTGAGTACACTATGTCCACTGGATCACCTCTATCTATCTGGATCACTCTCAAAGAATTCTAATAGGTTACTGAGACAGGACTTTCCCTTGCGGAAGCCATGCTGGCTCAGCTTCAGCAAGGCTTGTTCTTCTATGTGCTTAGTTAATCTAGCTTTAATAATACTTTCTACCAGTTTTCCAGGGACAGAAGTTAAGCTAACTGGCCTGTAATTTCCAGGATCCCCTCTGGATCCCGTTTTGAATATTGGCGTTACATTTGCCACTTTCCAGTCCTCAGGCACGGAGGAGGACCCAGGGACAAGTTACATATTTTAGTTAGCAGATCAGCAATTTCACATTTAAGTTCTTTGAGAACTCTTGGGTGGATGCCATCTGGGCCCGGTGATTTGTCAGTTTTTATATTGTCCATTAAGCCTAGAACTTCCTCTCTCGTTACCACTATTTGTCTCATTTCCTCAGAATCCCTTCCTGCAGGACTTCCGGGAAGGGTTGCTTTGCCTGTGCTGCCTCTGAGTCGAGCTCTCGTCTCAGAAGAAGCTTTTTCAGCTTTAAAATCAGTCAAAACGTTCTTTTTGACTGGTAAAGATTTTCTCCCGGACAGGGAGAAACGTAGAGATTAACCACAAAGCCTGTTTTTGTGGGGAGGACTGGATTTCATTTATTTATGAGAGAAGGTTTAAACTGCAATGCTGGACGGACTTTCATCAAGCTCTAGCTGATTACAGCGACACGTTTATCTTTTTTTCAAAGAAAAACGGACTCTAACAGGCAGATAAGCATCCTTCTTTCTATTTTCTTTTTTCACTTGGTTTAAATTGTTGCAGCAAAAAAGAGATTTGTCAATGAATCAGCTGTGAAGAACTTCTGGGTGAGTTATGGCTTTTCTCTTTCACTCACGAAATTAAGGAGGAAAGAAATCGAAAAAGCTTATATTTGTTTTTATTGCAAAAAGCTGTCCTGGAGGTGCATTCTAAAGATACCAACGGAAGAGGGATTTCTATTTTGAGGAGGGGAAAAAAAATATTTTTTTTTGAGTCTATTTCATTTTGACGAATCTGCTTGTTCATGACGCCACTAATTGTTTTGATGTTGGGAACTAAGTTTGTTTTGTATTCCTGAACACATAAAAGATAAGGCAGGCTGTATTGTCTACACTGATGTCAGCAAGCCTGTAATATTAACCCAATTGTGGCTGAAATAATTTTTGTTTCTGTGGTTTTAAGAATGACAACCAGGAAAGTGATTGAGACCATGGAAGAAATTATGTTTCAGAAAATAATGGATGAGATTGAGATTACGAAACAAACCCTGAGACAGGGTACACAGGAGATGAAAATTGAATTTAACAAAATGACGCAGGAGCTTAAAGAAATAGGAGATTCTGTGAGAGAGGTGTTTGATGAGATTAGAGATGAGAAAAGAAAAATTAAAGGGAAGCTACAAGCCCTGGAGATTGGAACAAATGGGAAATTGGAAAAAGATTTGGAGTTTATGGATGTTAGAAATAAAGTTTACTGTTTGGAATTCAACGTTGTCTCTGAAGAAATTAATGAAGATTTTGGTGGTAAAGTTATCAATGTCTTGGATAATTTTCTGGACTGGAATGATGTGATGGAGCTTGACATAGAAAAAATCTATGGAGTTGGCTACAGATATGTGACAGTGGAGAAACTCTTAAGAGATGAGCCAGTGCATTTTGTAAAAAAGAAGAACAGAGATATGACTTTGCAGCAATATTTCAGCAACATATTCAGAATTCTTGACTGGAATGATGTGATGGGGCTTGACATAGAAAAAATTTATGGAATTAACTACAAATATGTGATAATGGAAAAACTTTTAAGAGATGAGCCAGTGCATTTTGTAAAAAAGAAGAGCAGAGATGTGACTTTACAACAATATTTCAGCAACATATTCAGAATTGATGGCAAGGACATATTTGTGATGGGGGAAATTCCCATCAGACTCTTGTTATATGACTATGGCTATGACAGCAAGATCATCATGGGATACTGATAATGGATGAATGGATACTGAAACCACTGGATTTAACAGGACTATTGAAGATGGAAGATGGAATTAATATTGATAATGGAAGAATGGTTATGGAAATTATTGGACCTAACAGATTTGACGAGATGGATTAATCAATATGTTTATTTGGACTATGGCTATGACAACAAGATTATTATGGGATACTGATAATGGAAGAATGGCTACTGAAATTACTGGACTTAACAGGATTATTGAAGATGGAAGATGGAATTAATACAGATAATGGAAGAATGGCTATTGAAATTAATGGGCCTAACAGATTTGAATCAGATGGATTAAGCGACATGTTTATTTGGAGAAAAATTGAAAGATATAACTCTCAAGGAATTGAAACCTCTCTTTGACTTTTTGTGGAAAGAATAAAGTAATGTTTCTGAGATTTGATGATTAATTAAGATAACTACTGGAGGAAAGTGATTTTATAATATAATTTTAGAGACAGGATTGTTATATATTGTAGACCTATAACTGATCTGCGACAAATCGGAAGTCAACATTTTATTTTATTGTTTAATTGTTTTTGTTTTGTTTTGTTTTTTGTCTTTGAAAATTTGAATAAAAATTAATGATAAAAAAAAAAAGAATCCCTTCCTGCAAATGTTAGTTCAGGTTCAGGGATCTGCCCTATATCTTCCACTGTGAAGACAGATGCAAAGAATTCATTTAGCTTCTCTGCAATCTCCTGATCGTTCTTTAGTACACCTTTGACTCCCTTATCATCCAAGGGTCCAATCGCCTCCCTAGATGGTCTCCTGCTTTGAATGTATTTATAGAATTTTTTGTTGTTGGTTTTTATGTTCTTAGCAATGTGCTCCTCAGATTCTTTTTCAGCATCCCTTATTGTCTTCTTGCGTTTCTTTTGCCAGAGTTTGTGTTCTTTTTTATTTTCTTCATTCGGACAAGACTTCCATTTTCTGAAGGAAGACTTTTTGCCTCTAAGAGCTTCCTTGACTTTGCTCGTTAACCATGCTGGCATCTTCTTGGCCCTGGCGGTACCTTTTCTGATCTGCGGTATGCACTCCAGTTGAGCTTCTAATATAGTGGTTTTAAACAACTTCCAAGCATTTTCGAGTGATGTGACCCTCTGGACTTTGTTTTTCAGCTTTCTTTTTACCAATCCCCTCATTTTTGTGAAGTTTCCTCTTTTGAAGTCGGGTTTCCCCCCTCATTCAGTTTAAAAGCTGCTCTGCCACCTTTTTAATTTTATTCTGTAAAAGAACAAGTTTTTTTAAAAATTGTGTCTGCTCATCTGTTACCAATATTTTAATTAGAACTGCAGTTTTAGTATAAATATTTTACTCATAACGTCACATATAGTTTTAGATGGCTTCCAGCTTCTCTATTTCCAGTATTGTTACAAGGAAATGTGATAAATGCTGATGTGCAATAAATGCTGATGTGCACATCAAACATGTGACCTTTCATTATAGTGAAGTTCAAGGGAAATAGCAAATTTTAAACTGTTTTACATTTTTAAATTGTGTTTTAAATTGTTTTTAAAAGATGTGTTTTTAAATTTGTATATTTGTTTTAAAGTTTTTTGTTACTGTAAACCACCCAGAGAGCTTCAGCTATGGGGTGGTATATAAGTACAATCAATCAATCAATCAATCAATCAATCAATCAATCAATCAATAAAATGTGCAACACTTCCCTTAACTGAAACTGAATGTCCCTAGACCTGAGGTGGGAAATCTCTGTCCCACAGGCTGGATGTGGCTTATAGCACTTCCTTATCTGGACCATCACCCTTTTCTCCTAGGTCCTGCACATTCTCATCAGCCTGTCTCCTTCACAGCCTATTTTTGCCACTGCTCAGATGCTTTTTGCTGATGCACTGAGCAGAGCAGGGGATGATGCAGCCGAGGGGAGGAAGGTGGGAAACAGGTGAGTATCAGAGAAGTGGCTGCAGCATCCTGCTGTGGAGGAGGGCATTACTCTTTTCCTCAAATGGCAGCTTGTCCCATTTCCTTGCTCAGCATGGAAATCAACTGAGCTGCTGATGGAAGATCAGGTCTAGACTATGTGCTCTGAAATATAGTATTCCATTGAATACTATACTATTTCATTGCCACCCTGGGCGCCTGCCGGGAGAAAGGTCGGGATATAAATCAATCAATCAATCAAATAAATAAGTATATGGGCTTACATAAGATACTGTTCTGAAATATGTTGATTGCAAGCACTGATGAGCAAACTCCTCCTGTTGTGGTGTTGGTTGTTTTTTTTAAGTTTCCTGGTTAATGATCTTAACAATAAACAAAGCCCTTGAGTGTTCTTGTTGTGGAAGGAGAGGGTTTGAGAGAGAGCTCAGTGGGACTCTCTCCCCCACCAGTCCTCCCATCCTTCCTCCTTGCGAGCAGATTCATTTGAGTGGCAGAGGAAACTAAAAATCCCATATTCCACAGCAGAAATTATGCTCCTCCACATGCATCGTTTATGGTTACGGAGAGTTTGACAAAGCCTGCCCTCACATTGGTTAGCTCCTTGCCCTTCTCAAAGGCAGAGGTTGCTTGCTTAAGAAGATGGCGAGAGGATACTCTCAGTGAAGCTTTCCTACTAGTGGAGGCAAATCCCATTTCGAGCATAGCCAAAATCTGGAGTCATTGGAGCCCAAGTTGAAATGGGGTAAAGTTTTAAAATTCTGTGAATTCCAAATCTTCAATACTTGCCGGTGCTAACTGTGGCTTTTAGGGTTGCCAGGTGTCCAGATTTTGCCTGGGAACTCAGAGTTTTTGGGGTCCTCTCTGGGTCTCTGGGTGAGTCAGCTTAATCTCCAGACTCTCAGCTTTCATTTTTTTAAAAAATTAAGTCTCTAGGTGGTCTCGTTCACGAGATATATATTAAAACATACATTAAAACATATTTTATTATTAGCTCTTCATTGGTCATAATACTTCATTTAAAGTTGAAAGCTTAGGCTGCCCATCAACAATGCAGTCCTGTTAATCACTCTTGAATGAGTTTATCTTACAGTAGGGCCCCGCTCGTATGGCAGGTTCCTTTCCGGACCGCCGCCATAAAGCAAAGTCTCCCGTAAAGCGGAACACATTGACTAACATTGTCTAAAATGGTGCCCGGCACCCGAAAAACACCATAAAAGTGGAACAAGCACTGTAGGAGTGGGGCCTTTCTGCAATTGACAACCACTGTATCGGTGGAACGCTGCAAAGCGGGGCCCTACTGTAGTTAAAAACATGGTAGCATTCTGTTTGCACAGATGTGTCTAGAATGGCTGGACAAGACTTATTCTACAATTTTAAGAATTAAAGAATGTTTTTTGTGAGTCTAGACTACCACATTTTATACATTTTTCCATTTAAACGTTTTACCATGTATGATTTTATTTTGGACTAAGGCTTGGCATAGATCATTTTGGATGTTCTGAATTATTGGTTGCCAGAACTACAATAAAATGAAGCTGAGCCTAGACTCAGCCTAGCCGAATAGACAGTTTTCTGTGCACTGGAGATTTTGGTCAACTGAAGATCTTGGAGGAATTGCCTAACAGATTAGTGTATCATTTTGACACAGAGTGGGCCCTTTTTTGCTTAAGAAACTGTGAGGGGGGAGCAAATAGGCTGCCCCACGTGACCGATGGGGTTGCAAAGGCCATTTGGTTGCTTTAGTCAGTTGAATGTCCTGTGTTCTTTCTCTAGCTATCTGGTTAAATTGGAAAGTCTCGCTGCAGTTTAGTTTTGCTTGTTTTATTATGGAGTTCTTAATTTGTTTCTTTATTGGACTTGTTTTTATGGATCCTGAAATCTTTGTATGTTGTTTTTCTGTATATTTTAATATTTTGTATAATTGTTCACCGCTCTGGGATTGAAATAGTGAAAGAGTGGCTTATAAACATATCATCATCAACAATAATTATAATTTTGTGGTATATCAGGCAGTACTGTATTCATAGGAACAACATTGGAGGCTGCCTTATACCAAGTCGGACCATTGCTTCATCCAGCTCAATATCATCTACACTGACTGGCAGCAGCCTCCAGGATTTCAGGCAGGGTTCTTTCCCAGCCCTACCTGGAAATGCCAGGGTTTGAACTTAAGACTTTCTGCATGCTGTGACCCTTCTAATATATTAATTAGTCAATTATTCATGAGTTTTATTTGGAGAACTAATGGATTTAATCTGCATAAATCTGCATATGAATAAAGTATACAAACATATAAAAGATATGAAATAAAAGGCTTCCATGCATGTCTGGCACTATTGTAAGAGAGAAATATCTTCTAAGATAGCATCTTTATGTTTTTATAATAATTTTCCTGATTTTAAAATTTGTGGTACACCTTTTAGAGATACTAATATATTGAGTAGCATAGAAATGTCTTTAAATTTTAAAAAAATCTACCACGTGTTTTTTTTGCAAGAATATTTTTTTGAATAAGTAAACATTTCTTTTTAATCTACTATGCAATTGGGAGCTATCATATTGTTAACAACCACTTAACAGACTGTTCCCTTCTTAATTAGTTGCAATGTATTTGGAGGGAAACCACATTTGTATTCAAATATTTATTCATTGTTTCACTTATGAAGGATTTCTTACATCAGCTCATGTGAACAGTAATGTTTATATTTTCTTGCATGTTAAAACTGGATTCTTCTCTGGCCACATTATCAGCTGGCTCCTGCTTTGTTTGCCAAGCACAATTGTTAGGACTCCAAAGCTATTTTCCTATCCTAGCAGTAATCCAAAAGCTGGTCTCAGTTGTTCCTGTCGACATTTGAACTTGTGTTACTTAAACTAGCCTTCCCAAGAAGACTTTAAGTTGTTCATACTTGACTGCTATCCTGTGAATCCTTGGAAAGGTTATGGTGACAAACTGCTGCTACTAATGTTGGTAACATTGAAAAGATTGTCACATGGGTGGTTGAAGCTTTGGGACATTTCTTTGCCAAAATAACATTTGCAGAGGGCTCTGAAGCTAAGAGGGAAGCAGTGTCTAAACTTTAGCCTTCAAATACTATCAGGTTTTGTTTCCTGGGATACAATGGGTTGTATTCTGTAAGAATTGCTGATAGCAGCAGATTTAATGGCATGTTTAATCAGTTTTTTGTGCCAGAGATGGAAAACTTTTAGTGTATAACATGCTGTTGTGTATTTTCCATATTGCAATTCAAAGAAATCTAGAGACAAATAATATCTTATCTTTCTCTTTGCTTCCAGCTCTTTCTCTTTGTGACTTGGAATTTTGAGCTTTACATGATTCCTCTGACATTGTTGTTACTGTTGGTGTGGAATTACTTCCTGATCATATCGGGGAAGGATAATAGACAATGTGATACAGTAAGTCTCTTCTTAATTTTTTTTTTTGCATACTTGTCTTCACTGAGACAGAAATTTGAAGTGGAATTCAAGCAATAAACCTATTTGGGTGCTGGTGGTACGCCAGAGGGACATTAGATGGATACCCTTTGGGCTATGCAATTCTCCCACTCTCCTCACTATAAGTAGTAGAGAATATCCAAACAAGAGATCCATGAATTTGGGGGTGTTTCATGAATGAAACTGAAAGGCTGCCCACTTTGGTATTTTCCAGAGTCTCATTGGGATTTTAACAGAGACCTTTTCCACTGGGTGCAAATTGGTGAACATTGGGAAAATATTGACATGTTCCTCCCAACACTTCTCAGATGAAAATGGGGACAATGGGGGAGGCTCAGGGCAGAATTTGGCAACCCAGGAGCATAGTTTTGCAAACTGTGGCATTGCAAAAATCACCCAGGCTTTGAAGTGCAAGGGGGAGCTAAAAGTGCAGGGAAATAGGTGGCTGCAGTTGCCCTATAGCACTGCTCACTATTTTTTGTCAAGTCAAATACATAAAATGGGTATCAGCGGCACTGTTTTACTCCAGGGTCATTTCCAGAGATAGCATCGAGTGCTTGTCATTCTGCCCCCTGGTAGTTGTGCTGTGGGGTGCCACAGGGTACATTCTTGTCCCCAGTGTTGTTTAACATCTATATTAAGCCCTTGGGAGTGGTCATCAGGAGATTTGGGGCAAGGTGTCAGCAGTACTTTGACAATACCTGGACTGCTGCCTGGACTCAGTGGTGGGCTGGATGATGGCCAATAAACTGAATCTGAATCCTAGCAAGATGGAGGTGCTGTGGGTTGGTGGCTCCCGAGTTTGGATAATTCGTCAATTATTTGCTTTGGATGGGGTCATACTACTTCTGAAAGAGTCTGGGGATGCCCCTGGATCCATCTTTGTCACTAGAGGCCCAGGTGACCTCAATCGCTAGGAGTGCTTTTTACCAGGATTGTCTGGTAAGACAGCTGCAGCTGTTTCTGAACTAGGATAGCATGACCACTGTTGTCCATGCACTAGTAACTTTCAGGCTGGATTACTGTAATGCGCTGTATGTGGGGCTGCCCTTGAGGTTGGTCAAGAAGCTGCAGCTGGTGCAAAATGCAGCAGCACGACTGCTCACTGGGGCAACCTGTTACCCTGCTGCTGAAAGAATTGCACTGGCTGCCCATTAACTACTGGGCCAAGTTCAGGGTTCAATTTTGCTGTACAAAGCACTACACAGCTTGGGACCAGGATACCTGAAAGACCATCTTATCCCTTATATACCCAGTTGATCACTGTGCTCTGCAGGTGAGGGCCTCCTGCAGATATTATTTATTTATTTGTTAGATTTATATCCTGGCCTTCTTCCCAGCAGAAGCCCAGAGCGGCAATCTTATACCATCTTATCAGAAGGTCCATTCCACATAGCATAGGTTTAGTGTTGTGGCACCAACACTTTGGAATTTCCTCCCCTTACAAATTAGACAGGTCCCATCTCTGTTATCTTTTTGCTGCCTGTTTGAAGACCTTCCTCTTTCAACAAGCCTCTTAAGTAGAGACCTTATCCCAGTCTGTGTTGCAGTTGTTTTTTAAATATTTTTTAAGATGTTTTGTTGTAATAGGTTTTAAAGTCTTTTGTTTTTAAGATGTTTTAAAGTGCTATTAGTGTTTTTGTTTGCTGCCCTGGGCTCCTTCTGAGAGAAACAGCGGAAAATAAATAAATAAAATGCATATTTATGTGCTACATTGTATTTTTTAATAAGAGTATTGGTCTGATTTTATAACTGAGGAACACTGAATTATAGCAATAAGTGATGGGCTGAAGGTTGGTTAATTGATGGTAGAAAATTATGATACAGAAACATTTATGAGTACTTCAGAGCATATGTAGAAGGCTTTATTATTCAGTTTGTTCAGTTTTCCCCTCATTGAGCAGCCTCCCACACACATAGAAATAAAAAGGAAGGTTACGGATGGATGTATCTCTCACACAGAGATTAAAAGCACAGTGCCTCTCTAAAAATTAAGGAGTGGCTACACTTTGAAGACTCTGATCAGGCTATGACATTTTGTTCTCCTCCTCTCAACAATCCACTCTTTGTTTCCCCCTTACTTTCTTTTCAGTAACTTTTCATCAAAAGGCTTATAGGCAAATAGGTCCAACAGTAACTAGCCTTTTGTCCAAAGGGCCTTTTACTCATAATGACACTCCTGCCTCCCCACACACTTGAATTTAGGCACAGGTTGCCTCCCAGCACATTCTTATCCAGGGGAATTTAGTACAAGGGCTGATCCGCAGTCCTTTTCCTCCCTCCGCAAAGCATTTACTGCTTGTTTTTCTTCCAACTTCTTTTTCCAAGAGTCCATACTATAAATACAGTAGGGCCCCACTCATATGGCAGGTTAGGTCCCAGACCCCCGCCGAAAAGTGAAAACCGCCGAAAAGCGGATCAGCTGTAGCATGGGGGTCTGGAACCTAACCCGCTGATTGCACCAGAGGAGGAGAAGATCAACTGTAGCGCGGGAGTCTGATCGTGCCAGAAGAGAAGATCAGCTGTAGCGCACTACAGCTGATCTTCCCCTCCTCCAGTGCCATCAGCAGGAGTGCTGGAGTCTGATCACCCCTGAGGAGGAGAAGATCAGCTGTAGCGCATTACAGCTGATCTTCCCCCCGTCTGGCGAGATAAGCTGGAGTGCGGGGAGCTCCAGCCCCCATCCAGCTGATCACCCTGCTGGTGCCGTATTAGCGGAATACCGAAAAGCGGGGCACTGAGAAGCGGGGCCCTGCTGTTTTTAAAATAGCAACTTTGTTTGAAGATAGTATTTCATATTGTAACAGAAAATAATAAAAACACATTTTACAAAGCAGCAATAACTACTTAACCTTAAAAGGGATTCTTTCCATTTTGTTCTATCCAAATGTGACAGATATAATTTATCGATAAATTAAGAGTGTATGTAGATGGCCCAAACTTGCCAAAATTCATGGAGGCTTTATCAGTGGCTATTAGCCATGATGGGCATATTGAACCTCCATGTTCAGAAGCAGTGTGTCACCAAATATGACATATTGTGTGGTTCCTGAAGCCAAGAGTAGTAACCAGAATGCTGGGCTAGATGAGTCATTGGTTTGATTCAGCAAGGTTCCTCTTCTGTTCTTAGTGCTCTTTAGCATGCTGATATGCATTAATTAAAATGCAGTACCTCTGAAGGTCTTTGCCAATACTTCTTCTGTATAACAATCTTTCCCAATCAATTCCAGCATGAGAGACTGTAATAATGCTTCGGATCAGTGACATAATTCACCAAGTTGCTGATGATTATGACAGACTGACCAATTTTATCTCATCACTTTTAAGTGGCAGAAAGACATTTTCTTCCTCTACATGTGCATTGTTCCACTTTTTGAACTGCTTAAAAGTTTGTTTTAGTTCTAAGAGTTGCCATACCACCTCCAAGATCATTTTGCGGCAAATACCATTAATCTTTTTTTCTCTTAGGCTAGCCTCTGATAGATTGTTGCATTTTTACAGTAATTGACATTTTTTTCTAGAAATTGTGATGTTTTGTGTAGAGGGATATCCCTTGTAGGACAAGGAACATAACTTTATCAGTGGTGGTATATTTTCTTTGGAAATCCCTCCTCAAAGAAACTTGCTAATCCAACTTTATCCTTGTTTTCCAGAAATTAGTTAAATCACTTTTGTTCCAGCATAATTTAAAAAAACACGGTGATCAGTTTTTAGCTCAAATTGAGATATTTTCATAGAATCATAGAATAGTAGAGTTGGAAGGGGCATATAAGGCCATCGAGTCCAACCCCCTGCTCAATGCAGGAATCCAACTTAAAGCATATCCCACAGATGGCTGTCCAGCTGCCTCTTTAATGCCTCTGGTGTTGGAGAGCCCACCACCTCCCTAAGTAATTGGTTCCATTGTCATACTGCTCTAAGAGTTGGGAAGTTTTTTCCTGATGTTCAATTGAAATCTGGCTTCCTGTAACTTGAGCCCATCTACCTTGTTTGCTGTTTTTAAAATGGGGTTGATTCCCCCCCCAAAAAGCCCTTAAACATTTTTGGGGGGGGGATATGTGCTGTAGTGAATTTTATTGTTAGTTTTGTTGTAAGCTACACTGAAAATCCCTCCTATCACCACCACCCAAAAAAGTCTAGGTTCCTTCACTAGTTCAAATGTTGCAGTTTCTAGGGGAAGAGCTGTAGCTCTGCAGTAGAGTATCTGCTTGCATGCAGAAAGTCCCAAATTCAATCCCTGGTATCTCAAGGTAGGGCTGGGAGGGACTCGTGCCTGAAACCCTGGAGAGTCACTGCCAGTCAGTGTAGACAGTATTGAGCTAGATGGACCAGTGGTCTGATTCAGTGTAAGGCAGCTTCCTGTGTTCCTTGGTGATAAAGTTGAGAAGAACTTCAAGTGCATACCAATTTTTTTTATTAGCAGCTGCTCCAGAACAAACTTGTCTGTAGAAAAGGGAGGACCAAAGATCCTTTTTAGGCATGTAGACTAGAATTCATTGCTAAGTGCTTGGTGTCCATGCTAAGTGCTTGGTGTCCATGCATCTATCAACATGTATTCAAGACTAGTTTAAATGGATTAATAAATCCCATTATACTCCTTAATCACTGAGTAGTACTCGTGGTAGGCACTAGATTTCCTCTCTACCTGTTTCAATTCATGATTTCGGGTGAAGTGGGGATCTAAATTTTTAGCAGTAGTGCTCCATACCCAGGGCCGGTTCTAAAGGGCGGCCAGGTGGGGCACTGGCCTGAGGGCCCCTGGACCTACAGAGGGCCCCTCAGTGGCCCCTCCACTCCCCTTCCATGATCTGCACCCCCCACGCCCCAACTTACCTGTCTCCTGCCTTTTAGTATTGCCCTTAATGAAGATGGCAGCTGCGGTTTCCCTAAAGTACTGAAGCCCCTGCCACCATCTTAGTTGATGGCAGAGATGCGCGTGCATAGCATGCATGCGTGCCATCGACAAAGATGGTGGTGGAGGCTTCATCCCCTTAGGGAAACTGCAGCCGCCATCTTGGTTAATGGCAATAGTAAAAGACAGGAGACGTAGGTGGGGGCATGGGGGGGCATGCACAAACATGCACGTGCACATACACCGGGGCCCAGGTCAAGCTGATGCCCAAGGGCCCCGGCATGCCTGGAGCTGGCCCTGTCCATACCAGTGAATGTGTGATTGTATTAGTGTAGAGCACAAGCATTTGATAGTGTGTGTTTGCTATTATACACAATTCTATGTTTCTTAACTCAATATCACCTATAATGCAAGACATTATAAAATCAGTGATATTAAGAAATCTGTTGAATTACCTCCTTGGTACACCTCTCGAGCTGGAGAGATACTGGCTGGAAGTCTGCATAAACCGGTCAGACGCTGCACTGAATAGTTATACCTTGGAATATAGAGAGGCGGATGTTCTAGACAGGGGTTGTTTGGTTTTATAACTTCTTAATGGTAAAGCTTTGGGGCATGCTAAGGGCCGCCCCTTAATACCCACCTTCCCTTTCACTTGTGCTGGAAAGTCAGTTTTGGGGGAAGGGGAATGGAATTTGATGGAGTTCAGCTTAGAATGGGTCAAACATATTTTATGAGCTGAGCTGAAATTCAGAGGGATTTTTGACTGATTATAAAGATCTCACTTCTGAACTAGATGGATGTGTTTTTGAACTGTCACTCCCACCCCACTTCTGAAACTTGGCAATATTACTATTCTGTATTTCAGTCTTCTCCCTAAAGCTCTGTTTCCTTGTTCATTCTCTTAGCAATGTAAATAGGGGCAAGAGGGAAGCATAGTACTGCTGATGCAGCCCAACTGTGGTTCACAATTCCTCTGTTGAATACTTCTGTTTTGAAATTATTCATTTGTGTGTTTTTAAGTTGATCATAATTAGCTTCAAATTTCCTAATATCTCAAGATGGGTATCAACTAAATAAATTAAATATCTGACAGGCAAAGATTTAGTTCTATGTAGAAAAGATGGTAATGCACCTTCCTTCTTTATCTTTCTGTTGCAAACGAGGAAGTCCCTGTTCATACATTTGATTGTTGCTGCAATTCACACATATTGCCTAAATCACGCACTGCCCATGCCTGTTAAGCCCCTTAGAGCAATGAGCACCCTGTGCTGGTGTAATATTCTTTTCATGATCGAGGAATAGTTCAAACATTACAGAAAATTGCACCAGCACAGGGTGCTCATTGCTCTAAGGGGCTTAAGATGTAGTGCAGGCATGGGCAGTGTGTGATTTAGGCAATACTATAGCCACTGTGGATTTTGCACATTCCGCAATGTTACATTGAAAATACCACCCATGCCATTATGATGCTTCCCATAAGCTCATTTCAAAACAAAACCTTACAAAACTTATATTCCTGAAATTCCTTGCTTAACAACCCTCTAAATTTTCATGGCAATACACAAAACAGTCAGAGAGAATCGAGAGTTCAAAGTGTAAAAATAGAGAAAAAGACAGACCCCTTTTGGACTTTTTTCTGTCAGAGCTCATAATTTGTTGAAATTAATTAAAAATTAGCCATGCTCACAGAGTAACTGTAGTCTTATTATTGACCTTGCCCAATACTCTGACCTACATCTTCTGCAGTGTAAAAGTTTTTTAAATGCCTGGCTGATTTTTAATTAATTTAAGAAATTTTAGCATTGAAGTCAATGATAAGCCAGGGCATGCTCAGTAAGAACCAACTGTCAGTGTTCTAAAAGCCAGACTCACAGCGGCTGGGCTTGCCTAATCAGGGGGCCACACCCACACCAGACCTTTATCTCACTTGTCATGGCTTCCCCCAAAGAATCCAGGGAAGTGTAGTTTGTGAAGGGTGTTGAGAGGAGACTCTTATTTCCCTGGCAGAGCTCTACTGGCCAGAGTGATTTAACAGTCAGCTGCTCTGATTGAAGCTCTGTGAGTGGAACAGGGCATCTCCTAGCAACTCTCAGCACCCTCCACTAACTACACTTCCCAGGATTTTTTGGGAGAAGCCATGATTGTCTAAAGTGAAATAAAGGTCTGGTGTGGATATGGCAAGGGACAAGTTTGGTGTTTGGTTTAAATTAGGGTGGGAGGCTACATGTGCCTGCTGTAGAATAAAAAGTTGGGGGAAACCCTGAAAAAGAATGATACAGTCCACAATGTTTTTCTTTTGGCAAGGAAATGGGCTTCCCCTCTGCCCAGTGCCCACCCATCCAATCTCCTCCCCTCCCCCTTCCTCCCTCCCCCTCCCATTCCTGCCCTCTTCCTCTCCCTGTCCCTCCCCCAGGTCAGTTTCACCTATCCTAAGCATGATTGCATGGGAATAAATCCCACTGAAATCAATAAACATGCAAATGATAAAACCTGCCCTTCTCTTCCCTCTCCTGCCTGCTCCTCTCTCCCTTCTCCCCTCCCCATCTCGTGTGGTCAGTTTCACCTATCCTAAGCATGATTGCAGGGGAGTAAATCCCATTGAACTCAATAAGCATGCAAATGATCAATCCATTCTCAGCAAACTTGCACAGGATCCCATTTCTTACCTCGCGGTTTAACAAGCAGAGAAATTCACCAATAGGCAAAAAACCTTGTGGTTTAAGAATGTACCTATGGCCCACAGATATTTCTATCAAACTTTAAAAAGAAGGGAAATTGGGCAGCTATAGTGAATGTACCAGGGGAGCAGGAGACCTGACCTCCTCTCTGAGATACTGTACTGCTCTACAAATTTGTCAAAATGCAAACACAATTTGGGTTGGTCTTTCACAGTCCAATCCACTTCCTGTGTAGCTTGGAAGAATTTAATAACATGTACATCTGAGCATATGGTGAGTGGTGGCAACATCTGAAATCAGCCCAAATAACAGAAACAAGCTGTGCTGGTCTTGTTTTAGCAGGGAGGAAGCAACAATATTAAAACAGCTGATATAGTTCAGATAGTCACTTTAAATATGTTTGATTTACTTTGCACCTTTAGTGAAGTTTCCTATAGTAAATAATTTTCTTTTGCTTCTGTTACTGTGAATATGTGAAGTACAGCAACACTTTGCAACACTAAAAAAAGCTCCAAAAACAATTGTGGAATAATGGCACTGACTGTTCTGCAGGATAATTTCCAATGGACATGAGGAGTGTCTCAGTTTGCACAAGATAAAATAGTGGGAGGTGAAATATATTTCAGTAAAATTCTAGGTGTGCTCTATGTTTTTAACTGACTATGCCTACCTTTCCTTAAGTGGTGTAGTTTAAGCATAGCAGGCTGGAAACATGCATCTTGGGCAGGCCAAGTGTGTTTTTTCCAGCAGCTAGAGTCATTGCTTAAGTAGCAACATATTGGAATCAGTCTGATTTTACATCAAACTGCAGTTTCAGATACAACTGTTAATGCACCAAAATAGAAATAGAGCATAACCTCCAGTTTGAAACACAAAAAGCTGTCTTCACCATCATATGACATTGACCAATAAAAGGGCTTTGAAATTAATAAAAATAGATTTGACACAGATTTCTAGGATGAATAATGAGAGAAATATAGTTTTCTAGGTTAGATTCTCTGTAGAAGCAGTAGTAACACAGAAAAGCAAAGTAAGAAGAACACCAACAAGCATATAAAAATGTAATTCTCCATCTTTGGAGATGGCAGGAGTTGCTACCACTCCCCATATGCTCAAAGGCACATGTTACCAAATTCTTCCAAGCTTCACAGGAAGTGGATTGGACTGTGAAAGAGCAGCCCAAATTGTGTTTGAATTGACTAATTGGTTGGCAGTAGAATATCTCAGAGAGGAGGTCAGGTCTCCTGCTGTCCTGGTGCATTCACCATAGCTGCCTGATTTCCTTGCTTTTTAAAGTTTGATAGAAATATCTGTTGGCTATAGGTACGTTCTTAAACTGCACGGTTTTTTGACTATTAGTGAATAAGCACATGTTTGAGGATTATCATGTGAAGTATCTATTCATCAGTATTATGACTACTAGGCAGCCTATTTTTGTTATTAGAACCTGAAGTAGTGCCAAAGTTTGAGCAGTCCAGACACTGTGAGTTCAAATCCCTGTTTGTGTCTCCTGGGTGTAAAGGGCCAGCTAAAGATCACCCCCATAGTGAGTGGCTCAGGGGTTACATGCCCTGCCAACCTGTGCAGCCATGGGCAAGCTGCATAGTTCCAAGGAGCACAGTTGCCCCCCCAGCTGGCAGTTGCGGACAAGGAAGGGGCTGGCTTGTGCAGCTGTGGCAAACTCAGAGCTTGGAAAAGTTACTTTTTTGAACTACAGCTCCCATCAGCCCAATCCAGTAGCCATGATGGCTGGGGCTGATGGGAGTTGTAGTTCAAAAAAGTAACTTTTCCAAGCTCTGGGCAAACTGAGCAAGCCCTAGCCAGCTGGGAAGAACTAACCCACTCTGAATACCTCTTACCATGAAATTCCTATTCACAGGATTGCCATAAATTGGGATCGACTTGAAGGCAGTCCATTTCCATTTTTTTATGCTCACTGAAGTGGTTAAGGTGTTGGAATACGACCTGGGAGACAAGAGTTCATATCCCCACATAGCCATGAAGCTCACTGGATGACCTTGGGCCAGTCACTGCCTCTCAGCCTCATGAAAACCCTATTCATAGGGTCTCCATAAGTTGGAATCTACTTGAAGGCAGTACATTTTATTACTTTTGAGTAGACCCAGTTAGGATTGTGTTGTATGTCAAGGTAAACTCACAGTGCTAGTGGAAAGAAATGGAACAATGATTTTCATAACTCCTTATGCAAAACATGTTGGACTGTTTGTGTCTAAGTTCATGACAGATAATTCCATTGCCATGGTCTTAAGATCTCATTTGGTAAACTGTATTAATTTGTTGGCCCTTAACATGTGTACTTCTAAATTTTCCTTGAATTCAAGGCAAATTGTAAATATATGTTTTGGGGATATTTCTACAAAACAATTACACTAGACGTTTAAATCCTTTAGATGGAGACATAGTTCAAATAAAAGCTTAATAGACTGTGTGTAAAAGTGAGAAGCAGCACCTGACTTCATTAAAAACAAAAATATAAAGATATACACAGAGTATGCTGTAGTCTGTATTAGCAAAATATGTCATATAAATTGTATTGTTGCAAATTATGAAGGATTTACTTTGGTGCCTGTAATACTATATGGATCTCAATTATTTAAAAAATCTGTTGATCATACAAGCCTGTTATTTAATGAATATAATGCATCGCCAATTCAAGTGCAAAGACCCACTTTCTATTAGATGTCAGCCTAAAATTGCATTAACTTTAAGGCAAGGAATTTTTTTAGCATTTCCTTAAAGATCAAGATGCCTGTCTTTCATCTGCAAAGTACCGATGCTGCTGTCTTTCAACTTGCTGCCTTCCGTAGAGCAATATATTCAACCTTAGTGGCAAGCTCATCATATTAATTATGACATCTAATGGTTCAATTACCTTGATGACTATGGTAGATGAGATTGTCCAAGGTCAAATGTTTAATAGTTACATAGTTTTATTTATGCTGCCATAGATTTCCCAAATAGTGTTGCAGATATGCTATATTGTTAATGCTATTGTTTATAAGTACCAGCTAGAGTTTCTACCTGTGTGAAGAAACAGGCTTTACATGCCCAGAC
The DNA here is from genome assembly GCF_030035675.1 of Rhineura floridana. NCBI lineage: Eukaryota > Metazoa > Chordata > Lepidosauria > Squamata > Rhineuridae > Rhineura > Rhineura floridana. Next base: position 62,192,702 of record NC_084480.1, on the reverse strand, counting down.
TGTGGACAACATTGTGCACAGGGAAGTACATACCAGAACATCCTGTTCAAGCAGCCTGAGCCTGCATGTGTACTGTCCACAGGTACATGTATTTATCTTGAAGCTGGCGATATACTGCATTCCCTGCCATTTTGCATGAGATGGATATTTTGTTTCAGTTATACCATTTTATGTTATTTGCGACTGAGGGGCGAAATAAGACACTGAGAGAAACAGATGCCCTGTTGTGAAAATAACCACATAAGACACAGATATTAGGCTTATTGACTGTGGGGAAGCTTCAGCTTGACCTAAGGTACTTTCAAGTGACCTGCAGTAGTCTGAGTGGTTTTATACATCCTCTTCAATCCATGCACATTCAATAATTTTATATTATAATTACACATAAGCATTGTAAATCAACTGACACGCAAGCACATATTGTGGTTTAAATTGTACACAGACAAATGGGGGGAGAAATTAAATCAATTCCAGATTCCACACAAATTCTTTTGTGTCCCTAGAGTAAGAACGTTGACTGAGGATCCATTTCTTTTCCTATTATCAAAGAAAAAATGTCAGACCACTGTTTCATATTATTTTAGGTCAAAATAAAAATATATGCAAATACATATTTTGATAAGATTTTTTTTTTAAAAAAAAGGTTTAGCATTTTCTATCAAAAGTAAGTTATTTAAGTTCTATGCACTTTCCGAAAACAGGTGTGCTCTGATTGATGTAGTAGTATTCTAGAATTATCCACCACTTCACAAGTTCATACTCCTAAACTTTTATTATTATTTTTTAACTATTGAGAATACCTGCAGGACGTGTGATTTTCTGTAAGTTTTATTCTTTATTTCATTGTCCAGTTCATTCAGAAATGTTGCACAGCTTTTTACCTTAGCAGTGTTTTCATGCTTCTTGCTAAATGTCTGCACTACTTTTTCTGTTAATTGCAGAACCATGATGGTTGCTCAGCTGTTAATAAAATAATACTATTTTTTCACTGGAAACGTATTTCTGTGTATCTGTCAGGTGGTAAAAAGGAACATCTTGCATTTTGTCCATTTCAGAGACACCAAAGTGTATAGTTGATGAAGAGTTGACACTACCCAAGGTCCTCTAAGAAGCATGCTTGTAGTATTCATATTTCACATGTTAGATATACACTTGAAACTTCTTAACTGGATGCATAGGATATGACATGAAAGTTAAGCTCTTTAAGTCATATTGATGTCAGTAGGAGAGTTAAGCAAATGCCTACCTTTTCTCTAATTTAATTCAATGGAACTTAAAAAATGCTGTGCTTTGGCAGGCCCAGGCCCATAAAGATTCCCTAAAACCTAACAGGAATCAAGCTGTAAAGAACTAGAATATTAATATACTAATAACACTGGCTGCATGTGGAAAAAATGTGTAGCCATGTGTTAGGTTGCGTAATAATCTGGACTGCTAAACATGGATATATTTGTACTGGAGCCTATTTTAGTGTGTATGTTCCTACACATAACACTACATACATTAGCACACTTCCATGTCTAGAAACTTTCCTCTTTTCACTTGCAATAACTAATTTTTATACATCTATTCACATATTGGCTTCTTAAAGCTTGCCGAGGGGGTTTGACTGAGTGGATCCAGGGTGTGGTCAATGCATTGTTGTCAGAGGGACTGGTTCCAGCCGCCCTGAAAGAGGTGGTCATCCGACCACTCCTGAAAAAGCCTACCCTGGATCTATTGGTCTGCGACAATTACCAACTGATCGCAAATACCCCCTTCTTAGGAGAAATCTCATCAGGAGATTTGGGGCCAGGTGTCAGCAGTATGCTGATGATACCCAGCTCTATTTCTCTGTAACATCTGAATCGGGAGAGGCCATGCAAGCCCTGGACCACTGCCTAGACTCAGTGGTGGGCTAGATGAGGGCCAATAAACTGAGTTTGAATCCTAGCAAGACACTGTGGGTTGGTGGTTCTCGAGTTCAGGTAATTGTTCAGTTGCCTGTTTTGGATTCAGTCATACTCCCTCTGAAAGAGCATGTTCATTGTCTGGGGGTGCTCCTGGATCCATCTTTGTCGCTAGAGGCCCAGGTGGCCTCAGTGGCTAAGAATGCCTTTTACCAGCTTTGGCTGGTAAGACAGCTGTGACTGTTTCTGGGCCAGGATAGCCTGACCACTGTTGACCACACACTGGTAACCTCTAGGCTGGATTACTGTAATGTGCTGTATATGGGGCTGTCGTTGAGGTTGGTCTGGAAGCTGCAGCTGGTGCAGAATGCGGTAGCGAGACTGCTCACTGGGGCAGAGTATCACCAACATGTCACCCCGCTGCTGAAAGAATTGCACTGTCTGCCAATTTGCTACTGGGCCAAGTTCAGGGTTCTAGTTTTGGTGTACAAAGCCCTATCTGTTCTGCACAACGTAGGAAACGGACCTTTAGTATGGCAGCACCTACCCTGTGGAATTCCCTACCCTTAAATATTAGACAGGTGCCATCCCTGTTATCTTTTCGGTGCCTATTGAAGACCTTCCTCTTTCAACAAGCCTTTTAAGTTGAGACCTTATCCCAGTCTGCGTCTGTGTTGGAATTGCTTTTTAGTATGTTTTTAAATCTTTTTTCAAAATAGTTTTCAACCTTTTTTAAAGATGTCTTGAAAGCTTTTTTAAAAAATTCTTTTAAAGATGTCTTCTTTTAATGTATTTTAAAGTCTGTTTTTATGATGTTTTAAAGTGCTTTTAGTGCTTTTGTTTGCCACCCTGGGCTCCTGCTGGGAGGAAGGGCGTGATATAAATCAATCAATCAATCAATCAATTAATTAAATATTTAGAAGCGCCACTGATCTGGTGAGATTTAACTTAGGTATAAACCATATTACATTACAATTGGAGTGATGTTGGCTCTAGAAGTTAAAGTTCTGTGTCCTTGCTTTTCTTCTTGTGGTGAGTCAGCATGGTTCTTGTGTGGGTCATCATGGTCACCTGAACCATCTGGAGCTGTTTCTCTGTGGGCAGCTTCTCTGCTTTCTGCTTATGGTCTGACATGCTGTGGTCTGATTTGCAGACACTGATCCATGCCAGTAGGCTGGATCTGTTTTCCTTCCTTTTGGGCAGGGTGAGTCACCTACCAAGGTCCCCATGGGGTCTTTGCATGAGGCAGAAGGCGGAACACCCAGAAATAGTGTGAGGGTTGACAGTGAAGGCGAAGAAATCACAGTCTGATTTTTAATAGTCAATTCAAAGGAGAAAAAGGCAGAGTTGAGTGCAGCCAAGGCTAGAGTATATGCAGGGTAGCAGGGAATTGAGAGTAGCACAAACCCAGAAAGCAGCCAAGGGAGAAGAAAGATTGGATGAATGTCTGGTTGCTTCCAACTATATAGTTACACAATTATATTAGAGTCTGCATATATAAAATAATTATATTTACTATATTTGGATTAATATAGGCATCTAAGCAACTTATTTGCTGTGTTGTCTGCTGTCTATTTCTTGTATTATGTGTATATTATGATATTTGTATTTTGGCAGCAGGAAATGAAGTATAGTCTGAATGCTGTCATAGAAATAATTTAGTCCTGCTTTTTTGTCAATAAATACCTTGCAAAGCAGAAAGGGAGAGGGTTCTTTAGCTATTTTGTGCAATTTGTGGCTAAATTGTAAGCACAATAAAGAAACGTGCAGTATGCGATACTATCTTATGTGTGCTCTTGTCATCTATGTTAGTATAATAATCATGGATCAGTACCAGCAATCAGGTTCTTTCAGTATTTTCCACTGCTCTGTGTCATATACCTCTGTGACAAGTGACATTACAGAAGGTCATGTCACTTTTAACTGCTTGCATTAGAGCTTTCTGATTTCCCCAGTGCCTTTCCTTTGTTTGATTAATACTACTGGATTTTGAGCAAGGTTCAGGCAGCAAAATTTAAGAGTCTGAAGCAAAATCTAAGCCTTCTTTTCTTCATAAGTAAAAAAAAAAATCCCTTAATATTTGTCCGATATGGTTTGTTTTTCAATTATTTAAATATTGTGACATCCAATACATCTAAAACCCTAAGTCAGAGAAAGCAGTGTCTATGAAACAAAGCTAAAATGATCCTAAATAACTACAGAATAAAATATACACATAATGTATATGCTGTGGAATAAACTTTCTGTCTGCCAAAAGTCGACTGTGTTACTTGTATTATCCCCAATAAAACATGAGTTATTTGAACAGAATAAGCTGTAGTTATGTACTAAAATAGTGTTTCCTAAGCTAAGGTATGTGGTTCATGCAGCCCTTAGAAGTGATCATTTTAAGTAGAGACCTTATCCCAGTCTGCGTCTGTGTTGTAATTGCTTTTAAGATGTTTTTAAAGATTTTTAAAAAACATGTTTTAACATGTTTTATTTTTTAAATGTTTTTAAGATGTTTTGTTTTTGAAATGTTTTAAGATGTTTTAAGTGTTTTGTCCTTTGTTGGCTGCCCTAGGCTCCTTCTGGGAGGAAGGATGAGAAATTTAATAAATAATCTCTCTAAAAAAGCAATTATAGAAGTTCTCACAATCCAACAGGCTGCCAAACTGCAGTTCACATAGAAAGCTAGCATATGAGGGGTTTTCCCCTCGCTTTATCTATGACATGTTCATGGGTGTCACTTTCTGTTAAGGAAAAGCCAGAAAGAGCTTTTTTGTCTCTACCAAGCCCTACTGAATACCAGTTATACCCTTCCCTTTCTCAGCAGTATGGGGAGAGATCGCTTAGGATGAGGGAGGCAGGCATGCTTCATTTAGTGTCTTAGCTTTCCTCAAGAATACTTTAAAAACACTCAAGGTCCCCCTGACCTGGTATTCTCAAGGAAAGTGCAAAAAAGACTAAATAGATTTTCAAGGGGAGTTCTCTCACTTATACACTTAAAAAGAAAATGCATATAGAAGTTATTGTATCATGGTATTTTTCATTGTTGTTGTTGTTATTGGTGGTGGTGGAGGTGGCAGTAATAGTATTCATTTCTGTGCCACAAATTCATGTAAGATATATGTACAAGTGTACAAGATCTCAATTAAAACCAAAACAATGTAAAAAACCTGAAGCAAAATACATTAAATAAATTACCCTAGCCTTCTGCATTCAGTGTATTTTGTGTGAGAGAGCTAGGAGTGGGATCCATTGGCCAGTGCCAGTTCAAAAGCATTCCATTGACCTAAAAGGCCAATATCTATTCGTGTTCATTATTTGTCCACTAGCTGCTGCTTTTACCAAGCTCTTTTTCTCTCACAAAAAGATTGATATTAACATCGATTTTTTGAAAGGAAATATGGATAACTAAAAGGAAATATCAATAAAATTATCATTCTTAATATCAATATTTAAGAGGCAGTTGTTTTTAAAAAACCCTTTTTCAAAAATACCCATGGAAAATCACTACAAAAAAATCTGATCCACAATGACAGAGAATAAGCAAGTACCAAATCGAAATTGGGCAAGAGCATTATGATGTGACATCTACCTTAAATCTAAAACGGTATCATACTGTGCTGCAAGATTAAGGCATGCAAAAGGTCTTAATACATATTGGCTTCACTGTGAAGTCATGATAATTCATGAAATAGTTTGCAGTAGTTTCCAAATACCTTCAGACTAAGCAGGAGGAGTGGGAAAGGGACTTCATGAGTTTGAGGCTTGCTGCAGCTTGTTTCCACCAGTCAGCCATGGCTATACGGCTATATTATGGTAATGCAAACTATAGTTGCAAACTATGGTAATTGCAGTAATATTATGAATAATCAATGTAGTGTCAACATGCAAATAGTGTCCTGTTAGGTAAAGATCACAATCTTCCAGTAGTTGAAAAATGCACTATATCTTGATCTTCATCTCTACTCTTCAACAGGTAGCTTTTGTATACCTTGATCCTTTAACACACAATATGGCCTCATCTTTGGACAGTTTACCTTAAGGGGTCTCATTTTATCTTTGTTTTACTGCATATATACACACATGTAAACAGGGCTTGCATTCTACAAGGATAGACAGGCAGTCACCGCAAGGAGATCACAGCCCCTTCTCTTTCCTGGTCTTTTTGCTATTGTGCTGTGCTGAACAAAGCCATAGTTTGGCTTAGCATGTTTTCTGAACCCAGGCTCGTGTTTTCGCTCTCTCTGGTCTAACCATGAACTGTAACTGAGGTTTGTCCAGGACAGCAAAATCATGAGCTGTAGCTTTGATGGCTCGCTAAGCCAAGTTATGGCTTAGGTCAGCATAACATAGCAGCAAAATGACCAGTGTGGAGTGAAGCAGTCACTCTCAGATTCTGTACATTTATGTTAAGCCAGCTTTGGCTTAGCATGACATGACATGCAAACCAGGCCATTGTTTTGGTAGGATTTTGTATAGGATTGAGGTTTCAGAGCATGATTTAAATACAGTAGGGCCCCGCTTATATGGCGGGTTAGGGACCAGGCTCCCGCCGTAAAGCAGAAATTGCCATAAAGCGGAACCCATTAACTATAATGGGTCGCGTTGCGCGAAAATGACGCCAAAAGGCCGCAAAAGGCCGCAAAAGCACAAAATCAGCTTTAAAATGGGGAATTTCCCCTAATTGAAAGCCGCCGCATCAGCGGAACGCTGGAAAACGGAACGCCATAAAGTGGGGCCCTACTGTAGTCTGAATCTGTAGGTCAAATACTTTGTAAATATTCCTATTGTGTATTGATCTGAAATGTTTAATAAAGTTTTCCAAGCACAGAAGGCTTAATAATTTGGCAGTACAAAACATTTCCTTGTTGACTCATGACGACTACTACTGTTTGTTCCTGCAGGTAGTGGAGGACATGCTAGAGGACGAGGAAGAAGAGGATGACAGAGATGACAAGGTAATTATCTTTCCTAGCACTTGGGTACCTGGGGATGGGAGAATTTAGACATGACACTGTTCTTGCAGACAGTTAAAAAGGAGCTGAAGTGTTTTTAGTCCAGAAAATTGGACAGAGCTGTTTATCATCCTAACAATGCCAGTGTATATTATAGGAAGGGATAGAGGACTATAAATCCTCTCTTTTTTTGTCCAGAGCTGGGTCAATTTTTTTCTCTACCAGGAACAAAAATAATTCAGCTTGTCTGGAACTTGATAGCTGTTGTGAAGATAACTGCGGTGACAACTGCTTTTGAAGGACAAACATTTGTCCTGTCTTGAGTATTAGAAATAGGCCTGTACTTACTTGTGGGACAAATGTTGTAAAAATAGAAACACCATACTGTTTGAAGGAGGTCTATTGCCATCTATAATTTTCTGAGAATTACTTGGCAGAAGAATGTTGCGTATGTCTTGCACTCTGTATTTAAATAATCACAATTCTCATAGGCCTCTTACGGATGGATTTGGTATTGGTATTGTGTGACCCAGCATCAACCTAAGGGACTATGGCAGCTCTTTTAGCTCTTGAGAATGTTGCTCAGGTTCCTAGGTTGCTGGTCAGGCTGAGGATTGCCACCACAGTAAATAACAGCTAATTTATACAGGCTATTGAAGCAAGCAATATGACTGCATGGTTGTCCCTAGAGGGGAGGGAAGAGGCACAGAGAGGAAATTAGAATGACCTTGTAAGAGTGAAGCAATGGCATTAGTTTGCAGGGCTGGTTTGTGGAAAATAAAAGTGCAGCAAGATAAATATTTTTTCTTTAAAAAAGTTTTAAAATGAGAGTATTGAGAAGGAGAGAGAAGGGGGAGAAGAGGAGAGTATTCAGATTCTTTTAAAGCACTTCATACTAAATACAGTTAACACTGATCTTCACAAATGTTCTTGTACTTCTTTTGTAATAATGCACTGACTTTTTTGAAGGCAAGAGAAAAAAAGTCTCTTAATTTATGCCCTTGACCTTTGTTGCTAGTAGAGATGTACAAGTTCATACCACTATGAGAATTTGTAGGCTTGCAAACATTTCAAGTGTCAGAAAATTCAACTGTGATTAGTTGGCCCTCTGAGCAATTGAGATCTATGTTTTGAAAGATAAAAATTTGAATATTTCCCTATTACTTTCCATTCAAGAGACACTTGATATTATATTTTCCTGTGCATATTTAAATCATTTTTCTACAAGCTGCAATCATGAAATAACATCATACCTACATTTCTTTGTGCAAAGCCATGTGTGCACTTTTTCAGTACTAAATAGCATGTATAAGTCTGGAAATAGAATATGTGATTTATTGTGAAGGTCAGTCATGTAGATTTAGTGAGCCTGTATATTAACTCAAAAGCATTTCTCGTCTGATAAACGTGGGTCTGCTATCCATTGGTGAGTACTTTTCTCTTCTTCATATTTCATTATAATCATGGTGTATTGTATGGGCACGTCCAGTAATTTTTTGTATCCATGGAAATAGCTGCAACACCTGTAAAATGTATACACTTTAGTACTTCTAATTTACCTTTGTTTACATAAAACTTTGCTACTTAGTACTTAAGGAATTGCCCCATTCTTTTTGTTACTAAATAATACAGGTATTTTACTGTCTTGTGTAAATTACATAACAAGCTATGCATGCTAAGCTAAAAATAACCCAATATCTGCCACTGTATCGATATTTAATATTTGACAGTCTGAATGCAACAAAATCGTTCCTAAACACTTCCTGAATATAACTACCAAAGTCATGACTATCTGAATTCAGTGCTATTTTTCTTATGTTGAAAAGCATTTAGACTGAATGCTCACAATGTAATGTTCATATGTATCCGTGTTTATGTAACATAATATAGTTTGATGAAAATAATACAGCATTTGTTTGCAAAGCATGCAGGCATCCATAAACTAGGCATTGTATTTTTGGAAGAGATCGTTTACATTCACAGAATATTTAGAGGGATTACTTTCATTCCTCCTCTATATCTTAAACTAGAATTGTATTGCATGAATAATTAATTGTGTATGTAATATGCAACAAGCGGATAGTCACACATTTTAAGTGTGTGTATAGTATAGTTTTGAGAGAAAATAAGTGTAGATTCTTCAGTGTTGATTGATACTGACCTCTAGCTCTCATTACTTTTCTATCTTCTCATTTGGTAAAATAGCAAAGTGAGGTGTGTGGGTCCCCTTATAGAATAAAAGTCAAAAGATTAATAAATGTGCCAAAGCCTAACTTTAATTGAAGCCGAAGCATACATTGCAAGCATATAAAAATATGTCCCAGACGTTTGACCATGCCAAGTAACTTAGTTTTCCCCGATTACCACAAGGCAACTATTAGTCCACTGACGTTTGGATTTGGGGGTAAATAGGGTATTACATGGCAGACAACAAGAGCACCTGTTTTCCGTTCAGTGAAGACCTCTGGCAGGCTTTGCCTAAACTCCTCCATATGTTTTCATTTAGCAGATTGTTGGGTGATTATGAAAAGTGTCTTTCCTCAGAACTAGTGTAGATATTAGCCACTTATTCAAAATGAATGGATAACTCATTGGCTACTTCTACAAAGTCTGTGTGGGCACTCACTGCAGTAGGTTCTAAGGTGAACAGGATTTTCTTTTTTGTCCATAAGCAGAATAATTAATTATTCTGTGATAAATGTTTATTAGTGGTCTGTGAGGAGATTTTATTTTTTTTAGGCTGGAGAAGTATAGATCCAATAAAAAGCCTTGCTCACCCAAATATTACCTCAGTATTGATCATGTTTCACTGCTCAAACTTGCTGATCAGCTGACATTAAGTCATGTGTCATGTAACATTCTTTTCAGTTTAAAATAGGATTTAAAATGTATAGTTTTCATGTTTGCTGCTATCCCATTTAAAACATTCTAGATATTATAGAGGAAGGTTCAGATAGTTAATTCAAATTAATAGGTCATATAAAATGTTAGTCATACTCAGAGTAGACATAAGAACATAAGAAGAGCCTGCTGGATCAGGCCAGTGGCCCATCTAGTCCAGCATCCTGTTCTCACAGTGGCCAACCAGGTGCCTGGGGGAAGCCCGCAAGCAGGACCCGAGTGCAAGAACACTCTCCCCTCCTGAGGCTTCCGGCAACTGGTTTTCAGAAGCATGCTGCCTCTGACTAGGGTGGCAGAGCACAGCCATCACGGCTAGTAGCCATTGATAGCCCTGTCCTCCATGAATTTGTCTAATCTTCTTTTAAAGCCGTCCAAGCTGGTGGCCATTACTGCATCTTGTGGGAGCAAATTCCATAATTTAACTATGCGCTGAGTAAAGAAGTACTTCCTTTTGTCTGTCCTGAATCTTCCAACATTCAGCTTCTTTGAATGTCCACGAGTTCTAGTATTATGAGAGAGGGAGAAGAACTTTTCTCTATCCACTTTCTCAATGCCATGCATAATTTTATACACTTCTATCATGTCTCCTCTGACCCGCCTTTTCTCTAAACTAAAAAGCCCCAAATGCTGCAACCTTTCCTCGTAAGGGAGTCGCTCCATCCCCTTGATCATTCTGGTTGCCCTCTTCTGAACCTTTTCCAACTCTAGAATATCCTTTTTGAGATGAGGCGACCAGAACTGTACACAGTATTCCAAATGCGGCCGCACCATAGATTTATACAACGGCCTTATGATATCGGCTGTTTTATTGTCAATACCTTTCCTAATTATCCCTAGCATGGAATTTGCCTTTTTCACAGCTGCCGCACACTGGGTCGACATTTTCATTGTGCTGTCCACTACAACCCCGAGGTCTCTCTCCTGGTCGGTCATCGCCAGTTCAGACCCCATGAGCGTATATGTGAAATTAAGATTTTTTTGCTCCAATATGCATAATTTTACACTTGTATATATTGAATTGCATTTGCCATTTTTCTGCCCATTCACTCAGTTTGGAGAGGTCTTTTTGGAGCTCTTCGCAATCCCTTTTTGTTTTAACAACCCTGAACAATTTAGTGTCGTCAGCAAACTTGGCCACTTCACTGCTCACTCCTAATTCTAGATCATTAATGAACAAGTTGAAAAGTACAGGTCCCAATACCGATCCTTGAGGGACTCCACTTTCTACAGCCCTCCATTGGGAGAACTATCCGTTTCTTCCTACTGTCTGCTTTCTGCTCCTTAACCAATTCCTTATCCACAAGAGGACCTCTCCTCTTATTCCATGACTGCTAAGCTTCCTCAGAAGTCTTTGGTGAGGTACCTTGTCAAACGCTTTTTGAAAGTCTAAGTACACTATGTCCACTGGATCACCTCTATCTATATGCTTGTTGACACTCTCAAAGAATTCTAATAGGTTACTGAGACAGGACTTTCCCTTGCGGAAGCCATGCTGGCTCAGCTTCAGCAAGGCTTGTTCTTCTATGTGCTTAGTTAATCTAGCTTTAATAATACTTTCTACCAGTTTTCCAGGGACAGAAGTTAAGCTAACTGGCCTGTAATTTCTGGGATCCCGCCTGGATCCCTTTTTGAATATTGGCGTTACATTTGCCACTTTCCAGTCCTCAGGCACGGAGCAGGACCCGAGGGACAAGTTACATATTTTAGTTAGCAGATCAGCAATTTCACATTTGAGTTCTTTGAGAACTCTCGGGTGGATGCCATCCGGGCCCGGTGATTTGTCAGTTTTTATATTGTCCATTAAGCCTAGAACTTCCTCTCTCGTTACCACTATTTGTCTCAGTTCCTCAGAATCCCTTCCTGCAAATGTTAGTTCAGGTTCAGGGATCTGTCCTATATCTTCCACTGTGAAGACAGATGCAAAGAATTCATTTAGGTTCTCTGCAATCTCCTGATCGTTCTTTAGTACACCTTTGACTCCCTTATCATCCAAGGGTCCAATCGCCTCCCTAGATGGTCTCCTGCTTTGAATGTATTTATAGAATTTTTTGTTGTTGGTTTTTATGTTCTTAGCAATGTGCTCCTCAGATTCTTTTTCAGCATCCCTTATTGTCTTCTTGCATTTCTTTTGCCAGAGTTTGTGTTCTTTTTTATTTTCTTCATTCGGACAAGACTTCCATTTTCTGAAGGAAGACTTTTTGCCTCTAAGAGCTTCCTTGACTTTGCTCGTTAACCATGCTGGCATCTTCTTGGCCCTGGCGGTACCTTTTCTGATCTGCGGTATGCACTCCAGTTGAGCTTCTAATATAGTGTTTTTAAACAACTTCCAAGCATTTTCGAGTGATGTGACCCTCTGGACTTTGTTTTTCAGCTTTCTTTTTACCAATCCCCTCATTTTTGTGAAGTTTCCTCTTTTGAAGTCAAATGTGACCGTGTTGGATTTTCTTGGCAATTGGCCATTTACATGTATGTTTAATTTAATAGCACTGTGGTCACTGCTCCCAATCGGTTCAACAACACTTACATCTCGCACCAGGTCCCAGTCCCCAATGAGGATTAAGTCCAGGGTTGCCATCCCTCTGGTTGGTTCCATGACCAACTGGTCTAGGGAATAGTCATTTAGAATATCTAGAAACTTTGCTTCTTTGTCATGACTGGAACACATATGCGGCCAATCTATGTCCGGGTAGTTGAAGTCACCCATTACTACCACATTTCCTAGTTTGGATGCTTCCTCAATTTCATATCTCATCTCAAGGTCTCCCTGAGCATTTTGATCAGGGGGACGATAGATCATTCCCAGTATTAAGTCCCTCCTGGGGCATGGTATCACCACCCACAACGATTCTGTGGAGGAGTCTGCCTCTTTTGGGGTTTCAAGCTTGCTGGATTCAATGCCTTCTTTCACGTATAGAGCGACTCCGCCACCAATACGTCCTTCCCTGTCCTTCCGATATAGTTTATATCCAGGGATAACCGTATCCCACTGGTTTTCCCCATTCCACCAGGTCTCCGTTATGCTCACTATATCAATGCTCTCCTCTAAGACCAAGCACTCCAGTTCTCCCATCTTGGTTCGCAGGCTCCTAGCATTAGCGTACAGGCACTTGTAAGCAGTGTCTCTCTTCAAGTGTCTTTGGCACTTGTGGTTTGGCCTGTGGTAATTTTGCTCTTCTGAATTGATATCCTGTGCCCCTGCTCTCACAATGCCTACTTCTAGGCCTACCCCTTTTAAAATTTCATAATTTCTTTGGTTTTTATCCCAGGGGGGAGGTTTATTCCGAACCGGACCTTTCTCAGCTCCTGTCGGGTTTCCCCCCTCAGTCAGTTTAAAAGCTGCTCTGCTACCTTTTTAATTTTAAGTGCCAGCAGTCTGGTTCCATTCTGGTTCAAGTGGAGCCCGTCCCTTTTGTACAGGCCCGGCTTGTCCCAAAATGTTCCCCAGTGCCTAACAAATCTAAAGACCTAGAGTAGAAATCAGTTAACTTGAGTTACTTAAGTCCATTGATTTCAATTGGCCTGCTCAGAGTATAGTTGTACCTAAAACGTAAAATTCGACTGGACTTGGCTCCCAAGACTGTAAAATTCCATCTTCCTCCATGTTTACCTACTGCTTGTTCTGCAAATTCCTCTCACTGATCACCTCTTCCAGCTGTGAATGAGGCTTGGACATCAGCTGTATTGATGCATTGTTAGCCAGTCTAAAATTTTGGAACTCCTCAAAGTAAAAATGCATGCATACCTTGCTTTTTGCCACTAACTGTCAGGACAGATGCCTTGTGGAGTGGCAAAGGCCATCACCTATTTGATGTACAGTGGTTGGACCTGGAGTCCTTCAGAGAGGGGGAGATGGGGAAAATTTGATGCAATAAAAAATAATGGAATAATTGTTTGGTTTCCATCACCTCTTGGTCTAAACAAGCTGCACTTTTAACTTTGACTTTCCCAAGACATACTTAAATTAGTGCTGATTATACTTAAGACAATTGGCAATTAAGCATGCCCATCTTCAAAGCCATATTCTTCACAAAATTTACAACCATATTTCTAGCGCCTGTCACACAAATTTTTAAATGGCTTTTTTGTTGAATGGCTTTTTTGTTAAATGCAGAATTAGCTACATTAACATTTTCTTCAAAGTATTAATAACTAAGAGACATTTTAAACATCACTTATGAAAGCAGCCTTAATCTATCATCATGCAGCAAGCATTCCTGATCTCACATCAGGGCAATTGACATCAAAAGCAACACTGTATAGTTCTGAATTAACTTGCAGTAGCCATTCTGAGTTCAGCATTGAAAGATCACATTTGGACTTGTGTTAGTCTCTAGGGGATTGTGAGTTTGCAAACTACTGTATATATTACTCTCATTCATGCGGGTAGCTTTTTCACTTTCATCTAATAAAATATACATTAACAGTAATCTCTTTTTGAGTATTCCAACTATAATGCAATAAATGATGAAGACAGTTTTTAACCTTATTAACTGATTTTTCTTTATATTTACCCCATAACTAAAATTTCTCTGAATTTAGGGAACATATAATAGCTATATAGGTAATGGTTCTAAGAATGAATTTACCAAGATAACAAAATGGAAAATGGAAATTTCATTGTGAATTTCTGAATCTAAATTGATTATTTACTTTTTATTTAGATGGGTTAAATGTGCCAGTATTGTGTCACTAAGTTATGGACATTTTAAAACAATGAAATAGAATATTAAAAATGAATTGCTTGTTAAAAGTAATCCTCTGCTCATCCCTAGTTGCTATATGCTTGCCTGACAAAAGAAAATAAACATCACTTCACATGTTTGGCCTTTGGACTGCTGGAAGGAAAGGAGCTCATTAAATGTACCTTTGTTGTCTTCCTTTCCCATCAACAATCTTGAATGGATAGGAGTAGGTATTGACCATCACATTCTGACACTCTTACCACAGGTATATATTTCACATGATTTCAAATGTTCCACTGTGTCCCTATTTGGGACACCTGACACATATGTTCCATATTCCAGGTAATTCGCTCTGAAATTAAAGAAAAATGTTATATCAACATTCTGAAAATGGCCTTGTTCTCACGTCATGTTAAGCCAAACTATGTTTTAGCGCAAGCATGCAAGCTCCCAGAGAGGTGATCACAGCTACTTAGTTCCCCTCCAGTAGTTTTGCTATCTTGCTGAGCTAAGCCAAGATTTCTCATACGGTTTTCAGCTCTTTGTTTGTCCAGGAAAGCTAAACCACAACTCACTAAGTACAGCAGCAAAATTAGCAGGGAGAACCTGTGATCTCTTCTCCTGGAGGTTGCACATTCATACTAAGCCATAGTTTCACTTGGAGCAAGAATGGGGAACCTTTGGCCGTCCAGATGTACTCCAAATCCCATCAGCCCTAGAAAACATAGCCAATGGCTAGGGATGATGGGAGCTGTAGTTCAGCAACATTTGGACAGCTGCAGGTTGTCCCTGGTTTAGTATGATGTGCAAACCAGGTCAGTCAGAACTCCAGAAAGCCTAGCTCATACTTTAAAGCAGAGATAACTAACTTGTGGCCCTCCAGATGTTGGATTCCCAGACTACATTGAAAAGCTACCTGGAATGTGGGAAACATTTCAGCCACCAAGTCTGTTTTACTGTGCATCAGAACAAATTCAGGAAAGGATAAGTATGCTTTCATTGTAGCAAAAGCTCCATGGCTTCAGACATCATCAGAGGTTTTTCATGGCAAGGAGAGGAAGTTTCACAAAGCCAGTGTTTGTGATGACTCATACATTTGGATAAGGCATATATAACCAATGTGTGGACCACAGGATTGTCCACTCCATCACCCTGATCCTTCCCTTCTCTCATGAGAATCCTCCTGCTCTGCCTTAACTATAGTTTTGTGTTACGCCAACATTAACAGTAACTACAGTTACTGCTAATGAGGTTCCGTGTTAACCAAGATTTCAAACCAGGATCTGAGGCTGCTTTGATAGTTAAGAGGGAACCCTGGTTAAGGCTGGCAGAAGAAACTGGAGACTGAGAAGGGAAAGACTGTGTAATCACAGAGCTCCCCATCTTCTATCTGTGATCTGCTTTTAAAACTAGTGCTTGTTTGTTTTTAATAGCTTGTTAGTTGGTTTTAAACTTGGCTTGCATTTTGCATTGTTCTTAGGTTGTACTTTGTACTGTTTTGATTTTGTATAAGCTGCTTTGTGTACTTTTGTAGAAAAGTGGGGTATAAATTCATATATAACAATAATAGCAACATCCATCAGCCTCAGTCAGCATGACCAATGGTCAGGGATCATAGGACTTATAGTCAGACATCTGGAGGGTCACAGGCTAGTTCTAAAGAGCCTCTTAAGTTTAATATGTGATCTTGAGAAAGTAAGAATACCTTTTTATGTGATACAAATGAAGAGAATGTGGCTGAAGTCAATGAAAGAGCAATGTTACTCTGTTAATCTTGTACCACCTTTCAAATATTGACAATTAAGAGAGAGAGAGAGAGGATTTTGCCTCTGTAAATACTGTAGAAGATGGTGAAATAAGACAGAGAGACATATATTGGGTTAAGAAATGGGCCACTTTATTAACCAAATTCATATTAGGATAAATGAACCTGCAGAAGGGACTTAAGTGCGGGAACCTCCTGATGAGTCAGGCAAAGCCTGCTTGCAGCTATTCGGGCGACCCAACCCTTGTCTGGGCAAGGGGATGCCAATCTGCACAAACCCTTGCCCCAACTACACTCAGATGGTGCGTGGATGAGTCATGTTGGCCCCAAAGGCGACGCATATCCTGCCTCTGGGCCGTATAACCCTGAGCTGCAGGCCTCTGGAACCACCTATCACCCCCAAAGGTGCCTAAAGGTGTCACCTAGCTGCCCTTCACCTTTAACCTTTCCTGCACTTCCTTGTTAAAGCAACAAATTAAACACTAACATCAAACAGCCAAATGAACCTACTAACCAAGAAACACCTGTGCTAACCCCAAACACCCTCCTCACTAACCACAGTGTGGAGTAGGCAAAATAAACCCTCTGGCTAACACGCAGGGAAGCCAAAAATTCCTAGTCGGCCCCGTAGCGACCAAATGAATTGCCCTGCAGCAGCAGGAGGGTGGGGCGGGCACAACAGATTTCAAGAGGGTGCGGGGGAAGACAGCACAGGCTTAAATAGCATGGCTGCCACACCCCCTTAGCGTGCCACGATGGCAACTCTCCATCCCAGCATGCTTGCCTTTCACAAAGATGGTGGCTCGGGATTCACCCGGGCCGCAAAACACACCCCGCTGCCAGGTAAATCCCCGGCATGGAACGGGATTGTGATGAAATGGAGATACCTCATTTAGCATGAATCTCTCTCCCCTAGTAGCAGATTCAGCTTTCCATGGTATGGTATGGTGATTTCTGTGAAGAATAATTTGTCCAGGCAGGAGAGGGGTGGTTGTGGTCAGTATGTTAGTGTTGCCTTTAATTCTGCCCCCCTCGCCCTCTGTGGTTAAGGCAGGGGGGTTGTCAGTCTCCTCCACAGAATGTAAAATTAGCAGAATTGAGCAGAATTGAGCATATTTAAGAAGGTTTCTATAAAGAAAACAATAGTGAAAATGAGTGCTTCAGTGGAATGTATTTGTCACACCTTCTAGGAGATAACCTCCTTGACCTGCCTCCTCTTCGATATGTCAGAGTTTATGACTTTCAGATGGGCCAGAGCATGTCTACCTTTTTTTAAAAAATGAGCCAGTGGCTATACAGGTGTAATTTACTTTAAGATTGGTGAATACTGAATATGTTAGAACTAATAGCCAGAAAAATTAATGGGAAAAGAAAATTAGGTTTGGTTTTGTGAATTTTCCTTCTATGAAGCTTTGCTTAATTTTGCTATATATGCATGGACTTTCTTACTCTTTCAAATAGGGTCAGATACTGAAAAAAATAGTTGATGTATTTAATAACTGCCTCCACACAAGCTGTTTCTGTGGTGGTTTTGCATTGTGGGGGGAGGAAGGTGTTCTGGCTTATTCTTGGAAGCTATATATTTCATGACATTTTAACTAGCAGAGACCAGCTGAATGAGATAGATTTAATTTGTTTGTGTGTATTTTTAAAAATGGTACAGAGGAATTCTGCCAACACTGATTGTCTAATGTTAGTCATTCCTAACATGCGGTGAGTGCCAAACGATTGTAGCTAATTTGGGACCACTGATAAACAACAGTGATATTATAACCCCAAAGAACAGACCATTGAGGATTGAATGCCCCAGTACCCATGGAATATAGAGTAGTAGCAGGAAAAGAAAAAATGGACCAGGGGAGAAGAGTGAAATGCCCTGCATTTCAGTGAATGTCTGGATAAAACCTTTTTAGGAGGAGGATTCACTGCAGGTCTTGCTTCTTTCTATATGTTTCCTACTCTACTGATCTTTTCCACTGTTTTCACCTAAATATATTTTATTTGTATTGACAGCAGATATTTAAAGTCTGTTGGTACAGATGTTCTATTACTGTATACCTGAGAAAGAAAAGGGGAGGGTTTTTAGTGTTGGCTAGTATTGTATTTTATGTATTATTTATTTTATTTATTTAGTTACATTTCTAAACCGCCCTATAGCTAACAGCTCCCAGGGCGGTGTACAACAACATGTAAATGAAATTGTCTTTTTTTTCAAATTAAAACATTTTTAAAATCATAAAAGAGAAAGATAAATCTCTTTTAAACATAGAATTAGGTAATTATGGACTTAACAAAACTAATTTATTTTAGTATTTAATAGGCATAATGAAAATCTTTATTAGAAGATGCTGTCTCTGTGATCAGAAAACATGTTTGAACATTTTGGTGACAGGTTATAAAGTTAACAATAGGCAAACAAATAGGTGTAGCAATCTTTTATTGATTGCCTAACAGCTCAATCCTAACCATGTCTACTCAGAAGTAACTCCTGTTGAATTCAGTTGGGCTTAGTCCCAGGTAGGGTTGCCAGGTCTCCAGTTTTCACCCAGAGACTCTGGTTTTTGGGGGTGAGTCACCTTAATCTCTGGACTCTTAGCTTTCATTTAAAAAAAAGTTTCTAGGTGGTCTGGTTCAAAAGATATAAACCAAAATGTCAGCCATCGCCCCCGCAACTTGTTAGTACCGGCTGTTCTAATCCCTGCCCTTTGAGGTTTTTAGCCAGTAAGTGAAGTCAGGGTTGTGATTGACAAGATTTGTTCACCCTCAGGCAATACTTAAACCCCATTTCAAGTTCTGAGAATAGTTTCCCTTTCCTGCTTGTCTCACATCAGGAATTCAATAAATATAGGTCTGTACAGGATTGGGACTTGCATCTGAGTAAACATCATAGGATTACAATGCAACAGAAGATCCAGCAGGATCTTGGTGGGCATATACAGTAAACAATTTTAGTTATAATAAAAGTATACATGCAGGTTTTTTAATTACTTGCAAAAAAATGGCATATTATACATTTTATCTTTCAAATAATTTTTGAACAGAAGCTTTTAAAAGTGTACATGCTACAGTGTTACACTTTTCTAATTAAGGAGTCAAACAAGTTTAGATTTTACTGGACTGTTGAAAAGGGCAGTTTGTCTTATTCATAACCTTTTTGAAAACCTTCCCAGTATGAAGCTTTTCTGGGAGTAAAGCTGCAATGCTAATTCCACATACCTGGGAGTTAACCCCATTGAATTCAGTAGGACTTACTTTTGAATAGATGTGGTTAGGATTGTGCTAAAAAATCAATGGGACTTTTGAAAAGGATTGTGTTGTAAATCTTTCTCTCCCCCTCCGATCCTTTTTTTTTTTTTTTTTTTGCTTTTAAGCAGTTAGGAAGGGCTTACTTAGGTGTCACTCCTTTTATTTGGCAGGAAACTAATACTTTTTATTTAAAAACTCTGCAATGGCCAACTGGTTTTGACAATAAACCATTGTATGTATTTTTACATCTCCAGTGTGTGTGTATATGGAATATTTCCAATAACCCTGTGAGGTAGGGTTGGAAACCAAGGCAGCTCACAACAAGAAATAGAGCCATTTAAAATCCAATAATGATAAAACAAATGTAAAACAGTTGCAAAACAGCTTAAAGATTCTGAATTTTGGATTGGGCTACTGAAGTTCCTTATCACTGAATTGCAGTCCTGTGCATGTTCCCTGTCTGACTGAATATATTGGGACTTGTTTCAGAATAAACATCCATAGGATTGCACTATAAATATATTTACAGGTTGTGTAAATAATAAACGTCTTTGACATTCATGCTTGTATGTATACTTCTTCATATTATGTCTTGATAGGTATCTGATTTCACACTGTGGTTGTAAATTATTATTTACAAATTATTATTTTCTCTGCATTTTAAGTGTGCCCTTCTTTGTGGTGGTCATGGTTCCCCTCTGTTGTTTTCACCCTGTGGGGCAGATTAGATTGAGAGATGGTGCATAGCCTATGGTCACCCAGTAAACTTTGTAGTTTATTTCCATTTTAAAAATTAATTAAAATGATTTATATGCAGGCAAAGTTTATGAAGTAATGCAGATCCACACAATACATTTAAAGCACATCCAACTCGCATTTCAAACACATGACTTCCCCCAAAGAATCCTGGGAAGTGTAGTTTCCCCCTCACAGTTATAGTTCCCACCACCCTTAACAAACTACAGTTTCCATGATTCTGTGGCGGGATTCATGTGCTTCAAATGTATGTTTCATTTCATTTCATTTTTAATTTGTATACTGCCTTTCTACATCACTGCACTCAAGGCAGTTTACAACCATAGAAATGACAAAAATATACAGAAGTCATCCTACTATCATCCTATAATGCCACAAAATATAAAGTAATACAAAATAAGATTTAACAACAAATTTTACAAAAAAGCACAATATTACATATACGTTACACCAACACAGATTACTATTAAATAAACCCCATATCATTCCCTTCTGCTTCTAACATACACACTTTCTCAGGCTCCTGGCTCTCACCCAGGACTCCATACATCCATCCTGGCTCTCACCCAGGACCCAAACACAGCTCACCCGCAGAATCTCGCAACAAAGAAGGGACCTGGGAACTGCTTACATAATCATTTAAAAGAAACAACTGCTGAAATGTTGAATGTGCTTTAAATGCATGGTGCCCTAGTATGCTGTGCATTCATTAGTGAATTGAAAAGAACAATTTTAAAATACACTTTTTTAAAACAGGGCTGTAGCTCAGTGGTGGGGCACATACTTTGCATGCAAAGGTCCAAAATTCAATCTCTGAAAGAGACTATTGCCTGTAATCCTGGAGAGCCAATGCTAGTCCATGTCATCAGTACTGAGCTAGATGGTACCAAATGGCCTGACTCAGTATAAAAGAGGAAAGACACCCAAGGGCCACAGTGACTCTGAAATTTATTTCTGTATTTTATTTACAACATTTATATACTGCTTTACAGTAAGGCCCCGCTTATACAGCGGGTTAGGGAACAGGCCCCCGCCATAAAGCGGAAATCGCCGTAAAGCGGGACCCATAGACTATAATGGGGCCTGTGATGTTCCTGTAAGTTAGCATCTGTAAATATGGTAAGTGCGGGTCTATTAGGTGATGTATGGTAATTGACTGAGAGAGAAAGGGGGAGTACATGGGTGAGAAGCTGAAGTGTGCTGGATGATGATTGGCTGAGTGACTGGCTGGTTGAAGGTATAAATGGAGGTTTGTGAGTGATGGGGGGTCGGTTGGAAGGTGGGAGAGAGAGTCGGTTAGAGAGAGGTTGTTGAGTTGGTTGGCAGAGTTCTGAGGGACGTTTGGATTGGATTTGGCTGATATTTAAAGAGGATATATATGAACAGAAACATAAAGAGTAACCATATATGAAACCATACGCTTGTGAAACATTCCTAAAGTAATCTTGTTATTTCCTGTTATTAGTAAATAAATACTTCTTTGGTTTACCAAAGGCCTGATCCTTGGATGGGGAATATACAGACCAGAAGGGAGGGCAAGGTAATTACCAAGGCTGAACAGAAGCAGTATCTAATGGTGGCAGCGGTGAAGGGAGAAATAGTAACAAGTCAAGTATCCAGAGCAACCCAGAGTTGTATGCTTTATATATAAAGATACAAGGGGGTTGGGAACAGCATAAGCACGCAGTCACAAAAGTAACCAGCTAGAAAGAGACTCAGGCAAAGTCTCTGGGAGTATTGGTTATAGGATGTGACTGGTGGTGCTGCCTAGCAGTGGGATCTAGTGAGATCTGTGCTAGAGCGGAGTGAGAAACCATATAAAGGACGGTCCGGACTGGTAGTGTCCCTGGTGGTGCCTAGTGAAAGGCAGTAGCCACAAGCAGGTGGGAACCTGACAGGGAGAACCAGGGAAGGGTGTCACAGGGCCGTCGTGCAAAAATGACATGAAAATGTCGTAAAATGTCATAAAATCGCTACATTGGCTTTAAAAAGGGAAATTTCCCACTGCCACATTAGCGGAACGCTGGAATGCGAAGTGCTGGTAAGCGGGGCCCTACTCTATTGTAAAAAAACTCAAAGCGATTTATAGAAGAAATAGAAGAAATAAAATTATTGGCAAAAACAGACATAGGTATTTAAAAACATTTAAAATAATAAAACAGTAATTTAACAATGAGTTAAAAACAGATAAAAAACCATAATAGCTTCTACATGTCTGGGTAGGCTTACCTAAACAAAAATGTTTTTAGCAGGTGCCAAACTGAGTACAATGAAGCTCCTGCCTAACGTCAATAGGCAGGGGGTTCCAAAGCATAGGTATTGCCACAGTAAATGATCAATTTCTTACAAGAACAGGACAACTACTATGTGGAACCCATAACTTGGAAAGTACACCTGGAACTTGGCCTGGTATAAATAATAAAATAATAAAATTTTATTCATGAGTTGCCTATCTGGCCAAATTAACGGCCACTCTAGGCGACGTACATTAATACAATAAAATACAATATACAATCAATAAGGCCATCATTCATCTAAGCACCACTCTACCAATTAATAACAACATTAATAACTAACCCGCCCCAGAGATCCCATAGGCCTGCCTGAATAGCCAGGTTTTCAAGGCACGGCAGAAACCTATTAGGGAGGGGGCATGGCGAAGATCGAAAGGAAGGGAATTCCAGAGGGTGGGGGCCACAATCGAAAATGCCCTCTCTCTGGTCTGCACCAGTCTCGCTGTTTTAACTGGTGGAACCGAGAGAAGGTCTTGTGTGGCTGATCTCGTCAGGCGGCATAATTGGTGATGCTGGAGGCGCTCCTTCAGATAAACTGGGCCGAAACCGTATAGGGCTTTAAAGGTCAACACCAACACCTTGAATTGGGCCTGGTAAATAACTGGTAGCCAGTGTAGATCTACTAACACCAGAGTAATATGATCACAGCGACGGCTATTCATAAGCAACCGAGCTGCCGCATTCTGTATCAGTTGTAATTTCCGGACCGTTTTCAAGGGTAGCCCCACGTAGAGTGCACTGCAGTAGTCTAAGCGAGAGGAGACCAGAGCATGTATCACCCGTAGCAAATCAGCAACCAATACAGAGCAGAGGTATTATGTGCTGACAGCATTTCACTCATGTCAGCAATTGTGCTGCAGCATTCTGCACTAACTGCAACCCCTGGGTCTGGTTGTGCTGCATGGAGATTTCTGTGACCTTGTCTGACTGGTTGCCAGGATTTTTTTAGTTTTGGTTAGGAGCCCAGACTGGTTGTGGGATGGTGAGTTTTCTGTCTTACTCATAGGAATCTTGTTGTGGTCGGTATGGTATTGCATTTAGGAAATATCACTGTCTTTTGTTTTTCTTTTTCGTTTTCTATTTGCATTTCATTTACCTCTGACCTTACATACATACATATATACATATACATATATCCATACATCCATAGAAGCAACAACAGTGGTTCCATGTGGTCAGAATCAACCCCTTTAAACCCACTGATGATGCACCTTGCTATTTGCATGATGGTTTATTTCTTTCCCAATAGTGGTAAAAGAGAATTCACCTACTGGGAAGTGTGGATTCAATTGCTGCTGTTCCTAAGCTACTGCCTATGAAGGTAGACCAAACCATGTGTGTTTTCTTTCTGTCAATTATTACTCACTGGAATTGGGTTGGCTGTTAAAGTGAGTTTATAGCAGCTCATAGAGTAGGCAGGAAAGAGTAGAGACTCTTCTTACTCTTACTCATTTCTCAAACCTCTCACTGCAGTGAAGGGTCAAGTCTATAAAGATGTTTGGAGCAGCCAAGTTAAAAGGCAGGCAGGAGGTTGCCAAACCTGCTTTGATATGCATATCGTTGCAGAGGATCCCTAGTCAAGCCTTACCAACAGCACAATACTAACAATATCTAATCAGAAGTAGATCCTGTTGAGTTCTATGGGGCTTACTTCCTTAGTAAGTGTGTTTAGAATTGCAGCTTTCAGGGGCATCCATCTTTACTCCTGAGTGTTCCCATCTAACATCTCCACAACACTAAGCTTTCTTCCTACAATGGATTTCTGGTGACTGGCCTGGCCTGAGGACACTTAAACTCTTCTTGCCAGAAGCAAGCAGGCTAGATTAAATGTTCCTTACCCAGACTGTCTAAGCCGGTGAGGAGGAATGATCCTGTCACTTCAGCTGGACCTGGAAGCACCCTCATTTAGCTAAGATTTCTATCTAAATTTCCAATCAGAGACATTTTTTTTGTTTGAGTAGTATGCTCCAAGCAACTGCAGTTGATGCTTAATGAGATCATTAGGGCCTGCCTCTATGACATCACTGGGGCCCACCCCTATGATATACTAGGGCACACCCCCTATGACATCACTAGGGCACACCCCATGACATCACTAAGGCCCGCCCCTGAAATCTCAGGGTTTGGGATGCTTCTGACCTAGATAGGATTGCAGCCTAAATAACTATTCTGGGATTAGATTTGCTTGTTGGAATGTTAGTGCCTGGAATGACTTAAGTAAGTTTTCACTGAGCTGACTTAATAATCTTTTTTTATCTGACTCCTCGGATTTCATACATTTGCAATTTCTTCCCATTTTCCAGTGTGCTGTATCAGAGAAAATGTGTCACCTTTTGCACCACATTTCATTGAATTAGATCAGACTGTATACACAGTTATGTCAGTGGAAATCTAATATTAGACGAGCTTATCTTTAGATAGCACATGGGAAAATAAACTTGCATAAGTGATTGATTAATCTGATTGTATAGATAAACTATTTGTAAAGGAATTGAGGTTATAGAAGTAACTTGATTATGTTTTTAAATCCCATATCAATGGGTTTGTTGATGAAATATTTAAGTGTCTAATCTTCTCTGTTTCAGTTTGTTCATATCCTTAGGTAACGCCCAAAAAGTAAAAGCCACAGAACATTATACATTAGCAAATTGCTTAGGTCTCAAGGATAATTATTTTACCAACACATGCTTGCATATTCCATTTCTGTAGGAACTAAAGGTATTGAAAAACCATTAAGTAAAAGTCATCTTAGGAACTCATGCTGATCTACCTTCAAAAATCATTTATTATTTTTCTTTAATAGAAGTGCCTTGCTAAACTAAACTTTGTAATCAATTAAAAGATCAATATGCTTTTAAAATGCTTTGAAATATCTTAAACTGGTCCAAGAATTGAACATTTTCTGTTTATTGTTTTGTAGTTATTTATTTACATTTATATTCCACCTTTCTTCTAAGAAGCTCAAAGCAGCATATACTGATCTCACCACCCCAAGTTCTCCTCACAGCAACCCTGTGAGATAGTCCCAAGGTCACTCAGTGAGCTTTGTAGGTGAATAAGGGTTTAAATTTGATTCTCCACAGGCCTAATCCAGCTAACCACTACTCCACACAGTAGTTTATATGCTAACTTTTTTTAAAAAAAATGTTTTTTAACTCTTTTTAAAAGATGCTTTAAAAGCTTTCTTTTAAAAATGTTTTTAAAGTTGTTTTGTTTTGGTGTATTTTAAGGTCTGTTTTTATGATGTTCTGATGTGTTTTTAGCGCTTCTGTTTGCCGCCCTGGGCTCCTGCTGGGAGGAAGGGCAGGATATAAATCAAATAATAAATAAATAAATAAACGTTGCTGATTATTCGCTCTGCATGATGGAGGGACAAGCATGTGTGTCTTTCCTAGCCATATAATGTGTGACCTTGACATTCTGCACAGTTTATGTGACATCTTAAAAAAAGGTAAAGGTGTCACCGCACTTATAGTGCGAGTCATTTCCGACTCTTAGGGTGCCGTCTTGCGATGTTTACTAGGCAGACCATATATATGGGGTGGGATTGCCAGTTCCTTCTCCGGCCTTTCTTTACCCCCCAGTGTATGCCTGGTACTCATTTTACTGACCACGGATAGATGGAAGGCTGAGTGGACCTCGACCCCTTTTACCAGAGATTCATGCTTTAGTGCATGTGTAAGCAACATGAGAGTAGGGATGGGTAAATATGTCAGCTTCGGTTTCTCTCACCATCTCATTTTTCCTCATCTTAACTTCAGTTCTCCACATTTCCACATCAGTTTGCGATTTTTTAAAAAAAAGTCCTCATGAAAATTCAGCAGCGTTATAGTGTGAATTTCTCCTAGTTTTTGCAAAGTATTTTCCCCTAATATAATGCATTTTTGTATGTTATTTTTCCCATTATATGCACACTTTACCCTAGTATATGCATTTTTGTACACATTACTTGGCTGGAGAACTGCATGACAAAATTCAGAGAAGTATACATTTTGAAAGATGGCTGTGTTTTCGTTCACATATTGTTTCAGAAAATGCACATTAGGTAAGTTCACCTTTAATGCAAACTGAATTGAATTTCTCCTCCATCCCTACATGAGAGTAATGTTGAGCATATTGTAGATATTCTGATGTCTGAGGGAAATCCTGCACTATTGACAGTAACAGCTCTATCATACTCCTGGTTCCAGAGTTCATATCATACTTTGCATGCTTATTAATCAAAAGCTAGATGAGCACAGATTGAATGCTTCAGTTAACCTTAGCTAGTATGGGGTTGCTATTAGCACAGCAGAAAGTAAGAGTTGCTTCTTTGCTTTTACTACTTTCACCTTCCCTGAGATGCTGTTGTAAACAGAATTGTTGCCTTATTCTGTGCGCTGGTACCTAGGGCCAACTTTTATGCATCAACACTAATTTGGTCAACCAACCAATGCCTCCTTGTGGCTGCAATCAAGAACCATCGACTCATGTAATCCTTGGGCTTTATCGAAAAAAACCAAACCTGAACTACTACTCAAAACATTCTGATGAAGCTAGAGTTGCCAACTGTCCATTATTTTCCCCATCTGACCAGTAAAACTTCATTATGGCAGGTAACCACTACTGGGTCTGAACTTCAGAACTGGCCCAACAAATACTCTCTTTGTATCCCCAAGCTCCATGCCACCTTTGGCACCAGTCCTCCATAGCTCTAGATTTGTTTTTTGTTTTTGTTTTTTAAAAGCTTTGTTACCAAGTCACCTCAGTAGCAAGTTGGCAACTCTAGTTAAACTTGACTTGGCAATGCAGGTCATTTGGATGAATTACAAAAAAAGTGTAGTGCTCCACTTATTGGCCCCCACCAGAATAAATCAAGATCACATGAAACCAATATCTGCTATGATTTAGAGAGATTTTTGGTTTCTCCAGGCTTCAATACTCTGCTTTTGTCAAGCACTGTGAAACAGCTGGCAGACTGCAAAGCTACTGTATTAAGGTTGTGATCCATTATAACACAGATGGATTATAGTTTACACCTGGTGGATGAAGGGACAGAACCCAGGATGTCTTTGCACTTCAGAATGAATTCCCTATCTGTAAGAGTTCAGCCAGCTCTAGTTGTTGTCATATTTGCTTCTTTTGACCTAAAGGCTAACATACATAGTTTATTTAGTTCTCTTAAAAAACAAGGAATATCTGTGGTGCAACCTGAAAAACTTCAGTCACAGTTGAACTCAAAACAGGAACTGAACCAGAAAGTGTAATATTTTGATTCCTTGGCCTTAATCCTTGTTATGCAGTTGAACCTGGAAGACTAGCAGGTGTACCTTCAGATAAACAAGTTCTAGATTTCACTCTAAGTGTGTAAGGATGGATGGAATAACCTGTAAACCAGCGTATTTATAGTCTTCAATCCCAAGTCCTCGCTGTGGACAACAGAATTTGTAATGAAAGATGTAGATCTATATTGCAGTTGAAGTATGACAGATAGATGGACTTGGGGTCGAAATGGGGAGCAAGAAAGGGCAGTATTTGTAAACGTGCTTATATATAAATATGCTGTTTTAGTTCTTGAAGTGGTCAAAAAGGTCACTCTCTGTTTTTGCAAAAGATGTGATAGGCAAGGTCTTTATCCATCCTTCCTTCTCCAGTCTTCCTTGCAACAGTTGGTCACAGCCATTTTTGATGTTACAGTAAGTGAAGCACAGGAAAACACAAGTGGATTCTGCTTCTGCAGTTCCCATTTCAGCAGTAATGTGAGGACCTCATAGTTCCTTGCATCAAGCCCTGTGACTTTTAGATTAGTTTGTAATTCCTTTGCTTGGGATATGAAACTCAGTGACTTGTAACTCCCCCTTCCATAGAAGCAAGCATTATGGCCAATGAGGGAAGGAAGGAAATCTGTTTCTCTGTGTTCCTTCTTCCCCACAAATAGACACACCCTGGAATGCTGTCAGGAGTCCTGGGAAAGAGGAAGAACTGCAGCATGGGGGGCCAGCAACTGCAAGTAAATTTAGAATTATTGGGGGAGGGGGAAGAACTTTTACCTGTACGTTTGCCACTTTTGCTCATAACTGCTGGTCTCAGTCCAAATTAAACCAAGGAAGTTCACCCATTCCTACCCCAGATGTCCTTACTACTATACATATCTGTAGTCCTGGCAAGATGCTTTCTGTGGATTTTAGAGATGATTGATTTTTCTTAAATGTATCCACATGCATAGAGATAAATTACAACATTATTTCAGTCTCTGTATTTCGTAGTGACTTTTTCTGTTCACCAATCAGCATTGCAGAAGGTACTCCAGTGAAAAACTAATTCATATATTACTACTTCCTTGGTATAATCAACGTTGCCTTCTTTTTTAAAAAAAACACATCAGCATAGTGTATATATTTATACATTTATTTAGGGTAAATCATTCCTACTATTAATCAGAAACGCATTCTGCCAAATATATGCATTTTGATATATATAATTTAGAAGATGAAATATCTAGCCCTCCTGCATGTCTACAGCACTTTCTTCGGTAAATAGGTTACATTTATTAATCTTTCCAAGGGCTTTTCTTTTTAAGAAACTTTCCTTTTCAGTGCCCCCCCACAAGAACATTTCTTCTGCTTTTGCCCTGCGAAAGAAATTGGAACTGTGATTTGATATGCTAAATTACCTGTACTAAAAACTGTAATTTGCAATATTAAGTCATCACTGTCATAGTTTTAGGTTCTTAAATCAGCCAGTCCTAATTACTTTTTTATTATTAAAATGTTCATAGTGGCAGTGAAGCAAGCTGAAAGTGTTAGTAAAAATAGCCACTTAAAAGTATTCCAACAAATTGTTCATTTTTTTTGCATTAAAAGTCCATAACTTCCATTTTAAGCCTTTTTCTTTTATCCTTTACCTTTATAAAGATATCCAAGAATAGCAATCTGATATGGGGGCTTTGCATCAAATTGGAAGGATTAGTTAGACATTTGTGTGTTTATTGAGTTCAGGATAGCATTCACACAAGCACACAAATGTGCAAAGCTCTTAATTCTGTGCAGTGGTTTTCACCAAATCCCCTTTGCTGACTGCAGCCCCCTATGGCTCCCAAAAAGCTGTTGCCAACTCACCCCTGAAAGAAGACTCATGACATAATATAGGTGGGGAAATGTTTGTTTATTTATTTAAATATAACAACTCCTGAAAATCTGTTATTGAGGGTTGGGGTTCTCTGAAACAGTATGGGATATGGCATGGAGGACTGCAATAAGTGCAGGAGATTAGTGCCTTGCCTTGCAGACATGGAAGCTCTTTCTGCTAGCCCAAAGCCATCCTTGGATATAACTAGGGATGGATAAATATGTCAGTTTCAGTTATCCTAGCTTCTCATTTTTCCAGTCTTAGGTTCATTTCTCCACATTTCCACCTCAGTTTGTCTTTTTTTTTTAAAAAAAGTTCTCATGAAAAATCATCAGCATTTTACTGCACATTTCTCCTCTTGCAAAGCAGTTTTCCCTAACATATAATGCATTTTGTATGCTATTTTCAATACTATATGCATTTATATTCACACTTCACTCTAGTGTGTACATTTCTTTTTTAGAACTGCATTGCAAAATTCGGGGAAAGACAAATTTTGAATGATAGCTGTGTTTTAATTGGTGTATAGTTCAGAAAGTGTGGATTGGATAAATTTGCCTTTAAATGCAAACTGAATCAAATTTCTCCCCCATTGCTAAATACAACCTACTAGGAATAGGCCTGAATGAGGGAATTCCCATTTGGATCTGTTTCTACCATATTTTGCCCCTGGCTAGAGCAACTGAAGGCCCCACACAGCCTCTGGCTTTCCTACCCTAGACATAACCACCAGCACTCCTCCCTTAAGGCAGAAGCAGCTCTTCTGTGAGCCTATAAAATTGGTTGCTTGATCCATGAAAGCATTGCATTCTGTATTTTTGGTACTGCTTCTCTAATTATGTTGAGCCCAGGGGTGTTGAGCCCAGCCTCTCTTCTGAGGATCAAGGAAGGGGAAGGCATGAGTTGCAGGCACCTCAGCCGTCAGCGGGCATGGACGATCCAGCTGGTTGAGTCTAGCCCAGACCTTGAGGAAGAGAGCGAGATAGCTGTCCCGCCAGTTCCCACGGATGGCCCTGCCCCTCAATGGGACAGCGCTCAGCTATCAAGCACCCCCATGGAGCCGTCAGGGTAGGATTCCAAAAGAGCAGTAACTTCTCCTGTGCCAAGCAGTATCCTATAAACGCCTGACACTTCCCAGCCCTCTGCTTCCCCACCTGCAGATGACCCTGTTCTGTCAGATGAGCCTGTGGAGGCTCGCCCCCCTTCACCATGCTCACAACGTAGGGAGAAGTGGACAGGGCAGAGGGCGTGTGTGCGAAGGAGTGAGAGGTTACGCTCCAAGACCTCTCATATTTAAGACTGCCGTGCTGTGAATGGGGCGTTAAGTCAACTTTCATCACACGTTGCAGAGCTTGTCTAGAGGGTAGTTAGGGACTTGTAGTGAGTTAGCATAGGATCTTTTCTATGAGGCGCTCAGCCTTTGATGTATCCATTACGTTAATAAAGCAAGAGTTCTTTGCACCCTTGTCTCTGACTCATGTTTCCCGCTCTGAACCGGACAAATTATTATTCGTCATTATAATTGGCCACCTGCTTGTAAACTTTTTTAAATATATGCTTCTAAACATTACTTCCATATTTTCTGTTTCTTCTTCTGGCTCCTTCGTATTTAGCTCGTTGCTTTTCATGTTTATGATCTGCTTCCTTATTCCAGGCAGGCCAAGCTCCTGTATTTTCTAGTCTACTGAGATCCCATTCTTTCTTTTTCTTGTATCTCCCTTTTCTTCTGTGAAAAATCTTGTAACAAAGAATATGGCTCCTTTTCCCTGTAGTGTGAAGAGATTTCAGGCAAAACACTTAACCTGCATCCAATCAGGCTTTGCTGCCTCTGGTTGCCAAGGGAACTTCCTTATATTCATATAATTTTAGCATAACTCAGTGACTACAGTTATTTTCAGTGACTTGGTGGGAAAGCACTGAATGTTGGTGACTTTCACAGTGTTTTCTGTAGTGTTTTGGAGAAGCCTTGCTGGTGAATCTCTATTATTCCCCCTTAATGTATGGGTAAAATAAAATGGCCATTGCAAAGAAATGATAAAATATGTAAACAGGTGAAACATTCACAAGTATATTACCTATTATCCAGAATATATAGTGAAGGTAGGTATTCATTGTGCATTTAGTGAAGGATCAGTTTTGTAAAACCTACTTTTTGTAGTAGCAGTTAAGCTATTCTTGAATCTCTCTGATCTGAGGTAGGGAAGACCAGAAAGGAGTATTGCATGTTTAATATCAGAGATCAACATCTGCCTCTTTTCTGAGTCATCTGAGGACTGGAGTCAGTAGTGCTTTGCACAATACATCTGGATAAACCATGAAGGTGATCTCCAGTGGAAATCTGATAGTCATGCCATTACATGGGAAGACTTCTATGTTACCTTCGATAAACTATTTTGTGGTTGTATATTGGGTTTTCTTTTTGAATATCTCCTGCTACGTTTCAGAGAATAAATATATAGACTGCAGAGTACAGTTTTTTAAAAGTGTGTTTCAGACCTATATTTATCGATAACAGTTAAACTTGATCCAAAGTTGGTTCGTGCGCAGAGAAAAGGTGTTCTTGCTTTCTTTCCAGACTACAGACTGGCCAGTCCATATGACTGTATAATCTACAATGTTATTACTTTGTGTACTCATTAATTCACCGTCATCCATATGATGTTGCAAACTAGTATGGATTTTTGCATTCACAAATCTGCATTAGAAATACCACCCAAAACCCAATATGCTTTCCTGTATCGAATCAGTCGCATTAACATCCGGGCAGAATGCTGTGGACTTTGCTGGAATAGGCAGTCCATCATATGCCAAGGGCCTAGTCTCCTTCCCACCCAATAACACATCCACAAACCTGCGCATGTGTGGGAATTAAAAAAAAAGTTTCTGTGCTCGTCTGAAAAAGTGCACAAAAAGCAAAAAACAATTATGGACCAATCATTGAAAAGGGGTGAACTTAGGGGGATGGCCAATGCTAACATGATTTAGACCAACCCCCCCCAACATGTATGGATGCTTGATAATGTTTTCAAAATAATCCCACCGCAAACAGGACGTGTATGGATTTCGAGGCCACCAACCTAATATGGAAAACATGGATTTTGCGGTTAGGTATGGATGGGCCCTACAATAGCATAGTGTGATTGATGTGACTGAAGCCCGTTCAAATAGCCAAAAAATCATATTAAGGCCTTCAGTTGTCTCTTTCCTTGCTGCCTCTAGTTACCAGCTACAAAACCCATTTATTAGGTATGTGGCAAGCCAGGGTCATTAATCTTATTTGGTAGCAAGTTAAAAGCACATGAAATGTCATAGGTAGAGAGGATGGAGGATATACAATGAATGATGCATCTCTGTATGTGAATGAATAGGCTATGTATAAAAATGAAACATGTTCAGTAAAATTTCATGGCTCTCTCTCTCTCATAAACAGATTTCATATCATAGTCTTTATTGTTGTTGTTATGTGCCTTCAACTCGATTACAACTTATGGTGACCCTATGAATCAGTGACCTCCAAGAGCATGTCATGAACCACCCTGTTCAGATCTTGTAAGTTCAGGTCTGTGGCCTCCTTTATTGAATCAATCCATCTCTTGTTTGGCCTTCCTCTTTTTCTACGCCCTTCTGTTTTCCCCAGTATTATTGTCTTTTCTAGTGAATCATGTCTTCTCATGATGTGTCCAAAGTATTGTTATGAGCATGGGGGTTGGAATCGATGTTTCCTGTGGGTCCCCTTTCCAGTCTCTGATTTGGAATCCTGTGCCTTGGGGCTGGCTCTCCTGGCCAGATGAATTTCTTTTGTTAAACAAATAGAGTGGCCAAGTAGGATAATGGGTCTATCAGTTGCCCATCAACTGGTGAATGGGCCAGGAAGACCCTTTTGTCATTGAAACTCTTCAGGAGAGTCTTCCCCCCCCCATTCCTGGCTGCTAGCAGAAGTTTGTGCTTTGAGTGTTTTGAGAGTGTCTAGAGAAAGGCTGGTGACTGGAGGCAGGCAGAGAGTTTGGCTCTCTGCACCATGGCATTTGGGGTGCCTCCTGTAACATTGATGGGAAAGCTGGATATTGGACTGCTGATGACTTGAACCCCTCCATCCTAAGCTCAGGTTGGAATGTGTCTAAATAAACAAACCATATTTCATACAGACACCGCAGTCTCCACTGACCTTCTTTCCAAAGGAAACCAAACTCTGGATGAGCGCAGGGACCCTGGAAATCTCACTGTTCGGAGATAGGGGAGACGCACAACAGTATGATAATCTCAGTTTCATCATTTTAGCTTCTAGTGACAGTTCTGGTTTAATTTCTTCTAATACCCAATTATTTGTCTTTCTCGCAGTCCATTCTCGCAGTCCAACACCACATTTCAAATGAGGTGATTTTTCTCTTACCTGCTTTCTTCACTGTCCAACTTTCACATCCATACATAGAGATCGGGAATACCATGGTCTGAATGATCCTGACTTTGGTGTTCAGTGATACATCTTTGCATTTGAGGACCTTTCCTAATTCTGTCATAGCTGCCCTCCCCAATCCTAGCCTTCTTCTATTTCTTGACTATTGTCTCCATTTTGGTTAATGACTGTGCCAAGGTATTGATAATCCTTGACAAGTTCAATGTTCTCATTGTCAACTGTAAAGTTTCATAAATCTTCTGTTGTCATTACTTTAGTCATCTTGACGTTCAGCTGTAGTCCTGCTTTTGTGCTTTCCTCTTTAACTTTCATCAGCATTCGTTTCAAATCATTACTGGTTTCTGCTAGTAGTACGGTATCATCTGCATATCTTAAATTATTGATATTTCTCCCTCCAATTTTCACACCTCCTTCATCTTGGTCCAATCCCGCTTTCCATATGATATGTTCTGCATATAGATTAAACAAATAGGGTGATAAAATACACCCCTGTCTCACACCATATTGTCCTTACAGTAGCTTCTTGTCCAGAGTATAGATTGCGCATCAGGACAATCAGATGCTGTGGCACCCCCATTTCTTTTAAAGCATTCCATAATTTTTCATGATCTATACAGTCAAAGGCTTTGCTGTAATCTATAAAGCACAGGGTGATTTTCTTCTGAAATTCCTTGATCTGTTCCATTATCCAACGTGTGTTTGCGATGTGATCTCTGGTGCCTCTTCCCTTTCTAAATCCAGCTTGGACGTCTGGCATTTCTCGTTCCGTATATGGTAAGATCCTTTGTTGTACAATTTTGGGCATTACTTTACTTGCATGGGATATTAAGGCAATAGTTTGATAATTACTGCATTCTCTGGGATCCCCTTTCTTTGGAATTGGGATATATATTGAATGCTTCCAGTCTGTGGGCCATTGTTTAGTTTTCCATATTTCTTGACAGATTTTTGTCAAACTTTGGACAGATTCAGTCTCAGTAGCTTGTAGCAACTGTATTGGTATGCCATCTGTTCCTGGTGACTTGTTTCTTCCAAGTATTTTAAGACCAGCTTTCACCTCACATTCTAAAATGTCTGGTTCTTCATCATACAGTTCCTCCGTGAATGACTCTGTCACTGAAGTATTAGTTCCCCTTTATTCAGCACTGGTTAGGCCTCATCTTGAGTACTGCATCCAGTTCTGGTCTCTGCACTTCAAGAAGGATGCAGACAAACTGGAACAGGTTCAGAGGAGGGCAACAAGGATGATCAGGGGACTAGAAACCAAGCCCTATGAGGAGAGACTGAAAGAACTGGGCATGTTTAGCCTGGAGAAGAGAAGACTGAGGGGAGATATGATAGCACTCTTCAAGTACATGAAAGGTTGTCACACAAAGGAGGGCCGGGATCTCTTCTCAGTTATCCCAAAGTGCAGGACATGGAATAATGGGGTCAAGTTGCAGGAAGCCAGATTTTGACTGGACATCAGGAAAAACTTCCTAACTGTTAGAGCCATACGACAATGGAACCAATTGCCTAGAGAGGTAGTGGGCTCTCCGACACTGGAGGCATTCAAGAGGCAGCTGGACAGCCATCTGTCAGGAATGCTTTGATTTGGATTCCTGCATTGAGCAGGGGGTTGGACTTGATGGCCTCATAGGCCCCTTTCAATTCTACTATTCTATGATTCTATGATCCTGTCATCTCTTTTATAGAGTTCTTCAGTGTATTGCTTCCATTTTCCTTTTATTTCATCTCACTCAGTCAGTGTGTTCCCCTGTTGATTATTCAACATCCCTACTCATGGTTTAAATTTCCCTTTAATTTCTCTAATCGTTTGGAATAGGGGTCTTGTTCTTCCTTTTTTGTTGTCCTCTTCTATTTCTATACAGTAACTATTGTAACAGTTCTCTTTCTCCCTATGTACTAGTCACTGTATTGTTGCATTTAGGGTTCTGACTGTGTTTCTTTCACTTTTGCTTTTGCTTTCCTTCTCTCTTTAACCATTTTAAGAGTTTCTTCAGTCATCCATTGAGGTCTTTCTCTCTTTTTAACTAGCGGTATTGTCATTTTGCATTCTTCCCTGATAATGACTCTTGCTTCACTCTATAGTTCTTATGGTTCTCTGTCAACTTAAATTAAAGCCTCAAATCTGTTCCTTATTTGATTTTTATATTATTCTGGGATATTTAAATTGTATCTTGGCATTATGATTGCTTTCTTGTTCTTTAGCTTTACTCTGATTATCGATACAACCAGTTCATGATCTGTACTGCAGTCTGCTCCTGGTTTTGTATTTGACAGAAGTATGGAACTGCTCCATTTTCTGTTACCAATTATATAATCAATTTGATTCCTATACTGAATGAATAAATAAATATTTATTGTTACAGTTCTTAGACCAGCAGACAGATGCAAAATGAGAAGATAAAAACGAAATAAGGTTTGATAGTAAAAACAGTTAAAACAATTAAGCCCAAAGTAGTGCTGGAAGTAAATTCCTGTTGAGGTCAGTACTATATTAGTGCTCAGTGGTCAGAGTCCTTCTGTAACATATGGCCGCTGCGCAGAAGCTTGCCACCTTGTCAGTCACTTCTAAAGTGGCATCCGATAAAAGAAATTGGACATAAAAGGCCTCATCCTGGCCGGGGATACTTTGCAGGATAAGGGTAATAAGGGCAAATCGTAGATTGCGGTAAAAGGTACAATGGAAAAGAACATGGTCAGTTGTCTTGATTGCCTCTTCACTGCAAGGACAGAGCCACTCCTTAACTGGAATTTTTTTAAACTTCCCCTCCAAGTAAGCCGAAGGTAGAACGATAAATTTAGCCCGGGTAAAAGCTATCCTAAATTTTGGTGTTGTCAAGGTGGTTAGATAGCAGGTGGCACTGAATGGTTTTGAATTGAACCTGAGATGGGAGTGAGGTGCAGCTCACGTTATGTGATTTTGGAAATCTATATCCATAAGCCGTTGGAAAATTAGGGCTTTTGCTTTGGGATGTTCTAAGGTAGAGAATGACGAGAACGAAAAGCCTAGACTGAGCAATTTGTCTTGCAAAGACCGTTTCCAATTGGACTGGAAAGAATCTGTCAGTATAAGTGAGGTAAGGCTGACTGGCACAAATAGCATTTTTAACCAAAATGTTATCTTGCTTATCCAAATACATGTTTGTATCTGGAGGGCCCCAACTTCTAAATGAAGAATATAGTTAGGAACACAGCTCGGTATACCGAGAAGGGAGCGTAGAAATTGGGTTTGGACTGACTCAAAAGGGGCGTAGGTGGAATAGATGCAAACTTGCGAACCGTAGAGCATCTGGACGATGACTTTTGCTGCAAAGATGCGAATTGCTGAGGATACATATTGGCCACCTTTTGAGGTTCCTATATTGACCATCTGGTGATGTCCACGTGTACAGTCGTCTTTTTGGTTGCTCCATGTTGGTCACTGACCGTAACAATAAAGAATGAATGAATATGTTTGGTTGTTCAAAAAATGTGTTCGCAAGGAACAAATGATTGGCTTCACAGAATTCAATAAGTCTTTCTCCTGCTTCATTTCTGTCTCCTAAGCCCCATTTCTCCACAGTTCCTAGTTCTTCTCTGTTCCCTACTTTTGCATTCCAGTTCCCCATGATTATCAGCACATCTTGTTTTGGTGTGTGATCCACTTCCTCCTGTACTTCTGCATAAAATCTCTCCAATTCTTCTTCTTCTGCATTTGCCATTGGAGCATAGACTTGGATGATGGTTATGTTAATAGGTTTCCTATTTAATCTCATTGATATCACTCGCTCAGACCTTGCGTTGTAGCTCCTAATTGCTCTTGCTACATCACTTCTCACTATTAAAGCAACCCCGTTTCTTCTTGATTTCTCATTTCCTGCAGAAAATATTTTATAGTTGCCTGATTGAAGATGTCCCATTCCTGTCCATTTTAATTCATTCACGCCAAGTATGGTAATGTTGATACGTTCCATTTCTTGCTTGACAATTTCTAACTTTCCCTGGTTCATGCTTCTCACATTCCATGTTCCTATTGTGTGCATCGTACAACTCCAGACTCCCGCATCTGTGCGCATCAGCCTCTGCGCTTACTTTCGGCTTTGACCCAGCTGCGTCATTAGTCACAGCGCTACTCGGACTTGTCCTTTGTTCTTCCCCAGTACCTTGATGAGTGCCTTCTGACCTGGGGGTCTCATCTTCCAGCACTATCTTGTGTTGCATTTTGGATACTCTGTTCATAGGGTTTTCATGGTAAGAGATACTCAGAGGTGGTTTCCATTGCCTTCCTCTGAGTTTGAATGCATCTTAGTCTGGTGTCTCAGCTTTGACCATTCCGCCTTGGGTGCCCCTGCTAGGAGTCTAGCCTCTTGGTCTACACTCTTTACGGCATTGCTCTTAGCTTCTTCAACACTCTCAAACCCCCTCACCACATTAAGGTGTACATCCTAAAGGGGGATATCATAGTCTAGTTAGGCTAAAATCAAGTGATTAAAAGTCTTAGTTGCCAAGGGCTGGTTCACACATTCATCAATCCTTTGGTAACAGCAGCAGTGGTTTTTATATGTGCATGAACTAGATAGAATCTGACATCACTAGGTGTTATGCTTTTCCAGGGAATCTGCTAGATGTTCAGCATAATAAAGTTATCAAGCTGCTGCTGCAACATACTAACCTGGTTAGTCCTCTGAAAAATTAATCAAATAATGTGCATACATATGCGAATCAGCGCCCAATGTCTGAAATCTGTTGTAAAGTCTGTAACCAACCAGTCTGCAGCAAACCTGCAAGCGTCTTAGGAGTGTGTGTTAATAAAGGGAAAGCAAACGATTAAGCTGGAGGAGAACAGATACTTCTAAAAAAATGTTTTCTGTTGAGGGATCAGGGAGGAAAAGTGCAGGAGGTTGAATGTGTTCCATCTTCCATTCCTGTTCTGAGGATCATAAAAATTTCACAACCCTTCTGTCCGCCCCCCGTTTACTTAGCATTGCTGTGTCCTAGATCTGACAATGTGTTCCGCCAGTAACTATAACGAAATCCATGGAAAGGTGGCGCAAAGAATAGAGGGAGAAAAGACATCAAAAGATGGCAGCTTTTATTCCCTGCTGTTGAACTGAAAATTGGTAGATTGTTTGTAGCCAAGGCTGAAAAAGCATTCAAACTTTATTTACTAGACGATAAATAATACAAAACCTACCTGACAAATTTTGAAGATGAGTGCTGTCATTTTATTATTATATTGTAGCTGGTGACATTTGGGGAGGAAAACATTTCCACAGAAGTCCAAATAGCGCCATCATTGTAGAAAACATGCGAGTTGAATGTATACTTAAATTGCTTGCATTACACTTATGCGGGATCTAAATAATGAAGATTTTAAAATGTACAATCAGGACTTAATGTGGAGCAAGGACTTCTTCCCAATGCCATAGTCTCAGCTTTAGAAAGGTGATGTGATGAGTGAGGGTCCCAGCCTGAACATGTTCATGTCCCTTGCCACAGGGTGCAAATGCTAGCCTATGTGATATAAGAAAATCTTTTAAAAAATA
Source organism: Rhineura floridana (assembly GCF_030035675.1). Classification (NCBI taxonomy): domain Eukaryota; kingdom Metazoa; phylum Chordata; class Lepidosauria; order Squamata; family Rhineuridae; genus Rhineura; species Rhineura floridana. The sequence continues at coordinate 62,153,174 of NC_084480.1, read as the reverse complement.
TGTATTTGCTTAACTAGGCTTGTAAATTTTCCTTAAACTCAGATAATGTCACTAGAGCTGTCTGAAGTGTCACATTTAGGCAAGTAAACTGTATTGCATTTACAAAGACTGAAGGTAGAGACACACGTGCAGTTTTGTTGGCTTCAGTGTGCCTTCACCTCTGTTTCCTGAATGCGGGGATACATGACACCAGGCAAACTCTGCCCCCTTTTACTTCAAATCCTTGGTAGTTGTTGCTCCATTGTACTTTATCTTGAAATTAGCTTCACACAGACTTCAGAACTGATTGGCCATCAACCCCGTTTCCACTCCAGGTGTGTCCAATGAAAATGCCTTGCTGTAGGGTCAGGCAGACACAATGATTGACTCAGTGCTTTGCTGTAGGAGGTCTTAATCAGCAGTGGGCAAGGGAGATGGGTCCAGCTGTGGACAGAGTTGTTGAAAAACACAGCCATAGAAAATGCTCTGGCTGTGTTTGAAACCACTAGTGTGCCTGCACCCTTAGTTTCCACACATACCACTCCCTCTAACAAAACTTGGGTAGAGAGCAAATAGAATAGGGGTCCAAAACTGGGCCACTGAGGAAGGTATCAGCATGCTTGGGTGAACTCATAGGGTGAACTCCAGAAGAATATCTAAAAATGCAAAAACAAAGGTGACCAACCCCCCCCTATAACAGTTGAATGAAGACAGCATGCTCAGTGGCCTTCAGGAGTCATGGAGTGTTGAGTGTCAATTGGAAAAGAAAACTGGAGAGGGAGTAAATTGGTTTGATTGAGCCATGTATAGCTTATAATATACTAGAGGAGGGTATGGCAACATAGATTAAACATAGCAAAAAGATACTTCCACCAAATTCTCAAAACAGACATTTTTGGTGAGCTTTTGATATGCAACCTCATTTGCCACATCTGTCGTAAGCCCTGCTGGAGGGGGTGGATGGACAAGAACGAAGCAGAGGAGGAGGAGGATTTAGAGTGGGATGTTCGAGCCAATGAAGGGCTAAGCAGGGAGTGGGACTCGGAAGGTGCCCCAGCTCTGGACTTTGACAGTGCAACCCCAACAGTTCCAGATACCCCTGTGGAGAGTCAACCTAGCCAGCTGGTTGTTTCCCAGCCTGATGCTTCCCCTCTCCCTGTGCCCACATTGCCAGCAGGCAGCCCTCCTCCTTCAGAGGGAGAAGACGGGTCGGTGACAGAGCCTCTGCCTTCACCTCGTGTCAGGACGCAAATGCGGCAGGAGATTCAACAGACACAGTTGAGGCAGAGTTTTCACCTACACGTGCAGTAACAACAGTGACAGTTGGCACACACAAGCAGGGTGCCTGCCCAGCCTTACTTAAGCTGAGGGGGGGGAGTCAACATCTTAGTGCCGCAAAGTTGTGCCTAGTTAGACCCAGAGAGATGCTGAATTCTGAGTAAGCCATAGGTAGATTCATGAAGTACACTGAATTGAAACTGTCTCTTACTACAATAAAAGAAAAAACCACAGCCATGTCTGAGTTCTTCGAGTTCAGGCAGGATGTCTTTCATCAGCTGAGTTTCATTGTAAATTATTGCATGACTTTTGTCTCAGAAGTTTCACTTACGTTGCAACTCTATGCTCACTTACCTGAATGTAAGCTCTTTGAACATACCTGGACATACATCTGAGTAAAGATATATAGGGTTGTGCATTTATTTAACTGTGTGATCGCAGACGCAGCTTTGAAATTTTCATGTTCTTTTATCTTAGGATTCTCTCAGCATTAGAACAAACAAGTAAGGACTTGATACAAAAATATCTTGCAGCTTCATGCACATGCATTTAGAATATGTTCTGCTCCCTTTTTACAGGCCCAAAAGACTAAGATCTCTGGTTGTTTACATTTCTGATTGTCAGAGTTCTCTAGTTCCCATGGCTACAACAGCCATTTCTACAACTTATAAATTGTGAAATCATAGTGATATCATAATGCTGGCAGATCTGTTTTCTCTGTCCCTCCCCAGAAATTCTTGCTGTTGATGGGCATGTTCTGCCTCAGGAGTATTTTCCACAAGCCTCTGGCACTAGATATTTGAATCAAAACCCTCAATGAAGACTCTCCACACACAAAAAAAACTTCATCCGCCTATCATGACATTAATCACGGGCTAGAAATACACATGTGACTATTACAAGCTGCTCCTCCATCTCTCAGTGGCACCTGCACTGGAGATCAGATACCATTGATGTTGGTCTCCTAAGTCTCTGTCACCTCCCTCAGAAGGTGCAGTTTAGAGACTGGGACACATAGGGCAATAATCCCTAGTGTTGGCTTTTTGAGAAGCTACCAATAACCAACCATAACAGTATTTTTCAGTAGCTAGCACTTTGACCCCATAAAGAGAGGCATTAATGATTCTACCAGGCAGAGCTTGGAAGATTACTTTTAAAAAGTAATAAATTACACTTACTGTTGCATGGCCCCCAAAAGTAATAAATTACCATTACAATTACAATCTTAATGTTTTAATGTATTTGTATGTTTTTATTTTGTACGTCGCCCAGAGTGGCTGGACAACCAGCCAGATGGGCGACTAATAAATAAAATAAATAAATAAATAAATAAAATAAACAATTGCTTTGAAAGAAACTGATTACTGTCATTCAAAAGCAATCACTACAATTAAACTTAAGTTGTTATGTGCCTTTGAGTCGATTACAACTTATGGTGACCCTATGAATAAGCGATCTCCAGTAGCATCTGTTATAAACCACCCTGTTCAGATCTTGTAAGTTCAGGTCTGTGACTTCATCTATGGAATCAATCTATCTCTTGTTTGGCCTTCCTCTTTTTCTACTGTTTTCCCCAGCATTATTGTCTTTTCTAGTGAATCATGTCTTCCCATTATGTGTCCAAAGTATGATAACCTCAGTTTCACCATTTTAGCTTCTAGTGACAGTTCTGGTTTAATTTGTTCTAACACCCAATTATTTGTCTTTTTCACAGTCCATGGAATCCGCAAAGCTCTCCTCCAACACCACATTTCAAAGTTGATTTTTCTCTTATCCACTTTTTTCACTGTCCAGCTTTCACATCCATACATAGAGATCTTGGAATACCATGGTCTGAATGATCCTGACTTTAGTGTTTAGTGATACATCTTTGCATTTGAGGACCTTTTCTAGTTCTCTCATAGCTGCCCTCGGCAGTCCTAGCCTTCTTCTAATTTCTTGACTATTGTCTCCATTTTGACTGTGCCAAGGTATTGATAATCCTTGACAAGTTCAATGTCTTCATTGTCAGCTTTAAAGTTCCATAAATTTTCTGTTGTCATTACTTTAGTCTTCTTGATGTTCAACTGTAGTCCTGCTTTTGTGCTTTCCTCTTTAATTTTTATCAGCATTCACTTCAAATCATCACTGGTTTCTGCTAGTAGTATAGTATTGTCTGCATATCTTAAATTATTGATATTTCTCCCTCCAATTTTCACCTCCTTCATCTTGGTCCAATCCTGCTTTCCGTATGATATGTTCTGCATATAGATTAAACAAATAGGGTGATAAAATACACCCCTGTCTCACACCCTTTCCGATGGAGAACCAATCAGTTTCTCCATATTCTGTCCTTACAGTAGCCTCTTGTCCAGAGTATAGGTTGCACATCAGGACAATCAGATGCTGTGGCACCCCCATTTCTTTTAAAGCATTCCATAGTTTTTCATGATCTACACTGACTGTAGTCTATAAAGCACAGGGTGATTTTCTTCTGAAATTCCTTGATCCGTTCCATTATCCAACGTATGTTTGCGATATGATCTCTGGTGCCTCTTCCCTTTCTAAATCCAGCTTGGACATCTGGCATTTCTCTCTCCATATAAGAGCCTTTGTTGTAGAATCTTGAGCGTTACTTTACTTGCATGGGATATTAAGGCAATAGTTTGATAATTACTGCATTCCCTGGGATCCCCTTTCTTTGGAATTGGGATATATATTGAACGCTTCATTTGATGGGCCACTGTGTTTTTTTTCGTATTTGTTGACAAATTTTTGTCAAAATTTGGACAGATTCAATCTCAGTAGCTTGTAGCAACTGTATTGGTATGCCATCTGTTCCTGGTGATTTGTTTCTTCCAAGTATTTTAAGAGCAGCTTTCACCTCACATTCTAAAATTTCTGGTTCTTCAACGTATGGTTCCTCCATGAATCATTGCATCTCTTTTATAGAGTTCTTCAGTGCATTGCTTCCATCTTCCTTTTATTTAATCTCAGTCAGTCATTGTGTCCCTCTGTTAATTATTCAACATCCCTGAACAGGGTGGTTCATGACAGATGCTTTTGGAGGTTGCTGATTCATAGGGTCGCCATAAGTCATAGTCGACTTGGAGGCACATAACAACAACAAACTCATGGTTTAAATTTCCCTTTCATTTCTCTAATCTTTTGGAATAGGCTTCTTGTTCTACCTTTTTTGTTGTCTCTTCTATTTCTATACAATAACTATTTTAATAGTTCTCTTTGTCCCTATGTACTAGAGGCATGACAAGGTGAAGTGTGGGTAAAACAAGGGCCACATTTATTTAGATAAAGCCAATTAAGGGGATGATTATGCAAAAATGATCTGCAGAGTGATTGTGCAGGATCTCTCTTAACCATTTAGGTGAGGATACCCTGCCATATGAAAGAGTGTGGTCCAAACCCATTCCCCTTCCACCAGCCCCAACCACACAGGGTGGTTAGGGAGGCCTTCCTGATCCACCCGCTCCCAGGGCCTCACAGCTCTGGGTGGGTGTTACAGGTTAGCCCCAAAGGTGAGCTTTATCCTGCCAACAAGCCTCACCAAGTGGAAGGCAAATCCCACTGTTCACCTTAAAGGGTGCCTAAGGGTGTTCACCAAGTCCTACCCTGTGAAATTCCCACAGATATCCACACAATGTGACTAATTAACCTAATTACAGTATTAGACTACTTGGCAAGGAGCAACCAGACAGTTAAATTCAAATTAAACCTATTAGCCAAACAGAAGCAAGCCAATCAGCCAAATTAAAAGAACAGTACAGGGTAGGCAAAAAAAACTGTGAACAAACAAAGGTGGCAAGCTAAAAATCCCTGCCTGGCTCCACTTGGCAACCAGTAAAAACTTGTACTACCTTTAGGGAGGGTGAGAGCTGCGGAAGGCTGGAAAGAGGCCAAGGAGGGATGGAGCAGGACTTAAATAGCAGCTGTAGTGAAAGCAGGGAGTTCCACTCCTCCTACTTTTACTGTCCCAGGAATCAATCCCCAGCCTCGGGCAATTGATCCTAGCAAACCTGGTCTGCTAGGGTTGTGTATGCTTACACCAACCCTGCACGGTAGTACTGCCACCACCCTTCTATTGGTTAACTACTCTGGGGTGAAGGGACCCCCAGAGCCCACTGAACACCTAAGCCTCTCAGGACCAGAGGCTTGATACCCTCCTGGCCCCTTCAGAAGTCTTAAGTGAAAACGTTCCTCTAGTACACGGTAGTTTGGTCAAGTAGCCAGGACTGAATTTAGGAACTGAGCCCCTTCTCTGGAATAAACACACGTTGCTTTAAAATAAGTAAAGTTTATTAAAAGAAAAAAATAAGAAAAGGGATAAAGGGTACAAAAGATAAAAAGGTACATACAAATGGTTTTTGAGCAGCAAATCAAATCCTAAGACCAACACCCAAAGGGGCAAGGTATATAACAAAACAGTCTACAAAAGGTTCTTGGCACAAAATGAAAATAATAAAGCTAACTGCCTCAGCTATACTCACAAAGCCTCAGCTCTCTCTCGGTCGTTAGCGTCCTTCCCCTCAGGGACTGCCAGTCAGGAGGTATAATGGAGCCACTGCAGAGCATCACCATAAGCAAGGTGGTGCCCACAAGTGGAACACAGCCCAGAGTCCGAGGCCTCCTCTTATGGAGAAAATTCCTGCCTCAGCCGGAGACAATCAACTAATTAGCAGTTTCATCACAGGAATGATGAATGATGTTCCCACAGCACCGGGCGCCGTTCCTCCTGGTTTCCCATAACAAGCCGAAGGAGTTTTTACGGCCTTGACGGAACCAGGACCCTCTTGCTGATAGAGAGGTGCCAAATTGCTGCAAGCTGATACAGCTGGGCTGTAAAATCACCAGGTCACCGGGATGGGAAATATCAAAAGATTTAACTATTTGCTACCAGTGACCCAGGAAAATAGTTAAGGGGATCAAACTGGCATGACACGCCCCTTTTCGAGGAAGATGACATCAAAGGTTGAACACCTTTGATATCATCGCTCTAGAAGACATCAAAGAAAAAAACTACCACAATAGGAGTATAAAACTAAGTTACACACTTATAAAAATTTCGGGCATAAACATAGCAAGATCAGTTACAACAGGATCATCATCAGTCATCTGAATGGTACATACGAGATAGAGCATCAGCTGCTTTATTATTTTTCCCAGCTACATGATTTATGGAATAATCAAAATCTTGTAATAACAAAGCCCACCTCAATAGTTTTTGGTTCGAATTCTTCATTCTTGACAACCAGCACAGAGGAGAGTGATCCGTTTGCAAATGGAAGTGACATCCCCAAAGATACGGCCTTAATTTCTCCAGGGCCCAAACTATGGCAAGACACTCCTTCTCAATGGTCGCTAGATGGCGCTCTCGCTCTATTAGCTTTTTACTCAGATAGGCTACAGGGTGGAGTTCTCCATCCGTATCCTTCTGCAAGAGTACAGCACCCAGACCAAAATTACTAGCATCAGTCTGTACCACAAAAGGTTCAGCAAAATCTGGGGCTTTTAAAACAGTATAATTTATTAATGCGGTCTTTAAAGCCTCAAAGGCCCGTTGGCAATCCGACGACCACACCACTCGTGCTGGTTTGCATTTCTTACACAAATTAGTCAAAGGAGTGGCAAGGCTACTAAAGTGAGGAGTGAAGCGTCGATAGTAACCAGCAAGCCCCAAGAATGACTGGACTTGTTTCTTGGTCTGGGGTATTGGCCAATTAGAGATTGCTTCAATTTTGGCATCCAAAGGTTTCAAACAGCCACTACCCACCCTATGGCCTAAATAGGAAACCTCTCCCAACCCGAATTGGCACTTCTGGGCTTTAATAGTAAGTCCTGCATCCTGCAGCCTTTGAAATACAGTTCTTAAATGTCTCACATGGGATTCCCAGTCCCCACTATACACCGCGATATCATCAAGATAGGCACAGGCGTAATCTCCTAAACCATTTAGGACAGAATTTATTAATCTCATGAACGTCCTAGGAGCATTCCTAAGTCCAAAACTCATCATTTTAAATTGATACAAGCCCATATGGGTGACAAAGGCAGACTTCAAGACAGCATCTTCATCTAAGGGTACTTGCCAGTAACCCTTACTTAGGTCCAAGGTGGAGATGAACTTAGCAGCCCCCAACCTTTCAATCAGATGGTCCATCCCGGGTAAGGGGTATGGATCCACTTGGGTGATTGAATTTAATTTCCTGTAATCCACACAAAAACTAATTTCATTAACATCCTTCTTGGCTACCAGCACAATGGGGGAAGACCAGGGGCTAACAGAAGGTTCAATAACCCCTAAGTCTAACATGGTCTGTATTTCTTTTTCCACCACTTTGGCATGTGGTCCAGTTACCCTATAAGGGGAGGACTGCATTGGTGGATGATCACCTGTCAGAATGGAATGTTTTGCCAAATGTGTTCTTCCTGGCTTACTAGAAAACAATGATTGAAAATCTACCAAAACTTGGCGTAGTTGTATACGTTGTTCGTATGCCAAGTTGTCAGGCAGAAAAGCCTCATCAATGCCCCCTTCTTGTTGACTTTCTGCCACTAGGTCCACAAACCCTTCTTCCTGCTCTTTCACCCTAGTGCAGGCCAAGACCAGCTTCGCCCTAGACCAAAATTGCTTAAGGGTGTTAATATGGTAAACCCGTGGTTTCTTTTCTGAATCAGGATAGGCCAATAAGTAATTGGTATCACTTAGTTGTGCCTTAACAAGCATAGGCCCAGTCCAGGCCACTGACAATTTAGACCCTGGTTGAGGTTTTAACACCAGGACCTCAGAGCCAACTGCAAAACGACATGCCTTCGTATGAGAATCATAATAAGCCTTTTGCTGTTGCTGGGCTTCTGCTAAATTCTCATGAGCAGTCTCTAATGCATTCTTTAGGGTCTCACGCAAGTTTTGCAAATACGTGGTTACTGATACAGAAGAAAATTCCATCTTCCCCTCCCAATCTGCCTTTAATAAAGACAGGGGACCTGCAATATCTCTCCCAAATACCAACTGATTTGGAGAGTATTTTAAACTGGCTTGGGGAGTATCCCTATAGGCAAACATAAGAAACGGCAATGCCACATCCCAGTTACCTGAATGTTTTAAAGCATGAGCCTTTAGCATTTTCCCCAAGGACAAATTCAGACGTTCACAAAGTCCATTGGATTCATGATGTCCAGGCACAGACGTCACATGTTCTATCGCAGCAATCTCCCATAACTTTTTAGTTAGTTTAGCTACAAAACCTGGGCATTGATCTGACAAAATAACCTTCGGGCATCCCCACCGAGAAAAAATATCTAATAGAGCCTTTGAAATAGCCGTGGCAGTAATGCTACTTAAAGCTACTGCTTCAGCAAATCGTGTTGCATAATCTATATAAGTCAAAATAAATTTCTTCCCACTGGGAGTCACATTCAGTGGACCAAGAATATCCACTGCGACTCTGGCAAATGGTTCTGCTATGATCTCAGAAACTTGCATAGGCATTTTGGGGTGATCCCGAGCATGTCCTACTAACTGACAGGTTAAACAGCTTTTACAAAAATCTTGCACCCCTTTTGCAATCTGGGGGCAATAAAAGCAACGAGTTACTCGTGCTAAAGTTCTTTTTATTCCTAAATGGCCCCCACTAATAGCATCATGAGCCAATTGCAACACTTCCAGCCTATGCGCTGATGGAACTACCAGTTGTTTAACAGGCTTCCAATCCACAGACGCACCCTGCGGCGCATGCTCTCTGTATAACAACCCATTTTTCCAATAAAATCTTACTGTCACAGATTTAGACAGTTTCAAGGGAGCATTTTCTGCAGCCTCCCTACATTTTTGCAAACTTTCATCTTGTAGGAGAGCTTCCCTGAACGCCTTAGAACGAACAGAATCTAATTTCAACTCTTCCTCAGGAGATTCAATATCAGCCCTATTCCCAGCTCCGTTTGGCAGCGGCTGGTTTAAATCACCAACTTCTTGTGTCACAGCACCATCTAGTGGCAAAATTTCGATATCAGGTTCTTGCTCTAATTTCTTAACTGCACTTCGAGTTAAAACATTCACATTCACATCCCCAGTCTTCTGATTATGTAGATAATGTGCATAGGCAATATCATTTCCCAACAGGAAATCAAAAAATTGGTCAGAATAATCATGAATTAATACTCTATGTTTTCCCGACCAGTTTTTATATGAAATCCAGACATCAGCCACATCACAAAGTTTATTAGACATCCCATAAACATGTACTGATGCTTTAACCCCTGGTAAAATTAACTCAGGCGGAATTAAATGGCGAGATAGGCTAGAAGCCTCACTTCCCGAATCACGGAATGCAGTTAACTTAACATAATTCACAAAAATAGTCTCTTTAAACATTTTGTTGGACCAAGCAACTTGGCCAGGCAAACAGGAATAGTTAGCGTTGTCTGCAGGGAGTCGTCCATTCTCTCCCTTCCCATCCTGGAGTAGTTCCTGGGTTGGCTTCCTCTTTCCACCCCCCTTCTTTTCTCCCGGTTGAATAACACTCACCGCAGGAGTCTTTTCGCCTCCTTTCCTTTGGGGAACGGGGCTATCCTCAGCACTAGGAGCCGAAAATTCCCAGTCATTTTCCGAATTGGAACTAGAAGACGACCAACGGGAAATCTCTGGAGATGACCGCCCTCCCGGTTCTTCATAATCACGGGCTCTCTGCACCACAGCTACTTTAGTTCCTTTGTTGACGCCCATATTCTGCTTTTTAATCAATTGGGAACACTGGTCCTTTCTGTGCCCCGGTTGCTTACATAAAAAGCATAAATTCTCCAGAACTGCTTTACTCTGTTGGTAAACTGGCGGACGCACAGGAACAGCAGCAGGAACAGAACTCTCCCCTCTTTCCTCGGGCTTGGCTACAGGTGGCCACGTCTTTTTCTTCCATTCACTTCCTCCTCCCGCTTGTTGATTTCCTTTGTAATTGCCCGGTTTTTTAACATATACCTTAGGCAATTCCTCTTTGTCCTGAAAGGAATCCAGTTCATCAGCATAATGACCTGCTTCCTGCAAGCTTTTTGGCTTTTTGCCTCACACAGCCGCGGCAAGCTCTTTTGGCAGCATTTTATAAAATTTCTCCAGAGTATACACTGTCCTTAACTGCTCAAAAGTATTAGCTTTTGCAGCTGCAATCCACAAGTCCATAGCTTGAGCAGTACGAGCGCTTAATGCTGAAAACGTCTCTTTTGATTTTTTTGTCAAAGTCTCAAACTTTTGGTAACACGCCCTAGTGGATAGCGCAAACTGTGCTGTTGCCAATTTTACAAAATTTTCATAATCATCAGCTAGCTCTCTCGGGAGTTTACACATTAGACTTCTTAACTCTCCTTTTCCTTGAGTGCGTAGAATTTTCATCCAGTATTTTTTATCTAATGACTGGTCCACACACGCCTGCTCAAAGATTTTAAAAAACTCAGAAATATCCTCTCCCGCTTGATAAAACGGAAAATCTGCTGGATCTGCTCCTCCCAAACACACTCTGCCAGACCTCAGTCCTTGGCTTGGTGGGGCAAAAGCTTGTTGTTGTTGTACAAGGGTAGTCATAAGAGCCATCTGTTTCGAGAAGAAGTTGTGCATTTCTGCCCACATATCCATGGGTGGCACACCCCCACTCTGGCTGGCTTGACTATCCATACTCCGTTGACCCTGTACAGGCGACGGTGCTTGTTCTCCCTCCGGAGTAAAGCTTTGAACTGGCAGCCCCTCTGCGCTGCCTCCTGCTGCTTCAAAATTGCCTTGAGGTAACATATCTGTTTGTTCCTCATCACTACTCTCAGCAGAAACCTGATCTAATGCCTTCTTTTGTTTAGATCTTGTATCCATCCTGACTTTCCAAAACAACAAACCTTTGTGCCAGAACCTTAACAATTTTAATTCTTCCAAATTGTACCTTTTTCACAAATATGTTTAACCAGAGATAGGTTCAGTCCTTTTTCGACCCCAAACGCTGCCAACATGTAGTGAAAGCAGGGAGTTCCACTCCTCCTACTTTTACTGTCCCAGGAATCAATCCCCAGCCTCGGGCAATTGATCCTAGCAAACCTGGTCTGCTAGGGTTGTGTATGCTTACACCAACCCTGCACGGTAGTACTGCCACCACCCTTCTATTGGTTAACTACTCTGGGGTGAAGGGACCCCCAGAGCCCACTGAACACCTAAGCCTCTCAGGACCAGAGGCTTGATACCCTCCTGGCCCCTTCAGAAGTCTTAAGTGAAAACGTTCCTCTAGTACACGGTAGTTTGGTCAAGTAGCCAGGACTGAATTTAGGAACTGAGCCCCTTCTCTGGAATAAACACACGTTGCTTTAAAATAAGTAAAGTTTATTAAAAGAAAAAAATAAGAAAAGGGATAAAGGGTACAAAAGATAAAAAGGTACATACAAATGGTTTTTGAGCAGCAAATCAAATCCTAAGACCAACACCCAAAGGGGCAAGGTATATAACAAAACAGTCTACAAAAGGTTCTTGGCACAAAATGAAAATAATAAAGCTAACTGCCTCAGCTATACTCACAAAGCCTCAGCTCTCTCTCGGTCGTTAGCGTCCTTCCCCTCAGGGACTGCCAGTCAGGAGGTATAATGGAGCCACTGCAGAGCATCACCATAAGCAAGGTGGTGCCCACAAGTGGAACACAGCCCAGAGTCCGAGGCCTCCTCTTATGGAGAAAATTCCTGCCTCAGCCGGAGACAATCAACTAATTAGCAGTTTCATCACAGGAATGATGAATGATGTTCCCACAGCACCGGGCGCCGTTCCTCCTGGTTTCCCATAACAAGCCGAAGGAGTTTTTACGGCCTTGACGGAACCAGGACCCTCTTGCTGATAGAGAGGTGCCAAATTGCTGCAAGCTGATACAGCTGGGCTGTAAAATCACCAGGTCACCGGGATGGGAAATATCAAAAGATTTAACTATTTGCTACCAGTGACCCAGGAAAATAGTTAAGGGGATCAAACTGGCATGACAGCAGCATCCTGCACCACCCTAGCACAGTGCTGCATGCGTGGCCACACATAGGGGCAATGAAGCCACACCAGCTACAAAGCCCCGCCACTGTCAGAGCCCTGTGGGCCCACCAGCAAGTCAGGAAATATGAATGTTTTAAAGAGAAAATCATTATAATGATTTCACTCAGTGTCTCCATTCTTGTTTCCAGAGGTGCAGTTTTTAAAAAGAAAAGCAGATATGGCATAAAAGTGTTCAGAATCTTGACAAAACATAAAATGCATACACACACACTCTCACTCACACAAACACACACACACACACACACGTGTGATTTAGAATTATTTGGATTATATGTTGAATCAAACCAGATCTACATATTTAATTCTATTAAGGAAGATAGTATACCATATTATAAAGCTTACTGTGAAGCAGCGTAAAAAGCAAATATATATCCCGTCTCTCTCTCTCTCTCTCTCTCTCTCTCTCTCTCTCTCTCTCTCTCACACACACACACACACACACACACACACACACACACACAGAGAATTCCAGAAAAGTAACAAGATTGACCTGATAACTTTTCATACTTTATTCCAATCTGCTCCCCTGCTCAAAATATCTTGCTTTTGTTAAACTTGCGACACGAAAACATACAATGGAAATTAAATAGCTGTAAAACTCTTGTTTGCGCTTTTACCCACTATTTCAAAGACAATTATTTCCAGAAGGTTGACACTTGTAACCATAAAGATGATAAAACTGATTCCAGTTACAGTCCATCTTTGCTTGGACAGGAAACACCAGTAGTGTTTGAAAAATGGATTATTAAGGACTTTGGTTCACTGAAGGTGGCTCACGTGTTCTGTTTGCTAACACAGCACCTAACTGGGAAGAAGTGTAGATTTTCTGTAGCCCAGATTATTTTTTCTACAAATCTTTAGAACAGGAAATAAGAAACAGCTAATGGTTCATGGGGCATGTGGAATTAGTTTAAGCAAAGCTAAGCCGTTATCCTTCTGACTGCCTCCTCTTTCCTATCCTGTTTTGGCTATGCTTACCTCAGAATATGTCAACAAATTTCCTTTAAACTCCAAAGGGGAGTGTGCAATAGGACTGCGGAGGGTATAGTGGCTCTTTCCATTAAGAGAGAAAATTTAGAACAGATGTGCATTCAAAAAAGATACAAGTTGGTCTTGTTAAAATATTTGTAAAGAAAAATAGCTTCAGGATCTCCCAAATAAATCCACATTGAGCTCTAGAGATATAAGAAAGGGGTATGTTTTTTATTATTCTGATAGCATTATTTCCACACAAGATTTGATGATGAATCAAGATATGTTTCGATCTGGGAAACTAAACTGAAGAGGCATAAGTAGGAACAGAAAGCAGTTGTGACTTGAGGCTGGATTATTGTTTGTTTAGTACTTATTGAACAGAATTGTTGTTTCACTCTTGTATCATCACATTTTCTGGAAAGAATGCAGCAGCAGCAAAATGACTAATTAAAATAAAATCCTATATATCCTAGAGGTCTACAGCTACAATATTATTCACCAATAGGCAAAAAACTTTGCGGTTTAAGAATGTACCTATAGCCCACAGATATTTCTATCAAACTTTAAAATCAGGGGAAATGGGCAGCTATAGCGAATGTACCAGGGAGCAGGAGACCTGACCTCCTCTCTGAGATATTGTACTGCCCTACAAATTTGTCAAAATGCAAACACAATTTGGGTTGGTGTTTCACAGTCCAATCCACTTCCTGTGTAGCTTGGAAGAATTTGGTAACATGTGCCTCTGAGCACATGGTGAGTGGTGGCAACGCCTGCCATCTCCAAAGATGAAGAATTATATTTTTGTATGTTTGTTGATGTTCTTCTTACTTTGCTTCTTTCCTGTGTTACTAATGTTTCTACAGAGAATCTAATATAGAAAATTTTATTTCTCTCATTTTTCATCCTAGAAATCTGTGTCAAATTTATTTTTATTAATTTCAAAGCCCTTTTATTGGTCAATGTCATATGATGGTGAAGACAGCTTTTTGTGTTTCAAACTGGAGGTTATGCTCTATTTCTATTTTGGGCGCATTAACAGTTGAATCTGAAACTGCAGTTTGATGTAAAATCAGACTGATTCCAATATGTTGCTACTTCAGCAATGACTCTAGCTGTTGGAAAAAACACACTTAGCCTGCCTAAGATCCATGTTTTCAGCCTGCTATGTTTAAACCATTTCATTTAAGGCAAGGTGGGCACGGTCAATTAAAAACATAGAGCACACCTAGAATTTTGCTAGAATATATTTCACCTCCCACTGCTTTATCTTGTGCAAATTGAGGCACTTCTGATGTCCATTGGAGACTGTTCTGCAGAATAGTCAGTGCCATTATTCCACAATTATTTTTGGAGTTTTTTTAGTATAAATTTTGCAAAGTGTTGCTGTAGACATATTCACAGAAATAGAAACAAAAGAAAATGATTTCCTATAAGAAACTTCACTGAAATTGCAAAGTAAATCAGACATATTTACTGACCGAGTGGATCCAGGGTGTGATCAACGCATCATTGCGGGAGGGAGTGGTTCCAGCCACCTTGAAAGAGGCGGTGATCTGACCACTCTTGAAAAAGCCCACCCTGAACCCATTCGTTTGTGACAACTACCGACCTGTTGCAAATACCCCCTCCTTAGGGAAGGTGATTGAGAGGGTTGTGGTGCAGCAACTGCAAGTACTCTTGGATGAAACAGATTATCTTGACCCATCCCAGTCTGGGTTCAGAACTGGTTATGGGACTGAATCGGCCTTGGTCACCCTGAGGGATGACTTTTATCAGGAGAAGGACAGAGGGAGTGCGAACCTGTTATTCTTGATCTCTCAGCGGCTTTTGATACCATTGACCATGGTATCCTTCTGGGCCGACTTGGTGAGATGGGTATTGGATGCACTGTTTTACAGTGGTTCTGATTCTATCTCCAGGGTCGCTCTCAGAGAATAGCATTGGGTGAACTGTCTTTCTGTTCCCTGGAAGTTGTGCTGTGGGGTGCCGCAGGGTACCATCTTGTCCCCCATGCTGTTTAACATATATATGAAGCCCTTGGGAGCAGTCATCAGGAGATTTGGGGCGAGGTGTCAGCAGTATGCTGATGATACCCAGCTCTATTTCTCTGTAACATCTGAATCAGGAGAGGCCATGCAAGCCCTGGACTGCTGCCTGGACTCGGTGGTGGGCTGGATGAGGGCCAGTAAACTGAGACTGAATCCTAGCAAGACGGAGGCACTCTGGGTTGTTGGTTCCCAAGTTCAGATAATTGGTCAGTTGTCTGCTTTGGATGGGGTCATACTCCCTCTGAAAGAGCAGGTCCGTAGTCTGGGGGTGCTCATGGATCCATCTTTGTCACTAGAGGCCCAGGTGACCTCAGTAGCTAGGAGTGCCTTTTACCAGCTTCGGCTGGTAAGACAGCTGCAGCCATTTCTGGACCAGGATAGCCTGATCACTGTTGTCCACGCACTGGTAACCTCCAGGCTGGGTTACTGTAATGTGCTCTATGTGGGGCTGCCCTTGAGGTTGGTCTGGAAGCTGCAGCTTGTGCAAAATGCGGCTGCGAGACTGCTCACTGGGGCAGGGTATCGCCAACATGTCACCCCGCTGCTGAAAGAATTGCACTGGCTGCCCATTTGCTACCGGGCCAAGTTCAAGGTTCTGGTTTTGGTGTACAAAGCCCTATACAGCTCGGGACCAGGATACCTGAAAGACCGTCTTACCCCTTATATGCCCAGTCAATCGCTGTGCTCTGCAGGTGAGGGCCTCCTGCAGATACCATCTTATCAGGAGGTTCATTCTGCACAACGTAGGAAATGGACCTTTAGTGTGGCAGCACCTACCCTATGGAATTCCCTCCCTTTGAATAATAGGTAGGCGCCATCTCTGCTATCTTTATGGCACCTTTTGAAGACTTTCCTCTTTCAACAAGCCTTTTAGGTTGAGACCTATCCCAGTCTGCGTCTGTATTGGAATTGCTTAATATGTTTTTTAATAATGTTTTTGACCCTTTTTAAACGTTTTTTTTAAATGTTTTTAACACTGTTTTGTTTTAATGTATTTGAAGATCTGTTTTTATGATGTTTTAAAGTGTTTTTAGAGCTTTGTTTGCCACCCTGAGCTCCTGCTGGGAGGAATAAAATAAAAATAAAATAAATAATAAAAACATAAAATAAATAATAAAAAATATTTAAAGTGACCATCTGAACTATATCAACTGTTTTAATATTGTTGCTTCCTCCCTGCTAAAACAAGACCAGCACAGCTTGTTTCAGTTATTTGGGCTGATTTCAGGTGTTGCCACCACTCACCATATGCTCAGAGGCACATGTTACCAAATTCTTCCAAGCTACACAGGAAGTGGATTGGACTGTGAAACACCAACCCAAATTGTGTTTGCCTTTTGACAAATTTGTAGGGCAGTACAATATCTCAGAGAGGAGGTCAGGTCTCCTGCTCCCCTGGTACATTCACTATAGCTGCCCAATTTCCCTTCTTTTTAAAGTTTGATAGAAATATCTGTGGGCCATAGGTACATTCTTAAACCACAAGGTTTTTTGCCTATTGGTGAATTTCTCTGCTTGTTAAACCGCGAGGTAAAAAATGGGATCCTGTGCAAGTTTGCTGAGAATGGATTGATCGTTTGCATGCTTATTGAGTTCAGTGGGATTTGCTCCCTTGCAATCATGCTTAGGATAGGTGAAACTGACCACAGGGGATGGGGAGGCAAGAAGGAGGGAGGGGAGGATGAGCAGAGGGGAGGAGGGGGATGGAAGCAGGCAGGGGGGGAGGATAGGAGAAGGACAGATTTGGTCATTTGCATGTTTATTGAGTTCAGTGGTCTTTACTCCCGTGCAATCATGCTTAGGATAAGTAAAACTGATTGGAGGGGGAGGGAGAGCTGGAGTGGGCAGGGGAGGAGAAAGAAGGGAGAGGAGGAGGAAGGAGGGGAAAGGCAGGTCTGATCATTTTCATGCTTATTGAGTTCAATGGGATTTACTCCTATGCAATAATGGTTAGGATATGTAAAACTGACCATGGGGGAGGGGGAAGGGGAAGGGGAAGGAGCAGATTAGAGGGGGCAAAGGAAGGGGGAGGGGAGGGCAGGTTTGATCATTTGCATGCTTACAGAGTTCAGTGGTATCTACTCCTGTGCAATCATGCTTAAGAGAGGTAAAACTGACCATGGGGAGGAGGAAGGGGAGGTGGAGGAGGGGGGAGGGGAAGGAGGGGATTGGAAGGGGATGGTGATGGGTAGGGAGGGGCAAAGGAAGGAGAGGGGAGGGGCAAGAGGGAGGGGATAGGAGGGAGGAGAAGGGAGGGTGGGTCTGATCATTTGCATACTTTTTGAGATCAATGGGATTTATTTCTGTTCAGTCATGTTTGAAAATGGAAATGGACTGCCTTCAAGTCAATCCTGACTTATGGCAACTCTATGAATAGGGTTTTCATGGTAAATGGTATTCAGAGGTGGTTTTACCATTGCTTTCCTCTGAGGCTGAGAGGCAGTGACTGTCGCAAGGTCACCCAGTGAGGTTCATGGCTGTGTGGGGATTCAAACCCTGGTCTCCCAGGTCATAGTCTAACACTGACCCTGGGGAGGGGCAGGGAGGGTAGGAGGAAGGAGAGGGGAGCGATTGGGTGAGTGGGCACTGGGCAGAGGGGAAGCCCCTTACCTTTCCAAAAAGAAAACATTGTGAACAGTATCATTGCTTTTCAGCATTTCCCCCACCTTTTTATTCTACAGCAGGCATATGTAGCCTCCCACTCAAATTTAAACCAAAGCTGTCCCTGGCCACATCCACACCAAACCTTTATTTCACTTTAGACAGTCATGGTTTCTCTCAAAGAATCCTGGGAAATGTAGTTAGTGAAGAGTTCTGAGAATTGCTAGGAGATGCCCTGTTCCACTCACAGAGCTTCAATCACAGTGGCTGACTGTTAAACCACTCTGGACACTAAAGCTCTGTCAGTGGAATAGGAGCCTCCTCTCAGCACCCTTCACAAACTACACTTCCCAGGATTCTTTGGGGGAAGCCATGACTGCCTCAGTGAAATGAAAGCCTGGTGTGGGTGTGGCCCCCTGATTAGCCAAGGCAAGCAGCTGTGAGTCTGGCGTTTAGAACACTGACAGTTGGTTCTTACTAAGCATGCCTGACACTATCATTGAGTTGAAGCCAAAATTTCTGAAATTAACTAAAAATCAGCCAGGCATTTTTTAAAAATTTTAAACTGCAGAAGATGAAGGTCAGAGTATGGGGTAAGGTCAGTAATAGGATTACAGGTACTCTGTGAACATGGCTGATTTTTAATGAATTTCAACAGATTATGAGAACTCTCAGAGAAAAAAGTCCAAAAGGGCTCTGGGTTTTATTTATTTCTTTTTAGACTTTGAACTCTCTATTCTCTCTGACTGTTTTGTGTATCGCCATGAAAATTTAGAGGGTTGATAAGCAAGCGTTTCTGAGTTCAGGACTATGTTTTGTAAGGTTTTCTTTTGAAATGAGCTTATGGGAAGGGGGGCTATTTTCAATTTAACATTGCGTAATGTGAAAGATCCACACTGGCTATAGTATACAGCCACTCTTTCTGTATTTAGGATATGTGAATGGATTTTTCCCCTAGAAAGTAAACACTTAGGAAATATCAGTAATGGTGTATAGACTGATGTAGATCATACTAGTGGTACAGTTCATGAAGATAGTTTTTCTTGACTAATATTTTCACAAGGAGCAAGGGGAACATAGTGACCCTTACTAATTTTTTTTTCAAAAAAATCCTGTGTATTGTTATTTCTAGGAATGTTTGGCTTCTGAATGTATATTGAATCATTACTATTAGTTCAGCAATACTTAAGCATCTTATGACTGCTACTTTACAGCTCTTTTGTGGCTAATTTCCTTTTAATGTCTTCAGAACAAATTTTGATTCTCAGTCAGTATCATTAAATAACATTTGGGTGCTTAAATGCTGTATGCTAATTCACTAATTCAATTTGTGAAGAAAAGCAGGGCAAAAAAGAGAGGTCAAATTTCTTTTAATAAGCTATTAAGTAGTAGTGAAGACCTTAAGACATATTAGCATAGAGGATAACTTTTCTGATACTCCCTGCAGTCTTAAAATGGTGGGATGACATTATCATGTCACTCCTCTCTGAACATTTTAAAAGTTTACATCTCTAACAGTATATGTTTTGTTGTGTTTAAAACTTATTGCATATATCTAAAGATGTTATTTTCCCAACAAATGATCTGGCTCCATATGTTGGAAGTGGAATTATGAAGTTGGAGAAGGATGAAAGAGGAAAGGAAATAGATGACAGGGTGGGCAAGGGTTGAAGCTTCTCCCAAAAAAAACCCTCTCTCAACTCTGCTCATGACATTTCATGGGCCTTTAACTATTATTACAGTATTAGGCTTCATTGGAATGTTGACAGATATAAGATAGTGAAAATCAATTAGGCCATTAAAGCCACACATTTTGTCAATTCCTATGTCATGCTAAATTCATATTTTGTCACTTTTGTCAATTCAGATATTGTACCAAACCACCCATTTCAAGCCATGATTCTCCATTCTGGTTTATTGGCCAAACATGGTTTGTCAATTTGACATCATGGGAGACCATGGTTTGGCATGATGTCTGCAGTGAGCCATTGTGTGTCTAGTGCTGAAGCTGGTTTATCTAAAAAAATGTACTTCCGCTTCCTCCTATTAATAACAAGGTACCACTCTTAGAAAATGGGGGAAAGCACAGAAACATTACTGAACCATTAGAAAATCAAAGTGCTTTTTGTTTAGAAACTAGGTATGTTTGGTTTCTTTCTTCAACCAAAGAAGCTTTTATTATCTTGGAATGCAGACTCCTGTCAACTGCAGAAAATGCATTTCAGAAATGTGAGCTAGTAATATACTGATATTTATCTCTAACCAAAGTAAACAGGATATGAAATTGGCGTCCCCAACATATAATAATAATCATAAACCAAGTTGCTGAATTATTGGAACATAGATCTAAGAAACTGATACAGTGACAGATGACTGTAGTCACTATTGTGTACTCATTTTATATGCCCTCTGTGCACAGTTCAAAATACAGGAAAATAACCAATTCCACAGTATGTGTGCAACATTTTTAAAAAAATTATTGTAGTGGTGTCTTCTACGTGTTTTTAAGAAAAACTGTAATAATTCCAGTATGACCCACAAAACTTACCTGTGATTGCTGATTTGGTCTCTTATAATCCTTAGGATGGTGAAAAGAAAGGATTTATGAATAAGCTCTATGCCATCCAGGAAGTATGTGTCAGTGTCCAGAACATTCTTGATGAAGTGGCTTCCTTTGGAGAAAGGATAAAAAAGTGAGTGTTGACATGTTGGTGCTCAATTGCTCTCAGATGGTGTTCACATGTATGTGCTTACCCAAAGAAGTTGCAAAAGGTTACATATTTTGAACAAAAATCTTGTTGTGATGCATTACAAAATCATTTTGTACATATTTTGCCACTGGTATTTTTTTCGTTGGGATTTTAGAAAAATGTGTGATGTAGAACAGGAAGAAATAATTCTGAATTATAGTTCAGAGGCATAACACTTCTTGACTGACAGTCCATGCAGATGACTGGTCATGGTCATTCTTGGGAATAGTTTATATTCTATATCACCCTGTCAAATGACAAGATAGTTATTACAACCCATTAGATGCAGATGTGTGGTAAAATGGTTATTTGTAGGGGCTCTTAGGCAAAAAAAAAAAGTAGAATCAAACAAGGATTTCAGAGACTTATACCCCATCCCTAAAGAATTGACTTGAAAGAAACACTGATTTCATGAAAATTAGGTGCTTACATTTGGAGCTATGTGAATTATAAACGAACCCTTGTGTGCCCAAACACGTATTCTGATGAGCAAACTAGTTTGGGAAAATGTAATCAAAATGCTTTTCAGGAGGCATCCCATTTCAATTTTATGCTGTACTCTGATATTTTAATATGGCAACCCAACTTGAAAGTAGTAGTGAGATAAATGTCAAAATATTCGAGTTGCTTGTAAAATGAGAGAGGAAAACTACTGATCATAAAAATGACTGCAAAGGAGCCAGTGTTTTCATACACAGTGCACGTGAGGGAGAATCAATAGCATCAAGTGATCTCAACAATCTGAGTACACCCTCAATCTTCTGTTTGCCCCATATGCAAATGATGGAAAAAAGCAGTAGCAGAAAGGGAGTGATGTGAATCAAAACATACTATTATACACAACCCAAATTCTGAGCAATGAGAGCTTCAGGGGTTCTAGCATGTATTCTTTGTTGTTGTTTCTCGGAATGATGGTCACTGGAGACTCATGGCATTTCTGCAATATGAATATTTATTTACACACACACAGGCTGAGCATAAGATGAAAAGTTCATAGCATTAAGCCTCCCAGATCCGGCTCCACCTTTAGGTTTCTAAGGGGCTTCCCAATTTTGTAGCACTGAATTGTTATAGAGAGCAAGTTAGGCCTTTAAGACTGGGTATAAAGACTTCTAGTTTATTCTCTTTCACACACAGAGACTCCTTGATGATATCACCTCCAACCAGGGCAGGAGAGAGGGCAAGAAAAACATGTCCCTTTCAAGAAGGGTCTCCACCTATGTAACTTTTGTAGAAAGACATCACTTCTACTTGGCTATCTCTGGTTATGCAAAGGCCCACTCTCTCAATAGTGAATCTACCAGGCTAAATGTGTCCATTGTTTAATGTGGGAGTGTGTCAGAATTGCTAAGAAATGGCAGGAAGGGACAGGAGGAAACCACGTATCTTACTTCTGTCAATTTTTCATTCAGTACATGCAACTGGACTGTTCCATTCTTAAGCTGGCTGGCAATTGTTGCCCTCTGTGTGTTCACAGTCATCCTGTATTTCATTCCACTGAGATACATTGTCCTTGTCTGGGGTAAGTAAAGCCTTTTTACCTTCCAAAGCTGCCTATGCCACATAGAACAAACTGTTTATAATGGATGAGTTATATTGTCAGTTGTTTTCCGTATTTATGATCATGAAGCTACTACATGATGGAAACAGACAGGTTAGTTAGAAATCACAACTGTGTAAAGATTTAGATTCACCTAGAAAATGCATTTTTCTTGTCCAGCATTTTAGACTTAATCATGCTATAAACATGTATCCATGAGGATTCTTCATATATCACACTGTAGCTTTGTCTAGATATAACTCTGATTTATTTTCACCACTTATATAAAAATAGCGGCATTTCAATGTATACAGCATATATAGAACAATATGCTTTTTTCCTTTATCAAATGGAAATATATAGAGGCAGTTCCTATGAACTAGCAATGAGAGGTCACCTTTAAATGAACAGAAAAAGATACATGTATATTATACCACTGGCTAAGGGCTGCTTCATACAGTTGTGGTTTTTTATTAAAAAAAAACCCCACAATCCTTGTGCATTGTTGTGTATCTTGGAGCAGGAAGGGCCAACGTGTTGCCCTCCAGATGTTGTTGACTACATTTTCCATCATCCCTGACCATTGGGCTTGCTGACTGGACATGCTGGGAATTGGGAGTCCCAACAGCATCTGAAGGGCACCATGTTGGCTACTTCTGTTGTAAAGTAACAAGCAATGAGAAACAGCATTCTTGTGCTCTTACCTGATGCACAATGAATATATTTTATATAGGAGCACTTGGCAAGAATGAGTTTCTAGCTAATTGTATCTGTCTGTCCAGTGGCTCTTAAATTGACATTAAAACTCCAGAATTTATTAACATTGTCTATCACTTTATTTAGGTATCAATAAATTTACAAAGAAGCTCCGAAGTCCATATGCAATTGATAACAATGAACTACTTGATTTCCTTTCCAGAGTTCCTTCAGATGTGCAACTGGTGTGTATATGACTTTGATCTTGAGCTCATTACTTACCATTACCAGGCAGTGTTAATTTTACAGTTACTCGTTTTCACATGATGCTAAAGTTGCACATGTTTGGAATTTTATATATTTAATATATGCAGTTACATTTCTGGCAGACAGACATATATAGACAAAAAGCATGTCAAGCTTCCATTCATTATTTATCATCTATGGATTTTGTAATAGAAATTTTTATTGGGGAAGGTAATGTTAAAACTCCTTGTAAGCTGACTTGAGAGTCTGCTACAGCATTGTAAATAAAACATTGGCTGAATTACAAAGAACGGAATGACTAATTCCACATGCCAAATTGGTGTTTGTATATGTCACAGAGATCTGCTGTTTAGAGGGTGGGGGGAGGCACAAAATCCCACTTGGCATGCCATTGTGGCAAAAGCAGAGCCAATGTAGTGCCAGAATGCATTGTAGTAGCAAGCATGTATGGCCTGAGGTAGCAAACAGGAATAATCTGAGATGATGAAAGCACAAGTGCCCCTGCTTTAAAGAATGAGCAAACTACTTTGCCCAGTATATCCTAGCAGTGAGACAGCCATAGGAGATTACTGTTTCAATTTTTGATGGTGGAAATTAATCTTTAACCATTCCTTGTGCTATGGGAAAATTTACAAAAAATTAAGACCACCACATATGAAAACATACTATAAAGTAGTTACTGTTCATTTTTGAAGTCATATCATGTGGTTATATGGGAGGAAGATTTTACTGAAGTTTCTACCACCACACTGGGTTATTTCCTGGCATTATTTTCTGTGTGTTGTTTTTCCTCTGTTCTCTTGACCTAGCAATGTGTTCAAAATTTTGTACTTCTGGTGTGGGGCTGATACAGCTTGTAGTTACAATATCATCCCCCCCCAATTAATTCCTTATTCATTTGTTTTTTTTTTACAATAATTTTTATTCAAATTTTCATAAAACATAGAAAACAAAATCATAAAACATTCAAAGACAAAAAACAAAACAAAACAAAAATGATTAAACAAAAAAAAAATGTTGACTTCCCATTTGTCACATATCAAATCAGTTATAGGTCTACAATATATAACAATCCTGTCTCTTAAATCATATTATAAAATCACTTTCCTCCAGTAGTTATCTTAATTAATCATCAAATCTCATAAACATTACTTTATTCTTTCCACAAAAAGTCAAAGAGAGGTTTCAATTCTTTAAGAAATATATCTATCAATTTTTCTCCAAATAAACATGTCAATTAATCCATCTCGTTAATAATTATAATAATCTTATTGTCATAACCATAGTCCAAATAAACATTTCGATTAATCCATCTCATCAGAATCTGTTAGGTCCAATAATTTCAATAGCCATTATTCCATTATCCCTATTAGTTCCATCTTCCATAGTCCTGTTAAGTCCAGTAATTTCAGTGTCCAATCTTCCATTATCAATATTCCATAATAATCTTGCTGTTGTAGCCATAGTCATATAATAAGAGTCTGATGGGAATTTCCTCTATCCCAAATATTTTCTTGCCATCCATTCTGAATAAGTTGCTGAAATACTGTTGTAAAGTCATATCTGTGTTCTTCTTTTTTACAAAATGCACTGGCTTAAAAACTCTTAAGAGTTTTTCCATTGTCACATGGCTGCAGTTAATTCCATAGATTTTCTCTATATCAAGCTCCATCACATCATTCCAGTCCAGAAGATTATCCAAGCCATTGATAACTTTATCTCTAATATCTTCATTAATCTCTTCAGAGACAACGCCAAACTCCAAACAGTAGATTTTATCTCTAAAATCCATAAACTCCAGATCTTTTTCCAATTCCACATTTGTTCCAATCTCCAAGGCTTGTATCTTCCCTTTATTTTTTCCTTTCTCATCTCTGATCTCATTCTCCTCTCTCACAGGATCCCCTACTTCTTCAAACTCCTGCGTCATTTTGCTCAGTTCAATTTTCAGCTCCTTACTACCCTGTCGCAGGGTTTGTTTCGTTATCTCAATCTCATCCATTATTTTCTGAAACATAGTTACTTCCAGATTCTCAGCCACTTTCTTGATTGCCATTTTTAAAACCACAAAAACAAAGCAAAACAAAAATAAAGAAGAACCACTTCTTATTTCAGCAACGATTGGGTTAATATTCCAGGCTTGATGACATCACAGTATAAACAAAGCAACCTGCCTTATCTCTCCATGTTCAAGAATGCAAAACAAATTTAGTTCCCAGCATCAAAACAGTTAGTGGCGTCGTGAAGAAGCAGATTCGTCAAAATAAAATAGACCAAAAAGAGAATAGTCCCAGACAATATAATATTCCTCGGAATAGAAATCAGGAATAGAAATCCCTCTTCTGTTTATTATCTTTAGAATGCACTTCCAGGACAGCTCTTTGCGACAGAAACAGAGATAAGCTGTTAATTTCGTGAATAACAGAGAAGAGCCATAGCTCACCCAGAAGTTGTCCAAAGCCGATCAATCTGACAAATCTCCTTTTGCTGCAACAATCCAAACCAAGTAAAAAAAATAATAGAAAGAAGGGTGCTTGCCTGTTAGTCCGTTCTCTCTTTAAAGAAAAGATAAACGTATCGCTTAAACAGATAGAGCTTGTTCGGAAGTCCGTCCGGCATTGTTGGCTGGACCTTTATCTCATAAATTAATGAAATCCAGTCCTCCCAACAAAAACAGGCTTTTGAGGTTGATCTCTACGTTTCTCCCTGCCCGGGAGAAATTTCATCAGTCAAAAAAAAAATGTTCTGACTGATTTATATCTGAATAAGCTTCTTTTGAGGCGGGAGCCCGTCCCAAAAGCAGGCACAAGCGAAGTCACCCTTCCCAGAAGTCCGTCATTTCCAATTCCTTATTCATTTGTATGGATTTTAAAGAAACTTATAGTTGTTGAACTGAAATTTCTCTTTTGTGTTTAAACAGGTGCAATACCAAGAGCTGAAACAAGATCCTACCCACAGTCCAAGTAAAAGGAAGAAAAACAACCCTGGCTAGCCAAATATTTATGTTGAGGAGACCATCATTTGTTCAAGGGAAAAAAATAAAACTAAAAGCCCTATACCTAAAGAGCATTTCCTCTCTCTAAGCTTTACTTATGTTATCTTTTATTCATAATGGGAAAATTTGTGAATACTGTACAAAGGGATTTATCAGTGAAAATATACTTCCGGTTGTACAGAGTTATAATGAAGGCTTTAAATCTAGTCTAGGCTGGAGCTTTGTTAGAGTCCATTTATAGCATGAATGTGAAATGGTAAGACACACATGACTGGATAAGCGAAGGATGTGTCTTAAACTCCTGCTCTGATTAATTTTAAAAAGCTAAATGAGGATTTGTGCATGACCCATCCTTTTGTCCAAAGATCCTTGTTTTTTTATATTTTACACATTTTGCCAGAAGTACAGAGCAAAGGCTCTCCTATTCATATATTTTATCAAAAAAATAAAAAATAAAACTACAATTAGACCCTGCTGCAAATAATCAAACTGGCAAGGGTTTGCCTAAAAGCAAGCAATAGATACACTAAATGGAAATGTCTTACTGGATCTCCAAAGATTTAAAGAAGTTCTTAACACTTTTATCATTCCACCACAAGACTTTGAAAAAATATACCTGTATCTAAAATACTGCCAGGTTTATAACTGCATATTTAACTTTTTATATTGCCACTAATCTTTGATTTGTATTTACTAACCTAGTGAAGCATATAGTTCAGTAGTAAAAAAATATTATTAGATTAAAACCATATTGCTTCAGGTGTCAGGCTATGAACGCCTTTTGTGCACATAATGTTAATACTATGTTAATACTAAAATCTGTTTGCTTCCTAATTAAAAGATCATTTTCAAAGGCTTTACAGCATAGTACTTGACCTATTACTGTGGCAAATGAAAAAACAATGTGGGCAGAATATATATACCTGCTTTATTTATTTGATTCATGTAATCAGTCCTTCTGATATTTAAGTGCCCTATTGTATGGAAACCATTTTATAAATTGTGGCAGATAATGGAAATATGGTTTACATTTCAAAACATTGCCATTGCATAATGAGTAACTAGGAATATATTCTTAAACTGTGACCTGTAGAGATCTTGAGTGTGTACACCTAAGGACCTTATCATATAGCCCTTACAGAAAATTTCCAGTGAGATGTCAAAAGGACCAATTAAGGACTAATAGATTTGTGCCCTCAAGGGAAAAAGAGTTTCTATGCTCTTTGTTACTGGACATTCAGTCTGGGTTGTGGTTGCTTACCAGATTCTATTGCACTACTGTTAAAATAGTACTTTTTTCGAGAGATAAATATTAAATAGTGTATGCACAGGAAAATGTATATACATTAGTTTACATCTAAAGGTTATTCTTAAACTACATTTCTCATGAAAGCTGATTCTGAAAATAATTTTTATCTTAGAGATGTGTTGCTGTTTCTTACAAAAGAACTATTTTGAACTTGCCTATTTATACAACATGCTTGAAAGAATGCCAAACAAGTTCTGTATCTGCAGGGAGGGCTTGACCTGAACATGTTCTGGTTATAGAGCCAGGTGATTGTGTCTTATTTCATATGCACATGTATGCAGGTCCTGTCTCTGTTTTTTGCTGATGAACAATATGCCATTAATGAAGTCAACCTATTGAAGAATCTGTATTGATGTAAATAATTTCTTTTGGTCTGGAATATTTTGTTCACTGTGAGAACTTGTTACATAATACATTGAGACTTCTCTCTTTATTTGTTCACTTACTTTTATTTATCATTCTATGAGCATTTTTCTTGTACAAAATACTGACCTAACTTATTTATGCCATTAAACTCATATGACAAACTATTGGTTTACTGCGTGAAGCATTACAGAATCAAGAATAGATATATTTCCCCCACTCCCTCCCCCATGGGATGCTCAGGAAGAGTAAGTGCCTTCTCCAGTTTCTTTGTCCCCCACAATTTACATAACACTAGTGATGGGCAAGCATCTCTAATGCTCATTTTGGATTGGGGCCAGCAATTGAAAGCACTATTGGTGATTGCTTAGAGAAGTCATTTTCTCTCCAAAGGTTCTAAACATGCTTGTAAATGCAGCCCCTGAACTTCCAATAGTCCATCTGAGCCTTTTACCTGCAGTGGCTACTGCATTCTGTTTTCTGTAGTGGTCAAGCAGGTGCCTCTGGGAAGCTCATAAGCAGAACATAAATGCACTAGAAGTTCCATTTAGCCATCATTAAAAGCCATTGATAGAACTGTCATCCGTGAATTTGTCTGATCCCTTTTTGAAGCATTCTAAACTCATGTCAGTGAATTCTATAAATAAATTGTGTGATGTATGCAAAAGGACTACTTGTCTTGACTATGTGGTCAACCAGTCAATTTCAATGAATGATCCCAAGTTTCTAGAATTAGGAGGGAGGAAGAAAGTCTTCTCCACTTTCTGCACAGCATGCATAATTTGTATAAATTACAAAGCGTATGGAGAGTGAGCATTTACCCATGGTTCTATCCTTGAAACTTGGATCTCAAAACATTCACGCAGATTATGAACTGTTGCTAAACTCTGAGGCAGAGTCAAAAACCACATGTGTAAAGTGGTCAAATACAATAGGGCACACTTTAACAGAGTGGTTGTACTCAGAAGACAGTCTATACCATCGCGAAGCAATATTAACAGCAGACTCTCCAAGAGCAGTGTTAATTTTGTTTCAGGAACTGATTTCCTCCTTACATAATTGCTTAAAAGCTAAAATTCCAACAAGATTAAATATTAGCAAATCCAAACACTGGTTCGATCGTGAATGCATTGATATGAAAAAATCCCTAATTGAGAAATATCAATCATAAAGGGATCAAAATCTGTCAGCACTACCTCCTGAATGGTTCCAGTTAAAGAGGAGATACAAGGCTTTAATTAAAGTAAAAAAGAAGCAGGCCACAAGGAAGGCTTGGCAAAGCTTAATTAAAGCGACAACACCACACGACACCAGAACTTTTTGGAGTGTGGTAGCGAGGGGCTACCCAAAAACAACAATTAACATGGATAGCTATATTCCAGTGATTTCCTGGGAATTGTATTTTAGCACTATCTACGCAACAGGACCAAGCTGTCATCAGTCATTAAAGGTAGACATAAGTAGTTTCCCTGAGTGGCCACGGGTCACCTCCCATGAAGTCAGAAGCCTTATTTCTAAACTGAACGCTGGTAAATCACCAGGGAATGATAATATTCCATCAGAACTCCTTAAGTTAAATTTAGAGTGGTGGGCCCCTATCCTAGCATCATTATTTGCATGTATTGATGTTCCATGTGTTCCAGAGGACTGGGGGCTTGCCATCATTATTCCAATATACAAAAAAGGAAAAGGTCCGATTTTGCTAATTACAGACCGATTAGCTTGCTAAGTATAATCAGCAAGCTATATGCTTCTCATTTGCACGAGAAACTACTAAGCTGGCTAGAGTGGGAAAATATACTCGGTGATGAGCAGGCCGGTTTTAGGACGGGTCGCTCCACAATTGATCAAGGACTTGTTCTTCCACATCTTATGGAAAAGTATTCTCTATCAACGAAGGAGGGGCTTCACACAGCTTTCATTGACTTTAAATCTGTGTTTGATTCGATTTCAAGAGACAAACTGGGAAAAATTTGAGGCCACAAACATCAACAGGAGGCTCCTTATATTAATGCATAGTCTCTATGAAAACACACACTTGAGGGTTAAATGTGATCGTGTTGGTCACTTAACAGGTCCCATTCCCACTTTTAATGGAGAGAAACAGGGATGCATTTTAGCTCCCACGTTGTTTAACTTTTATATTAATTCATTGATCGAAACCCTAGCAAAGGTAAATTCACATCCTCTCAAGTTGGCAAATAGACCTGTGTCAATCCTTCTCTATGCAGATGATGGGGTACTTCTATCCTTGTCAAGAATCGGCCTGAGACGCCTTTTAAGCGCTTTAGCCTCATACTGCAAAGAAGAACAATTAACTATGACAAGTCTAAGGTCCTAATTTTCAATAGAAGGAGGAACAGGCATCAATGGCAGATTAATGACCATCAAATTGAGCAGGTTACCTTCTATAGATATTTAGGTGTAATCTTTCATTCCACAGGCTCATGGAAAGTTCAAATAAAAAATGCCATTGCGAATGCCCAGAGAAGTACAAAGGCACTTCTATCCTTTTATTACACCAAAGGTGGCCAATATTTGCAGTTGAGGGACGAAATAAAACACAGAGACATCAGCTTGGGTTGAACAAGGGCCACTTTATTAAATTACAGTAAACAAAACCCAATTTCAAGTGACCTGCAGAACGAAACCTAGGTGCGGGAACTGTCTATAAGCAAGTAGCTTGCCATACAGCTCTCGGGCGACCAGCCCCTGCTGGGGCAAGGGCAAGCCCATGTGCTTACCCCTTACCCCGGCCACACCTTGTAGGTGAGTAGGGGGGCCTTCCCACGTCATCCCCACCCGGGGCCGGATAACCCTTGGGTAGATGAGATGAGTTGGCCCCAGAGGCAGCCCATATCCTGCCCTGGAGCCAGAAAAGCCCTGACAGACAGGCCTCCGGAACCGCCAATCACCTCCAAAGGTGCCTAAGGGGGCCACCTAGCTGTCCTAACCTATTTCCTTTCCCGCACCTCCCCGCCACAAAAGGGGGACAAATCTCTATTTAGTCCCCCTTTACCCCACTGCCGAGAAGGACGTCTCACAGACAACTCTGCAGGTCTTTCAGGAAGAAGACGTTACCTGCGTCCAACAGGTGAACGCCATCGGCCCAGTATAGTTCAATCTCTGAATGCTGAATATGGGGATGCGGAATGGCTAAATTGCCGTGCCCAATAAGAGCCAACCGAATCTGCCGGTTGACCTTCTTCCTTGCCCGATCAATGCCCCTTGGGTCCCATATACCACGCCACACCCAGCGTGGAAGCATGTCTGACCACAGCAGACATACGAAGGCCACCATTGCCTTATCACCTGCATGTCCTTACATGCCTGCCATTTGAGGGCCCTTGCCTCAAGTAACCGATGTCATTCCCACCCAGGGGAATGACCACCACATGCGGAACTGTCCGCATGAACCTTGCTGGAACAAAGTGGGTAGGAACCCATCTCAACGTATTCCTCTCCGGCCAAGCCACTGTATTGCAGCCCATCGACTGAGGCCCAACTGTGAGCCCATGCTCAATTTTGCAGCCCTCCAGGCTGCCCAGAAGACCATACTGTGGCCACATATTAGGATGCATGTCTGCAACTTGTCAAAATAATTATAAATTGTTAGGCTTCGAACTCCCAGGCCCTCTAAAAGGGGTGAATATAGCCCTGTAAGCCAGAGGACCAGCGTCCAACTGCCTGCACCTCTGCCTGGGAAAAACACAAGACCTGCTGCCGTAGAAGCAGCTCCAATTCCAAAAGAGTGGATTCCAAACTCTGAGGGGTCGTGCCCCCGGCCCTTGTAAGGCCCACTTTGTGAGAGCTCAAACTGGGCTTTTGTGAAGCGATCCTTACTTGGAAGCGTGAATAAATGAATAAAACCCTTATAAGCACCTGAGGACCAGCGTCCAACGGCCTGCCCCTTTGCTCAGGAAAACCCAAGACCTGCTGCCGTAGAAGCAGCTCCAATTCCAAGGAGTGGATTCCAAACTCTGAGGGGTCATGTCCTAGCCCCTGTAAGGCTCACTTTATGAGAGCTCAAACTGATATTTTGTGAGGGGATCCTCACTTGCATGGCTGAATAGATAAATAATAACCCTTATAAATACCAGAGGACTAGCGTCCTATGGCCTGCACTTATGCCTAGGAAAACCCGAGACCTGCTGCCGTAGAAGCAGCACCAATTCCAAAAGAGTGGATTCCAAATCTGAGGGATCATGCCCTAGCCCCTGCAAAAGCCTGCTTTGCGAGCGCCCAAAACTGGCATTTTGTGAGGGAATCCTCACTTGCCTGTGTGAATAAATATCCTTCCCATGGCCAAAGTACAGTCTGCCTCATACATCTGTGGTCCGTCTTAGACCTTCTCAACTGTATACAGGCACAACCCCCCTCCATGAAGACATTGATAGCTGGAGGGCACGTTGAGACAGGTCTCATTTGGAACCAGCCACCACCTCACCTATCCCAAAAGCTCCAAAAAAACCAACAACCAGCATAACGGCTACTGCCTGGAATAGTCTGGCTTCATAACTGGAGGAGCTTACTCTATTCCCACTGGCCCACCACACCCAGATTATGTCCAGTGAGAAAGGGCGATGGGGATAGGGAAAAACCACCAGCCTAGCTAGGAAGGAAAGTCCCTGCAGCTTACCTTGAAGTGCTCGGACTGACAGGCCCCTTCTCCTGCCGTCCATTAGGAATTTCAGCAGGTGATTCCCTACCTGCTCTCTGGTAGCTGGCGAGCGTGCTGGGGGCCATGGAATCCACGGCCCTAACCCCAGTGTTCTTAAATATAAGGGGGTTATGAAATCTGGTCCATGGCCAATGAGCCCTTCTACCCATGTCGACATTAAACACATCAGGAAAGAATGAAAGGTGACATCCATAGTTAACCCTTCCCTAATCCAGGCCTACAGCCGCAGGAAAGATGGCCGCACAGCCAGGTTGGCGCATAAGGCAGCCATAACTCTGAACCTGTAGTAAAGCTGTGCAAGCCCTGCCATGGCATCTTAACCCCCGTAAAAGACCCCTAACACCTGGAGGACCAAAAGTAAACCTTTCATGGCCCCTGAAAACTCCAGGATCCTAAACTGCAACAGTTAAAGCATGTACCTGTGCAGCTTGCAGCCCTGGGCCGCAGAGTCAGTCTTGATACCCAGAAGGTGAACACTGGCACAGAGCCAATCTTGATACCCAGAAAGGTGAACACTGGGGCAGGATCCTCCATATTCCCAGTTTTCAAGGGAACCCCCAGTTACATATCCATACTATAAGCTGTGACCTCAGGTGCTAACATGCACCCCAAAATCTGCCCTACCGATGAACAGCCCATCATACAGATAGTGCCCCACTGTTTCTGAGTCCACTTGTCTCCTGACTGCCCCCTATCAGAAGGATCTGAAGCACTCCATGCGAGAAATATAGCAGTCCATAGGCAATGCTCTGCCACCTGCGCGCACCATGTTAAATGAAGCATAGAGCACCGTTCCTAGACTATCAGGTATGAACTTGTTACTGCCTGACCCCTTAAATAAGACTGGTTGTGAATCAGGCGTAATTTGCCCACTGCCTTTTAAGGCCCTACCTGACTGGGGTGGCCAAGAAGGGGCCAAGAACTCTGCCCAATTGTACATCTTTACACTCTGTCCCTGGCAATTACTGCCATAACTAAAACAGATTGAAGATGGTAGGCCATGAAGGCCAGCCGGGAGTTGGAGGCCATGAAGGCCAGCTGGGAATTTGAGTATGGGATTGTGAAACCAACAGGGGAAAACACCATAACACAGACAAACCTCCCCTTAAACCGGGTAGCCTGCAAACAAAGTTCGTAGTAGTACCTTGAGTCTAACTGGGGAGGGACAACTGTCCCTGAGCAGCGTATGCTGGTGGCTTCTTCTTACCCCTTTGAAGGCCTCTTGCCTCTTATCTCACTGTTGCACATATCCTTCTGCAAAGGGAAGGAAATCATTTATGAGTAAGTACACCTTACTAACTACTATTTCGTTGCAACTAACCCAGTTACCCCAAAGCACAGAGACTGAGGATATGCTGCTGTCACCAATAGTTGGACCCACTGCAGCTTTGTCCTAGCGGGTTTCCAAAACACCAATCAGAATAGGTGTTCAAATTGCAAACTGTGCATGCTATATTGATTTCAAGTAACTGATATCCTACATATCAAAACAGACATGCCAATGTAAAAGTTGCATGCTATATATGACTTCAGGTAAATGATATCAGAAATGTTGTAAAATCATCAAGAAAGAATGAAGAGTTTGCCTGATCTTAAAAGGCAGCTTCCATGTCACAATAGTCTAAGATCCTGTCAAGGCCACCCCCTGTTTTAGTAAGGTCTAAAATCCTAGAAATGAGGATAAGAGCCTAATAAGTAGCCTGTCTTTCCTCTTTATTCCTATCCACCCATCAAGCCACATTATCATCTGCTAGACCTTCAAATCCCTGCAGAAGTTTACATATTCCTCTTTGAATACAACAAATGCCATATGCTTTGTTGTTGATATGAGACCAAATTCAAATAAATGCAACTTCTGTCTCAGAGTTAACAAGGAATGTGTAACTGACACGTGGAAAAGGATCACTGTCATTTAAGTTATGGTGATGTAGACGTTTTCTAGCAAACCCTGTCATCTCTGCACACCAAATCTGAAGCCCGAAAGGCCCAAAAGGCTCACCCGGCCCTACAGAGGCCGCATGTAATATAATAATAATAGAATTAACTACCTCAACCTAATATATTCCTGGGCCTAGCAGGAAGTCAGAAGCCTAACCAAAGAGCTCTGCAACCCCCAAAGCAGCCACCATGTAATAAAATTAATAAAGTACCTTGAACTTAATATAGGCCCGAGTCATGCAAAGGCCGTACGTAAGCCTAACCAAAGAACCCTACACAATGGTCAAGAGAGGCTGCCAATGTGTCAACCACATCCTTCACCGTCTTGTGCCCCCTACCTAGGCTGAACTCACACCCAGCCTCGGCAACCAAAGGGGGGGGATAGGGCCTGTTGAGGCTCGAAAGGCTTGTGCAGCCTCCTCTCCCATAATTAGTTCTAAGCCTGCAGCCCACAGCTGTTGGGAAGATTTGAACCCTGATCTCCCGGGTCGCAGTCCAAACCTCAACCACTACACCAAAACCTATACCAGGCGTATGGGTGGGGTGATTTAAAAATGCCGAAAGGCCTGCATTTTATGAGGGGACCTTTCACACACACCCCATTTCCTTTCTTGGGTGGCATTATTGCTTTAAATCCACCCTGACTTATAATTATAATTATGAATATTATTATTATTAATAATAATATTATACCCAATGACTGTATGTGTGATTCCCTTATTCCCAGTCATTGGGTTATAATTATAATTATGAATATAATTATATAATAATAATTATTAGAAATGCTGTGTGGTGAAATTAACCTATTGCAGTTCTTAGCTCACAACAATAAATACACAAACAGTATCAGTGTCAAACAATGCAATACCAATATTATTATTAAACTATTATAAGGCACTGCTTAATGTATAAAACCCCTAATCATAAGCCATGCAGCACCTATAATTTATTTATATTCAATAGAATCTAATCGTGTAATTCAGATTATAATTGTGTTCTTATTTAACTGGCTGCCAAGGCAGCCTTGAAGTGGTGCTGCTGGAAAGTACAGGCATCTCCCTCTCCCACCAGCCGTGTGTGTGTGTGTGCCAGCCACGTTTGGCTGAGTAGGCCTCTTTAACAAGGCCCACTCCAGTCACAGCCGCTCCTCCAGGCACGCGACCACCCTGCCTGCAGCCCACACCCCTAATGGGGAAATAAGGAGGCCAAAATCGGCCCACAAAAGGCTCCTTGCGCCGCAAAAAACCGCTGTTCTGCAGCTCCGTCTCTGAGCTGCTCTGTCCCTCGCTGTCCACATCGCACAAGCAAAGAGGAAGGTAGGAGGGGCGGCTGGGCTTAAATAGGCCCATAAGCTCCGCCCCTTCATGCTGCACATCACACGTGCGTAATAGTCGCTACGCGCAACATTGCCCCATTGAAAGATGGAAGCAGCAGCTTTGCCCCCATTCGCAACTATGCCTCACTCATCAGCTGCGCGGCAAGCGAGGCGTCATATCCCTGCAGCCCTACAGGTTTTTGTTGCTAAGATCATAGCCCAGATGCTATATGGTTCCCAGCAATGTGTTTTTGATAATTTTGCTCCTTTTGAGATTGTTGAAACTAAATTTATAAGAGCAATATTAGGTACTCCGCTATGTGTCCCTAATATAATTTTGCAGCTGGAGGTGGGCCAAATCTCTGTTGAGGCTTGCGCATTGATATATAAGATAAACTTCTGGCTAAAACTAATGTTCTTCCCAGTGGGTTTAGCTCCTTTGACTCTGGTAGATACTTTTCAATCTAGATGGAAAAGAGAATTGTCAATGAAGTTGTTGTATTTGGGGTTTTCTCTCCCCACTATTATGGCACTAGGCTATGTTCAAGCAAAAAAGGCTGTCTCCCAGATAATCATGGACATTGATTTACAAACCCATTTGAGCTTGGCTGCACTCTATTCTAACTATGGTGATTACGCGAGAAAGTTTATGACAACAAATTATATGAGAAATCTGTTGACTCCCAAACACAGAAAAGCTTTCACGCTTGCTAGACTTAACGTCTTACCTTCTGCGCTTTTAGAAGGTAGATTTAGCAAGGTCCCAGTACAGGAGCGCTTTTGCCCCTGTGATATGGGAAGTGTGGAAACTGTTGCGCATGTATTGTTGTATTGTCCGTTTTATCGAGACTCCAGATTCGATCTTGTTAATCCAATTCTCCAAAAGATCCCAGGGAAGTCTGACACATTTTATTTAGAATATTTACTCTCCGATAGGAACCAGCAGGTGACAGCCAAGGTGGCAAGATTTTGTGCTTCGGCTGTTACCTGCAGGAGAGTGATGATGGCAAATAACAATAATATTTAATCTTGCGTGGGCCATGGATGCCTTAATTCAGCACCATTAGTATCATATTATCTCAGGCTGCTGCCCTTTTCCTCCTCTGTATAATACTGATATGTTTTATTGTTTTACTGTTTTTACATTTTATAGTGCTGGTCATGACCGTAATAAATGATGATTGATTGATTGATAATTTGTATAACCTTCATTCCTTTTCTCTCCACACCCTCCCTATAATCATTTTCCTTTCTTAACTAAAAATTCCCAAATGCTGTTGTCTAGGGGTGGCTAACCTCCAGATGTTGGACTCCAGTCAGCATGGCTAATGGTCAAGGATTATGTGAGTGGTAGTCCAGCAACATCTGGAGGGTCACAGGTTAGCCACCCTTTACTCTAGCCATTCAATTAGGAAAGGTGTGCATCCATGTGGTCATTTTTGTTACTTTTTCTGTACTTCTCCCAACTCTTCCTCTAACCTTTTTTGAGACAGGTCACCAGAACTGCACATGGTACTCCAAATGTGACCAAACTATAGATTCATATATAGACCATAGCAGTGTTCCAAATGCCAGGGAGGAAAATGCAGGGTACAGACTGACAGATAAGCCTTCCTCAGGCTATGTAAGCAGGTGGGTGGGAGAGGCACTCCTTCCCAACCCACAGATCTTCTCCAGCTCAGATTCTAATTTAAGCTACAGTAGTACTATGGGAGAATAAGTCCAGTTTTGTATGCTTGTAATGTGCACCTGGATTCCAAATACGTATTCTGTGCTGAGTAATAATGAACCTCAGTAATATATTTTCATAGCACCAGATCAACTTATCACAGCTGGAGTTTAGCTGCTGAATAAATTATTCCTGCCTGATAACTTTCTTTGGTTCCCTTTCCACAAATTTCTCTAGTGCTACCACTAAGCTTCCAAGCTTAGAACCCATACAGAAGTGTTTGTATTAAATAATTACTATCCAATTTTCCGTAAGTTCTGTCAGTGACTTGTCTGTAACCTGTTTCTGTTCTGCTTTGGAAAAGAAACTTCTTTAGGGAATAACCCTGCCTCGAGCTTCAAGAGTTTCAAGATGTTCTGTGTGATCAAATTAATTCTGGAGTGAGCATCTACACCTGTTAGTGTCCTTATTTTGATAACTCCCCTCAGGCATTTTTTAAAAAGGCATGTGCTTTCTGAACCACGTAAAGCTGTTTTGTAGTAGAACGACGTTTGCTGTAAACAATTTTAAGTCCATAGAGAGAGACAAAAGAAACTTGCAACATGTTTAGATTTTCTATCTAGTGGTAAAATCTATTCATAACTGTACTTTTCAAATACCATGTACAGATGAAAATGCTCACTTTTGACAGTCGATGCTCGATTAATTATTACTGAAATGCAAAAAAAAAAAAGAGGATTTAGAGTGGTTTTTCTAATCCAGTAGAGTGGAAATCAGGTCACACTTTCAAGTCACATTTTCCACAGTTCAGTATGAAATCATCCTTTGAGTCTGAGGTTTATGTACTTTTACTTGGAAGTATTTCCCACTATGTTCAATAGAGTTTTCATCCAAATAAGTATCTACAGGAGTACAGCCTTGATGTAGTCTTAAGTATGCACAGATTCAGAAATCAGAACTTTAAAGTGAAAAGAATTACAGAGTTCTCAGTATACTCTTGGTACCTTGAGAAGCCCTATAAACTGAAACAGTGAATAAAATGAAAAATCAACCATTTTAAATTTGCAAACTTAACCAAATATTTCTGGTCACAGTTAGTGGAGTGGAGAATGTGTTCTATTCAGAGATCTGACAGGAACCATGCTAGTAAGAGAGGCTAAAATCCTGTTTCCTCCACCTGGGGGAAGTAGAATATGGAGACTCCTCATAGCATAACTTTTCTGTTGGTCACTATGCCATCCCAGGACTGTTGTGCTATGTGATCTGTGATGCTTCAGATCAGGCTTCCCAACCTGGTGCCCTCCAGATGTTTTGGACTATTATTTATTTTGTTTTACTTATTTGATCTTTTTACACTCAAGTGTCTCAAAGTGACTTACATAATAAAAAGAGAAAAACGGAATACTAAAGCCAAATATGAAAATGGAATGAAATGGACTGCCTTCAAGTCGATCCCGACTTATGGCTACCCTATGAATAGGGTTTTCATGGTAAGTGGCATTCAGAGGGGGTTTACCATCGCCTCCCTCTGAGGCTAGTCCTCCCCAGCTGGCTAGGGCCTGCTCAGCTTGCCAGAGCTGCACAAGCCAGCTCCTTCCTTGTCTGCAACTGCCAGCTGGGGGGCAACTGGGCTCCTTGGGACTATGCAGCTTGCCCACGGCTGCACAGGTGGCAGGGCACGTAACCCCTGAGCCACTCACTGTGGGGGTGATCTTTAGCTGGTCCTTTTCACCCAAAAGACACGAGTGGAGATTTGAACTCACAGACTCTGGACTCCCAGCCAGGCTCTCCTCCCCACTGTGCTATACCAGCCTCTAAAGCCAAATATAGAAACAGCAATGAACCAATGGGAATTTCCTGCTGGCAATGTTGAAGCAGGTATTCTCAAGGATTCCCGAAACAGAGAGAAAAAGGGAGGAGGAACATGGCAGCAAGTGGAGCAGGTCTGGCTGGGCAAGAGGTCAACTGCTTTGCTGGTGGTCACAGCTACTGTACCCACAGTACAGATCCCACCTACTGTACTGTCCAACAAAGCCTCCAGCAAAGATTACAACTCCCATAATTTCCCACTTTTAGTTATTCTGGCTGAGGCAGATGAAAGCTGTAGCCTAAAATTGCCCTCATCCAGAAGGGTTTCCGGGGATTGTGGCTGGAGATGGAGTTGTGAGTGGCTGGGTAGGCACCCCAGTGGTGCTCCCATGCTCTCCCCGGCTGTTGTACTCCAAGAATGGATGCGACAGTTGTTAGCAGCAAAACAATTGAACTTTATTGCACTCAGTGAGGAGCTGGGCAGTCCTCCTGTCAGGTGGGGAGAGGAGTGGTTCTCCATGACTGGGGTACTACCATTCCACTGGAATGGGAGCCCCCAATGTGGGCAATGTTCTGGGTGCCTTTGGACAGAGGAGGGGAAGGCGATAACTGCAGGGTGCAGTTGGGAGGGGACAGGGGCTGTGAGGAGAGCAGGGGTGGACTCCAGGTGGGGTGTGTCCTGTGATCGCTCTCGGCACCAGCTGAGCATTCCTCCCTTCATGTGGGTTGTCTCCCTGGGCAAGCCATGGACACAACCCTGGTAGCTGCAGAAGTGGTTGTGATGACCCCCATCCTCTGCAGGCACTGCAAGGTGATGGGGGTTGCCACCCATGGCTGTGGTGCACAGGTGGGGAGCGCATGAGGGTGGGTGGGTTGGGAGGTGGTCATGGTTGTGCTGCTTGGCCAGGGAGGGGAAGCCAGGGGTGGTGCAGGATGCCCATCCCTGGGGCGGCCTCGCCACAGACCCCCCCATGAGGATCTGTTGCCCTTGGGATGGACATTGTGCAAGGGTTTTCTGCCCAGCTCCTGTTAGTCTTTTGGCCTGTGTCTGTGTGTCTCTGGTGGGTATCTTTCAATAAGCTGTCTCTCTGCATCTCCTTATATGTGGGGCCTGTTCTTCGGACTGTGTGTGCTGGGGGTGGTCTCAAGGTGTGTGTTGTAGGGCAGGGTCCATGCTTGTGGTCTCTACATGTGTTTACCTGATCGTGCTGTGTTGCACTGCCTCTGTGTGTGTGTGTGTGTGTGTGTGTGTGTGTGTGTGTGGTGTGGAGCTTCTGGTGGGCATGCATGGTGTGTATGCCAGGAGTGGCGTTCTGATTGGCTGCTGGATGGCTGTTGCTATGGGCGCTGCACACATGCTTCACCTCTATGCAGGGTGTGTTTGCATTCCAGTGCTGGTGCTCCCTGATCACTTCCCACTGGCTCCAATGGCTGTTTCCCACAGTTCTCAGCACCTGCAGGGAGCTTGGGAACTCTCCCCTAAGCTCATCCACAGCTGGCTGTGTTACCTCACTGTTCTTCTGTCACACTCCTATGTTGTCAAGACAGGTCCCATTGTGTTTTCTGGGGTTTGCTTCCATGTAGGGCTATTTGGGAGTGAAGCCTGTTACTTTCTGGACACTGTGCCCAGCTGAGCCAGTGTTCCCCATCCCAGGGACTCCTGGATGGCTATTGGATATGATGTAACTTTCCTCAGGCTTTTCTTGCACTGGCATCTCTTAGGCCGGCTTTCTCTGTGTTGGATTGCTCTGTTAGTCTCTTCAACACTCACAGACTTAAACTGGTATAGTGTCTGCTACTGAGTATACTGGTAAAGCTGCAATTTGAAAAGTAACAGTTCCTCACTGATGTAGCATTGCTGTTAGGTCAGACCTATGTGCTAAACAATACCACTGGTTTAACTCTTCAAAGTTCTGAATGTTGGGCTGCACAGGGGAGGATCACAGCTCAGGGGCAGACCATCCATCTTGCATGCAGAAGGTCCAAGCTTCATTCTCTGGCATCTCCTGATAGGGCTGGGAAAGACCCCCTGTCTGAAGTCCTGGAGAGCCGCTGCCAGTCATAGTAGACAATACAATACAAACTGGATGGACTAATGGGGCTCACTCAATATAAGGCAGCTTCCTATGTTCCATGTGCAGAATCCTGTATGCGCGTGACTGGAAAGAAAGTACCAATAACACTGTTCTAATAACAGCATAGTCAAACTGAATAGTGCATTCCAGTGAAAGGAGATTGCCTTATTATTATTTTTTACTGAAAATAATTCCCAACTTGTACTGTGGTTTGAAGGTGCATGCTACATGCAACATTTACCTCGTCCCTTTCTTGTGGGACCATTCATCCCCTGTGAAAGTGAGGAGGAATATTTGGTTGCTTTTAGAAGGTGGGCAACTTTAACATTACTTTTTAAAAGCAAGGTGTCCTTTTTTTGCTTTTGTTTTGGTTAAACAGACTTCATGCCACTTCCAGCCACTTTCCTGGGACAGCGTATCTTTGGGAATCACACCTTGTCATGCCACAGCATAATTCCTAAGGGTATTCTTTGGGGAAAAGGAATGGCCACAATGTGGCCACAAATTTCTGCCACTATTATAGCTTAGCCATTAGATGTGGCAGCTATTATTTTGTGGGTTAAATATGTAGGCAAAAAGCAATTGTGTGCTAGATGTTCATGATGCAGGGCTCTAAGTAAGAAATGAAACTGAAATTCTTTTGTAGCAAACACAATGTTGTAATAGAGTATGCTCATTCCGTCATTTCTCTGTTAAAACATAAAAGGTGCTTTCAGTTTCCTGGTGCTGTCCTGGTTCATAAACATTAAAGTCAAGCTTGAAAACCTGTCTGTAATCAATCTTGTTTCTATTTTAAATTGGTTAATTCGGCATTCTGAAATACTGGAAATGGCCATCTGTTTGTGAACATTTATTCTAAGCATCTCCATAAAACAGACACTAGAGGTGGAATCACTTCCACCCCTTCATGCATGAATATAAGAAGAGCCCTGCTGGATCAGACTCAGTATAAAGATACATCTAGTCCAGCCTCCCGTTCTCACAGTGGCCAACCAAATGTTCATGGGAAGCCTACAAGCAGGACATGAGTTGCAAAAGTAATCTCCTCATTTGTACTCACTGACAACTGGTAGTATACAGCCATGACTAGTAGCCATTGATAGCATTATCCTCCATAATGTGTCTAATACCCTTTGAAAACAGTCCGTGTGGGTGGTAATTGCTACGTTTTGTGCTAGTGAATTCCATAATTTAACAATGCACTGTGTGAAGAAGTACTTTTTCATAGAATAGTAGAGTTGGGAGGGGCCTATAAGGCCACTGAGTCCAGCCCCTTGCTCAATGCAGGAATCCAACATAAAGCATACCCAACAGGTAGCTTTCCAACTGCCTCTTGAATGCCTTCAGTGTTGGAGAGCCCACCACCTCCCTAGTTAACTGATCCCATTGGTTTTTCCCTCTGTTCTAAATCTTCCAATACTCAACTTCATTGGATTGCTCCAATATTACAGCATCTAGTATCTAGCATTTTAATGGAAGAGAAGGAGAGAAACCTATCTCTACCCATTTTCTCCACAGCTTGCAGGTGTTGCCGGACTAGAATACACATTATACCCGAGCATTGACTATGCCAGCTACGACTGATGAGAGCCAGAGTCCAACAACATCTGAAGGGCCATAGATTCCCCATTCCTGATGTAAACAATAGATTTTATTCACAGTCCATCATGGTCCTAGATGTGAACTCTGCCATCAATTTACATAACTGCAAATCAATTGTTCTTATATTTCATTTGCATTTAAAAATTGATCCTAACTCTAAAATGTGTGGGCACAACCTTCTTTGTGCCGAAAGGTAATGGGAAAGATCTCTTAGTCTGCTTGAAAAACAGTGAAAAGTTGCCTAGCTTAAGGACATAGAAAAGGACTAATTTCCAAAAAAACTGACAGCATTGCATACTTACAGAGATGCTACATCCAGTAGTCCCAGCTAGCTAAAATGTTACCACATACTGTTGAAATCCATGTTGCCTTAACCATCGCTAGTGATGACAGAGGCTTTTTATTTTAGGATATGTTTAGAAAAACTGGAGCTATTGGAGCAAGTATGAAATGAGAAAACAATATAATGAGATGAATGCAGTCCATCTGGTTATTAAGCTTCTTTTGGGATGTTATTTTCCCTACTATGGACTTGGAAAGCATGATGTAGCCTGTCTTTGAAAGGATAGTAAACCAGCAGCTTTATTAATGGTTGGAACCTGCTGTAGGCAAACAAGTTAGTAATATTTCAAAGGGTTGTTTCCTACACCTACTTCAGCTTCTGCTGCAGTACCACATGCCTTCAAATGCTTTTTTATGAATTTGCCAAGGGTAAAAAAAGAGAGTCTTAATTTAATAACAGGAGTGAACTCCCTATAAATACATCCATGGTAGAGCCTTTGATAACTGTACTCATTCATTTAATCTTATCAGTTCCCTCCCTTCTTTTTGTGTTGAGTCTGACAAGGCACATCAGGGAACAAGCAATTCTTCATGTTCCATGAACACTTCTAAAATCATAAGGGGTTGAAAGAGGAGATATGCTGTGTTATCATCAATCCACATGGTATCCATATGAAAAAAATCCATCTTTAACAGTTTAAGAGCCATTACAGATAGCATGCCCCCCACACAGAGAAGGTCTGCTTTGAAAAGGCTTAAACTAATGATAGGCTGACCACATCAAACTGACACATCACATTTATTCTTCTAGAAGAGTGTAGCACATAACAGAGAAATTTTAGAACATTTCAGATAATGTAATAAGACATTATAAAGAGCCCATAAGGATCAGAGTTGTTTCTATAACATAGCCTAGCTGTGAAGTAGAAAATATAAGCTGCTGTCAAGATTAATGGGAAACTCAGCATGGTCAGACATGTCACCAACAATTAAAACTAGAAAATAATACTTTCAACACAGTGTGGTTTAAGAACTTTTAGCAAAGGTACTGACTTAGAAATGAAAATTTAGACCATTATGTTGTGATTTATCAGAGCTTGGAAGATTACTTTTTAAAAGTAATAAATTACAGTTACAGTTACATGACCCAAAAAAGTAGTAATTACCGTTACAATTACAATTGCTCCGAAAGTAACTGATTACTTTACTTTTCCTCCAAAGTAATCACTACAATCACATTTCAGTTACTTTTTAAAAAAACGCCTACAAGGTGCTGGCCTTGGCTGCTGCACATCTAAGTAGCCTAAAACAACATTAAAAATAAACAAACACATACAGAGGTAGTAGAATAATTATTTTTATTCATAAGATAGCAATGGTGGTCTCTCCGCTGGTAAGGGTGGTGGGGAGGGAGGCAGAGGCCACTACTCAGATCTTTGCACACCAAACCAAGTGCAACCCCACTCAGCCAGCCAGCATAATCTCTCTCACTTAACCACCTCCCGGGCCCTGCCCTGCCA
Source organism: Rhineura floridana (assembly GCF_030035675.1). NCBI lineage: Eukaryota > Metazoa > Chordata > Lepidosauria > Squamata > Rhineuridae > Rhineura > Rhineura floridana. The sequence goes on along the minus strand of NC_084480.1, from coordinate 62,108,435 downwards.
CTAACTAAGGGACACTCACTCAAGCAAACGTTTTCCCCTGAGATGCAAAAAAGTTAAAATACTGCAATACTGCAAATGTAGCACAGTAGCCAGAGAGGGTGGTGGAGGCGACTTTGTGTGCCAAGTGCAAACACAGTATATATATGTTGGTATGTTGGCAGCTGATGAAGGCGGAAGCTGAAACGTTTTGTTATTATAATAAAAACCTCTGTTTGGTTAATCACACACACACACACACAGACACACAGACACACACAGAGACAGACAGACAGACAGAGTGGAGGTGACTTTGTGTGCCAAATGCAAACACAGTATTCACACACACACGTTGTCATCTTTCACCTCCACAGTTCTTTATCTCCATTCTGCTGCTGCCTCCTTCTCCTCCTTTATCCGTGTTCTTGACCTCTGGATCCTTTTCCCCTCCACTCCATTCTTCACCACCACTATCCGTTTTTTTAAATAATTGTTTTCTCCACTCCACCCTGTCTCACTCTCTGCCTCCTCCCTCGTCGCCTCCTGCCCATCCACAGAGCATGAGGAAAGAGTGATGCTGCACAGAAGCCCAGCTTGAGGCACATGGTTTTCATCCACAAATCAGAGGAGCAGAAGACTTCCCCTGCTCCCCCCCCCAAGTAATGCCCAAAAGTAATTCTGGAAATGTTACAATTACTCCGCAAAAGTAGTAAAATTACTCCTAGTTCTATTACAATCAAAATGTAAAGGAATTACCCACTCATTACTCAAAACAGTAATGAATTACAAGTAATTCGTTACTTGTAACTAGTTTTATTTATTTATTTATTTATTTATTAAATTTATATACCGCCCGACTAGCGATAGCTCTCTGTCTGTTGGATAGTTACTTCCAAGCTCTGTGATTTATATTGAGTAACTAAACTTTTTTGTCTCTACAGAGGGGTGTTTACTTAAAGCACTGTTAATGAATAAATAAACCTTCACAATTCATTTTTCTGAACTAGGAAGTTTTATTTTCTACAATTTACTCTCCACTGTTAAATTTTAGCAATGACCTGTGTGAGGGACTGGTTGTATGAGCTTTTCAGTCCTAAATATTTTTTAACTGGTATTGAATTAAATTCTTACAATTCAATTTTAGTGGACATCCTGAAACAAGAACATAGATTGATCTTTAAATACTTGTGATATTTTAGACAGGAATTATTTGAGAAAATAGACTGCAATCTTGAATAATAGAAGCATAAATGTGACATGTGCCTCACTCTCAACACCTCATTTTTTGTTTATAACACAAAATTGTTGTACAGTAGTGGGACTACTTCAAACCAATGTCTCTAGGTAACACATTGCAGAGACATTGCAGAGTAATTGTGGTGCTAATTCTTTGGATCACTGGGCCATATCCAGCTACTGGGTCCCATCAGCACAAGGATTTCCACTTGCACCATGGGACTTGTCCCTTTAATCCCCAAATCTGCCCTTGAGGGATTTAGCGAGTGTGCAGAGGAAGGAGGGAGGTGGAAGCCCCTTTGTGCAAGCAGAAATCCTTATGCTGACAGAACACATTCCATAACACTACTTTGGATTCCACCCACTGTATTATACAAATGGCCCAACGTTTTAACGGTCAGCTTTTATATTCTGCTGAACAACAGTACCTGTATGTAGCTCAGTGATCCAGAGCATCTTGCGTCCCAACTCTGATGCTAAGACACAACCCTACTTATTACCTAGTTAGACCTTTACATCACATCCTGAAAACAGCTGAAGTAACCCTATGAAGCTCCTACCTTCAGTGCAACTTTGTACAGTAGGGCCCTGCTTTACGGTGCTTCGCTTTACAGCGCTTCGCTAATGCAGCAGTCTCAATTAAACACAATCAGACTAAAGCCCCACTCATACGGTGCTTGTTCAGCTTTTATGCCAGTTTTTCGGCATTGTGCACCATTCTATTAAATGAGTTCCACTTTTCGGAGGTTTTCACTTTTCAGCAGGGGTCCGGAACATAACCTGCCATATGAGTGGGGCCCTACTGTATAGGCAAAACTGTGTGTGTGCTGGTTCTACTTGTGGACGTTCCATGGGCATCTACTGGATTAGAAGGGCCTTTACCCAATCCAGCAGACTCTTTGTATGTTCTTATCCTTCTTGTTGTATTTATTTTTCACCTATTCTCCAAATAATTCAGGGTATACATGGCCCTGTGCCATTTTATCATCACAAGTGTCATATGAGATAGGTTGGCCAAGAGATGGTGACTTGTCCGAGATCACCCAGTGAGCTTCATGACTGATTTTAAACTCAATCCTAGTTTAGCACTTAACCACTACACCACACTGGTCCCATTTATTTTGAAAAGGGTGCTACTTTAGCCTAGGGTGCCCAAGTTTTGTTTTGAATCACTGCCTTGGATTTTTCAGAATGTTTCACTCATCAATTAATAAACTATTTTAACAGAATTCAACCAATGCCACCCATGTTGGGGACCAATTTGGTTCCACTAAACAAAGTTCGAATCTATTTCAAACAGATGCAAAATGAGCACTGGCTTCTACTAGTAATGACCCAATTCTGCACAAACTGTTGCATCTATTCTTCAGGTCTTCCAGTATTAATTTTTTTATTTACATCATTTTCTAAGGCCTTCTCCTCTATAACTCAATATCCACCCAGCGCTTGACATTAGCATCTGGTATTTAAAAATTCCCTCCATTGACTCTTTATGCAATCCTATGCATGTCACATTTGAACACAATCTATAGTGGGGTTTTCCATCTCTGTACACAACAGTTGCAATTCTAGACATTATTACATACAAGCATTTTCCTGTTTGATGCATACTGTTTTTGTCTTTCTATCTCCCTTGCCAGGAGACCTCTGTCTGGGATGGATTTTGCGGGCCTGTATCTGGTGTTGGGCTAAAGAAACAGATTGGGAATGTCACTGGTGTACTTCCCACCCTGCTGCCCAGCAACTCCCCTGAGTTGGCTCTTGGAGAAACCCAAGAAAAGTTGTACTGGAATACTTTAACATTCATGCTGAGACTACATCTACTGGGCTGCTACTGCTACAGGACTTCATGGCCTCCACAGGGCTGCCTCAATTTGACACTTGGCCCAACTGTAGAGCAGGACATACCCTTGATTTAACCTTTGCTGCAGAGTGTGGGAGGAATGGTCTGAATATCAAATAATTTGGTTTTGTTGTATTTTAATGGGTTTTATTGTAAACTGCCTTATTTGTAAGTAAACTTTCATTGTAAATCAACTAGAATGCGTTTCAATGGAGAAAGTCTATTAATTCAACTGCCAGAAATAATGCAGAGAATTGATGTGTCAAACCTGGTGTTAGGAATATTTGATTGGATCCAAAGGTTCATTTCTTCTAATAGAATTATTATTATTATTATTATTATTATTATTATTATCTTTATTTATACCCCGCCCTTTTTCCAAACTGGAACTCAAGGCGGCTTCCAGATAAAAATAAGTACATATCATTAAGAACCTATAAAAATATAAAACATATAAACATATAAGATCAGCATTAAAACAGGATTAAACTATTAAGATGTTAAAACCAATTACTCTTAAAATACTGCAACCCAGTTTAGCAGTATACAAGTAAAACAATAACATACAGCATCCTCTTCAGTCACTACCCTTAAAACCTTCAGTTCCAAAGGCCTGCCGGAAGAAAAAAGTCTTTAGCTGTCGGTGGAAAGACTGCACAGAGGAGGCCATTCTTGCCTCCCTAGGGAGGGAGTTCCAGAGCCTAGGGGCAGCCACCAAAAAGGCCCTATCTCGTGTCCCCACCAGTCACACTTGTGAAGGTGTTGGGATCGTGAGAAGGGTCTCTCCTGAAGATCTCAGGGCCCGGGCAGGTTCATATAGGGAGATACGGTCTGACAAATAGCCTGGACCTAAGCCGTATAGGGCTTTATAGGTCATAACCAGCACTTTGAATTGTGTCCGGAAACAGACTGGCAGCCAGTGGAGCTGTTGCAGCAGAGGAGTTGTATGGTCCCTGTAACCAGCCCCAGTTAACATTCTGGCTGCAGCTCGTTGCACCAACTGAAGTTTCCGATCAGTCTTCAGAGGCAGCCCCATGTAGAGCGCGTTACAGTAGTCTAAGCGGGATGTAACTAAGGCATGTGTCACCATAGCCAGATCAGACGACTCCAGGAATGGGCGCAGTTGGCACACTAGTCTTAACTGTGCAAAAGCATTCCTGGCCACCGGAGAAACCTGGGCCTCCAGGTTTAAGGCTGAGTCCAGGAGCACACCCAAACTGCGAACCTGCGTCTTCTGGGGGAGTGTAACCCCATCCAGCACAGGCTGAACCCCTATTCCCTGATCCGCCTTTCGACTGACTAGGAGCACCTCTGTCTTGTCTGGATTAAGCTTGAATTAAGCTGGATGGCTTCCTTCATTGGAAAAAGACTCTTTCCACTGAAGGAACCTTCCAATTCTACCTATTATAGTGGCTTGACAGTTTACCGAGTTTCACCCCATTTGAAACCAAAAGCACATTCACGAGCAGATAGCATAGATAGCTGGAGGCACAGTTTGCCAGATTTCCAGACAGAAACCTGAATGGAATAAAATACTTGAAAACAGAACGCCATAACTGCTACAAAGCATTTGATAAAGAATTTAAATGCTATTAAATATTATACTGATTAGAGCAAAGTACCTGGGAAAAGTGCTAAAATCTTCAAAATTTAAACATTCTTTATATTGAGGATTTTAACAATTTTCTATCCCAAGCACAATTTCTAATAATCATTTTTAAGGGCAAAAAGTGTTTTATCTTCTTTAAAGGGAAAAATGGAGAAATGCCAGCTGAAAATATTGGTGTGAACAACAGCTTTGGCTTAATTTATTCCTTCCCCATACAGTATAGAATAACCGTTGCTCATTTACTTTTAGCAGGCAATACACTAGTACAAGCACAAACTACATTCAAATTTTATCTGAGTGAACAGGCTTCTGAGCTTAATATAGCCATTCTCAATGGAGCATCGCAATCTTGGGTGGTTTGAAGCACCTGGAGAATGGAGAACACAAAGATCCAGGAAGGGATAGGATCTGGAAGCAGGTATTGGCTGCTAGTGAAGACATGTACCACCTGAGTTGGTAGAATGGTCCTGGCAGTAATGCTCAGTGATCCATGTTGGTTTTGTAAGGATAGAAATATATGAAGTTGTTTCATGTGCAGTCAGGCTATCTATCTAGTCCCATAGTGTCTATTCTGCCTAGCAGCTGCTGTCCACAGTTTCAGGCAGAGGTCTTTCACATCACCGGCTACTTGATCTTTTGTACTGGGGATTGAACTTGGGACCTTCAACACACAAAGCATACACTCTGTCACTGTGCCATTGTCCCTTGATTGGCAAACTGTATCCCAGGAGAATTTGGAAAGCTCATTGAGTGCACTGCTACTTTGATCTCTCTGAAATCCTCCTGAACCATACCTGGAAACATCTGAACACATTGTAGTCCTCAAATACTAAAGTAGGATGACTGTCCTAATCTATAGCTCTGCCTATACAGCAGCAGGCTTAGATGTACATGAATGTTTATGTTGTAAGAATTCCTGCCTATTCACCTGTGAAACAGCTGGCTTGGGGACCTAGATAGTAAAAGTTTGGAAACACTGTTTTATGGTATAGAGCTTTCCTTTCCTGAACAAAGGAGGTTCTTTTTATAATCTTCATTTATCTCTCATTGCCCTGACCACGTGATGCCCTTCCTTGAATCCCTCTACTGACTTCCTGTTCACTACCACATCCTGTATTATTCTGATCCTACCCTTTTAAAGATGCCTTGGCCTTGACCCTTCTAATCTATGTCCAAATACATCCCTTCCTTTGACCCTTTGGTAAGGACTGATTAATTTGCTCTTTGTAAAGCTATATAAAATACACCAATAAAGAGAAATAGTTCCACCATTCTCATCGCATCCTAGTTTGCTAAAAAGATGCAAGGGCAATCTGTCAACAGGTGATGGAGAATTTAGATGTTTCATAGAAGTGGCTTCTTTTAGATTTGCTATTAGAATATGGGGAAGCTTCGTGGCTTTCAACTTCTGTAATTCATTAATAGCACTGTTTTTGTTGCAAGGCAATACCTTTCATAAATTTACCAGTAAAATCATTTTTAATAGATTTATATTGGGTTAGAGAAACGACTCAAGTTTAATACTAAACTAGCCGTGTAAGTGAACTTTGGTGTGCAGGAAAGGAACGGACTCTAGGCCAGTGGTAGAGGACATGCTTTATACATAACAGGCCCCAGGTTCAATCCCTGGTCTCTCCAGGTAGGACCGGGACAAGACTCCTGTCTGAAGAGCCACTGCCAGTCATTATTGACAATATGGAGCTAGAGGGACCAATTATCTGACTTAGTATAAGGCAACTTCTTATGTTCCTAAGGAGAAGGCTGATGGGATTACCTTTTACCATCACTTTACAGTGGAGACAAGGACTTAATTTCTTATCTACTACTTGACAGGCACTTCAACTATATTGTATGGGAGGCAACAGGACCTGGGTAAAGTTGGTTTTCCATAAAATATGTACAAAACTAGCAATATTAAAAGCTATTAAAATTTTAGAAGTGTATCTGTAACTGAACCAATTAATGAAACAAAGATTGGTGAAGCAATGCTATTTATTAGACAAATATTTTACAAGAATTGTAAAAATATATATAAAAAATATATAAATCGGTTAGAATGTCACGGGAGGAACAACTTACTAGATTTTCCAGACAATACAGGCTTAGTGATTACTGCTGTGGTAGGCAGAAGTAACTGAGAAAACTTAACAGTTGCTAGATGAGCTGGAGGAAAAATACACAAAGTTGGTGCAGGACTACCTCTGGAGCTCACTCACTCACCAGAAATTTAAGAGACCATGGGGCCCATACAGTGAATGTGAAGCCTCACCTCTGTTCCTTTTCTTTCATGCCCAACAAGGTTGGAAGCATCCACTTCCATTTTTGTATTAATCACAGTTCCCCAGTAATGTCTGAACCTGAAAACTAGTTGGTGAGGAAAAGCCAGCATCTGAGAACACCGTTTGATCCTGGCTTGTTCTCACTGATTAGTTTAAAAAAACATTTCTCTTGGTTCAGACATTACAGGAAAAATTGTGGTTAGTGTAAAACTGGAAACAGATTATTCTGGTCTCCTCTTCTGGTGTACAAAAGAGTGGAAAGGGAAGTGTGTGAACCTGACATTCAGTGCCGCTTGTTCATTTTGTGGTGAACCAATGTAGCCTTTCCTTGTGGGGATCAGTAGAACAACCAGGCATGGATAGTACCATTAAGTGTTGAGGCCGATAACACACTTGACTAGGCAAGTAGAACTAGTTTGGAGGTCTGTTAGCCAAATAAAGGCTAGACATCTGAATTTCCACTGAAATTTGTTGTAATGTTGCAGCAAAAGCTTGTTTCTGTTCGCCTGTGCCATTTTTAAGTTCCTCAATGGTTTTCTTAAGATACTGTGGGAGGTTTTGAAATGTTTCAAGCTCTCTAAAATAAAGATCTATAAACCAATGGCTAGAGTTAGCATTAAACTTGCAATGACCAGCTGTCATCAGCAATGGATGTGAGCAGGCTAACTTTTTAAAGGTTACAGAAAAAGGTTTAAATAGGTTATATACAGAACAAAAGTTTAGCAACATCTTGCAAAATAAAACTGTCCAAAATTCTATCTGTTGATTACAGAAGCTGTTTTCCACTTGTGCATGGAAATCCTTAACTGTCTTTTCTGACTTAACAAGATGCAAAAGATGTTGCTTGGTTGTTTCACACTTTATGTGATCGAGTGGCAGGTTCCCTGCAGAATCTTTCTGCTGTAGCAATACTGGTCCTGCAGAACAAACAAAACATTAAATAGGAAAGAACATTTTTAGCGTAGCTAAACAACGGGCTGGGTTTTAGCAGCATCTACAGGTTTGTGTGCAACTTTTAAAGATTTGTGACTAAGAGATCATATTTTAATTGCCTAATTAATTAAAATTAAAAACCTTTGCCTATTTCAGGAGTATACTATATAACTTACACCTTATGGGATGAAGATGACCCGCTAAGACTTTTGTTCTTCACTCTAGCAGTCATACGGTCAGTCAACCATAGGCTGGACATTCCAGAGAAAAAAGCTACTCCTGAGCTAATCAGTGTACTACAGATTTATTTTTGTTAACGTAATCAGTGATTCAAGTTCTTTGTACATGTTTCAGAATATCTAAAGAAAGTGGCAATACATATTAAAACACTTTTACAAAATATTTGTTTTGTAAGAGACACAGATAAGACAGAGTAGATAGCAACAGTCCCCATTTTAGATTATGTGCCCAAAACTTTGCTTTCTCTCATTTCTTTATCATATTAATCTAACCATAATAAAATAAAATAAAATATAGAGCAGGGGGAGGAGGATATGTTAGCTGCTGAGTTACTTAGTATTTTAAAGACCACAGCCAGATGTATAAAGAATCCTAGCCTTGTTCATACATTTAGGGGGATCCCTTCTCCTGCAACCATACAGATAGCTTTCAACATGAGCCAGGCCCTCTATGCGTATGCTCAATGAGGGTAGTTGGTATTTCTCCTCCTCCAAAATGAGGGGGGAATTATGTTGTGAGCCAGTCCTTCCTAGAAATCCAACAAGATCTTTTCCTTCTCATTTTGAAGGAGAAATGCCACCAACAGCTTCCCTTCTGCAGTCATATGAAGGACACAACTCATGCTGTAAGGGAAGCATTCATACTACTCTATCACATTGTTTCAGCTCTCTTTCACCAAATGAAGGTATGAAACAGAGCTTAGTCTTATTTCTGAAGTTTAGATAGTTGTATAAAAGAAGCAGCAGGTGGCTCCTCATTTGTGGAATGCCCTCCCCAGAGAGGTGTGTCTGTCTTCATCACTAATGACTTTCAGGAAGAATTCTGAAACATTCCTGTTTACCCAGGCATTTGATGGCTGAAAAGGGGACTGTTCTGGGCAGTCCCAAAGATCATTGGCTGAAATCATGTTTTTAACTGTAACTGTGTTTTAGAATTTATTTTGAAATATTTTTTTGAAATGTTTTTGATGTTGTTAAATTGTTTTGTTGATATATTTGCTGCCCTAGGTGCCATTAATTAATTATTAATTAATCAATCCAGTTATAAATATCTTTTATTACTTTCTCCAATGAATTACCTGAAAACTTTACTCTGCTTAAGGCCTTCATCCTGACATTACGAGGAATTTGTTTATTTATGGTAATTTATCGACTGCTAAAATGAAGTTTCCAAGCTGTGTAGAGCATATTAAAAAAATAAAATAAAATAAAGATAAAATACACAAATCTGAAGGACTAACAAAATCAGAAGAGGATGCATTGCTACTCCCTGACGACTTGCCTGAATAAAGCATTTCAAACATGCACCAAAACCAATAAACTGTTGGCATATGCTGTATATCAGAAGGGAGTGTGTTCCATGAAGTGGGTGCCATTGCACTGAATACCCTCTTTGTAGTAGTTGTGAAACAAACCTTAGGGCATGTGGCCTAGATACATCCATCCCAATCTAGTAACTGTTTATAGGATGGGGTCTGTGTACACAGAAGACTGTTATGCACACCCAAAGCCTGCATCCAGGTCTCAAGCTTGGCAGGTAGAAGAGGGCTGAATTCTCCCTCTCTCTTCTACTTGACAGGTGATCAGTACTTACCCCATTTTCTAGATTGGAGGCTTTCTCTGTGTAGTAACGTGGTCTGAGCCCTTTGCTACAAGAGTGGCTGATCAACTATAGCTTGCTGAATTATAGGCCACACTATCAATGGAGTAGTTCCCTTAGCACATGCAAACAGAGTTTTTTTAGTCATGAAGACCACACGTATGTTTAATTGAAATGCTTTAATGTGCACAAAAATATTATGGTAAACTGACATATGGAGCTGTCAGTTTGCCTACTTTGGGGAAAGATAAACTGCAAGACCAGGAAGACCCTGATTCAAATCCCCACTCAGCTGTGGAGTTCAGTAGCTGATCAGGGCAAATCACTACCTCCCAGCCTAACCTACTTCAGACGAGTGTTGTAAGAATAAAAGAAGAGAAACATGTATGCCACACTGAGCTCTTTAGAGAAAGGAGAACATGCGGTAATAAGATCAATATTAGCATGTTGTGTTATATGTCTACAAAGGCATACTAGTTTACTATGCTAGTAAACAGAAATATCTTAATTTTTCACTGTAGATATTACATTATAGTGTAGATTTCAAAAGATTAAAAAGGATGGCATGTGGATGAGGGCAAGTGCCAAAAGCCTCTTTAAAATATAGTTACCAACCATGAGTAATTCTATACTGAATGTGCAACATAGTTCCTGTCATGCTTCTGTCAAACTGCTTGACAGGCCAAAGCCTGGCATGTGACAGCAAAGATAAGTCTGCATGCACAGTCTGTACAGTTGCAAAAAGACCTTGATGAATGAAAGTGCAAGTAGATCTCCTCCCCTAGGACAAGGGGATCATCCACTGCCCATTCTTCACGGACACCAAGGAAAAATGCACATCTGTCAGTGTAATGCCACATTCTATTGAAGACTTGGGCTTGCTGTAATATTGGCTCTTGCATCACTTAGACCGATTGTAGTGAGGCTACATATTGGCTTGGCATGTCAGTTGTATGGTGCAGTAGATTTATTTATCTACACCTGGGAGATAGCATTAAGGTTCAGCACAACATACAGAGGGAGAAGAGCAAGGGATGTATTGATTGTGAACTAATGTCAGCCAGAGACAAAGAAAATAGCCTTTAGGGGGCAGGAGAAGACTGCAGATGTACAGAGGTCTTATAAAACAGGCAAACCAGTACAATGTTTGTGTTTCTGAATGAGTTAGTTAAAAAAGCTATCTAAGAGCAGAACATTATTCTGCTGTACACAGCAGAATTATTATAGCCATTCAGATCTGGAAACAAGAAATATGTAAAATTACACTGACACATGGAGCCGTAACATAAGCTACATAAATTCTGTGTTTTTCAAATGTTAATAATGATAATAATAAAAATACACATACAAACAAATATATATACTTCTTCTCCCTTAAAGATGAACCCTTTGTGAGGGGAGCATGTCTCGTGGAGGATATATATATAAAACGTTGTAGTTTCTGAACTGTTTAAGTGTGTGTGTGTGTTTTTAAAAAAGCAAAAATGTGAAGTAAGCTATTTCTAAACTTTCCCCCTCAAAATGTTAAAATTAGACTTTCTAGAAGCAGATTGACCAGAAAAATGCTTGGATCATCATAAATGTAAACATAAGCACATTGAAATTAAGTAGCACAGAGCCACTGAGCTACATATTCCTATAGTATATTGTAAAACTTAATTTAAAATCAAGATGTGAAATGCCTAAAAGCCATACAATCTATATAATTGTTTGTTCATACAGCTTTAAAGAAAACCTGCAATTCAGCAAATATGAAAAAGCAGCCAAAGTTTGGGCTTACTAAAATAACTGACAAGATGAATGAGTATAAATATGGCATGATACACATCAATATTTATGAAAACCTATAGCTTTCAAAATGACATCTAGAACAGCCTCCCAATTTTAAAACTCTGCAGTTTTTACAGATTCAAATGTCTCTATGCTTATTTAACATGAATATACTCACCCCCATGCTGAAGTAGAAGCTTGGCAATCTCTACATGTCCATTTGCCAGTGCATCATGCAAGGGAGTCACCCCATCTACTTGACTGAACAGGTTTACCTCTGGACAATGTTGCAAAATTTCACAGACACACACTGTGCTACCATGGTTACAGGCTTCATGCAAAGGCGTCCAGCCAGCATAGTCTGAATTATAAATCAAGTGAAGTTTGGGAAAACAGTAAAATTAGTAGCAGGATATTTTTAACGTTGTTACTCAGATTCCCTAAACACTATTTCTCTAACTAGTATTATGAAAAATAATTTGAAAAATTGATAAGCTAATTCTGTATTATATCCTTAAAATGAAATGAGCCAAGAAATATGTTGTTAGTTGCAAAGGTCTACTTCAGTGCCATTCCGTACTGCTACTATTAATTTATTTCCACAAAGGAGAATATTAGGTATTATTAAAATACGAACAAGGAATTTGCACTCAAAATCACTCATTGCCCCGCTAAGACTGTTATTGGAAATTCTGGTCTTTATAAAGCTATTCACAGCTTTTATCCCCATATCTAGAAAAAGGCCAGAAATGAGTAATTTTAAACCACTACTGTGCTTTTAATAGAAAAACCACACAGACAATTAAATGCAATGAATGATTGGTTCAATAAGCTTTAGCCACAAGCTAGCCAGAAAAATCTTTGCTTTAATTCACAATCCTGTAGGAGGAAAACAAGGAATGAAAATAACTTTGCAAACACACACAGTATCACAGCTATTTGAGAGGCTTAATGTGTTTGTTCAGAGCAGAAAATAAACTACTTACCTTTAACGTTAATATCTATTCCAGGTAGAGAAAGAAGATGAATCAATCTCTTCACATTGTTGCTTTTGCAAGCAATATGCAGGGCTGTCTCTCCTAGCATACAGAATTAATAGATTATACCAGTCCAAGCAAAATGGCAACTGAAGAAAATAATCAAAGTGCAGAGAACTAGGAGATCTGGCTTCATGCCAGAGCATTCAGTAATGAATAAGATTTTCCTTTGTCCTGTGTAAATACCTTTTAAGAAAATTCAAAAAGCCCACAGAGCTTCTGTTCCATCAGAGATCCAGCAATGAAACTGCACTGCTAAAGGGTTAACACAGGAATTATCTACCCCCCTGCCCATTCAAGCTGTAAAGCTTCAATCACATTATAAAAGCACCGAATGATCACAAAAAACCAAAAATGCTTGGTTTTGAAGCAATAAAAGTTTAGAGTGCAGTTGCCCTCCCTTAAATTTATTCATGAACCTACATTAAGTGTATGGTTCTTTTTATACAGCGTTTGTAGCTTAATTCAAATGAATGTTTCTGGCTAAGCACGAGTGCCTCTACACACTCAAGTATAATTCAGAACTTCAAATCCGTTAACAGATGGTTTGCTGTTTCTCAATAGGCTGTCTGGTTTGCCTACAGTACCAGAGAGAGAAAGGGGGGTGGAGAAGGGGTAAAGAGATTAAAAAGAATGAAGCAGACTTAAGAAGAGAGAACATGCACACTCATTTAGACCTAGAAAAAGGGCAAGAAAACAGTGAAGACTGACTGCAGGTTACGAGTAGAGGCCCAATTAATGCAGGCAGGCTGTACAATTCTGATGTTTATTTATAATGCTTTTGTCAGTTGATTATAATGGAAGAGATGAAAAATGTGACTAAAAGTAAATGACAAAATAAACCCTAAAACATAAATGAGGACATTCTGCCCTCCCTACCCCTACATTTGCACAACGGGACTTGCTCAGTAAGTTTGCTATATTTATATTCAACACAATATTTGTATGCAGACAGCATCTGGTTGCTTGTTGTGGGTAACAGTCAAGTCTATCTTTCCTAACATATTGTCCTTTAGCTACTTCTATATTTAATAGGAATTATATGTCAATATAATTACCCCTCCAATAGCACATCAGTAGGGGAAAAAGAGACCAAATTTTAACATTGCATTCTCTGATGCAGTTAGAGGCTTTAGCATACAATGGGAATGAAATTTAAATCCAAGCAAATCTACAGCTTAGAATAGAGTTCTTAGAAGGATATCCATTATATTGCACAGCACTCTTGAGTGTCAATAACTATGTCCAAGTTAAATTCATATTAAAAACAATTCCAGAAAGTGATTTAAGAGAGGTACACGTGCATAAGTACATTTTATTATATTTGCGCATTAAATGGAGCCTGAGTAAACTACGCTGCTGCTATATTAAGCTTGAGTGCTTAAAATGTTAGTGTAGTTAAAACTAAAGCCAAATGCATTTCATAGCTGGGTTCAATGCCTAGAAGAAAATAGTCCATATGCTTTAGAGGGCTATGAAATACAGCATATACTTCAGCCTTTGTTCACAAAACGTTTAAGACTGAAAGAGATGAAGACTGAATTAGACTTTCAAATCAGAAGATGATGCTGATTCTCCCAAGCACAGGTTGAGGTGTATTAGTGAAATAAGGCAGTCATGACTGGAATTGACTAATTTTAGGATGCACTCACAACCAACAACTTAGAGAATGTGTGTGTTTGTGTATGTTTATATATATATGGGGGAGGCTGAGCTAAAAGGTAGCTTTATTCTACTATATAAGATTATTTCCTCAACTTTAAAAAATGGCATCACATAACAAATAACAAAAGAAAGCAATACTTGACATATGTAATAATGAGATACCATTCCATCTTCACCAGAGCCAAATGTAAAACTACCGATTACAAACTTGTGGAGTACTTGGCATAAGTGAGGAACTCACAGTACCTTTAACATTAACCTTGTAAACATTCATCTGTTTAGCTGAAGAACAGCAATTTTCTTTGCTCTGCATTATCTCAACTTCAGCTTTGTTTTCCAGTTTCATTTGCATATGAGCAGAGTTACCACTGACTTGTATACTAAAACAAAGGCAAGGAGCGGCAAAAGTACATTAAAAACACTGAACTCTACATTTTAGAAAATCAAACACTGTGTTCAGCAGTAAGGTGTACTCACAGACTGATATATCTATATGCTTTCATATTTTGAAATTTAAGTCACTGAACATTCAATACAGTATGTACTTGTACTAAACCTGGCAATCATTCAATATACAAGGCTTAAGCTCTTTTCCTCTTGGGAAGCAATTTACATTAATAGTGGGAAAGTATGTGCAGTCTGTGCAGTCTACATATATGCAGGGAAATGGAAAAGAAAAAAATCATCATACCCAGATGTGTTCTAGAATTAAAACAGAGCTTTCTGACAGTCACAGTAATTTGCAGACAACAACATAGGTCACATAAAGTTCAAGAAATGTGTCAGGTCAGAAGCTGTCCCCCAAAGCAGAATAAAACCAGTGATGTTATAGGTATTACTTACGGTACATCAGGCAGCATTTTGGCTTGGTTTTGCTTATCACCATTTAGCATCAGTAATGCCCTTTGAGACTTGGGGCAAGGCCATTGCCCTATTTGGTTTTTCTTTGCTTTGTGCATCTTTAGCTCACACATCCCCACTTGTAAAGCAGGCAGATAGGAACAAACCTGTTGCAATAGTCACACTTTAGTCTGGCTACGTTAAATAAGACATTAGCACACATCAGGTAATTAGAAACACTATCGGTTTCTTCCAGAAGCTAATCTTTCAAAGTACACTTTTTAATAAAGCTTATGGCGTGAAAGGAACTCTTGTGGACCCATATAGTTTCTTCTACCCATACAGACTGCGTTGTGTTAGTGTTCTAGTAAAAGCTACTCACACTGCTGTAACAGAAAAGTGCAGAAGTAGAGTACCCAGCAAAAAGCAGTCCAGAAAGTAGTGAAAGTTCATCTAGTCCTGTGGTTCACTGGTTGTAGCAACATTATATTAGTACGGGGGGGGAACGTCTTTCAGCTCAAAGGCAAGACCTGTGGGTCAAATTCTGGGTGGGCAACAGGAAAAAGATCTCAAGAAGAAAAAGAATGCAGAAGATCTCACAAGCACATGTTACAGTATTCATGACTACTCAGAAGAAAGCACCAAAGATCTTCCCTTCAGGATGATGTCTACAGCTCAGTATTGTTGGAACAGTCTGGAGGACTTTTGGTGCTTGAAACAGGATGTGAGTTGAAAGAAGGGGGACAGGTGGGGATGGTCAAGAGAACGGGGGAAAGATGAGGACTTTTGACTTTACTCACTCCTTGTTACTTCTGAGTTAAAGAATAAAAGGGTGGTGAAGCAGAGGATCACCCAGAACTTTCTCTTCACTGACACATTTTGTGCAACGTCCTTTGGGGAAGTGCCACAGCTCAGTGGTAGAGCATCTGCTTTGCATGCAGAAGGTGCATCTTTCTATTTCTAGCATCTCCTGGCACTAGGAAAGACTCCCTGTCTGATACCCTGGAGAGCTGCTACCAGTCAGCGCAGACAGTACTGAGCTAGATGGATTAATGATCTCATTCAGTATAAGCCAGCTGCCTATGTTCCTATGCCCTATTCGCCACCCTTTTTCAAAAGTCTCAGATGCTATTATGAAGCATGAGAGGAGGTGGATGAGGAAAATATGGGGGGGATCAGCAGAACACTGTGGATTACTTTTTTCTATTCTGAAGAAAAGGGCTGAGGGAGATGGATTTGAGTGAGCGGTGTTGTTTTTTAATGACATCCTGTTTATAGAAGGGATGAGGTGAAAGAGCCTTCAGAACTACTGGATCAATGGTAACTGGCAAAATAACATGAGATTTCCATGCTGCTTGCCTACTCCTCCCCCTTGATGTCCTCTTGGTTGAAGCCGTTAAGGAAAGCTATTTATGTGTTAGTTGAGCAAGAAGGATTGCATGGGCAATAACAACAACAGAGGTGTGTATGTATTTGAGGGAGAGAGAGACAGACAGACAGAGTAGTGAAGGAGTGGGAACTCAAAATGGTACCAAATTCAAAGGTGCTCTAAGACACTCTAAACTGTGGCTAAAAAGGTTGCAGGGCTACAGAAATTGTGGTGTGCAGAGAAATCATTTTAAATATTCCACAGTTGACATCAGATGATTGGCAGGTGGGTGAGGTGTGCCCAGAACACCCTTGCAGGCCAAACAGAGAGAACTGGCTGGCCTAATTAGGCTCAAGGTAAAGAGGTTCCCCCTATCAACATAATCATCATCCAAGTCTATGCTCCAACGGCAAACACAGAAGAAGAGGAACTGGAAAGATTTTATGCAGAAGTACAGGAAGAAATTGATCACACACCAAAACAAGATGTGCTGATAATCATAGGAGACTGGAATGCAAAAGTAGGGAACAGAGAAGAACTAGGAATTGGGGGGAAATGGGGCTTAGGAGACAGAAATGAAGCAGGAGAAAGACTTATTGAATTCTGTAAAGCCACTTTTTTTGAGCAACCAAAAAGACAACTGTACACGTGAACATCACCAAATGGTCAATATAGGAATCAAATTGATTATATAATTGGTAGCAGAAGATGGAGCAGTTCCATACTTTTGGCAAAAACAAGACCAGGAGCAGACTGTGGTACAGATCATGAACTGGTCATATAGAAAATCAGAGTAAAGCTAAAGAAGAAGAACAAAGCAATCATAATGCCAAAATACAATTTAAATGACATCCCAGAAGAATATAAAGATCAAATAAAGAACAGGTTTGAGGCTTTAAAGTTAGTTGACAGAGAACCAGAAGAACTATGGAGTGAAGTCAGAGACATTATCAGGGAAGAATGCAAAGACAATACCACTAGTTAAAAAGAAAGACCTCAACGGAGGACTGATGAAACTCTTAAAATGGTTAAAGAGAGAAGGAAAGCAAAAGCGAAAGCAAAAGGCGATAGAAACATGGTCAGAACCCTTAATGCAACAATACAGCAACTAGTACGTAGGGACAAAGAAAACTATTACAATAGTTATGGTATAGAAATAAAAGTGGACAACAAAAAGGGAAGAACAAGAGCCCTATTCCAAAAGATTAGAGAACTGAAAGGGAAATTTAAACCGAGAGTAGGGATGTTGAATACTCAAAAGGGGAACACATTGACTGACCGAGATGAAATAAAATGAAGATGGAAGCAATACACTGAAGAACTCTATAGAAGAGATGTCAGGATGACAGATTCATTCATGGAGGAACCGTATGATGAAGAACCAGAAATTTTAGAATGTGAGGTGAAAGCTGCTCTTAAAATACTTGGAAGAAACAAATCACCAGGAACAGATGGCATACCAACAGAGTTGCTACAAGCTACTGGCTATGCGATGGCCTATGGTTAGGCAATAAAGTTTTATAATACAATACAATACAAGCTACTGAGACTAAATCTGTCCAAATTTTGACAAAAATCTGTCAAGAAACATGGAAAACTAAACAATGGCCCACAGACTGGAAGCGTACAACATATATCCCAATTCCAAACGAAGGGATCCCAGGGAATGCAGTAATTATCCAACTATTGCCTTAATATCCCATGCAAGTAAAGTAATGCTCAAGATTCTATAACAAAGGATCTTACCATATATGGAGCAAGAAATGCCAGACGTCCAAGCTGGATTTAGAAAGAGAAGAGGCACCAGAGATCATATAGCAAACATACGTTGGATAATGGAACAGACCAAGGAATTTCAGAAGAGAATCACCCTGCGGTTTATAGATTACAGCAAAGCTTTTGACTGTGTAGATCATGAAAAACTATGGAATGCTTTAAAAGAAATGGGGGTGCCACAGCATCTGATTGTCCTGATGCGTAACCTATACACTGGACAAGAGGCTAAGGATAGAATATGGAGAAACCGACTGGTTCCCAATAGAAAAGGGTGTGAGACAGGGGTGTATTTTGTCATCCTATTTGTTTAATCTATATGCAGAACATATCATACTGAAAGCGAGATTGGACCAAGATGCAGGAGGTGTGAAAATTGAAGGGAGAAACATCAATAATTTAAGATATTCAGACAATACCATACTACTAGCAGAAACCAGTAATGATTTAAAACGAATGCTGTTGAAAGGTAAAGAGGAAAGCACAAAAGCAGGACTACAGCTGAATGTCAAAAAGACTAAAGTAATGACAACAGAAGATTTATGTAACTTTACAGTTGACAATGAGGACATTGAACTTGTCAAGGAGTACCTCGGCACAGTCATTAACCAAAATGGAGACAATAGTCAAGAAATCAGAAGAAGGCTAGGACTGGGGACAGCAGCTATGAGAGAACTAGAAAAGGTCCTCAAATGCAAAGATGTATCACTGAACACTAAAGTCAGGATCATTCAGACCATGGTAGTCCTGATCTCTATGTATGGATGTGAAAGTTGGACAGTGAAAAGACCGGATAAGAGAAAAATCACCTCATTTCAAATGTGGTGTTGGAGGAGAGCTTTGCGCATAGCATGGACTGCAAAAAAGACAAATAATTAGGTGTTAGAACAAATTAAACCAGAACTGTCACTAGAAGCTAAAATGATGAAACTGAGGTTATCATACTTTGGACTCATCAAGAGAAGACATGATTCACTAGAAAAGACCACAATACTTGGAAAAACAGAAAGGAGTAGAAAAAGAGGAAGACCAAACAAAAGATGGATTGATTCCATAAAGGAAGTCACAGACCTGAACTTACAAATCAAATTTATTGTGCGGTCATAGACCCGTTATACATATAAAAGATTAAAACAACAAAGTGGAATAAAAGAAATAAAAATAAAAAGATATACAGCAAGTACATCTATCAACCCAGAATGTTAGAGGTATATTTGCTGCGTAGGGATTGGGCCGTGTGGAGGAATTTGGCGACCCCAAGCGAAATTGATTTATCAATGCCACCTAGGAGGAGCTGCAGTTTGTCCAGTGCTGAGCCTCCAGACAGGTTTGCAATCAGGGGGTTTAGGAGCTTGACACGTGCAGTGGAATAGAGAGGGCAAGTGAGGAGCACAAGAGACAAAGATTCGATTTCATTAAGTCGACAGGGGCAAAAACGATTGGCTTGCGGGATGCCCTGAAAGCGACCTTCGAGAAGGGCTGACGTTAAACAATTAAACCTAGCCCTGGTGAAGGCTAATCTGTAACACGGGAGATCTAAGAATTCAAGGTACGGGGCGGGAAAGGGGAAGAAAACCTCAATCCAGAATGGAGGGGGGAACAGGTTGAAATGGCATTGGCTATGTCACACTGGAGATCTATGTACTTTAGTCGCCTATTGATGGTCGTTTTAACTGAACCTGAGTCAAGTGAGGTTAAAGATTCCATTGGTAGGCCGAGGAACGAAAATTTATACTGCACCACTTTGGCCCAAGAGCTGCTAAAGCAGTCAGACTGCATGGCAGTAAGGTATCCCAGCGCAGGATTAGTAGAAGCCATCTTGGACCAGAAACACAATGTTCGGGGCCAAGAAAGGCATTCTAGGGAGGAAAACCCAGCCTCGAGTCTTAAGACTGCGTTAGGGACACAGCGGGGGACACCGAAGATGGAACGGAGAAAGTTGGAAAGTATAGCCTCAATTTTAGAACTAAAATTCGCAATCCATATTGGACTTCCATAGAGGAGCATGGGGACAATCTTAGCGGCGAAGACTCTAGTAGCAGCAGGTATAAATTGCCCACCCTTGGAGAAAAAATAGCGAAGTAGCGCTTTAGCCAAAATCTTGGCCGAGGAAACGGAGGAGCGGATGTGAGAGGTCCAAGAGAGTGAAAAATGAAACATGGTCCCCAAGTACTTATATTCCCTGACTTGGGAGATCCTCTGTCCATTAATTTGCCAGTCTGGGGTAGAAAGCCGAGAGGAACTCATCAAAATTTTTGTTTTGGAAAAATTAATGGTCAGGAAATTTTTATCACAATAGGCCATATAGGCACGGAAAAGCCTTCTAAGGCCTATTCTGGATAAAGACAAAAGAACCATGTCATCAGCGTAGAGTAATAAAGGGCAGGCATGATCTGCTATTTTAGGAGGGTGAAAATTGGCGGAATGTCAATATAAACTAAGATCATTTAAATAAAGATTAAAAAGGGTGGGGGCCAATATGCAGCCCTGTCTCACCCCTCTGGTAACTGGGATAGGGTTGGTGAGGGAGCCATCAGTTCCACATCGAACCCGAAGAGTGGAAGGTTGGTAGAGTTGAAAAATGAGAAATAGGAGTCTTTTATCAATAGTTGTTTGGAGAAGCTTTGCCCAAAGCCTGTCTCTGGGGATTGAGTCGAAGGCCGATTTGAGATCGATAAAGGCCACATAGAGACCGTTCCCTAAGGGGCTGGTGTATTTTTCCGCAAGGTGGTTTAATAGGGCACAGTGGTCAAGAGTGGATCTAGATTTTCTAAAACCAGCCTGTTCAGGGCCTAAGATGGTCTCCTCCTCAATCCAGGAAGTCAATCTACCGTTAAGATACCTAGCGTAGAGTTTCCCAACGGTGGAGAGCAGGCTAATAGGTCTAAAGTTCTGGGGGTTATCCTGGGATCCCTTCTTATAGATGGGAATCACAATAGCATTGAGCCAAGTAGCGGGGATAAGGCCGGAAGTGTGAAAGACGTTAGAAAGAAGGGGGGCCCACCATGCTGATTGTGACTTCAAGAGGTCAGAAGGGATAGCATCAGGACCGGGGGCTTTACCAGCCTTTAGGCCTTTGATAAGTGAAATGATCTCGTTCTGCGAGACAGGGGGCCATGGGGGAAAGTCCAGGCGGTCAAGGCTGTTTAACTTATTAGGTGGTGCAGACGTAGGCTCCTTGAACAAGTCAGAAAAATGTTTTTCCCAGACATGGGGGGGGATATGACAGGCGACCGGGTTCGAAGAGGACAAGGCATCTGTAACCAGAGCCCAAAAGATCTTGGAATCGTTAAGTTTGGAGGCATTAATTAGTGCCATCCATTCAACAAGAGTGGCTTGCCTCTTTTTGGAGACCAAGAGGGATTTATAGTATCGCTTGGCGGCATAATATTCCGTCGGGAGATGATTGGAATTACTGTTCCTATAGGTGACATAAATCCTCCTCAAATTTTTCTTAGCAACAACACATTCATTGTCGAACTAGCGGGAGGAGCGAAATGGGCCATAGGACTTTAAATGATGAGGGTTGTGTTTTAAAAAAGGGTCCAGGGCGAGGGCCAAGTTGGAATAGGCAGCTAATTTAAGTTGAGGATCAGTAGCATTCATAATGCATTCTTTAAGCTCCAGAGCCGGGGGCGATTCTAGGAAAGCGGCTATCCTAGCAGAAATGTCCGAAGACCATTTAATCCTCCTATGTCTAAGAGAAAAGGAGTTATGGTTATATATAAAATTGGGTTTTAAGTGGACCGGCTCCCGGGATAAGAGTGTCAACATTAATGGGAGGTGGTCGCTGTCCATTCTGATGCCCACTGTAAAGTAGGCAATAACATTGAATAAGGAAGAGGAAACCAAGACATAGTCGACCACGCTACTGCCCCGGCCCGAAATAAAAGTGAATTTGGCACAGTCATCGTGCTTGTGGTGGCCATTCAAAATCGACAGGTTAAAACAACCCACCAAGAGCAGCAGGCGAGTGCCACCATAATTCATCTTTTGGTCTTTAGATGACCATTCATGGGAGGACAATAAATCTGTGAGATCTGTGGCTTCCCAAAGATTGGAAGAGAGAAGGCTGGTGTTATTAGGTCCTATCCTGGCACTGAAGTCGCCCATTATGATAAGGGGTATATAAGGGTAGCGCGATTCAATGTCAAGTATATAGGTCTCCAGAGTCTCCCAAGCCGCAAAACGTCCCTCCTGGCCGAAAAGGGGGGAATATAAACATTGATCAAAAGAAGAGATAGATCATTAGATTCTAGCAAGGCGGCCATAGCCATGTTGCCGCAAGCGGGGAGTTTGGAAAGTGTAACCACCAGGGAGGTTGCATAAAGGATAGCCAGCCCAGCCCTGGGTCTACCTTTGCCCATGGAGTAGGCGGCAGGGAGGTCAATGGAAGAGAAGCCTTCAAGGATGATTGTATCAATTGCCCAGGTTTCTTGTAAAAAAATCACATCAAAATTAGTCAAAAAATTTAGCAGGTCTGGCGAGTTGCGCTTGGAGGCCCAGCCAGCTATATTCCACGATAAAAAATTGAGCGGGGCATTAGAGCTGGTGGGGTTGGGCGGGGGGGCTGGGAGGGAGGGCAAAGGGGGGGGTAAATCAGGAGAACAGGCTATAGGTTGTCAGTGGAGCGCCTCAAGGTTGGATTGGGCAGGGAGAGAGGCAAGGGTGTCAGGAGAACCATATGAGGGGGGGAAATTCGGGTTACCCAAGTCATCAGGAGTGAGACGGGTATATCTAGAGGCGCCCCTGGAGACCATATGGTGTTCGAAAAACCAGAAAAGGGTTGGAGAAGTGACTGGGGATTCGAAACCTGGACTGCCCCTCCGGCCTCAGGGAGATGATTGGGAGTGGGGTCAGTCTCAGATGCGCGCTGGTCCTCCATGGGTCTTCCCTCTCTAAAGATGTTAAGTAGGTGGTCCTTGAAGCGTTCAAGTCTCAGCAAAACGTCTAGTTGGTCCTGGGGTGGTAACGTGGCAAAAGAGCGGGACACCGTAATCTCATCCCCATTGGGGAAACCCTCGGGAGTATTGGTGGAAAGGGTAGTATCTGGAGTGCCATCCCCGTGGCTCAACTGTATTGGGGGTAGGGGAGAAAGGCCAAATGCAGACTGGGATCCTGTCAATACTCGATCATTAGGAAGTGGCAGATTACTGTCCCTTCCATCTTGCCACAAACCAGGAGTCGATCGGTCATGGCGGAGGGAGGTTGACTTAGGACTAGGGAGTATAGTTCTGGAAGCTCCTGAAATATTGGGCTGGAAAACTGTTAACGGCCTGGGGGGAGACATGTTTAAAAAATAACGATGCAACAGGATGCCGAACTTTTGTAGCTTCTCTCTAACGTTGTAGATCCGATTTGCAATAATCGCTGAGTGGAAAGTAACGATAAGTCTCCAAGAACAGGAATAGGGGGATAGATCAGCCATATGGTTAATGTAGCTCATACGTTGTTTGGCAAGAAGGACCTGGCTGAAACAAGAGTCCAAGAAGGTGACGCTCGGAAAGGAAGGTCAGATGTCAGAATCCTTTTGATGACATATGACAACAAGTTTTCGAGGTTGTAAAACTAAATTCCAGGAGGAAGACCTCGAGGAGGTGCTCGAGATGGTGTAGAGGGGATAGGTTTCGGCCTTGTCCCGAGAGTGGAGAGAGTTTCCGCCTGCCTGGTGTAGGCGTAATTTAGGAGTGGTTGGTTCTTTATAGGCTAAGGAAAACTCGTCCTAGTCAATTCAGGCTTGGGAGGAGGTCTTGTGAGGGTAGACGCCATGGCTGAGTCCTCCCCTACGCAAGTAGCCCGAGGGCTTAAAGGTTGATGCTCAGGCCGGCTGGTTTCCTTGGGAGGGGCCTTCTGAGAAAGGGTTTTCTTGCAGGCAGTATCCTGATGGTGCAGAGTTGTAGGAGGGGGATTAGAAAAGGAGTCCAGAAGATTGAGTAAAGGCTTGAAATTCATTTTCTTGCCTGGATTAAATTTGGCATTCTTAATATTCTTAGGTTTTTTGGCTCTTGTAGAGGCCAGCTTGCGAAGTCTAGAAGCCTTGGAGGCCCTCCTAGGGGCCGGCTTGGTGGAACACAAGCAAGTGATCGACCTGACTGGCTGGCCTGGGTCGCTGGACTTATTGCTTAGAAGTAGACCCATAGTCTGGACCAATGTTGTCAACAGGCTATTGGTTTCGGCAATGTACACTTTAATCAGAGTCAATTCCTCCAGCATTGAGTCATCTCTGGCCGGCAGGGGGGGTTGTGGGTCTGCAACATTCTGTGAAGAAGGCGTCCCACGTATAGATTGTGTAATCAAAGATGGAGTTGAAAGTTCCTGCGATTCATGTAGTGACTCGAGAGTTAACAGGTCGGTGAAGGTATTATCCCCTGGCAAAATAGGAGAGCAATTGAAGCCTGCATCCAAAAGCTCCTCTGCCAGGTTTTTAGAGTGGGAGAGTTCACTCACCAGCTGTTTTGAAAGTTGGCGATCTAGAGACCACTCAAGCGTCTCTCCTCCCAAGGAGTTTGACTTGGGGGGAAAGTACTGTGTAATCATGGGTTGTTGGCAATTCTCCTCCCCTCCAAGCAAGCCCATTTCTCTGCATTTCTGTCTTGTAAAAACCATTTAAACCACCGAAACTCAGTTGTCGGGTGGGGGGGGAGAAGGAAAGAGCAGACGGCACCGCCAGGGCAAGTAAGTGAGGCACTGTTAACTTGATTACACTCTGCTATTCAGAAAAGCAAACATTGTTGCTGCCGATCCTCAAGGTAATTCAGACGCGGACAATTGGCAGTTGGTAGAAAACTCCAGCGTCTTATCTAATCTTAAAGATTAGTTTTAAGCCTCCAAGAGCCTCCAAGATGTGTAGGAGTCTACAAAGTATTCATGCGAGACAGTAACATATCCAGCAGAGCAACAGAGATTCAGGCGATGCAGAAAGTGAAAGGAGAAGCCAGCAAAGTAAAACTAAATCAAGAGAAGACTGGAACACGTCTTACCATGGCGACTGCTCAACCGGAAGTCCTGAACTTACAAGATCTGAACAGGGTGGTTCATAACAGATGCTCACTGATTCATAGGGTCGCCGTAAGTTGTAGTCAACTTGAAGGCACATAACAAAAAGAGGTTCCCCACTACTGTATCAATATCTACACCTAGAATGTAGCTTCCAATTTATTGTGTTCTCCCAAACAAGATAAGGACAGTAAGCCTATTCCCACCCTTTCTACAGGAAAGAGCTGAAGGGAGGAATGGCTAAGCAAACATTCTGCTTATCAGCCTATAAATTCCTTCATTCATGTACACATAAGGTTGCCTCCAACAGTGTCCTTCTGTTCACAAAGGACTATTTGACTGAGCTGAGGATTCTGCTCATCGGAACGAGGAGAACAATTTTCAATGATCCCCTATTCCCTCTACAGC
The DNA here is from genome assembly GCF_030035675.1 of Rhineura floridana. Taxonomy (NCBI): domain Eukaryota; kingdom Metazoa; phylum Chordata; class Lepidosauria; order Squamata; family Rhineuridae; genus Rhineura; species Rhineura floridana. Next base: position 62,082,862 of record NC_084480.1, on the reverse strand, counting down.
CCAGAGAACGTTCCCCCCAAATCTGTTCCAGAATGTTGGGGGGATCCTCTAGAATATCATGTGACGTGGTGATGGGGGGCTGCAAGAGAAGGGGTAATCAGCAAAAATTGCCACCCCCTATCATTCAAGGAAGCCACTGGATTAAAAAGCTTTCCATAAATGGAAAGACACAGATGGATACAATCCATAAAGTGTGGGGAACAGAACAGAATTAGCTCAGAGAAGTAAGTCTCCAATCCTCTCCTTTCTCCCCCAGTGGCATCTCTATCACAATCTTTGTGAATGATGCCTAGACTAGGTCAAAATGTCCCCAAAAGATGAAGTGATCATTTGTTGGGCTGGAAGGGAGAAGTACACTGGCACCTTCCTCTGCTTAACTATGAACCAACCCATGGAGGAACCAAGGAAGAACTGAGTTTCCACTATGATATAATAAATGGCTTCTTTTGAGGGTGGGGACCGGCTCACTCTTCTCTCATGTTTTGGCTTTTTAGTGGTTTGTTGCGGAAGAGTAGGAGGTTTTTTTATTTTTTACATAAATTACTGAATTGTGGGTGATTGTGTGCAGAATCAGGAGTTTGAATAAGCGCTGTAAGTGGCATCCACATGTTGGAATCAGGGAGAACATGAAACTTTAAGTGAAAGGCTGGCTTGCTGCCCAGGGTCATTTGCCATTGGGGAGAGATAGGAGAGAGAGGCTTGGCTGGATCCTAAGTTATGCCAGCAGAAGGCTGCAGTCATTTAGAGCAACAAACAGTGCATAACACTTACCATTTTTTCGAGAGAGAGCAGTTCAGTGGAAACAACAGTGTTGGTTTGGAAAGGCAAGCTTTTAAAAACTGCTTCTGCAACAAACATTTCAAGCCACAAAGATGATATGGAAGAAATGAACATTTTTAATTCCTCCGGTGAAAAATCTGAAGAGGAGGGAAGAGTAAAAAAATGTTAGGGAGACTGTACAGATAAACATCCAATGTTCACATTACTGCTGCATTTCTGCCCTTTTAATTACTAATCCTAGATTGTTAGATTACTTAGCTTCTCAGAGAATCTCCTGCCCAATTCTGGAAACTGAATGCTAGAGCATCCCCAATAAATTGCTCCCCAGCTTCTGCTTGAAGACTTCTAGAGAGGGAGAGCCACTTCTTTGGACTATCTTAGTTTCAAGTTTCTCCTAATGTTCAACCAAAATGTACTTTCCTATAATGACATCCAATGAAGTTAAGAGATCTAGTCTTCCCCGGGGCAGCAGAAAACAAGTTTTTGCCCTCTTCTGTGTGGGACAGCCCTTCAAATATTTGAAGAGTGTTATCTTGTTCCTTCTCAGTCTTCTTGTCTCCCATTCGATTCCTTCAACCTTTCCTCATAGGAATTGTTTTCCACACCAATCATCTTTTTTGTCCTCCTCTGAATTTGTCTAACACACAACGTATTTCCTAAAATGCAGCACCCAGAACTGGACACAGTACTCCAGATAACAAATGAGAGAAAGCACATTATACAGTAGCTAAGAAGAACAGGTTTTCAAAGCTGAAGTACTTCAAATATAAAGGTAGATGCCACCTAAAACAGACTTACAAATGAAAAATCCATGCTCACATGGTTTTTAAAAGGGGACGTATTTGTTCAGGAAAAGAAACATCAAAATCTGTACTAGGACAGAGATTCTATACTGCCAACACACTTGTGGAAACCCAGATTTTACATTTTAGCCATTAGACTGTAATGTAAATTATAATCCATTAATATGAACTATAGAATTAGCTGGTACAGTATCTACCTGCAGTGCAGATAGCACATGCACTGTTTTATGCCCCCACTGGTAAAATGGCAGCAAAATATAAGTAAGACTGTCGTCTATACAGCTCTGGGCAGTGCCTGCATGTGCTCTGCCACCAACTGCTTATGATTTGCAAATACCAGTTGCTTGATTTATTATTAAAAATATCTTTATTATTCCAATTATTAAAAAAAACATGTTTCCATGCATAAGCAGTACTGTAAAATTACAGTACAGAAGTAGAAGCAGGAGCCTAGAAAAGGAGAGGCAAGGGAAGTGAGTTGATGGGAAATAATGCCAGCCAAAGAATTCTGAGATGAAAAGGATTCTGAAGCCAAAGGGTTCTGAGATGGGAAGAAAACCAAGAGACAGAGATAATAAAGCAGGGTCAAGGAGAGGTTCAGGCGTTGCAGATGAGGAAGGTTGTACTTCACGTATTTGGAGTAACCAGTGAAATAAGCAGCCAAATATTTAACTACAGTCTTCTGGTTTGGATACAGAGAACTGAAGAGTTTTGCATGACACCTAACATGATTTATTCATTGTGCAAGTGCATGACAAAATATATTAGAATCCTACCATCACATGAAATGGCAATATAAGATGCAAGATCATCAGCTACAGGATGCAACATATTCCTGTCCATTAGGAACCCTGAAAGAATCCAATATTCAACCACAGCACCCAAAATTCTATTCAACAAGTCAGCTACCTCATGCTTGAAGATCTGGAAGAGAAGACCACTTTTACAATCTCTGTCATTACTATACTTACTTGCTTATTAGATTTATATCTCACCCTTTCTCCCATATTATATTATACTTTTTCTTAATATAGTTGTGAAATATAAAAGTCTTCCCATCAGTTCTCACAGAAACAAAGATGTCCATTGATTTATAACAAAGGTTCTATCATTACCTATAATACGACCTATTTTATCCGTTTTAAACTGACTTTGAGAAGTGCAGACAACTGCTCAGCCAAGTTTAAATTTGTCAATATATTTAACTACCATTCAAGAAGAAAGCACAGATTGCAAATGCTTGGACTTAAGAATGAATAATTATTCTATTAAATATCCTGAGACCCCACTACTATTTGCTGGTGACTTTAATGTCAGGATTGGACCAAACAACTCTACTCTCGAATCCAAATACCCCTTCCTAAAAAGTCTCAAGGAGGAAAGACCATTCCCCTAGAGGAGCTCAAAAGATGACCAAATTAATTAAGCCAGCTTTTGTTTATTCCAATTAATCTATCATTTAGACTTGCTAATCCTAAATGGAACAGCAGACTGATACATAGGCAGAATTTACATTCTCCAATTTGTGTGGTTCTAGTGTAGTTGATTATATGGTAGTTTCCAGAATAACTTTCCAATTAGTCCAGGCCTTCCATATAAGTCTTAAACTAATGACCACTATCACCTATCACTCTTGCAGTTGTCACCAGCTATGTTTGCAAGCCATAAAGTCTAGTTTTTTTCAGAGAAGCAATGTCAGAGGGAATCTGAACTCTGTGACTCACTTATAGGACCTTTCTGGACCTAGTCTTGGGCATATTTTTTCTAGGAACCAAGCTCCCACATTTGCTGAAACCAGGAAACCTATTCACTTGAAACTTGGGTGAGCCATTTCAGATCTATCCTTACAGATCCAGAGGGGGCACAGTCCGTTACTTTAGCAGGAATATTTTCTTCTTTACCAATTTGAGCATCTGTTTTTAGAGGAGTCTAGTGGAGTCAAGTTTCTTTGATGACATCTTTTTTCACAGAATCTTCTACCATAATTTTCAGGCCTCAGCTTCTCTAGTACACCAGGTGTGAGATAACTTATTTGCACATATCAGAACAGATTCACAATTCCAAGGTTCCATTTTCACAAGAATTTTAAACAAGCTTCAACTCATATTTCAAAGCCTACTCAAGATGACATTAGTATTAGTCATAGTTAAATGGCAGTGCCAACATAATGAGATACTCAAATAAGGCATACTCAGAGTAGACCTAATAAAATCAATAACCTTTAATCATGATTAAGGCCAGCTGGAAAACAACAGTGGGAAATTCTTGTTCAAAGGACAAGGGACTGCATGGTCTATTACCTTTGCACCTGCCCAAATTAAATCAACAAGCCTCTTAAAATCCTCATGTGTTTTTACTTAAATAATCAATACAAAAATTGTTCGCATTAATTCATATCTTACTGTGGAACAAAAGCAAACATGTTTGCTACTACAATATATACTGATATGGAACATTATTAATAGAGTCCTGGGATACAGAAGCAAAATACAAGAGACATTATTTGGTCTTCTTTACTCTTTAAAAATCACTCACATCATTTGTTTTGTACTTCTCTCTATAGGAATTTATGACCCAATCTACTAGAATATTTATTTGTTTGGTGAAAAGTATTGATTCACTTCCTAACCAGAATGTCTTCTGCAGAACTGTCTGTGGCATCACTTGCAGGTGTTGCAAATCATCTCCTTCATACAAACTGTAAAAGAAAAACAATTCCTAGATATTTTATTTTGTTACAATGATTACTTAACACCCAGTATATTTTCTGCCAAAATCTGCAATTTAATAGTCTTTAACTTGCAGAAAAATTCCGTATTATTTTGTTTAACAAAAATGAAATGTTATCATCATTTTGTTTAACAAAAATGATGACTCTAGCTGTCAAGGCTGGGGGACGGGCAACTCTGAGGTCCCAACCTTGCGATTACATACTCACAGGTGCCAACTGACCAGAGCTAATCAAAAAGCCACAGAACAGCCCTGTGGGCTGCCACCACCCTTTACCAGGGAAGAAATACCACAAGCCTTCTTAGAGAATTTGCTTAGGATTCTAAAGAAACAAACGCTAAGGCTGTGCTCTCTGTCCTTGGAGTCTCAAGCCCAAAAAGCTTAGCCAGTAGCTCTGTAGCCACAAGCAATCTATGACTGGATTTAGACCAGAATTCCCCTGCAAGAACACACACAGGTGATAAACATGAGGTGGCTTTATTAATGATTTTAAAAGTGCAAAAAAAATAAAATAACAGTGCATCCAACGAAAAAATACATGAAAAGAGCAGCATAAAAACCCTTTAACCCAGTTCACATAGTAAGGCTAGGCACAAAGCTTTGGTTGCAAAAAGACAATTGAGAAATGACTTTAGGATAAAATAACAAACTCTAGCTGCACCTCTCTATGCAAACCGAGATAATTCCTGGATAGCATAGGTTACTTGACCCCCACAGGTATGTATGTGAATCAGGACAGGAACAGAGGCAGGGGGCAACGAACAAAGGCGTTCAAAGTACATTTATGGGATCAGCCTAGGAACAAGGCGCAGATCCCAAAGCCAATCGAAATTAAGAATTGGACAGAAAGTTCTGGACCCGAGGAAATATGAACAATCAAGGGATACAACTGATGAAACCTTTGAGACCTATGACAGGCCCTAGTCAATCAGAGGTTGGCATGAACAGAAACATCTTAGCCTGGATCTACATGAGAACCCTCACAGCTTAGGCATGTGAAACTAATTAACGGAACTGGCACGGACTTGAAGAAGCCTTGTTATCAAAGATAACACAGGTGCAAGTGATGAACTCAACTCTACCAATTAACTACAGAAGCTGGCAGAAATGGCTTTTCTCATGTCAAAATTTATCCATCAGACTGACACAAGATGGATTCCCAGAAGCCTTTAGGGCAAGCCATCTCAGCATGCCAACTCTGGAGCTTTTCAGGCTGCTCAGAGGAAAGGAGGAATCAGCAAATATTACCTCCCTCTCTTCTGCCCACAGAAACATGGTTACTCTGGAACCAACACATAATTTCAGGTGGGGAAAACACATCAAACATGTTTATTTTGCAAAGATATCACAGAGTTGTATCCATCTAAGTTCTACTCAGAGTAGACCTACTGAAATTAATGGACCTACATTAGCCATGTTATTTTCAATAGGTCTACTCTGAGTGTGATTAACATTGCATACAACCTATATTAATGTTAATCTCAAAAATTTGAGATTTTTGCGCTTTAGGACCAAAGCACCATACCACTACATAGAAAGATGGTACAAGCCTCCAGTCTCTTACTGTTCCAATGCAGTTTCCATACAGAGTACTGGGATAACTCTACAGCAGTGGTTTCCAAACTTTTCCCCCCAGAGATCACATGAAAATGACCACTTAATGATTTTTTTGCCTGTTGTAACCATTGTAATGTGCTGCGTTAGATTCTGTATGATTTTTAATTGTATTTTTACAGACACACATCAGACAGCCTGAAAGAAGCTTGTGGACCACTGGTGGGAAGCCCTGCTCTATAGCATATTATAGAAAAATGTGAGTGTTATGTGCACTTTATGTAAAATGCTTTTAATCTGTAGACTAAAAAACCCAAATAACTCTAATAGGGAACACAGAAAGCTGCCTTATATTGAGTCAGACCACTGGTCCATCTAGTTCAGTATTGTCTACACTGACTGGCAGCGGGTCTCCAGGGTTTCAAGCAGGGAGTCTCTCCTGGCCCTACCTGGAGATGCCAGGGATTGAACTGGGGACCTTCTGCATGCAAAGCAGGTGCTCTACCACTGAGCTATGGCCCTTTCCCAATGTTACTCACACACTATTATATAACACCTTACGTGTGAAAGTTAAGATTTTTAGAAGTTTATAAACACATATGCCCATTTACCTAGAGACAGAACAGATTTCTTAAAAACTGGTGAAGTTTAGACTTATGGCTCCGATCCTTCCCTTCAGGGGTGGTGGACAGATTAAGATGCTCCACCCCCAGAGACTAATGGGATCCACTGGATTCCTGAATGTCCTGGGGGAGTTCCCAGTAGATAGAGCAGATGACTTTGTTGAAGGCCTTGTCACGCTGTGCAACAGTGAGGCACGTTGGGCTCTTGACAGGGTTGCCCCTGAGCACCCTCTCCGGCTTACACCTTGGTACACCAGTGAACTAGGGGCAATGAAACAGGCTGGATGATGGCTAGAGCACAAGTGGCGAAAGACGTGCTGCAAGGCTGATCGGGCACGAGTAAAACATAATAACTGTGCCTATTGTGTAGCAGTGAGGGCGGCAAAGAAGGCCAACTTCTCTGCCTCCATCACATCCTCAAGTAGCCTTCTGGTGGAGCTTTTCCGTGTTGTCAAGGGTCTGCTGAAAACAACTCCAGGAAATGGAGTTTTAGACCCTTCGGAGGCCCATTGTGAATTGTTTGCAAGGCACTTTGAGGGTAAAGTTGCTCGCCCCCGTAGTAGTCTTGATGCCCCCTCCACATCTACTGTAGTCCCCAATGAGGTGTCCAGTGCAGCATTTGCTGCAACGTCTTGGGAATGGTTTCAGTTGATGCGGCCTGATGATGTAGACAAGGTGCTTATGATGATGCGGCCAGCAAAGTGTCCTCTCAACCTTTGCCCTTCTTGGCTTACTAAAGCTTGCCGAGGGGGTTTGACCATGTGGATCCAGGGTGTGGTCAATGCATCATTATGGAAGTGGTTCCAGACGCCCTGAAAGAGTTGGTGATCCGACCGCTCCTGGAAAAAACCACCCTGGACCCATTGGTCTGCAACAATTACCGACTGGCTGCAAATACCCCCTTCTTAGGGAAGGTGATTGAGAGGGTTGTGGCGCAGAAATTGCAAGTACTCTTGGATGAAACAGATTATTTTGACTTGTCCCAGTCTGGGTTCAGGCCTGGTTATGAGACTGAATCGGCCTTGGCTGCCCTGATGCATGACCTTTACCAGGAGAAGGAGAGGGGGAGTGGGACCCTGTTACTCTTACCTGATCTCTCAGCAGCTTTTGATACTATTGGCCATGGTATCCTTCTGGGCCGACTTGGTGAGATGGGTATCAGAGGCACTGTTTTACAGTGGTTGTGATCCCATCTCCAAGGTCATTTTCAGATAATAGCAGTGGGTGACTGTCTTTCGGCCCCCTGGCAGTTGTGCTGTGGGGTGCCGCAGGGTACCATCTTGTCCCCCATGCTGTTTAACATATATATGAAGCCCTTGGGAGCAGTCATCAGGAGATTTGGGGCGAGGTGTCAGCAGTATGCTGATCATACCCAGCTCTATTTCTCTGTAACATCTGAATCAGGAGAGGCCATGCAAGCCCTGGACTGCTGCCTGGACTCGGTGGTGGGCTGGATGAGGGCCAGTAAACTGAGACTGAATCCTAGCAAGACGGAGGCACTCTGGGTTGTTGGTTCCCAAGTTCAGATAATTGGTCAGTTGTCTGCTTTGGATGGGGTCATACTCCCTCTGAAAGAGCAGGTCCGTAGTCTGGGGGTGCTCATGGATCCATCTTTGTCACTAGAGGCCCAGGTGACCTCAGTAGCTAGGAGTGCCTTTTACCAGCTTCGGCTGGTAAGACAGCTGCAGCCATTTCTGGACTGGGATAGCTTGACTACTGTTGTCCATGCACTGGTAACCTCCAGGCTGGGTTACTGTAATGTGCTCTATGTGGGGCTGCCCTTGAGGTTGGTCTGGAAGCTGCAGCTTGTGCAAAATGCGGCTGCGAGACTGCTCACTGGGGCAGGGTATCGCCAACATGTCACCCCGCTGCTGAAAGAATTGCACTGGCTGCCCATTTGCTACCGGGCCAAGTTCAAGGTTCTGGTTTTGGTGTACAAAGCCCTATACAACTCGGGACCAGGATACCTGAAAGACCGTCTTACCCCTTATATGCCCAGTCAATCGCTGTGCTCTGCAGGTGAGGGCCTCCTGCAGATACCATCTTATCAGGAGGTTCATTCTGCACAACGTAGGAAATGGACCTTTAGTGTGGCGGCACCTACTCTTTGGAATTCCCTCCCCTTAAATATTAATAAATATTTCTTGGTTAAATAAAAGCCTAATTCCTTCAGCTGGGATACGCATACCAGGGGGAATAGCAAAGTAACCAAGGCTGAACAGTTTGTATCGAATAGTGGCAGCGGCGGATCGGAGGAAAGTGTATCCAGTCCCACAGAGAAACCCAGGGCTGTATGCTTCAGAGTCAAGGGGCTGCAGGGGGGTTTACAAATTACCTATACCCATTGACACAAGGTATCGGAATAGCCAGCAGAGACTAGGCACAGTCTATTGGCTAAAAGGTTACAGAGTGTTGGGTGGTGCTGCCTAGCAGTGGGATCTTTTGAGATCGGTGCTAGTGCTGTAAAGGGTAAGAATAAACCTGATGATCCTGTCTGCTGGTAGCCACAAGTGAGAGCTTCACAGGTGGTGCCGGGGAAGGATGTCACATGTTATCTTTTCGGCACCTATTAAAGTCCTTCATCTTTCATCCAGCCTTTTATTTATTTATTTAATTTAATTTATATACCGCCCTAAGCCAAAAAGGCTCTCTGGACGGTGTACATAAGAGATAAAACAAGCACAATATATAAATACAATAAGTATAACAAAATCAAAGATCAAAACAAACAATAACAAAGAACCAACAATGTCAAAATACAACAATAATGAAAATACTGATAAAATACACTATAAAATACAATTTAAAATACACTTTAAAATGCCTGGGAGTATAAAAAGGTTTTCACCTGGCGCTGAAAGGATAGCAGCGTCGGCGCCAGGCGTACCTCATCGGGGAGACTATTCCACAGTTCGGGGGGCCACTACCGAAAAGGCCCTAGTTCTAGTCACAACCCTCCGGGCTTCTCGATGGGATGGCACCCGGAGGAGGGCCTTAGATGTTGAGCGCAGTGTACGGGTAGGTTCATATTGGGAGAGGCGTTCCACCAGGTATTGCGGTCCCATGCCGTGTAGGGCTTTATAGGTCAAAACCAGCACTTTGAATTTAGCCCGGAAACAAATAGGAAGCCAGTGCAGACGAGCCAGAACAGGTGTTATATGAGCAGACCTTCTGGTCCGCGTCAGTAATCTGGCCGCTGCATTCTGGACTAGCTGTAGTTTCCGAACTATCTTCAAGGGCAGCCCAACGTAGAGCGCATTGCAGTAGTCCAATGTAGAAGTTACCAGAGCATGAACGACTGAGGCGAGGTCGTCACTGTCCAGATAGGGACGTAGCTGGGCTACCAATCGGAGATGGTAGAAAGCATTCCGTGCCACCGAGGCCACCTGGGTCTCGAGAGACAAGGAAGGATCGAAAAGAACTCCCAAGCTACGAACCTGTTCCTTCAAGGGGAGTGTAACCCCATCAAGAACAGGATGAACATCCTCCATCTGGGCAGTGAAGGCACTCACCAACAGCGTCTCAGTCTTGTCAGGATTGAGCTTCAGTTTGTTAGCCCCCATCCAGTCCATTATCGCGGCCAGGCAACGGTTTAGCACGTTAACAGCCTCACCTGAAGAGGATGAAAAGGAGAAATAGAGTTGCGTGTCATCAGCGTACTGATGACAACGCACCCCAAAACTCCTGATGACCGCACCCAGCGGCTGCATGTAGATGTTAAAAAGCATGGGGGACAGTACCGATCCCTGCAGGACTCCACAATGGAGAGTCCAGGGTGTCGAGCAATGTTCCCCAAGCACTACCTTCTGGTGATGACCCACCAAGTAGGAGTGGAGCCACTGCCAAGCAGTACCCCCAACTTCCAACTCCGTGAGTCTTCCCAGAAGGATACCATGGTCGATGGTATCAAAAGCAGCTGAGAGATCAAGGAGAATCAACAGAGTCACACTCCCCCGTCCCTCTCCCGACAGAGGTCATCATACAGGGCGACCAAGGCTGTTTCAGTGCCAAAACTGGGCCTAAAACCGGATTGAAATGGATCAAGATAATCAGTGTCATCCAAGAGCCCCTGGAGCTGGCCGGCAACCACCCGCTCCAGGATCTTGCCCAGGAACGGAACATTCGCCACAGGTCTATAGTTGTTCAAGTTGTCTGGGTCCAAGGAGGGTTTCTTCAGGAGTGGTCTCACCACCGACTCTTTTAGGCAGTCAGGGACCACTCCCTCTCTTAAAGAGGCATTTATTACCTCCTTGGCCCAGCCGGCGGTTCCGGTCCTGCCAGCTTTCACCAGCCAACAGGGGCAAGGATCCAGTTCAGACGTGGTCGCCCGCACCAGTCCAAGGATCCTGTCAACATCCTCAAGCTGCACAGACTGAAACTCATCCAATAAATGAGGACAAGACCGTGATCTGGATACTTCATTAGGTCCAACTGCTATAATATTGGAGTCTAAGTCCCGGCGAATGCATGCGATCTTATCTTGGAAGTGCTCGGCGAACTCATCACAGCGGGCTACAGATTAATCTATAATATCCCGAGGGCCAGAATGTAAAAGCCCTTGCACAATTTTAAAGAGCTCCGCTGGGCGGGAGAGTGATGACTTAATAGTATCAGCAAAATATCTCTTTTTTGCTGCCCTCACCGCTACTATATACTGCTTAGAACAAGCACTTACCAAGGTGTAATTGCATTCATCGGGAGTTCGCCTCCATCTGCACTCAAGCCTCCTCCTCTCTTGCTTCATCGCTCTCAGCTCCAAGGTATACCATGGATCTGTATGAGCTCTGCATAGGAGGGGGCGCATGGGAGCGATCGTGTCAACCGCCCGGGTCATTTCCGTATTCCACAGTTCAACCAGGGCTTCGACAGGAGCACCAGTCTTCTCAGTCGGAAAAACCCCCAGAGCCCTTTGGAAACCCTCAGGATCCATTAGTCTCCAGGGGCGGACCAATTTAATAGGTCCCCCGCCTTTGCAGAGGGAAAGGGCTGCTGTGAGCCTAAACTTCAGCAAGCGGTGATCTGTCCATGACAAAGGAATAGATGATAAATCCCCAACCTCCAGATCACCATCTCCATGTCCAGTGACGAAGATCAAATCAAGGGTATGTGCCGACACATGCGTCGGGCCAGAAACAAATTGAGACAGCCCCATGGTTGTCATGGAAACCATGAAGTCCTGAGCCGCCCCAGATAAAGCAGTCTCGGCATGGACGTTGAAGTCCCCCAGTACCAATAA